>NW_027181680.1:1200000-1927500 GCF_028537555.1 Battus philenor | reverse complement strand
AGTTATAAGACCGCCCACTGTATTGTTACTATCTGTTTTGAGTCGAAATGAAACACCACTGGTTCAAAAGGAGACGTTTATTCACAAATCAGCTGGTCACCCTACACGAAGTATACTTCGCAAATCGCTTAAGAAATCACTGTCATAATAACTTGCCAAATAGTCACTTTTTATCACTGATTGTAGATCTTATAACTCGAAAAACAACACTGAACTGTCGTCATGAGGAGTACACTTATTTATACTACGGATAAGGTTCTAGTAAGTTCGAGATAGTATACTATCAGTGTATGTGTTGAGATCCACTATCGTGGACCCCCATTTTCATTTCATGGACCCCCAAATTTTTTTTCGCTGACGTAGACCCCTTGCAGGTTGTCATAGACCCTTAGGGGTCGATATAGACCTCTTTGGGAATCACTGGTCTAGACTGTCGCATTTAAATAGAAAAAAAAACAAATATTGTTATGTATTTCATAATGTAATACAGGTACAAATAATCTACACATTCACCAATTATACATATATAGTCTGTTAGATAAGTCACAATTGGAGATACGACATTGCGTGTAAACGCAATTAGTTGCCAATGAGAGTTAATTACATAGGACAAAGTCGCAAAACAGGTCGCAGCCAAACGCAGATAGTAGCGTCATAGCCTAATTACTTACTCTGTTGCTGACAGGCAATATCCCTTTGGTTTTACTTCGTCGTGATTTCAATTGACCCGTTAACTGGTTGGTCGGTGATAAATTTCGCATGAACTCACAATACTCTATTAAAGGTTCACTAATTTATATACACACACCCACACTCACACACACATATATATATATATATATATATATAAATATATATATATATATATTATTAATTTTCTATAACGTTTTATTCTACGACGTACTTTACAAATTACTTTTTTATGAATAATAACAATGGTTTGGAAATATTTACCAGATCAATGATTATTTATATTTTAATTCATTTTTTTCCTTTTTCTGTTTTTAAAACAAATGCGATCCAAGTCAGTTTAACGTTGATATTTATTATTGTATTTATAAAATGCTATATACCATATTTATAATATGTATGCTATATATAGGCATGTATGTTTGTACATGTGCTTGTTTTGTACAAGTTAATTACTCCTTAACAATACTGACACAATAAATTGCCTAGTGTGAATATTGTACTTTTTTCTTTACTATTATAAAACTATATATATATACATACTCTAATGAAGAATATTGTATTAAATTTAAATAAATGTAAGGTAATAAATACAATACTCCCCCAAGTCACCCTTATCATCATTATGTGAGCTGTAGTACGCCCACAGCTGGGCATGGACCTCTTTCACAGAATGCCAATAAAACCTAGAAGATTTCGCATGCATCCAGAGTTTACCAACGACCTTAACACCAAGAGCCGGTAGACGCGGTGCTGGTATACCCCCCACTAGGGGGATCCCTGGATGCAGGCAGCGCAAAACAATTCATGGTAAAGATCTTTGAGGAAGGCCTATCCCTTAAAATGGCCGTCTATCAGCTGAAAATAAGAATGTCTAAATATGTCCATCTTTGATATATATTTTGAAATACAATTTTTTACTGTAAATTTAGTTTTTATGTTCATAAGTACATAATTTACATTATTAAACATTGTAGGTTTACCTGAAATAGGTTATCCAAAGATTTGCATAACTGCGAACAATTCCGGCCACCTGTGTCTTAATCGTTTCGGGCAACCAAATAATTAAAAATATTATAAAATTAAGACATCTAATCCTCGACGAAAATGTAATTTGCACACCTCGGAATATAAGTTACATTTTTGTTTAAAATTAAAATGTTTTTTTTTTATTTCTTAACTTATATTTTCTTTAGAGCAAGTCACCCTTTTTTCCCGAGGAAATTCTACATAGGATCCCGTCTGTTGCGGGGGTACCTAAAAAGTTATACCGGACTCCAGACTTTAACTTAACAAAGTAAACAAGAAAGGCAACATAGTGTCATACTAGCAGACAGACACCCACTGCACTGGCGTAGGCCACACCAAACATCTCAAATTAGGTTATATGTACATACATAAATATATAATGAGCAGTCGTAGTCCAGTGATAGAGGAATGATACTTGCGGTCAAAGCTCGCGGGTTCAATTGTTGTATAATTCACACTTCGTGCTTTAATCACATCTGACAGACAAGTTTCCAGAGGATTGGTAGCACAGTACTCTGCTTTCCATTATACTACACTGTTGGCTAATCGCCTGCTAAGCATGGCGTATATATATATATATATATATATATATATATATATATATATATATATATATATATATATATATATATATATATATATATACATGCACACACACATATGTGTATATATATATACTAGCTGATCCCGCAAACGTTGTTTTGCAAAAAAAAATAAAGTTTTTAAATAACAAATGTAAGATAAGGGTTGATCGTAGAGAGGTGAAAATTTAGGTTTGTATGTATTTTTGTATGCTGTATCATAATAAAATAAAAACCCAAAAAATTGTCTAAAAAAGTTAAAAATAAAATTTAGGGGTGGACCACCCTTATCACTTAGGGGTATGGAAAATAGATAGTAGCCGATTCTCAGACATACTGAATATGCATGTAAAATTTGGTAAAAATCGGTCAAGCCGTTTCGGAGGAGATCAAGTTCGAACACCGTGACACGAGAATTTTATATATTATATATATATATATATATATATATATATATATATATATATATATATATATATATATAAATATATATGTGTGTTTCTGTGTATAAGTGTATATAATATTTAATGACGTCATAATTTACACGCAAACGATGTAATATAGCCTTAAATAAAACTATAAACACAGGCATCCAGTGCTCTGTATGCAATTAATTTTAATTAGCCAACACAAAGGCAGATGCCTCGGTAAGTAGCTTGCTACATACCCGAGCTGCGGTACATGTGGCTTCTTCATGCCGCACAAATTGAACGGAGGTAGGCAGGAATATATAATAAATAACATGACCAGACATTAAAGTCACGTCAAAATTTTTTAACGATTGTTGTAAATTCTTTTCAGATCACTGTGTGTTTGTAACACCTGTATATATTTTAAAGTGCACCATTATATGTGCAGACAGATAATTGTCGAATCAACACGCCCGAGAAGCGTATAAAAAAAAAAACAAAATAAGTTTATTCTTTTTTCAAATATATTTTCACAGGCACTTTCGAATCGTCAATTAACATAAAATTTCAGTATTGTCAGTCCTCCAGGAAGCTACTAAGATGGAAGCCTATGCCTTGCAGCAGGTATTTATCACTGGAAAAGAAAATAGCGACATATTTTCCTAATAGCCGGTTCTCTATTTAAATTGTAGTCACGTAATCTCTATATAAGATAAATTTGTTAGGAAACTTGATGCAAATATAAATAATATTATTTCAACTGCACATCTTCATCATATTTTTTTTTTTTATGGCCCCCGCTATTGGGGGCCTCTCGTACCCCTATCTAGTTGTGGGACAGGGACTTTATCTTTAATTTATTTTTTTCACATTATTTTTTATTTCCATTATCTTCTTTCATTCTTCTTATTATCTTTTATTCTTTTCTGTCTTTCATGTTATAATTCTTTTCTTTTATGCCCTTTTATTCTACTCTTCTTTCTTTCATCCTCTTATTTTGTTTTATAAATCTTATTTACTAGGTATATCACATTTATTTGCTTATATTTATTATTTATTTTGCTTCAGCCTTTGTTTTCTTATGCCTAGGTTTGGTTTTTTTGTGTTGCTTTTTTTACTATTATTTTGCAATACTCTATGAAATCTTTCCTAATTGTATTATCGCCTATCAGGGAGGCTATTGTCTCCATCTTCATCATATTAACTGATGGACGCCCACTGCAAGGCATATGTCTACCCCAAAAATCATCACGATGAACGGTCTTCAGCAACCGCACATAGCTGATCTTATTTTATATATCTGTTATTTCTTCTTTCTAGGCATTTTAATTTCAGTTTTCCTCCCCTAGTAATTTCCAATTGGACAGTCCACATTGAAGGTGGACGCACTACGCTTCTCTTGATGGTTCGTGGTCTCCACACCAGAACCTCAAAACCTCAACAACCTTCTGTTCAGCGCGCTATGTAGGTAGGCCGCTGCCAATTTAACTTACCAATTGTTATTCCTTACAATAACATAATACAATGCTAATAATAACGTAATTTTAAGCAGTACTTCCCAATTTTTACAACGTAGGTGCCGGTCTCGCGCCGGCGCGAGATGCCTAACAACCAACTTTAATGAGACACTACGTTGCCGGCATCGCATGAAGTAGATTTTTAGTTATCTTTTATAGCTTCTTTTTAATGAGCTTACAATATGAGTAAGCGAAAAAAATTGATTTCTGACTGCCTTTGCTTTGAGTGTTTTTATATCAAAGTTCTCGAACGTACTACAAAAATCACAGATGTTCCGACAGAGATTGGAATTTTTCAATGTAAATTTTGTGTAACGTTTTAATATCTACGTAATAAAATTCCTTGTTGGACATTTTAGTTATTAATTTCTCATCTTTTTCCACTTTTGAACTATTCAATTTATTATATATTTAGTAATCACTAATCAAATAACTTCTCTCTTAGTCGTTTCCTAAGAACTTATACATAAATTCGCGTATTACGGAGTCGTAGATGTTATAAAACACAAGTTCATACTTAATTACTCTCTGATGGGAAACGCCAACAGATTATCATTGAATTTTATGTAAACTGTGGTTATGAATTAGATTTAATCTAGTTACTTGTGGTTTAAAATGTCACTTATTCGTATGAGACAATACAACGATCGATTGTAACTTTGAAATAAAAGATACATTTAGTTAAAATAATTTATAATCATAAACTTTATACAATACCCGGCGATAAATATTGCGCATCGACCCAAAGGTCGTGGACGTCGAAATTAGCCGATTGTCTCTATCCAAAGATAGAGACAATCGGCTAATTTCGACTTCATAGAGCATTTTCTCTGTCCCATACTAACGCTCTACGAAGCCGAAATTAACCGATTGTCTCTTTCCAAAGGTCGATGTGCAATATTTATCGCTAGGTATTATTATTATTTATATAATTAGATTAAAAATTTCAAGTTTTTAACTCGCTGCACAGTGCCACCCTCATGCCTGCCATTATAAGGATTGACATATTTCATCATCATCATATCATCACCCCTAACTATGTCTACTGGCTCGTGGCTGCCACTCGTGAACCCTTCGGTCTACTATAGCCGTTGCTATCGTTTGCACGATTGATGTGTTCCGTTACCATTGCCATTTCAGACAAGCAATTCTTAGAGCCACTTCGGTGATTTTGTTTCTTCTGCATATCTCCTTATTTCTGATCTATTAGACGATATGTAGATAATAACAAAAAAATAATGCACAGTAAAACTATAAATCATTTTTATAGACATGATCCTATCTCGCAACACGTTTGTGTAGTTTTAAACTATATTGGCGTAATATAAAACTTCGTATGCGGCAGGTGATACGGAACTGACTGAGACATTTATAAATTCAATGCATGGGGAATATTGCATGTCGGAAACAGAATAATGTCGCATCGCAACCGCGAGCGCTGTGATTTATATAAAGGAGAATTGTTCCGAATCAGATTTTTACATTTAAAATAACTTGCGCCACCGCAGGACGTGTTCAAACAAACGTAACGTATCCACGACAGACACGTAGGCGAGGCGATTCGTTTCGAAGCGAATATAACACGGATTTTCTACTTCAATATTGTAAGCATTTCTTTATGCATTATATACAATACCGTGAATAAATATATTCATACTAAAGTGGAAACTTAATAAAGTAAAATACGCAAGTGTAAATTATGTGGACATATTTTGTATATTTTTATGATTATGTATGCGATAGAGGATCGTGGCATGAGATCTTGGGTCGCGTATTCGAATCCCGGGACTCAATCTTACATAATTATATAATCACAAGGAAGTTTCCATAGAATAGGCAGCAGCGCCCTCTATGTTCAATAATACACCGATTAGTGCCAAACACAGAGTCAAAATCTCTGTGTTTGGCACTAATCGGTGTAACATAACTCCTGAAGATGCCCCGTGGAGGGGTGAAACACGTGTTGAGTAATTTGGCGGTGGCGGTTGTGTGATTCGCATTGTTTGCCGCATACGCATTTATCAGCGGGCTGGCGAGCGGTGCATTTCATTGCACGACTACCACTGCATGTGCGGAAGTGGCTAAATATTGGTCCTTTTCTTACTTAGGATGGACTTCCGCGAGGTAACGCCTGATTCCATTAAAAACTGTACTAAGATCGCAAACCCACGTGGTAAGCGTGGCAACTGTGATATATTTCCCATAGAAATCTTTTGGAAGCCTTTATCTTGTAGCGTCTGAGGGCTGAAAAAGATAAGTCTGGACACAATACATCTTCATATATGTATTGACAAACAATATTAAATTTTTTATTTTTATTTTAATTTTGAAGGCACTTTACAAGTCAAAATACAATAGCAAAAAATATAAACAAGATTTTAGTACTGCGTAATTAATCAAAACAGGACATAATAGTGGATGGAAGTCATCAAACTGTATTAAAGTCAGATCCATTATATTGTCACGACCGTGATTTGGAGATAGGGAAACGCAGACGCACTAAAAATACGCCTTTTAAAGTTCTAGAGTTCGGGCAACGAAACTGGCAGCGATTCTGCTCGCTGCTGAATTTTCCCTACTGTTCTCACTATTATGAGTCTTTTCTTGTTTACTTTTCTTCAGGATGTAGACTGACCAAGAATGCCTCCAGTATCGGCTTTTATAGTCGTCAACAATATTCTAGTATGTAATTTTGATATTGTGTTTGAAACTAATGACATTGTCAATTTTCTTGCAAGCCACCTGCAGTATAAAACCTTTGCAGTCGTTACAAAACTATAATTTGGATACTCGATCTAATGGATAATAGTCGTACCAACTTCTTGAACATTTTCTATACATTTTGTGACATGACAAATGTCATGCTACGTGGACTGACGGTATAGATAATAAGGATAATAAGGACATAATAATAATAATATGGGCACCGCAGAACTACTCATCGTGGCGTTCTTTGAGGAAGCTTATACCTTGCATTGGGCATCCTTCAGCTGAAATCTTTTTTATATCCACGATCATTATCGTTGACCAATTGTGTATGTCATGAATACCTGAAGAGCTCAATTCAAAATAAGTATAGAAAATATATCTCTCCTATAATATCATCCTTAATTTAAGCAGCATGCAAGCATTTTTGGAGCCTGTTTTGAAATGAACTCGCAACAAATCACACGTATTTTTTGTGGTCACAATTACAATATACTTTTTACATTAGTAAAGTATTTCATACCCATGCTTTAATAGTGTTTATTGTACACGCTAAAAAACATATACGTAGTTGAATAACAGTAAATAAAAAAGTACAATGGGCGGTCAAATCACATAAGGCAATTTCTTCCAGACAACCATATCATGGAAACAATAGAGGTATAAATAACGGGTAGTTAGCGTGTTATATTTGTTTTATTAAAACTTAAAATTCCTTAACACTTTTACAGGATTTTTGAAAGTTTTTATTTATTAAACCATTTGCATTGAACTTATTTTTAAAAGCCTTATTCTTACTATAGCAAACGTACTCGTGGTGGTCATTTTATCTCTCACAGTCACTTTCTAACAAGACTGGTTTAAAGCAAGCTAGATTCGACGTTTACCAATGACCATAAGAAAGTTATCTGTGCACGAAGGATGGACGAACTACTTCTCTCCAGAGTCCTAATATCACAGCATTCCTCTGTTCTGTGAGCTATATTACCTGCAACACTGCTACCTCAATCTGTCTATCTCTTTGACTATGTTATTTTCATTCTTCTGCGGGTATTCATATTCTCGATTTTCTCTCGTTGAAAAATCCCAAGCATAGCCTCTCTATTCTAAATTATTGTTTGACAGTCTACTTCTTTAAATTCCTTGGCAGAACAGTAGAGAGGGTCGAAAAAATGACCGGCACTCCTTACAGTTTTTTTTATTATTTCTCGCATATCACGCACGGATCCAGAGGTGAATAGAGGTCCATAAATAAATAAATATAATTTCCAAGTTTACGTAGACCGTAACAAGGTATCAAGGTGGAAATAAGTCAGCTAAAATCACAAGCTAAGTGTCGCACAAGCAGTTTCAATGTTCAAAGGCTAAGAATTTAACTTTATTAATTCATATTAAGATAATGAGCTTTGCACGGACATTAAAAAAGGAAAAGTTTAAGTTTTTATAAATTATAACATAGAAGTTTTGGTTTATTTAACAGAATATATATTTCTTTTCATAACATATTCTTTAATGACGAGCGATATGTTCCGTCCAGTGCGATTTCAGATCAGAAATTTCTGATTTGATCTCGCTGCAAAAATTTTCAGTTATATTTTGTATAAATATTTAGGACACATTATTTATATTTCTTCTGTAATGTATGGGCGAGACCCATGTCCAGTGAACGTTCTTTGGCTCAAGTGATGATTATCTTGATGAATAATGATAGTTTTTAATAATTATAATAAATATTTATCTAAAACGGATTGGCAAGTAGACGGGTAGTAAGCAGGTTACATAGCTAGTAGAATAAATAGCGTCTAGAACATTTAATGGAATCAGGCGTTACCTTGCGAAAATCCATCCTAAGTAAGAAAAGGACCAATATTTAGCCACTTCCGAACATGCAGTGGTAGTCGTGCAACAAAGTGCACCGTCCGACAGCCCGCTGATAAATGCGTATGCGGCAAGCAATGCGAATTACACAACTGCCATCGTCAAATCACTCAACACGTGCTTCACCCCTCCACGGGGCATCTTCAGGAGCTATGTAACACCGATTAGTGTCAAACACAGAGTGAGCTTAGTCCTAGAAGCGTCTAGAACCTTAAGGTTATATACTGGAAATCACGGACCGGATAGCACTATATTAAGGTCGTCACAAGACCGGAAAGCCAATTCTAACTGCTTATATTGGAAATCTATAGGGGAAGATTATGTCCAGAAATGAACGTATTCAGATAAACTGATGATGATAAAATCGACTTTACTTTCATGTTGACACATAAGATTAATATTATTTGAATTTCATGATTAGAGGATATGGTATTTTATTCTTGAAAGAAGTTATACGTGCAATCGGGTATCTAACGATTTTTTAGATTTCTCTACGACATACAAAGTTAAGCATGAAAATCTAGTTTTTTGCTTGCTTTTTCTCTGTTGATGTTATTGATATTAGCTCTAAGGGTTTTACAGTTTCATCGGAGCCGAGTTCACGGAGCGGAAGGGTCCGTGAACTAAAAACTAAAGCTGGTAGGACGCCTACCAGTTGCACGGTGACCTTTGCACGTTGTTAAGGCTCTTTGCGAATAGAGCTTTGACGGGGTGTGTTGCTGGAGTATGCCTCGGGTTGGGACGACAGCGTGGACCTCAGGCGAGCCGAATAGATCCGAATCCAACCACGGTCCGCCCACGCTGTTCGCGGTTAGAGAGTGGGCGGCCGCTCTCTAAAAACGGGTGTTGTAGCGTGGTGAGTAGCCTTTGGTTTTGTTGTGTAAAACGCGGCGATCTGTGTGAAGTGTTGCAGGTGCAGTGGTTGCTAATGGTGAGAATAGTTTGCGCTTGCAGTATTGTGAATGTCGAAATCTAGTGTTTAACATCTTGCACTTATAAAGCATGGCTTAACAAAATGTTAAGCGTACATTAGAAAGCTATTCAAAAAACCAATATATCTTTAATTATTTCAGCTCTTTAAATGGGAACAACCAGTGAGTCACGTCCGTACATTTGCATTTCAGATTCGCGGTAAATAAAAAAAAAAACTCGTAAAAGTCGGGAACACGAAGTGGGCTTTATAAAAGAGCGAATGTTGTCGAAAGAAATTTCAACCATTATTTAAAATGAACGCCGGAGTAAATAAATCTGCATTAAGTGTGTGCCTTGGTACAAGGGCGTAGCTGAGGGCAATGGGGAGATCCTCCAACAACCTCCCTTCCACCCTCGACCTTGGAAAGGAAAAACATAATCCGATTATTTTCTTTTTTCCTTTTGATAGATCTTTCGTGTAAACTTTTCAACATTGTCGTGATTTACCGAAATGATAATGAAGCCTCAATTTATAGTTCCCCGAGGAGAACCGCGTTAATGACCCTTTCATATAACATAATAAGAGGCACAATACATAAATACAGTTATTCTAGTTATCCCCCTCTGATCTAGATATCCCCCTCACTGATATCTTTGGGTAAGGCCTGTGCAGTACAGTAGGCGTCTATGGACTGAAATTACGACGACATCGGATGGACAACATGTATATTTTCATGAAGGTATAATAAATAATAATTCTGCATACTTATTCATCTCTGATTAGAGGACCACTTGACCAGTGAAAAATTACAATTTCAAAGAAAATATAAACATCAACTTGGACTAATTCTTTTTCTTTACAGTGGATTGCAAACTGCAAGGCATAGGTCTCACTTAAAGATCGCAGAGATGACCAGTGTTACTTTGCTAGCATGCATCAACTACTATGTCATCGGTTCATCTAGTGCATGGATACACAGACTGCGGCCCGCCGGTCGAATACTAGTGGCCCGCCGACAGCAAAAATAATACTCTCGTACATTCGAAAAATAATGAATTCTATTCCAGAATAAAACCAAAAAAATTTAATTATTTATGCTTCTGGCGGCCGGCCCGCCATCGGTTTATGATTTGCTCGGGTGGCCCCTAGTCTTAATAAGTCTGTGCAACCATGATCTAGTGGAAGGTGTACCAACGCTGCATCTACCGGTTTGCGGTATTCAGTTCAAAACCTTTCCGCCCCAACTAAATATTTCTACTTAATAATAAAAGAAAGACACCGGCCGATTCTCGAAGCACATTGTTAAGTTTTATTATAAACTGAAACTGTAAAACCAATTCAAGTATATCCTTCATTAAATTTATTTTTACTTGAACAAGAATATACCCGCCTGCAATACACGTTTACGAGCAACAAAAAAGGACAGCGAAATAAAATCCTGCGATCCTTTATGTCTTCACTCTGTTTAAAAAAAGAGAACAGGATAAATTACTTGAATTTATTTATAGCTGTGATGCCAACAACTGAGGCGTCTTAATGCAGAATTTTAAAGTGTCCCATAAATCAACGTCAAACATTTATTGACTGAAATCAAATGATAAGGCCTTCTGCCTTACTACGAGAGTATTAGTTTATAAATAAATATATATTAACGTTTTGCCTTTTTATACAGAAATTGTTAGTTGTATGTAGTCTTTATAAAAATAAATACACTAGCTGACAAAAAAGGTGCAGTATGATTTTTAGCTATTGTAAAAAAGTTACATGAAAGGTTAAAACTAGTAAAATATAATATTTTACTAGTTTTAACTATATTTTCAGTCATTATAATATATAGAAAGATACGTAGCACACATTTTATCATTTATTTTACTTGAATTAGCCACTACTTGTCCTATTATCTGATTTTGGCTTGACGTTTATTTATGAGACATATTCCCAAAATTAATACATGTTAAAGATCGCCGCCAAAGACCGCTCTTGCATTCAGCTACTTTCCGCAAACTAATAATCTCGTCACTCTGATTACGTCGAGTGAAGTATTATGGTAAGCAGAAGATGCTTCTGCTCATCCTCTAGAACCTCTTTGTTGGTAGTGACAATCCTATATTATTTATGAACAACAAAGTGTGAATATAATATTGTATCTTTGAAGCCGTATTCGCGACCTACAAACGCTAGTCAAAATCATCTACCACTGGAGTACCACTGCCTAATGGTGAACTTATAACTTTTAAAAAACCTAGCTAATAACTTAATACTGAATAAATATCAGTCTTATAACTAAAGATGGATAAACAAGTAAAACAATACAGTGTCCGTTTGTTTATAATAACATAAGTATACTGATTTAAAAAGAATTAAATGTTGTCGATACTTACTCATAAACCTAATTATTATCAAGCACTTATTAAAAAGTTATATTTGCAAAAAATCAATTGTTGAATTTCTGAGCAGAACTGCTTTCCGAGCTAGTGGTAACTTCCTGTAGGGACAACAATTCGAAAGTGATTGTAATAACTTATTCTAATAAAGGATATTTTGATATAAAATATCTTTCTAGATGTGTTTTTATTGTTTTATTGGTGTACAATAAAGTGTTAATAAAACAAAAAGTCATTATTATTTTGGAACTTTTAAACAGGATTTAACTTGGAGACATCACGTTTTGATAGCAATCGAATGCAGAGGTCGATCCCTGGGGGGTGGAACCTTTAGAAAAATATTTATATTCAGTCAGCATCGGAAGGCATTGTATGAATTTTTGAGAGCCTCCGGGAATTATTGGGTAACGCAATAAGCGAGATTTGCACGAGTTTTGTTGTGACGATAAATGAACCATTTTCATTGGTTTTGTACGTGGTAACTTAAAACTTAGTTCGAGTTTTATTATTGATTTGTACAATTGATTTATTTTACCAACACTCGCGCATCAACTGTTACAAATAACTATCCTGACAGCCTTTGTTGGGCAGATAATATATATCATAGTAAGTCGTCCACAGCTGAACATAGGCCTTTCACTTAGATTTCACTTAGATCTTCGCCCAACGTTTTCTGATGACCTTGATAAGATTGTCCATCTTCGTATCTCATTCCAATACACAGGTGTTAACTAATGTTAATAAATTTATTTTATAAAATGTTTATTTATAAAACCTTTGTAAAAGAGATAATTTTATATTTAAATGTGTATATATGATTATACGAAATAAATTAATCGATTTCACAAAAGTTTTATAGCAAGCTATGAAATGAATTTGAATTGTAATAATATTTTCTGAAACAATAACTTTGTGTCCAATTTTCCATTTTGTTTATTCGGAAATACAAATTGAAGTAAAGAAAAATAATTACGAATTTATATGTATATATATACACATATATGTGTATACTTAGTCTGGCCATAAATATGGTTATGATTAAAAATAAACAAAATATTAATTTTGAATTTGGAATCTGTCATTCTTTTTTGATAGTATTTTTTTTTATTTTCGCGCCAATATATCGTAAAATATTTTGTGATATTGAAACGCAGTGGGGTGATGAAGAGAACCATATCGCTGTCATTGCAATGTATGAAGTAGGTATGGTGCCAAAAACTATTTCATTCATTCCATACGTTCGGTATTAGTCAGATGAGAAGGAGATAGCATATAGCGTATAGTCAAACGCACAGTTAAACAAAATCTCGTTCAGCTAATCTACCAAAATTAATTTTTACTATTTAATTCATTAAACTTGACTTTCACTGATGTCCAATTTGTAGTCTGCCGATTCGGTGAAGCAGAGCGCAAAAAGCGCATAGCTTGAAACCGCTTTTAAGGTAGCGTGTTGCGAAGGCTCCTGGGAAGCTTAGTCTAAAGCCGCTATAAGCTACAATTTCACTCAATTGGGTGATTCTTATCATGCTATTGGAAATCTATGAAGTATACCTATATCTAGCAATACACTTCGATGATTCTTTAAAAAAAGTACAAATATTTCTTTTATATTTCCGTAAAACTAAAAATGACTGAAATTAAATCTAATTATAAAATTTTATTTACAACAACTAAACACTTAGATATATATAATAATATTATTATAATATAGTAATATATTATTATGATAATATATAAACTAAACATATTCATGTTAGATAGTTACTAAAGAAAAAAAATCTGATGATTAAAAAACAAATGAATAAAAGGATACAGATAACAATATTTATTTGTACGTTTACAATATGTTTACGTAGTAAAGATTTTAATATGTTCTGATTTACTTTTATAGGGACAAGTTCAGCAATTTAATTAAATACTTTTGCAGATTGATATGTATTGAAAAAAGAATTTTTGTCCTATATTTAAACGTAAAATGAGGATCACATATTTTTTTATTATAAATCTCAGGAATACACTTTGAACTCTTGTGTAAGACTGAAGGAGTTAATTGAGTTGGAGGAGATTGCTAAGAGAAAAACTAACCATTCAGGGGTAGTGGACTGAAACTAGCGATGGTATGTTACAGGTTCGATTCCTGTTATATAATTCACACCTTGTGCATTAATATATAGGATTTCCACTGCTCACAAATAAGTTTCATCACGACGGGTATTGATGATTATGGTATATTCCCCCATATCTTTAAAGGTCTATGTATTGCAATGGGAGACTATGGTATGAAACGAGGATGACATCCACTGCTGGATAACATCCTGCGTTCAGCTATATCTGATGACCTGAACAAAACCATTTATCCCCCTTATGAATGGACGCCCTACGCTGGGCTTGTCGTTCCGTGATCTCCACTCCAGAACCTTAATAACCCAGCTGTGTCCAGTTCTTCATGAGGCACAGGGGTTCTCCGAAAACCTTCACCGGTTTCAGCTCAGGGAGAATCCCTCGTGTTTCTGTGAACCTGACTTGGACCAGACCGTGGTGTATCTGGTGGCTAACAGTCCCGCATTCTAAGGACTTCGGTACGATTCCGAAAGCAGATTAATTAAAAATATAAGTGAGGACACCATCGCCTAACTAATGGAAGAAAAATCCGACAGACCAGTGTTCCTTGATTATTGCAAAATAATAGTAATATATGTAATGGATATAAACAAAAGTAACACATACTGTAGATAAAGCAATGAGAAAAAAATGTAAAGAAATATAAATAACTATGTAAACTGTTATAAATGGTAAAATACTAAAATTTTAAAATGTACAATAGTATATATATAAGATAAAGTAAAATAATGTGATAAACACAACCTTTGATATTGAGAAACGGGGCGAAGGAAGTGAGGCGATGAGTGAACGGTAGATAGAAAGGAAAAGAAAGATAGAAATTGTAGAATGTAAGTAGAAGACAGATAGATCATGTGTAAGAATGATTGAAGAGTATGGAAATAAAAAAGAAAAGACAACGAAAAAATTATTTAAAAAATCAAAAAGGTCCCTGTCCCATAAATAACATAGGGGAACGAGAGGCCCCCAATAGCGGGGGAGGGGGGTTAAAAGAAAAAAAAATAACAAAACTGTCATCTGTTTTGCGAGATATTTCACGAAGAGGTAGGTATTATTAAAAAAATGAAAATGCAGCTTTCATTGACGTCATTTTATTCGCGACACAGAAGAGTCGTTCGAAATTTCTTAATTTAATTTAAATGAAATAAAAAAAAAATACAAATGAATTCTTGCTATTTAAGCGTGCTGACATTAAACACACCCTTGCTAAGTCCAAAATCCGTTGCGAATGCGAAATTAGCTCTCGTTCCACTTTACATTCCTTATTTTAGAGAAATTTTAGATACACTTCTCGTTTTTCTTTATGTGTATTATGTTCAGCTTATTTGATTTGCAAATTACTAGACGTTTTTTCGGCAATTTTAAACCTTTTAATAATATTAATTTAACCTCGAAGAAAAATTCTTTGTTATACACACACATACCCGCGTACTCACATATATATGTCTATACGCGCAGATTGTTTATACATATATACATATATAAAAATTCAACGCTTTTTAATTCCTTTGGTCACGCCAAAACTCAAAGAAGACTCGAGTTAAGACGTGAGATCTTTATTACAAGCTTCCGAGACTTTAAAGATAGTTCTTATGAAAAAAAACACGAAACAATTGCTGACAAATTTAAAAAAAAATACAGACAACTGTTTGAAATTTACGTATTAGATACATCGAATTCGTGCATTTAGATTCCCAGGCGTGTAATTTTAAATTGTCTTTTAAATTAATAATACTATAATGTCTAATTATTATGTTGTTTTGTAATTAAAATAAAAAAAGATTTAAAATAAAAAGAGAACATGTTTTAGTAATTTTTTTCATAGTTATTTGCATCCAAACGCAAAGGTGTCATAAGAAACCATTTGGCCGAAATAGGTATACACAAGCGTGTATAAATAGTGTAAACAGAGGCATCGATCCGTGTTTATAGTTTACAAAACTAATCTATTTATGTTTCATATCATCAATAAAAATATTGTATAAATCACGGTATTACTTTTATACGTTTCAATGATTAATTTGATTGTACTTTTTTCAGTTTTGAATTTTTTTTTGCACTTTTTCCTTTGCTCATTTTTTATTTATTACATTAATTCAGTTTCACTTTCCCTCACATCTTTTACAAAACATTTTAATCATATCTGTTCGTCTTCCACAATTCGGCTTACTTTCCTCATCTACCTGATCACAGTTTGTTATATATCACAGTTACTAATTTATTTTCTTTATTTACAATTTTATTTGTACTTTTTATTTAATAATATTGGAGACTCCCGCGTTAACATTCGAGTGGTTGTACGAGTATGTAGCTTCAAGTGTGGCTGCTTAAATTACTTTAGGTGTTACTTGAAATACATCGTCTACCAAGAAGATTCTTTTTTCTTCACTTAAAGAATACCTTTGATCGGTATTCCAGGGTTTTTAATAAGGTGATTGTTTGTAACTTCAAGTTTGGTAGCTTAAATTACTTTAGATGTTACTTCAAGTACGTCGTCTACCAAAGAGATTCTTTTCTCTTCACTTAAAGAATACCTTTGATCGGTATTCCAGGGTTTTCAATAAGGTGATTGCTTGTAACTTCAAGTTTGGTAGCTTAAATTACTTTAGATGTTAATTGAAGTACGTCGTCTACCAAGAAGATTCTTTTCTCTTCACTTAAAGAATACGTTTGATCGGTATTCCAGGGTTTTCAATAAGGTGATTGTTTGTAACTTCAAGTTTGATAGCCTAAATTACTTTAGATGTTACTTCAAGTACGTCGTCTACCAAGAAGATTCTTTTCTCTTCGTTTAAAGAATACCTTTAATCGGTATCCCAGGGTTTTCAGTAAGTTGATTTTTTGTAACTTCAAGTTTGGTAGCTTAAATACTTTAGATTTTACTTGAAGAACGTCGTCTACCAAAAAGAAGATTGTCCTTTCTTCAATTAAAGTTTATTGTTGGTTGGGTACAGAGTTTTTTTGGTGATTGTATGTTGAACAAAATTTTTGCACATCCATTACTACCGTGTGCATACACTATTTTGTTTTTAACATATAAGCTAGCATAGTTACGGCTCGATGTGTATACATCTACACTAGACAAATATATTTTGTACTTTATTAAAGGAACAAACGTAAACGTAAATTTTTTATCGCTGCAGACGTGCCTACTTGAATTAAATAAAAACAAATAAAGGCTAACGATCTTTGACAGTAAGACAACACAACAATTACGCACCATCTTAATTATCTCCGTACAGTCGACGGCAATAAACAAGCAAAGCCTGTAAACGAACGCTTACCAAACATCTGCTTTTCTAATTTACCACCGACTATAAAAACTCTACAACTTTTACAACCACTGCGATCGCGTTTCCAAATATAATTTAGGTAGTAAAACCCATTCTTAGTGATGTGAAACACCTATCGAGTCATTTATCGATACTTGTATTATACTTAAATTTATATATATATAAAAACATTTATATACCATGGATTACTGTGTATAGGTGTACAAGCCACAATGCACGGTCTTACTATGCCTGCCTCCAGTAAGTTCAGTAGGTTTACCTAATAGGAGACCTTTGCCGCGTCTACCGGCTTTTGTTTATTTAATGGAATCAGGCGTTACCTCGCGGAAGTCCATCCTAAGTAAGAAATAGGACCAATATTTAGCCACTTCCGCACATACAGAGGTAGGCACACAGAGTAACTAGAGCACTAATCGGTGTAACATAGCTCCTGAAGATGCCCCGTGGTTGGGTGAAACACGTGTTGAGAGATTTAACGGTGGCAGTTGTGTCATTCGCATTATTTGCCGCATACGCATTTATCAGCGGGCTGGCGGGCGGTGCACTTTATTGCACGACTACAACTGTACTCGTATGTGCGGAAGTGGCTAAATATTGGTCCTTTTCTTACCGGCTTTTGGTCTTCACTCGAGTACCTTTCGATTCATTGTTCTAATTTTGAATTGATGAATGCTATACATGATACGATTGAGGATGTTAATAATTGATAAGATATTTTTATCAGCAATTACGACCTAGAATAATAATTGCACGCAATTATTTTCCGATAGGAAGAAGCGTGTCAAATATGCGCAACCACAGAGCTTATCAAAGTATGTATTAAAATGAACTTAGATGCTTTATATGCTAGAGTAAGCTTTTATTTTTGATATCCTAATCGGTGGAGCAGCGACAGGAATCTTTATTGTAGTTGTGTTTTATGAAAATCAAAAGTAAGAAAAGGACCAATATTTAGCCACTTCCGCACATGCAGTGGTAGTCGTGCAATGAAATGCACCGCCCGCCAGCCCGCTGGCACACACACTTGTTTGGCACAAATCGGTGTAACATAACTCCTGAAGATGCCCAGTGGAGGGGTGAAACACGTGTTGAGTAATTTGGCGGTGGCGGTTGTGTGATTCACATTGTTTGCCGCATACGCATTTATCAGCGGGCTGGCGGGCGGTGCACTCTATTGCACGACTACCACTGTATGTGCGGAAATGGCTAAATATTGGTCCTTTTCTTACCGGCTTTTGGTCTTCACTCGAGTACCTTTCGATTCAGTGTTCTAATTTTGAATTGATGAACGCTATACATGATACGATTCAGGATGTTAATAATTGATAAGATATTTTTATCAGCAAATACGACCTAGAATAATAATTTCACACAATTATTTTCCGACAGGAAGAAGCGTGTCAGATATGCGCAACTACAGAGTTCATCAAAGTATGTATTAAAATGAAATTAGATGCTTTATATGCTAAAGTAAATTTTTATTTATGATTTCCTAATCGGTGGAGCAGCGAATCAGGAATCTATATTGTAGTTGTGTTTTATGAAAATCAAGTCTTTTTAGTCTTTACTCTGTGGACTGAACACTTCGCCAAGGCCAATGTGAGACCAGTTTTGCTAGCAATATTTGGGGAGATGCCTTCTAGTGGACGTCTATCCGCTGATGATAGCACATGTCAATCAGTACCATTAAAATCAAATAAAAATTAAAATAAAGTTAAAAAAAAATTACGAACTTATTTAACATATCGATATAACATTGTATCGATAATTCGTGTACAAACCTAGCAGCTATTTATTATCAGGTGTTGGCTATATTTTTTATTTACGTTAGCTCAAGCCCCGTCCACTATTAGCCTGAACCTATAAAATTCTCGGCTCCCTCTCGTTCTCGTGAATCCGAAATCATTAGAATGAAAATATGGAAAAACATTTCACCTGGCGTATTCATTTTGCGGGCCGCATTTTTTACAGTTTTCAACTTTTCGCAACTTGTTTTTTCCTGTTTCTGTTAATTTGTTTACCGCGATTTATTTAAGTTGATCCGATTTTGTTTATGATGTTATATACGCTGTGAGAAATTCTTTTATTTTCACGAAAAGCTTAGGCAATAATTTTGCTAAAAAAATCCTGCCAGACATTTCTTTATTCACTGAGTTAATTATTCATATCGTTATGTAAATATGATCATTTAAATTACCACTTAGGACATGAGAGTAATGAAAGAGGAACCCAACTTTATAGAACTTAGAATCAAACTGATCTGTCTTATAAAGACATCCTTCAACTTAAAGCTTCTAGGGATCCAAAATCTTCATGATGTAAGAATAGCCCGCAACAAACTTATACTATAGGGTGGGCCAAAAATGTTTGCAAATAGCAACACTTGATTTCTCCAAAACCGTGAAAGTAAGGGGCCAACGGCAAGACGGAGCACATCTCGTCGATGTAATTTTTAAAAAATAAATTTTAATAAATGATAATTACGGTAAATAAATCATAAACAAAATATAATTTGTACTTTTATTTCTACACATGTTTCAAAAGTGCAAAAATTTATGGCCCACCCTATATATAACACTATATAACACTTTTGCAACGTTCTATATATATTTCCAAGCTCTGTCATCACTTAAAATTATAAAATTATAAGGATTGTTTTACAAGTGTTTGTTTAATGTTTTATGAACAAGTAACTTAACCAACTTTAATGGTGGTCTGATGAATATGTACGATATGTTATTAAATTCTCTCGCAATGATCTAACCGATGGTAAACTTTAACCAGACTGGCTAGACTGACTTACCTCCAGTTTAAAAGTAAAAACACTTATCCTTTACAAAATGTTCGTATTAAACCACTTATTGGCCGCAGAGAAATGCATTGGTAAGTGGTAAATAAAACTAAGTTATATATTTCCCCATGGAACACGTATCTTAAAATTATAAAACCTTTAATGTACATATATTTTGTCCTAGAAAGCAATATTTCAGCGCCACTATATCTATTTATATAAATTTCAACTCACCCAGATCTTCGCTCTCTTCGAGATGACAGAAGCCATTTTCAAAGATAACTGCCAGTAAAATAACACTCCACGCGATTTTCCCGCCAGATGTGTCCGCCATCTTGAATTTCACTAATTCACCGTCATTATTCGAAATATTTTTATTTATTTAAAAACACTTATTAAACTCTTTTCCTTTCGTTTGTCTACCTGGAAAGAAATAAAAATGTTATTAAATCATGTTCACTTATAAATAATATTAAACAATTCTTTGTTATTCTTGATTAGGGCGTATGCCAATACTCGCGGCGCTGGGCATGAGGGTTGTCGAGAATAGTTTTTTTTTTTTAATTTCAAAAGGTCAATGTTAATTATGACAGTGGATACAGGCCGCTTCCAACCGATGCTAGTGCCATTAACAATAATCAATGGTATATGACATAAGAATACTTCTAGAAAATTCCAGTTTGATAGAATCATGAAACAGAGTGAGGTCTTCTCTGATAAAATTCTTCAAATTAAAGTTTCAACGGTTCTAATGCGCTTCTCATCTGAGAAGACACCCCCCCCCCCCCCAACAAACCGAGACTTTTTATAACTCCCACAGCAAGAGAACACCAAGATGTCCAGTCGTGCGCTACTCGTATATAACGACTTCCCGCGACCGTATGACGTCCTTGTGAAAGACCTGCCTATGCCGCGTCAACCGGCCAATGATCTCTGCTCGAGAACCTTTTGGTCCCAACCGCCATCGCTTAGATGAGCGATGTGCTCCGCCTACTTCATACCAGCAAGTCTTCAAGCAATATTGGTTATCTTCGAAGATCTCGCAGTGAAGCCGTGCATAGTCATCTCCATTGCTCTCTAGGCAACCCTTTGCGTTCTTATAAAGCCCGTCGTATGGTATCACGTTTCGGACCCGTAAATCACTTTAATACAAACGATTATTACATGTAAATAAAAAGACAGTAAACAGCTTTCGTATAAAAATTGTTCAGAAACTACGTGTTCCTTATACCAGAATTAAAAATATATGATTCTACATAGTATATGCTGTAAAGTTTTCAAAATTTATTACGTTCTTTTGCAAGAGTTCGTTCAGACAGTATATCGGCCCCAATCACTGCCACCAACAGACAGGTGCAAACATTACTTCGCTGTTTGAAACACGCCATGGATAGTAAAAGCTTTCTATTGGCGATATAAATAAACGATTCAGTCTATCAAAGAAATAAGCGCAAATATTTTACACGATTTTAAGTTTTAAAAATAACCTACACGTCAACATTTTTAATATCTTTTTTTATATTCTTTAACAGGTTGCTATATAATTAGATAGATTGTCCTAAAATAATACATTTCATTAAAAAATTTAAATAAGTTTATTAGTTCATCATTGATTTTACAAAAGATACTACATGCCCGACGACAGTCAAAACTTTAAAAGACAATTTTTTTTTTCATAAAATTTAACAAACATATTGGACTACCATGTACAAAATTCAAAACGCATATTATAAATAAATTGACAGAAAAGGTTTATTATTCAGTAAACGAATATTTAAATGACAAGAATCCTTAGCCGTGATATCACTTGATTATTTTGATTTTATTTAAGCTAAATCTAATAGAGTGTATGTATAAATCTGTAATGTTAAATTTTATTAAGTGTTGAGTTTCCTCCTCCTATACACATATATAATTAGGTTCCACGATATATCTCAGATCTTTCTTCACTTAGTTTTAAATCTTAAATTGAATGTAGATTATTAAATAAATCTTATTATAACATTCAAGAGTTTTTAGTTCATCGAAACGTGTGGAACTTGGTTGTATTATTTACATGGTTTATATTACATATTATATATTTTTGTCGTGAAGTTTCTTCCTGCTTCTTCACAATTCACAGTAGAGTAAAAAATAACATAGATTAAAAAAATAATTAATATTAAGTTGACGATCCTGTCATAAGAGTGAATAAGAGTCCTGTTTAAAGTTCCAAAGTTGAATACTTGAATTTTATATCTTTTTCATATCTGCTCAACATTTTGTATTTCAATGTATTAGCTATTAGATTGGTGTTTTAGCCCATAGAAGCCTACTACAAGGCATAGACCTCCCTCAAAGACATCTAGGGGGATATATCATAATCGCCACTCTTGGTAGGCGGGAAAACGATCGCAGTGTGTTATCTGTGAGTTGTGTCAATCATCTATAATTAATGCACAAAGTGTAAATTATATAAGCTTATGTCGCGGGAATTGAACCCGCGACTTACGTTCGTAAGTCTCCTACCACTGGGCTACCATTATTCAAGTCATCAGATTAACAACTCAAAATTATGAGAGTCCAATAACGTTATGTCAAATAAAATATCACATCGCTCTTATCACCTCTGGCTACATTAAAACGATAAATAAGCTAAATAAACGCGTACGCTTCCCTTTTTTACGTGGCAACCATTCGTGCAGATTAACGTGGACCAGTCCTCGCGTATGTGCGTTAATGTCCCCTATCGCTGTTACGCAGGGACACCCTATTTGCATTGTATTGAACACACGATCGTATGACGGCGGGATCAACGGTTCCATTGCGGTTTGTATGAGTTTCACAAACTTTTCCGTGGCATTTTCCGGATTGTTTCCATTTTTTTTTGGAATCAAGACATTTACATTTTGTATATTTAAAAAATTCCTGTTTATTTTGAAATTCGATTTTTATAATTGGTATTAAAATTTATCATATATTTCTATACGTATATACATATATAATCATTGACTTCATATCTGCCAAACAAACTCCAGCTGCAACTTCACACTTTGTGCATTAATTAGGATTGCCACTGCATACAAATAAGTTTTCAGAAGATAGGATGCACCATCCTCTGCGTACCATAATACCACACTGCAATCGCCAGCCGACATGCCAACAGTGGCGATGATTGTATATCCCCCTATAGATATTTTAGAGAAAGGTATATGTCTATCCGAGTTGAAACAACGACATACTTATAGTATACTAAATCCATAAATCAATGACAAAAATAATAGATAACCTAATGTGTAAAGAATGTGTTTTTAAAATTCGAATTAGTACATCTTTTCAACTGATGGATGCCCATTACGATGAGCGATGTCCCGTTGCCCGGATACAGCGACTTTACGCGATCTATGTCATAGGTCCACATAGTGTTGAGACTATTTACGCCATATCTATCGTAGTAAACAATAATTCTTTGGGAGACCTATGCCTTGGAGGACATCTACAAGCTCACATGAATAGATTACTATATCCCTGCAGACTTTAAACTGCAAGAAGTCATCAGCCTCACGCCTTCTAATAAAAAAAATCATGTTAAGGTAATAATGTTCTTGACGGGGTGACTGAAAATAGTTTTAAAGCTTTTTGCTCACAAATACGCCAAATCTTTTACCACACGGGCCGTTCGATTGTGGAATAATTTACCGCTGAATATAAAACGTGCTCACTACATATTTTTCAGAAAACTGTGGAGAAATATTTACAAAACCAGTGATTATTTATCCTTTAATTTGTATTCTTTTGTTTTTTTTTTTTTATTCTTTCCGGGACAAGTGTGTTCTAAGTCAGTTTGATGTTTTTATTCATTATTATATTCATTTAAATGTAGTTATTATATATATATATATATATATTTAAATGTTTATTGTCCAGGTCAACTACCCGTTATTTATACTTCTACTGTTTACCATACTATGATTGTCTGAATGAAATTGTCTCGTGTGATAAGGCCGCCCAATATACTATCTTATTATGATGAAACTTTCTATATATTTCTAGCGTTTACTAAAAAGGAATATTAATTTAAATATGCCAAAAATTCACCTCTATAAAGTCTTTAGACCTATAACTAATCATCCTGTATAAACTTTAGTACATAACTAAACACATAATATATGTATCTATATTCAATGATCTATAATAACTATTAATTTAGTTCAAACATATCCAGTGATATATTTTCATTACCAAAAGCATCACGCCTAATTATTCCACCTGGAAACCAATGATATTCGAAATGAATAAAACATGGTGGCGGGATTAAATATATTTCAATATTAAACAGACTGTGTAACGCGATTTGGTCGCATAGAAATGAACTTGGCTTTTTATACTTTTTTTTATTACGTGAAACGTGCCAGTATGGCTTTCCTAATCCTGTATAATACGATCTTTATTTAAAAAAAAAACCGCTATTAGATGTTTTGAAATGCAAAATCACGCGCTGCATTGTGTTTAAAAAACACAGTAAGGCTCATAGAAAAATACTGGCTTTTTCATTGCGTGTTACGTGCAACTGCGTTTAATAGACGGTATAAAAATAATTTACATACTAAATTAATGTATATATATATATATGTCATGCCAATAACTGCCGCTGCTAATTTATATATATATGTATACTATATATATATATAAATATATTTATATATATATATATATATAGTATACATATATATATAAATTAGCAGCGGCAGTTATTGGCATGTCGAATTCATGAAGAGTTTCATTAGATGTATAAAGTGATATGAATCGATAAAAAAATATTTTAAATTGGGGTGACTACATATTAAAATTAATTATTGTTTACCATCTGTCATTAGGCTGTACTGCCAGATGTTATTGGTCTCTCGGATTCCCAGTGTTTAATTACCTAGATATATATTAGGACCTTGAATAAGTTCTCGCTGTTTTTTTTCTAAAAAAAAATTATTTAAAATACAATGCTTACAATGACATTACTCAAAGTATAGTTTATCATTAGAGACCACTTTCTCCCATCTCTCTGGTAGCAATTGAATCCCCGTCGGAAAAATGACTCATCTTTCGAGGCAATCCATGAATCAAGGCATTTTTCGGCTTCTTCAAAAAAAAGGAAGCGCTGCTTGCTTAAACCGTGCGCCAATATATATATATATATATATATTGGCGCACGGTTAAGCAATATATATATATATATATATATATATATATATATATATATATATATATATATTTACAAAAAATTTTCTATAACGTTTTATTTTACGACTTACTTTACAAATAACTTTTTTATGAACAATAACATAATTGTTTGGAATTATTTACTGGATCAATTATTGTTAATACTTTGTGTGTGTGTGTGTATTGAAAATACCTGATAAACCCAAAAAAATGTTAATAACAAATGATCGATATATTCACCGCTTTTAAGGTTTTACATCTATAATCAATCATCCTATACATGTGCATATCATGAAAACTACAATTTACCCACTATAAATACTCTTATAGGCCAACTAGCATAGTTTCCACTAGACAACTTATCACTTTGATGGTTATCGAACGAGTGACCGAGCTCCCGACTCAATAATCAAAACGCTGTTTCAACCCCTCCACTCTCAATCTTTTTACTGCAAGTTGTCACAAAAGAGTGACAATCGAGTAGTGTTGCCATTTAAGAAAAAGAAAACTACCTTTTAAAAAATTATTACGTGCGTATATAAAAAAATATGAAAAAATAATGTATAAAAATATATAAATCAATAAAACATATTTAAAAATCGAGTTACTACATATTTAAATTTATTATTGTTTTCTATCTGTCACTCACACTCACACAGATTTTATACAGCCAAAATTTATTGGTTTGTCGGATTCTAAAAGTGCTTAAAAGTGATAACTTTATACAGGATGAATGTAAATAGGTAATAAAATTTAATGATTTTTGCTGACAAATCTGCTATATATTTAGCATTTTAAATATTTTATATTTATAACAGATCATCCTGTACATTGCAATGCGATGGATTGCATCCATCCAATTTTGCATATATAAAATATATTCAAAATTCGGATTACTGCACATTAAAATTTTTAGTTCACTATCTTATCCGTCGTATTAAAATTAATTAAAATTGATGTACCATATTTAACAGTGATTACTCAGGGTGTTTAGAAATAGATGTAAAAGATATAAAACATTCTCCTAACAAGTAATAACTAAACACTCAGTATTCTAAAACCAGGGTTTAGTTCTTAAACTGCGAATTCAAAATTTATATTCACTATCGTCAACTAAACTCAAACAGATGCCAGTCAGCATCGATCAACTTAAAGTTACGGAAAGGACGAGGAGAGGCAGCGTTCAAAAGTTGCTGATTCGAAGATATTTAGAAAGCAATCTGTCTAGTTGAATATATTTGAATAATTTGTATTTACTCTATAATCTAATCTTTATACGTGGTGTACACTTACAAAAATAAAGGCTATATTTTATGTAACATTTATTTTAACATTCTTTTTTTTACGTGATAGAAGCCTGCAAGGCATAAGTGTCCTCCAAACATTGCCTCGATGTTCAATGTTGTGGTACCCTATATTGTTATATACTTGATTTTTAGAATTCTGTTTCATATGTACAGTAATTGTAAAGTTTATTGAATAATACAATGTTCTTAAGTCAAGTTAGAAATATATATGAAATTGACGTTATCTGTATTGAAATTTCTTAAAATAAAACTTCAAAAACATTCATATTTTTGAATTTTTATTTTGATTTGTACATATACACACCTATATTATAACTTATAACATCATCTATAACAGGTGGTGCAAAAGTAATGTCATAACTTTAACCGGCAGCCATTTTGTAATTAATTAAAAAAAAGTTCTCTTGTTTAGGAATTTAATTTAAAAGAGTGTGAAATTTATGATACTAAATAAAAAAACTTTATCACTTAAGTAGATACCTACAGATTTGCTCGTTTACGGCAACCTTAATTGTTGCACTCAAAATGTCTGGCTACAAATTGGCGATATCTCTTTTCAAGTATTGTAAGGTACGTGGTCAGTAGCGGTAAACATGGACCTAGTTTGAACAAAGCACTCGGCCAAACGTTTGATTGTTCTAGCATATGGAACACGACGACCAGGAAAACAACAACGAAATTCACGCTACATTAAAATAACAGACTGAAAATATCTCAATGGTGCAGTAACAATAATTCTTCATTCTTGAGGTGTATATCGCTCTATCGTTTATTGATAACTAATTCTTTATATATTTACATCATAAATATCAAAGCGCAGTAATATTTGGCGCCATTTGTAAAAATTAAGGCACGTTCACATTAAAACATTACTTATGCGCCACATAATACTATATTAGGTTTTTTACTATTTACTTTGTGTGTATTATTGTTTAATTTGTATGATATTTTGATAGCGTAACCTATATAAGAAGGTTTAGAATATAAAATACTTACTAAGAAAATATATAAAGTTTAAACTTTCGACAGTTCGTTATGAACTTTGCGCTTTGAACTGAACTTATATCGTAGTTTACGCTAGCTTCTATCTCTATTTATAGATTACAAAATAAATCTTTATACTTCACATTTAGTGAAATAAGTGAAGTCTCACTCTAAAATAAGTTACATCCATTTATAGCTCTTCTTCTGGCAGTACAACGTGTGCCGACACAACCAACATGCTTTTTTAAAAACAATAATATATATATATATATATATATATATATATATATATATATATATATATATATATATATATATCTGCTACTACTAGCGTATTTCAAGTCTAAAATCTTACTTTTAAGTTAATATTTCAAAATATTTTCAAGATCCCCGAAGCGACATCACAATGCAATATTTCTACAAAAATATCAAAATGTCGACAAGTCTAATACATATATTGCAACTGACATATTTGCGAAGGTTTTTCCAACTGGAAAATGAATTAATTTTGCTTCGGAATTTTGTTTTTATTTACATTTTACTGAATTAAAATCATTTCTCATGATTATTCGAATATTACTCATATCAAAATCATTTTAAATGCGGCTTTTAAAAAAGTACATGTTACATACAGCTGGATACTTCTATCATCATTATTTTGGGAACAAAACGTCCACAGCTGGACATAGGCTCGCCAATATACTTCCAACAGGGCCATACAGCCTGCATCGAGCGTCTTCCAACCACCGTAACAATATCCTCTGTCCACTACCTTTTTGCATTTTTTAAAAGTAATGAGGAATTTTTCAAACAAATTGTTGTATTTTCATTAGATGATTGTTGACGTGATATCACCCTTATCAATGATGACCAAAACTTGTAAAGGGTCAATGTAAAGCTTATTTACTAGCAATATTTTTATAGTACTCGATATTCAAAAATCAATAGTTGTAGAAATAATAAATAGCGTAATTATCATATAGTAAAAAAACATTAACAAAATTCAAATTATTTACTACATATTAAAATTAATTAAAATTTACTATATGTGCGTGATTTTTTACTGCCAGAAGTTTTAAAAATTAATGTGACATATATCAGAATGATCACTTAATACAGGTTGATTGGAAATAAATATAAAATATATAAGTACGTTACACAGGTTGATTAGTTATTGGTTTTAAAGAATTAAAAAGGGTGAATACATCTCAACTGCTGTCGATGTATAGTAAGTACACCCTATTCATAAATAAATGGTTCATAAATAATGTAATGATTATAGAGTAAGAAAAACGTATTCAATAATAATAATAATATATATATATACATGTATGTATATTCATATTAATTAATATTTACCATCAGTCACTATAGACTTTGTACAGCTGCAGAAGCAGAAGTTATTGGCCTGTCAGATTCTACGAATTTCAGAGTGATCAATTTACACAGGCTGATTGTAAATAGATATAAAAGCTTCAAAGCTTTTGCTTACAATTGATCTGTATTTGCATCTTTATAAAGCTTTTTATGTATAGTCATTTTACCCATAGAAGCCTCACTCAAAGGTAGAGGCCTCCTCCAAAGATATATTTGAGGTGATATACGTAGTAGCTAGTATTATAGTATGCAGATGAAACTACTGCCTATCCTCTATAAACTTGTTTGTGAGCAGTGAGAATCCCATATATTATTGAACAAAATGTGAACTATATAAGATTGTATCCCGATAATCGAATCCGCGACCTACAATCTCAAAGTCCCAGTCCTCTACCGCTCGGCTACTTGCTCACATATAACACGTATATTCATAATAATATATAACAGTATTATGTTACACAGATTTTGTTGTAAAAACGATATTTCATAGTAGCAATCGTTCACCTGATCTTGAGCATTAAATACGTCATATAAATACTTCATATTATTTTTAATTCTTTTACTATCTGTACAAAGGAACTTTATTTTGCCAGAATCAATCGGTCTGTTGCATCAATAGCATATATAAATCAATGTAACATATAACAGGTCGATCATTTTATGTATGATATATGTTAATAAAATAAATTGTATTTGTAGTATGTAAATATTGGTCGAATAAATGATATTATAAATTTACAGTTCGTAGCGCAAAACGCACGCAATTCACAGTAAATATATTTAATGGAATCAGGCGTTACTTTGTTACACGACTAACACTGCATGTGCGGAAGTGGCTAAATATTGGTCCTTTTCTTACTCTTCCGTAGTAAATAATCAACCACGCAGTTTTGATTAAAATTATAATTTTCAATATTTCAAGTTTATACGCTATTATCTTAAATTTTCTGTTAGATGTTTCGATAAAACATCGGAAGAAGCTAAACGCAAGTTCCATCCAACCGATACATTTAGTAATCTCCGGAAGATGTCTATAGTTTTCGTGTAGCGTTTATACCGAAAAACGACAATAATGGAATGGACTGGAACTGGAATGGACTCAGCTGAAACGGTGATGATGGTAAGAATTTTCTATAAATTTTCAGGACACATAATGATGAATGAAATCGTTTAATTATTTAAAAGTTATAGATAGTGTTATTATCGTTATATATGTTTTAAGGCCTTTCGATGTAACCTTAAAATCTATACGGAACATAATAATTCAATTATTTATGTTAGCTGATGCACACACATTGCAAGACTTCGTAGATCGCTACAATGACCGGTCAAGTGCTTATCGCATCCAGTGAATTGCCGTGACCTTGATTATGTTGACGTTCTAATAAAATAACAGATAGGTCGCCCACGCTTACCCGCAATTAACATAATGATATAAGTAATAATGCATTATCTTTAGACAAAATAGTTGTATTATTCTAGCAATTATTTTCAAAGTATTTGATAGCATTGATACATTCCTAGCTGTTAAATTGTTTAAACATTATTTTTAAATTAGCAACAGAAATTTCGCTGCTTTTTATTCCCTTTAAAAATTATAGAAAGACATCTTTGATTGCGTTCCCTCCTTTAAATATTTATAACCTGATATAAATGAAGACTTGTAATTGAAACGCAGTTTAACAATACTATTGCAGTATATTAAATCTTCCATGTAAATATAAACATAAAATGAGTTAATGATTTTAATATTTAGTTTTCTCTTCATTCTTATGTTAAAGTATATATATTTTTATATTAAATTTTATGAATTATAAATATAACTTTTAAATATTTTACGTATACACAGAATAACAATTTTATTCTCGTAATTTTTATGCTTATGTAAGATGTAATATTTAATTTTAATTTACTTAAAGTAAAGAGTTTCTATTAATAACTGTTTGTTTAATTATTACGTATTTACTTTTTAGTCTTGCCTGTCAAATTTATTGTAGATCTTTGAATCTATCTATTGAGTATTTATGTGCATTTAAATATATGTTATATTAAATTTATATTATCATAGTTAAGTATCGCTAGTACAATTCTTAAGTATATTGAAGCTACGTCTATTTTATCTCTTACTTATTTTACATATATTCATTAATTTATGTCTGTACCCACCAAATAGTTAAATGTTAGAAAATGCTTTCAACATTAATTTCACCATTGTACAAAGTTTGCACAGTGCAAGCGTGTAAGTAAATAAATATATTTCCTAGTTGCAGATTTGAAAATATGTCTACCTATTGTGTTCTCAGTTTATATATTATATTGGAAATTGTCTAAAAACCTAATAATGGTAGAAGTGCTTTGATTTTGCTAGATAGTTAGATAGTACTAATTTTTATAATTTAATGTATGTATTTGTATATATATGTGTAAAAATTAAGTTATATATTAAGTAATAAGGAGATATAAATATATTTCAATTATTTTTTTTACATCCTTAGAGACTATATTTGGTAACAGATATTTATATGAAGTTTTCTAAAACAAAATGCATTTGAAACTTTTTGAAAATCGATTGTGATAAAAGTTTTAGACCTTAATTCTCATGTTATAATTGAGTAATTTTTACTAATGCATTGTACATTTAAAATGTTTATTATTATTTTAGAAATCAAAATAAAATGCCATAAGGCTTTCTTCAGACGCTAAAGTACAATAAATAAATCGCTAATTATATTTTGTTAATTGACAAAATTTAATTATAATTAAGTCGCAACTAAGTTATTTATAACAAACTTACATAATTATCCAATGTTCAACATCTTAAAATTTATTACTAACACAATTATATAAAACTGAGCTGTACATAAATACACAAACAAATAAAAATTCGACACACGCAAAAAGTTCCTTAGAGACACGACCGGCGTGAACTCTGGGAAAAGTCGGTCGAGACGACCATCCCTTGGAACAACCCTACGCAGACTGAATACGTGCCTTCGCACCTTGCTGCTGCCGTAGTATAAACCGAACAAATTTGATATCACTTGTATATATAGAACAGAGACGCTTGAAGTCGCCTATCAAATTTATCAACATTTTACTCACTGAAGTCCGGAGAACTCGTGTGAGATTGTGGAAATTTTTCTAAAACGCAGCTAACAAACTCAATGTAAACAAGCATTGAATTTAGTTTCTCTGAATCGATTCATATGCTTCTATAAAGATTTCCAGGATTTAAAAATTATATTTAATATCTAAACGAAAACAGGTAAAGTATTTTAAATTATTTCGTTTTTGTACAATAAATAGTTCAGCATAAATTAACATTAATCGTCTTTTTACAAAACAAAATCCTTCATAAGACTCGCTTTGATCTTGCGACTTAATCTACGAATCATTTATACAATCACAAACCCGTACAAAGGATCCAGAACAAATAATGTCCGGAGCAAAATTGACTTATTTAAAAAAAGGTTCAACACTTCTGTATATTTTCATATATACCTACGGTGGTTTCCTATAAAACTGACAAACCAATAGGTAACATCGTCTTCTCAACATAAATCCACTGGAAAGGATATGCGTCTCCCAAAGAGATCTATGGGCGATATACCATAATAGTCAATTTTCGTTGAATCATGTGGAAACTGTTTTGACAACTGATAGTACCCTGGGAATCGAATCCATAACCAATGATCGCAAGCCTTCGTCCTCTACCGCTGGGCTACAACCATACAATTATTTAATTTATATTATATAATTATAACACCACCTGATAATTATATACCCTCATAGATATCTTTGAGGGAGGCCAATACCGTGCAGTGCGTATATAGGCTGTAACAACGATGGAGATAATATCATCTCTTTACAATTATAAATCCATTTTTATACAACAAAAGGAAATGAAAAGAAAAATTACGTCATTTAAAATTACTTAAAAACTGTTTATTCATTTATTCATTGTCTGATAATTTTACAAGCCAAACGTTGGATCTTCAAAGCGATCTATTATAGCACGAAGATATGAAAATAAACAAGTGTATGCACCCGGCGTTGGGTCGTCTCCCACCTGTTAATACAAAGGATATACAAGCTCTTAACTTAAACAATGTTCGGAAGAAGATTTTTAATATTTAACGAAATAGTACATCGGTTCTTTCGATTCTAATCTGCGAATGAAACCTGTATACAGGTTGATTAGTTGCAGGTATTTCTGACAACGATAGGCGTAAAAAAAATTATGATTCACATTATATATATATAAAATATAAATATATATATGAAATAATTATTGTTACATATTTGAAGGTGATCACTTTATACAGTATGATTGAAAATAGATGTAATAGCAAAGATTTTTGCTGACAAAAGAGCTATACATTCACCCCTTATTAGGTTTTACACCTATTATTAATAATCCTGTTTAAATATATATACCACTTTATATTTACCTTTATTTATATATTTTAATAGCTAGTACTTCAGCATTATAAATGAAATTAAATATTTGTATGACAACCATTACAGTATCCGGTTTACGAAAATCAAACACCATGTATATTTTAGTCTTTAAAACGAATTAATTTTAATTTGTTCGTAACATATTATTTAACTAAAAGCTTACATCTGATTGATCATGCTTTATACAATTCCAGCTGACTTCGTTATGTCAAAAATTACAGTAAATATTATAATAATAAAAACGAAATAATGATAGAAATTATTTCACACTATTATAGCAGTTACATAACTTCTAAAACAAAAAAGTAAAATAATAATAAATAGTCTAATAATAATAAAGATAGATCCCCTGTGACAGGAGACTGAAAACTGTTGCTGGTGGATGGAGCTATCATTTTCGGCAGGTAGTGAAACGTACGATTTTTGAGAGTGGTTGTAATAAATATATATAATAACATAAATGCAACCAATAGAAAATCGAAGCAAAAACCTTGATTTCCCACTTCAGGGGAGCGAAAAGTTTATAATATATGAAAATCGGTTCAAAATTATGTTACAAAAATTAGTTTTAATTTTCTTTGGATTAAAAGAAAACTTGTCTAGTACTTACGAGATCAGTCGATCTCTACGTATATATTATTTATAGACATTGAGTTTGATTGAATAACATTCGTGGTTCCCTTTCATCTCACATCAATAAAGGGCAACGTATCGGGTTTATATGGGATCACAGGCCCGTGGCGCGAAAATACCGCTGATCGACGTTTTACTTATAGCAGATTATCAGTCTTGATTCCGGGAGAACAAATAAATTTTATTTACATTCGAAAACACCGAAAATTTTAATAGCTTTTTTTTTACTTTTGAACTTATTATACAGCGTGTTTATTTATTTAATTATACATTATTTAATGCCGAACTTCATACTTTATTTCCGTTAAATGTCTCCCAATCCTTGAATCTAGAATAGTAGAGACGCTCTACCTAGGCAAGGTATCAGGATAGCACATTCGGGTGATACCCAGCACCGGCAGTGATCCAACTGGAGCCAAATAGGCAATCAATAATAATGTTAAGATAAAAATCAAGCCTAAAAAAAGTAAGTAATTAGTGCAAATTGTACACAGTAGACGAAAATAAAGTGTTAGAACGGTATAAATAGAATGCAAAATGCAGTATAAATAAATAATAAGAAAGAATAAAGATTGTGAATAGAAAATAGACATTTAAAACTATAGAGAGGAACTGCGTGCCTCAATGCCATGTATTTGAGTAATAGACAAATATAGTATCAAATAAAAAATATAAAGAATAGAATAGAACATACCCAAAAATTAAATATAAACAACGAAAAAATTAGTAATGGCAGATAATTAAAAATGCAATAATAATTGATAATAAGCAATCTACTAAAATAATAAATGAGGCATGAATAAATGTACAAGCTAGCGTTGCTCGATCGAATAGATAAATAAAAACAATAGAATATTAAATACCGACATATTGTGCAAAATAAAAGCTAAATGAAAAAATAATTCACACTTTATAAAAGGTCTCTACTCATTTGGCGGTATAGGATATCAAGTGACTTGATCAATAAATAAACCAGTCTAACTATAATGATACAGTGATAAAAAGTAGAAAGGTATGTAAATGTATTATAAAAATATATTACGACATTGTAGAATTCGAGGAAAAAAATATGTGACATATTTTAGAGCGATTTGCCCCTATAGAGGGGTGAAACACGTGTAGAGTGAATTAACGGTGGTAGTTGTGTTTCGCATTGTTTACCCCACGCGCATTTATCAGCGGGCTGGCGGGCGGTGCACTTCATTGCACGACTACTGCTGCATAGCGGAAGTAGCTATATAACAGGTTGTCAAATATCTCCCTTCCGCTTTTTTGGTCTTTATTCAATGCTTTATAAAAAGTGTTACAGTGATCGGATTTAGTTCAAATATGCGCCGTTTTGTTCGATAATCTGTTTCCATTTAGACGGCAACATCATAATACCTCCCTCGTAGAAGCCCCCCTCCTTATTTGCGAAGAACTCGGACAGCCACTTTTCACAAACCTCTTTTGAGTTCAACTTTACACCACCGAAGGGCGTTCGCCATGGACAGGAACAGGTGGTAATCACTTGGCGCTATGTCCGGGCTATATGGTGGATGTGATAAAACCTCCCATCCGAGCTCCCGTAGCTTCTGACGAGTCATCAACGAAGTGTGTGGTCTGGCGTTGTCCTGGTGGAACACTACACCCTTCCTGTTGGCCAATTCTGGACGCTTCTGGGCGATCGCCTGCTTCAAGCGGTCCAGTTGTTCACAGTAGATGGTAGAATTAAGCGTCTGGCCATATGGGAGCAGCTCATAGTGGATGATTCCCTTCCAATCCCACCAAACACACAGCAAAACCTTCCTGGCCGTCAATCCCGGCTTGGCCACTGTTTGGGACGATTCACCGGCCTTCGACCACGACCGTTTTCGCTTGATATTGTCGTATGTGATCCATTTTTCGTCGCCAGTCACCATCCGCTTCAAGAATGGGTCGAGTTCGTTCCGTTTCAGCAGCATATCGCAGGCGTTGATTCGGTCCAGAAGGTTTTTTTGCGTCAAATCATGCGGCACCCAAACATCAAGCTTTTTTTTGTATCCAGCCTTCTGCAGATGGTTTAAAATGGTTTGGTGACTAACTCCCATCTCCTGGGAGATGTCACGAGATGCCACATGCCGGTCTAACTCGATATAGTCCATGATTTGATCGGTATTTGTCGTCACAGATCTTCCGCCGGCTGGCTTATCCATGGTGTCGTTTTCACCGGCTCTGAATCGTCGAAACCATTCCTCCGCGGTTCGAAGTGATAGAGTACCATCCCCCAAAATACCATTAATCTCACGGAACGTTTCTCTAGCGGATTTGCCTTTAACGAAGGAAAACTTTAAAATAGCGCGAATTTCGGCGTTAGTGAACTCCATGTTTACACGTCTATAACTGTTGAACGCAATATCCAAACTAATCATGCATAGCATCGTTTTGTAGGTTATGTTAAGACCTTTCAAATTATGTATAGTATTGCCAGATACGAGCTCTGTAGCGCTTTGTACATAGCCGCGAAATTCAAAAGACAAAAAGGCGGAAGGGAGATAATTGACAACCTTTTATTAGTCCCTTTTTAGTTAGGATGGACTTCCGCAAGGTAACGCTTGAATCTATTAGATATATTTTAGAGCGATAATTTTAGATAGGGTGATAGGAAATATATGTGTTTTTTACAACTTTATTATATGTTATATATATATGTGTGTGTAGATGTACATAAATGTACTACTTTTTATTTCATCGGTTTTATTTATTAAAAACAATCCTCATTATTTATTGATAAAATGATATTTTTTTATAACGACCCTTTCGTCATCCGGTTTACGAGAAGTACGCACGAGCTTTCGCCGCAACGAGCGAGCTTTAGATACAACTGTAAAAAGCGTTTACCGTTTCGCTTTAATTCCGAGGTCTCTTAAATATACAACAGGTATAAAAAAAGACGCTGAACCACCTACAAGACGTACGCTTTTGGAGCAATATAAAAATGTTTTAACAACGAAAACAGTAATTACTGTATTAAATTTAACCTTAAAAAATTATCTGTTTATCATCTTCAATGTAATTTTAAATCATAGGATGTCCACTGGCATACGTCTCTTCCGTAGATTTTCAATATAACGTAAGAAAGGGACTAATATGTAGCTACTTCCGCTATGCAGCAGTAGTCGTGCAATGAAGTGCGCCGCCCGCCAGCCCGCTGATAAATGCGCGTGCGGTAAACAATGCGAAACACTACTACCACCGTTAATGTACTCTACACGTGTTTCACCCCTCCACGGGGCATCCTCAGGAGTAATTTACACAAACCAATTCCAAAAACCGAGTCACTCAACAACACAGACTTCCGCAAAGTAACGCCTGAATATATTATATACTCAATATTACGGGGAAAAAGCGGCCTGCAGAGTCTTCGAGCGATCATAACAAATCATCTGATCACATTGTGGGCTGATTCGATGAAATCAAAAACAAACATATATTTATTAACATACATATATATTTTCCGACCATAACAAGGTCGTCTGTCTATCTTTTGAGTGGACATCCTTCGCTGCACTTTTCGGTCGTTCATCTCCACTCTAAAACCTAACTGAGGCTATCTGTTTTACGCACTATGTGGCCTATCCACTTATCTAACCTTTTTTGTGCCATTCCTCACTTTAGTCTTTCTAAAATTCTTTCGTAATAAATATTTTTTTATTTATTAAACCGAACGGATTAAACTCGTATTGAGTCCACATTCTTATAGCCCCCTTGTGGGCTTCTCGTCCCACGTTAGGAAACATTGCTTAACATAAACAAAAAAATTATAGTCGTTTCAACCTGTAGACGCCTACTGCAGGGAATAGTCCTTTCCCAAAGATATCTATATGGGATATAACATAATCGCCACGTTTGAAAGGCGTCTTGGTGATCCCAGTGTATTTATAGTACGCAGACACTGCTACACATCTTCCAGAAACTTGTTTGCGAGCAGCGGCAATTAGACTATCTCCCGGGAAATAAATTTAGTTTTCTCCCGCTTTGCTTCTCACTTCTCAGATGCTTAAAATGTATCCTAATGTTATAACATACATACACGTTTAATGAAGTTAGTTTCTATGTGGGATATAACATAATCGCCGCGTTTAAAAGACGAACGTATTTTGGTACTGTGATACGTGAGGGCATTGCTGTCTTACTCTGGAAAATCGTTTACGCTCAGTGACAATTCTATATAATTAATGCATGAAGTTTGAATTATATATAATTGTAACCTGAGAATCTAACCCGGATCTTACGATTTAAAGTCTGATTCTTCTACCGCTGCGATGCCACTGATCAAAAAATACGACTAATTAAAATATTTTGAACTCAAAATAAAGTTTTCAGATTATAACCAATACTTAACTTTCATTAATAACATTCGTTGTATATAAATATTTAGAATTTCCTGCATCTTTTATATACCATCCGTACACCTAATGGGGAGTCTACCTACTCTGCGTCTACCACCCTCGAGATCAACACTAGAGAATCTTTCAGCTAACAATTCTTCGAGTCACATCAGGGATCTTGGTTCGTCTGCAGACCTCCTCATTTCTAATTCGATATCTCAGCATAACCCTTTACTTTATATTTATGACACACGAACTGTAAAAAACTAAGTAAGGAATTTACTTCATGACCGTCCGTACGTATAGCGGCATGCCTTTATCCTTTATTTTCTGCGACAACAGGAACAGAATGCCCGACCATCGTCTAACCAATAATAATGTTGCACAGAATTTTAAAATACTAGTCTGTGTAGCTTAAATTCTTATTATTGTAACACGAGGCTTCATATTTCAATAATATAATATTTGAAATTCAAATTCTTATTCTGCGTCTTAAAAATATTACTTCCACAAGACAAATAGTAACAATACATTTCATAATTTTGTATATTCTCGCTATTTCTTGATATACCTAACTTTTTCTGATATAGGTCTACCTATATCAGAAAAAGTTAGCACACGCATATATAACAAACATTTTTATAACACAACAGATATAAATAACACGATTAACTTTAGAATCATTGTTCAAGTTCCATATTTTCAATAATCTGTATTGACATCGTACAGTAAAGTATATGGTTTTTTTATATAGTGTATTTGGTGGCAAATTTATATAATAAATTTAAATAAAAATGTAATATTTGACACATAGTATTATTAAAAAAACATGTCACAATAAAACAAATACCTTTTGAATTTATATAAAAGATTTATTAACGTCACCCAAAATGCCTTTAGTATTCCATATTCAAAAATGTTCACCAAACACAGAGTTGGCACTAATCGGTGTAACGTAACTCCTGAGGATGCCCCGTGGAGGGGTGAAACACGTGTTGAGTGATTTGGCGGTGGCAGTTGTGTGATTCGCATTGTTTGCCGCATACACATTTATAAGCGGGCTGGCGGGCGGTGCACTTTGTTGCACGACTATTACTGCATGTGCGATAGTGGCTAAATATTGGTCCTTTTCTTACTAATGTTCAAGAGGATCAAACCTGAACTGGGTCATGCTTGAGTCGGTAAGATGCTGCGAAGCCTTTAGATAATGATAAAATACATTTATTCAACATTGGAACTTTCAACAGAACTTCTATTGATTAAAGTTGACGAACTTTTTCTATACTGTATTTAATCCATTTTTGACTGTGCTTCGCAACATGTTATTTTTGTGAAAAAGAAGCAGAAAGAAACAACACAACAACACATATTTTTATAAACTTTAACAATACAGATATATATTCTTATAACCAGCTATACAGCCATATACATATACACTTTATCGGGTATAGCCTAAATGAAATTAAAATAATCAATCTACATCACTGTCAAGGATTCTTGTCATTTAAATATTCGTTTATTTAATAATAAACCTTTTAGTTTTGTAAGTTCAATAATGTTTTGCGGAATATTTTTTTAAAACATGATAATTTTTTTTTTATAAATGAATTAAAGACTTTTTGGTACAGCCAGTTTTTACGGATCCTTGTAAATGCACTATGAATGTCCTCTATTTTATTATTATATATTGTGAGGCCACGTAAGAATATTGATCTCTTTAAACCACCTTCTCAAGGAGCTTCGGTATAAGCCATAAATAGTTCAGATGGCTCTCTATTGCAAAACAATACATACACTGACACAAACTTCTTTCACTATTGATCTTAAAAAAAATCTTATCTTATTTGATAACTAATTATAAAGAAAATGTTGTTGCACACAATCCTCTCAGAAAAAAGGCTCTTAATGCTACTGACCCTAAGTGAAATGAAAGGTATATAAATAAACTTAAACGTATGTCGTAAACACACGGTAACCTTTTCTTCCCCTGGCCAATTAGCAGTTTACGTAAACTATTTTAGTCAAATTAAGTTTACCTTCTCATATATATACTTATCTTGGTTAAGTTTTGGCAAAAACTTGACTTGCAAGATCCTTACAGTTCTCAAAGCTGCGTTAGGGCGCAGAAAAGTAACACGTGGATACGCTTCGAAACCCTAAAAATAAGATATAGGAGAAGAATGCGTCGTGGACTCATCGCCACAATTTTTTTTACTCTCCAGGAACTGATGTTCAGGCAATACTCCTTAACAACCTTTGTTTGAGAAATAAATATGTACAATTTAAATAATAAAAATAACAAACATATAATTTGCAAAAGTAAAATGTCGAGAAATGTTGGGAAGAATAAGAGGCGATGCATGAATGAATTGTAAATAAAAGACTACATAGTGAAAGAAATTATGAAAGGTGCAATAATAGAGAGCGGATGAGATTGAAATGGATAAGAGAAGGAGAATCCAAAATAAACAAAAACCTGAAAAATTATTTAGAAATACAATGCAGCAGAAATAAAATCCCTGTGTATTACCAAATTCTAATTAAAACATATAACATATTATTAGTTATATAACTGCTAAGTTCGTGCAGGTAAAGTAGCGTTGATTGGAATTCAAAATGAGCGCAAGTTCGATTCGGCGAGCCTTCAATCAATCCGGAAGTAGGGCAATAGAAAGCAAACTATCGAGCTTTTCATTAGCTTGCTAATATCAAACATGATAAGTTATTGCATAGTACACGTATCCTTGCGGCACAGAACTGTGCTATACGACCGTATTCCATGACATTCGTATACCATCTTCTTTCTTTTTTATTGACTTCACTAATGAGCATATCTAATATATAAAATTCTCGTGTCACGGTGTTCGAACTTGAACTCCTCTGAAACGGCTTGACTGATTTTTACCAAATTTAATATGCGTATTCAGTAGGTCTGAGAATCGGCTACTATCTATTTTCTATACCCCTAAGTGATAAAGGTTGTTCACACTTAAATTTTTATTTTTTTTTAACGAAATTTTTTATTTTTATTTTTTTATGATACAGCATACAAGAATACATACAACCATAAATTTTCACCCCAAACGATCATCCCTTATTTTTTATTTGTAAATTAAAATATCAATATTTTTTTGCAAAACAACGTTTGCGGGATCAGCTAGTTTTACTTATAAATTTATTTATTTATTTATTTAATATACTTTATTGTACACGTTAAGATACATTTAATGAGTTTTACAATAATACACAAAAAAGTACAATGGGCGGTTTTATCACACAAGGCAATATCTTACAGACAACCATAGTATGGAAAAGATAAAAGTACTAATAATGGATAGTTTACATGTACAAAAAATACATATTTACAAACAAACGAACATAAACATACGTACATACGTACATACGTATATAACATATATACTTATAATAAATAAGGTTTAATACATATTATAAATATAATACAATAATAAAAAAAAACATCTAACTGACTTCGATCAGTATTGGTTTTTATTTATAATTCTCTATAGAAATCACCTGTGTACTTTAATATAAAAATGATAAGTAACCAAATTGACAGGAAATACAATCGAATTGAATTCATATGTAATGACATCCTTCAATGTAAATTATAAACAACAGATTTTCAAATGCGTTCTAATCTGGAGAGAACGCACAAGTTTATGTTTTTTCAATAATCGCTTACACTGTGTAAACGTATCACCAGGTCGATACATACCGGTAAATTTGATCTTAGAATAATCAACAATCACAGCCTTGTTTTTCAAAAAACACTTCTATATATAAACAAATCAAAAATTCAGTCACTTTTTTTCCGTTGTCACTTTCACGAAATAAATATATCACCAGGTCGGTAAGCACTAGTAAATGTAATCTAAGGTGAACCCACAACAAACTGAGGCGATATTTTCAATAATCACGTTTGACATTAATGTATTAATCACCAGGTCGATATGGACTGGTAAATTTATACTATGGGAAAAAGAATTTAAACTATAAAATCTTTCGCACTTTATCGACAATTCTAGACTTACATGATATTTTACGATGGTTCTAGACAAAATCATTTTTAAAAGATAATTTGACATACGAAATCATCATTATCAAGCATAGATATTCACAACGTGTTTAAAACCATATGAAAGCTCTGGTCTTTTACCATAAATAATATATTCTATATTCAAACTGCAGGTGTACAGTAATCATTGTTTTGAACGGAAATAACTTTCCCCCGTAATAAATAGCGAGTGAAGTCCACTCGCCTAGCTCATTATGCGACTCGACTTGAAGTGATTATGTTTCCCATTATTCATTGGACTCATACAGATGAAACTGTGAATATATATGATTGTGGATACTTCTGAAGAATAATAACCCACAATGAAATGTGAATTATAATTGGATTACCAGATATTGTATGACAATCGGGCTTATTACATTTTTGGAAAATTTAAAAATTACTGTTCATTGTTTTTATTAAGTATACTAGCTGTGCCCGCGACTTCGGCCGCGTAGTATTTACTAAGAAATATATTTAGTTCTTTTTACGAAACCTCTTTTCGTTTAAATTTTTGAAGATATTGACCAATGTGTGTTATCGATGATGACATACGGATCCGAGACGTTTTCATTTACAACGACTACATGACAAGGCTGAAGGTCACCTAGAAACCAATAGAGAGGGCTATGCTCTGAGTTTCGCTGAGAGGAGATCCACAGAAGAATTAAAATCACCGACATGGCTGGAATAATCACCCAACCGGCAACCGTTGGGGCCGAAATGGCGTCTCTCAAATGGCGTCAACGGATAGGTAGACGCGATGTGGGTAGGCTCCACACTAGGTAGACATACGACATAGTAAAGAACCGGTCACGGTGGCCATCTTTGGGGGCGACCTAGGCCTTGCGGTGTGCGTCCATCAGCTGAAAAGAAGAAGATATGTAGCCTAAGTTACTCCTTATTACATCAGCTATCTGCCAGTATAAGTCCCGTCTAAATCGATCCAGCGATTTCAGAAATTATCCGAAACCAACAAACAAACAGACAGACAGACAGAGAAAAAATTAAAGTTGATGTATTGATATATATACCGTTCTATATTCATATGCAAGTATTAAAAATGGCGTAGAAGTCCATCGGCTGAAAAGAATTTACACGTGTACGGCCTATCTACACACGCAAATACGAAGCGCACACATACACGTAAATACACATGAACTCACACATGGATATATACGTGCAAACACACAAAGGCACGAAAACGAACGCTGGTGCGCTCACACATGCACGCACTCATATGCACATGCACGCACACAAACACACACGCAAGCATGCGCCCGCTATTATCGCACACACATGTGTACACGCACTCGTGTAATAGGTAGACAGAATTAGAATTAATAAAAGATAATATTGATGTAAACACTGTCGGCTTCAGCCACTAGTTTAATACGAAGTCTAGGCGGTCATACACTTGCGTACACACAGACGTGGCGCGCGTTTGGCGTGCCATAAACTACAGTTAGGTCGGCCATCCACCGTTATTATTTCCCGGGCCGTAGTGAAACAATTTGAGTAAAATGCTGCATCATTACGTGCTTGCCTGCTTTATTGCCTTTGATATATGTACTTGGGTCTTAGTGCGCCATTCGTCTGAATTATATCGCAATTAAGTTTTCAAATACCTGTACTTTTATTTAATTTTTTTCACATTTATTTATATACTTACTTATAATCATGATTCTGTACAAATAAAATAGTCTGCGTCAGTCAACATCGGTACAGACAAAAACATTGACACGATATTTACAGTTTAATAGGTCGTTTTAAAGCTCCGTGTCCAAGCGAGTAATATTCACAACAAAGGTATGGATTAAAATCATAATTAACTTATAACTAAATTCATAATTAACATGTACGAACAATGACAGCTTAGCGGTCAACAACTGTATTTTACTATCATCAACATTTCAGCCATAGTACGTGTACTTCTGGATATACTACGCCTGTACGGAATATGGCCGGAGACGTAACGCATCTGGTCTTCCGAACCTGATTGTAGCAGCATGTGGAAGAAAAGAGCTCGTGGGAACAAAGTGAAAGCCTTCATGGAATCAGGTTTCCACAGAGGCGCTTTTACTTTAATATATAATGGTCTACAGCATTGATTCCCAAAGTGGTCTCTATCGACCCCTAGGGGTCTATGACAACCTGCAAAGGGTCTACGACGTGTGTAATTCGCATTGTTTGCCGCATGCGCATTTATCAGCGGGCTGGCGGGCGGTGCACTTTATTGCACGACTACTACTGCATTGGCGGAAGTAGCTATATATTGGTCCTTTTCTTACTTAGGATGGACTTCCGCAAAATAATGCCTGAATCCATTAGAGACTAGATTAACTTAGTAATCCATGTGACATGCATAAATGTGAGCAAAATAATACGGAAATACTAACTGTAATTGTAAAAATAAACACACAGACCTTAATGTCTATGGAATATATGTTCATTAAATAAAACAAAAAAATATTCGTACTGTTTCACCGCTAGGTTCTTAAGGTATTTTAAAGGACGACCACTCAACCTCTTTCAAGAAATCCTACTGGAAATCAATCGCAATACCTCTGTCCAACAGATGACTTGTGTCAATAAATTAAAAATATCAATAATCATTTTGTAAAACCTTTTTTGTTTTGATTTCCAATTATTTTGTTAAAACACTCATTTAAACGGTTTATAAAACAAATTTTATATATTTTTTTTATTTTTATGGGTATTGGGGGACTCTCGTACCCCTAAATTTTTGGGATCAGGGACTTTATAATTTTTTTTCAGTCTTTTCTTTATTTATCTCTCTCTTTCACGCGTCACAATATCTTTCATTCTTTACTTTTGTCCATCACAATATCTTTCGTTTTGCTCTTTTATACCTTCTTTCTTTCCTCGCCTTTCTTCCATCATCTTCTTTCTCTAAGGTGGCTAGGTACATTTTATTTATTTTTATTTTTTAATTTTATCTTACATTTATTTTATGCAAAGTTTATATTAATAAGGTTTATAATATAGAACATAAAGTTCCATTCTAGAAGTTCACGTGGAATACGATCAGACAGTGGAAGCAGGGCGGTGTAAATTAATAAAGAAGCACAGGTGGGTCGCGGACGATCGATTCGTAATTACGAAAGCACCACCGCTCTGTTCCGCGCGAGTCATTGACGGAAATTAAATCGTGAATGATTAAAACAACTCCCAGATGTCTGGACAGCTACCGATTGCAACTGTTAGATCGACGTTTTCGATTCCCATGTCCACAGATCAAATAAATTACAATATACATACACAATTTTATTATCTATAACTTTTATTACTGTAAGAAAAAGACCAATATTTAGCCACTTCCGCACATGCAGTGGTAGTCGTGTGTGGCTAAATATTGGTCCTTTTCTTACTTAAGATAGACTTCGGCAAGGTAACCTGGCCTGATTCCATTAAATATTTTTATTACTGTATTCTTAATTTTCTGACAAACCTACGACAATACATTTAGTTTACAAAGTAAGGTGGTAAATCCAAATCTCCTGAATTCGATGTAACTGTAACAGCCTTTCACAGCTACAAGCACCAACTTTATTCCGAATAAATAAAAGGTTGAAGTAGAGAATGCCTAAAGGCATTAAATCCACCTTTACAAAAATTCTAGTGTTAATAAATAAATAGATAAATAAAGTTGACAGCAGCAGATCTAATTTATTTATTATTTTTTGGTGATAAGATAAATATTTATTTACTTTACAAGTATTACAAAAAATTAACACCAAAACCTACACTAAAACAGAATATGACAAAATAAACAATATAATGAATATAATGTAAAATCCAGAAAATAGGCAACATCGTCCTCTGCGTACCATAATACCACACTATGATCGCCAACACGCCTGCCAAGCGTGGCGATTATAGTATATCCCCCTATAGATATCTTTGGGGGAGGCCTATCCCTAGCAGTGGGCGTCTATTAGCTAAAATGACGAAAACCGACGAAGTTATAAAATATTTCAGCAAACATAATTGATGTGTCTTAATGTTAAAAACCTTCTTTGAATTAATTATGTTAAAATAAATTTGCCAATTTAAAAGTAACTAAAACCAACATGTAATCCTGTAAAAAAAGAGTTAAAACAAGTATACCCAAATCTGAAATATCACAATGCAAAAAAACCGTAAGGCAAATTATTTTCAGCTACGAATAAAAAACTGTAAATTGAAGAAGGTTGTGGTACTTGACGAAGATACTTCAAATTCCGTGGACAGCAACCTGCAATTTCGATATCAAATCCAGGGTGTCTATGATCTACCTGCGCCGAGTAATTGTGACCACGTGGCCAGAAAGAACGGACATAACCTCAAAACAATCTTCATACTGCACTCCTCAATGCTAAACATGGCCAGAAAGAACAGGCAACGTAGCTCATTTATAAATATTACTCCGTATCTAGTGGATCACGACCCACACAGATAATGACAAGGATGCAAAAAGAAATCAATTCAGCTGCTTTATAAGAACAACTTCCAACATAAAATAAACGTGTTCTGAGATAAGAATAGGCGTGATTTGAACAGAAAACATTGGACGAGTAATTTATTATAAAAGGTATATAGACAGTTTCCAAACTCGTATTTATATCCTAAAGAACAACGCAAGCCAGGCTACCTTGAGAATCTTTGGAGGAAGCCTAGGATCTGAAGATGGTGATGATGTCAAAGAGAATTTCCATAAATATTTTTTCTTGTCACAGGTCACACTCTTTTTATTATTCGGTATGAGGGGATTTGCTCATCTGAAGTAACAGTGACCAGGACACATATCTTGTAGCTGATGTCCGTTGGGACGGAAAGGTTCTCGAGTGGCGACCACAATTCGGTAGCCGCGGCCTAGTGAGACCCACAAATAGATGTGCCCATGATGGCGTGATGAGACCCACCACTAGATGTGCTGATGATGTATGGAAGGCGTTGGATGCAGCGGCACCAGATACATCATCGTGACGATCTTTATATGAGTCCTATGTCTTACGGTGGGCGTCTATCAGCTGAAGAAGAATATATAACTATAGAAGAATTAGCAATAGAGTAATAAATTTTATTAATAACACAATTATCATGCATATTTCAAAGCAGTATTAACGTCTTTATACTATCGCGTGATATGTTATTAAGGTAAAATTGTATCGATCGCATGAATGGCTTTACTAGGCTTAACAATAAAAACCTGTCAATAATCGAACTGGTGACCTACAAGCCACAGTCCTTATTCACACGGTTTCTGCTATGCGTTACCACAGATTAATTCAGTTTATATTGATACATAAATGCCGGAAGCTAAAACATATTTCGTATATCTGAAATTCGAATTCTAGCTAGAAAATATTTCTATTAGTAATGTATATATATATTCTAAAGACTGAAGGTATACATTGGAAATTTTGTGTTTATACCCACTGAATTTTTTTTTCTCCTGTTCCTCTCAAGTCTGAGGCTTTCGAAAATGGAATTTTTTGGATGAATGATTATTTTCTGCATTAAGAATTTGTCAAAAAATTACGTAGTTAAAGTGGAGAGTATTTTTGCAAGTAATTGTTAAAAATATACGGTAATATTTGAATTGATCCTCATAACTTTACTCGTAAAAAAACGTTGGGGACACGACCGAACTTTGCTTCCAACAAAACATGTTTATGTTATCTCACCATCTGCACCCTGTGACATCAACATACGGAATCTTCAAATGCCAATAGAACAACAGTGACCATTACACACAAATAAATCAGAGGGACAAGTCTTTTATTTTATTATTGTATTAATAAATTATATAATAAATCATTTACCACACAGGCCGTTCGATTAAGCAATCGGTCACCGCTGAGAATAAAACGTACAAGTCATTACCTATTTTTAAGAAAATTTTAGGATATGATTATTTACTAGACGTATGAATATTTATTCTTTAATTCAGTTTTTATTCTTTCCGAGGCAAATGCGTCAATTTATATTTTTATTTATTAAAGTATTTATTATTATATTTATTATAAGTACATATGCAATCAATATATATATATATATATATATACATACATATATATATATATATATATATATATGTATATTTATTTATTTATTTGTATATCCTGTTACTACTATGATTGTCTCTAAGCAATTGCATTGTGTGGTAAGACCGCCCATTGTACCTATTTCTTTACTATTTTGAAACTATATATGTATTTTCTAGCGTGTACAATAAATGGTATTAAATAAAATAAATTAAGTATATACGTTTGATTGTATTTTTCATTACTTTGTTGGTTTATTTATCATTCTGACTAACTTTGAAGTAGCTCTATGGTTTCAAATGCGTGTCTATAGCTAGAAATGAAGATATTAATGGAAGTTATACACTTAATGCTGTTATCTAAAATTATATTCTTATTTAATAGTACTCATTCTGTAACCTAAAAATATAATCTGTAGTATAATCATCACTGCTGAAATAAGACCTTTTCTATAGATATCCAATAAGGCTTCAGATGATCTTTACAACGGGAATATCCTACTCCACTTACAGGTTCATTGTCACCACCTCTCAACCTTAGAGCTTTACCTGTCATTTGTTCTGTGAGCTATATAACGGACCTACATCCAGTGATTTTCGAAGACTTTAATAAGGTTGTCTTTCCACCTGTGTGCCCATCCTAATACTTGTCTCCGCGTTAGTACCTTGAAGCTCCAGTGACCATGTTTTCTGCGCACAATGTAATGCGCCCACCGCCTATTTAACATGTTATTCGACTGGGCCATTAAATTAGCGTTCGCTTATGGATTTCTATTACAAATTCTTTGTTGATCTTGTTGCTTAGTCCGAAGGCTTTTACAGGTTCATCGGAGCTGAGTTCGCGAAGCGGAAGGGTCCGTGTAAGGTTTACAATACGGAGATCCGGACGATTTTTGTCCGGTGTTAAAAACCGGTATTCATGTAAAAATTCCGGTATTTGAGTATTACATTGGTTAATGAAAATTGAATTTATGTACAATATAAATCCAACTTAAAATAATATTAATTATTTAAAAGATTTTTCTTAAGATATACGAACGATACCAGTTAGATGTTTTTATTTATTATTGTATTATATTTATAATATGTATTGAACCTTTTTTATTATAAGTATATAGGTTATATACGTATGTATGTATGTCTATGTATGTTTATGTATATTTATGTTCATTTGTTTGTGAATATGTATTTTTTTGTACACGTGAACTACCCTTTATAAGTACTTTTATCTTTTCCTTACTATGGTTGTCTGTAAGAGATTGCCTTGTGTGATAAGACCGCCCATTGTACTTTTCTGTATATTATTATAAAACCTATTAAATGTATCTTATCGTGTACAATAAAAAATATTAAATAAATAAATACGATTTCATTGTATTAAAATCTATATCAGGCACATTTATTACACAACCGGCGTATGGTACCATCAAGAAGCGGCGGTGTCGGCACTATAAATCGATTGTTTATGTTTGATGTCTGCTGTTCAATGAATATGCCTTGTTTATACATAAACATAAAATATGTAACACAAAAATTATGAAATAATTTAGATTAGATGGTTTTATTTTGCAAATCAGCTGTACTGTTTACAAGTATAAATTGAACGATCGATTGTTCATGTTTTTTAAGAGCATACTTTAATAAACAATTCAATCACATTTTTTGCTTCTTTAATTATATAATACCATACGAGCCTATTATAAGTAAAATGTAACATAGAATTTAATGTTAGATGTCATATATTATTGGTTAACAAGTCAATACAGCAATTGAGGAAAGTAAAAAATATGAGTAGTAATTTTTTTAATTATACCGGTTTTAATTCCGGTATTCTGGTATTTCAAATATCAAATACCGGTATTAAGATTTGAGTTCGGTATTGTAAACTTAGTTTCGTGAACTTAAAAAAATTGCTATGGTATATAATACACGAAAATATTAATAGATAAAAACAATTTGTTACGAGGAACAACATTTATTATTTAGATTTAATTCGATGGATTTAATTGTGTAATTAAGGCTATGTATATACAATCGTTTATTCATAGATAACATCGATAAACAAGAATACACTTCGATAGAGTAACTGATATGGCTTCTAATATACAATGATCATTAAATTTAAAACGTCCCTACAGGGAATAGTTTATTTATAAATATCCAGACAATTTTTACGAAACCAAAATTGTTCAAGTTTTTTTATAAAAAATAATTACTCTTTGAAACATTTTTTTCTTTTACTTTTCAGCCGATATATCATCACTGCAATGCAATGGCTGCATCCAGTAATATCCCGATGATCTACCTGCTCGTGATCATCACTCAGGATCATCACCTTCGATCACTAAAGCCATCGGTAACATGAGCGATGTGCCTGTCCCATCAGACGAGCAATTCTTCTGAATACATCGGTGATCTTGGATCTTCTGTATTAAACGATACATTAAAATACTGCGATTTTTAATGCATGACATGTTAGCGACACCTAATAAAAATACAATTAAAAAGGAGAAATAAATAAAAGAAGAGTCTTAAAGAGTAATAAAGGCAACAGAAGATTTTAATACTGAAGTATTATTTAATTTTAGTTAATTTAACTGCATTATGTCTTTTATATTACTTGTACAGAATAATGCTACTAATATGGCTACAAATTTACTACTACAAGAGAAACTCTTAGGGAAAAGTTTAGAGTGGGAATTATTTTAGCGCATCTAGAACTTCCTGATAAACCTCGGCTGGATCCGCTAAATACTACAGTTCCACTGGATTGTCAGGCTAGCTAGGTTAAGGCACAAGGGTCCCCTTGAAGGGGTCTCTCCTTAGGCTGTCACTCGTCGATGATACCCACAATAATAAAGCCTTCGACCTTTGCTACCTACAATGACTTCTAAGCATAATAATAAAAGAAAACGACAAAAATTAAAAATTGTTATACTAAAAGAATGTGGCGAAGGGAAAAGGCAATGTGTAGAAGGATTGTGAATGAAAGGAAGTCTTGTAAAAGAACTTGAGAAGGATGAAAGAAGAGAAAGCTAATAAAAAATGTTATTCCCTATCATAAGTAAGAAAAAGACCAATATTTAGCAACTTCCGCACATGTGAGAATCTAGACTCTGTGTTTGGCACTAATCGGTGTAACATAACTCCTGAAGATGCCTCGTGGAGGGGTGAAACACGTGTTGAGTGATTTGGCGGTGGTGGTTGTGTAATTCGAAATTTACCGCACGCGCATTTATCAGCGGGCTGGCGAGCGGTGCATTTTATTGCACGACTACGACTACATGTGCGGAAGTGTCTAAATATTGGTCCTTTTATTACTTAAGATGGACTTCCGTAAAATAACGCCTGATTCCATTAAATATTCCCTATCATAGGTTTTCAGATAGGGGAACAAAGTGAAAAAAACACTTGTTACGCTCCATCTATACTCTGCCTTTCTTAACCCGGCAAACCTGTAAATGCCAACAGCTGCTATATGTCAGCAGAAAAATACTAAATTACGAGTACTTTACAAACCGTAATGCCAAATCAATTGCAGCGTGTTACTCTAGTCTAAATATCACCGCTTTTACCGTATGGCTTTTACAACACAGGCTTCACGGACTAGAATTTGGCGTAAAGTGGAGTGTTTGTAGTTTAGAAACTAACTGTAAGTAGAGAGGCGAATCGCAGTTTGTCTAAATTAACCCAACCCGCCCGCTCGCGGAAAGCAAAACTATGTTTAATGGATATTGTGTTTTGTTAACACGTGACAACTATAAATTAATTAAAACACTAACACGATGTTTACGTTGGACGGAGTACTGTTCCATATAAATCCGATATGTACGAAAAAGATCGTGTTGTGTTACAGAAGGTTCAGTATAAGGCTATAGCTTATGGTTTAATGTTGCAAGGTTGTTCACTAACTTATCACAAAATAAGTTTCAAGTTAATTGCCAGAGAGAAGAGTGCGTGTGTTTAGCCCCCGAACTTGATCCAAATGAATGCTCCATAAGGTAAATACGTTGCAATATAATAATTTGCCGCGTAATGTAAGTGCGGTACTAAAGATCGCCACAAGCTACATCATCATCTATTTTATCATCATCACATCATCATAGGAGTTTTATGGTGCCCGTATTCAGCAACCTTCCAAGGTTGACTATTAAAAGACGATGGACTTCGAACAACAACTAAAGTGTATGGCATATCATCTAAGACTAATCACCATGGCGATAGGGTAATCCTGGGCGTTGCTGATGGCGTCTATCATCTGATATGATGATTATGATCTTGATCTCATTCTGCATAATCACTTTTTCGAAAATTTCTGGCTCCGCGGTTTATAGAAACAGCTGATTTAGACCTAAAATTTAATCTAGACAATTCTAAATAGTTGCAGCCGCCTATATCAAGGATGCATTACGATAGATAGTTCTAGGAGCTTCCGTATGAGAGTACCCCAGAGTTTCCTACAAAGGCTACCGCTATTTTTGGACACTCTCAAAAAGAAAAATAGGTACTTTTTCATTGTATAGATTTGTTATATTTTTACTCCTTGCATTGTCTAACAAACAGACGTATTTTTAGTATTATTTAAGAAAGATATAAGTGATTAAAAAAATTTAAAACGAAAGAAAATGGAAATGAATAATGAGTAATGAAGAATCCATTACTATAGATTTAATGCTGTACAAGAGACAAAGAGAGATTTTTGTCCTGTCCTGTGAGAAAAAAGCTATTCGTGTTATAATAAAGTCTATAAATGTATATATTGACTGTTGCTAATAAATAAAAAAGTGGCATTTATTTTTACTATTTAAATGCAATAGATCTTTAACTTCTGGTAGTAAAAAGTTATAGACTTTAGTACAGATAACAAATGATGAATAATTTTAGTATGTATTAATCGGAATTTAAAAACACTTTTACTTATTACATTACTGGAATATTATTTCCAAAAACACAGATTTTTAAAGATCTTACTATACATTGATTGGTAGCAAATGATTTACACATTCACCCTAAAAGTTATCATCTTGTATACCACCTAACTATCTCCCAATTTACACGGTACTTGTTTTACACGTTGTCGCTTTTACACAGTTTCCCAAATGAGTTTTTTTTTTGTTTTTTTCGCGGTCTACTAAAAATGCTACTGTGATTGAACACGTGTGCTGTGTACACATTTCACGGGGAATCCCGAGCTTATGCGCTGACTTACTGCACACGCACACTGTGTCTGTATTTCTTCGCATAAAATTAAAGTTTTATCTACGGAAAATTGTATTTGAGTGAGGGTTTCACAGTTTCAGAAAGATTTAATTTTCCATATTCGTAAATTACAAGTGAATGCATAATTTAGATTATTATAAATAAAAGTGTTTCCGTAATATATTAAATATTTTAACTTGTCATTGTATTTTATTTTTTGTTTCTGTGTACACCTAAAAATATTGAAAAAAAAATCACAACTGTTAAATAGCTAAATTATGCATTTTCTGCAAGCTTTTCGATTTACACGGTTTTGACTTGAAAATTTATAATTTCGGATTTACACGTTTTTCTCAGGAACGTATCTACCGTGTAAATCGGGGGATAGGTGTATTATATTTTAACTGTATATATTACGTGTGGTATTATATATTTTGTGATATATGTATTATTGGAACCGGAAAATAATTTCGTTTCTGTCGACATATTTTATAGAAAAATCGATTGATTTATACCGTTCGGCATTGAAAATTTGTATACTAGATGTCAAATTGTTGTTGATGACGAATGGGAATATATTGTTTATTAAAAATAATAACTTGATAAAAATGTAGTCGTGTGAATTTAACTTAAGAAAGTGACATTACTTTCCCGTCGCCTTAATATAAATGTAAATATTTCAGAGTGATCATTGTATATGAATATTCTACTATGAGGTAATTTGAACCAGATGAAAAAACTTTAAATCTTTTGCTGATAAATCTGCTATTCGTCACTCTAAAGTATTACATTCTTCCATTTTGACCTCATGCGGAAACGTTTTAAGATATTTTTCAAAATACACTTGCTCTAATTGAACGAACGCTTACACATAACGTGGCCTCCTTTCTGCTCTCAATCAAATTATACTCCGGTCCCCCTAATATTATAAGTACTCTGTATTTTAATATTCATATACATTCGATTGTGGACCCCTTCTATCACTAAGTGAACGACAGTCTTATTTTTATTTCGTAAATAAGTCCATATAATTGTATTTTGGATTAAGTTGCCTTTTGCTATAAGACAGCAGTTTTTACTTTGTCTTTTGCTCTTATTGTCTGTTCCTAAGTTTTAATGTACAATTAAGTTAAGCTAAGTTTAGTTCACCGGCTGTCCCGTATTTGGCGCGGGACAAACGACTTGCCAGTGTCGATTGTAGAAAAGGATAGGAACATCGCGGCACTACTTTGCCAAGAAGGAGAAGGCTTCAGATAATTTATGCAGCATCCTTGCGTACAGTACCATTCTGCACCCAGTTTTCTGTATTTATATTATATATAAATATGACACTACATTTCCTTCTATTCATATTGATACAAAGCATGAGTTACATAACCCTCTAAACAATAAACACGGATCCCTAGGATCAAGAAGTGCCGTAAACACGCGTGATCTTGAAGTTATTTATAGATTTTTGTGTACGGTTCGCGGAAATTCTCACCGAGTGCTATCTCGAACTTACTAGAACCTATATCATAAATAGGTGTACTCCCATGACGATAGTTCAGTGCTGTTTTTCGAGTTATAAGATCTACGATTAGTGATACAAAGTGACGATTTTGTAAGTTATTTGGTCAGTCATTTTTTAGCGATTTGGAAGCTAAGTTTGGAGTAAGTGAAAGTATACTTTGTGTTAAAGTAGGGTGACCATCTGATTTGTGAATAAAAGGACTCCCGGTAAGATCAGCAGTGTTTCATTTAGAGTCAGAACCCTCAGCACGTAACAATATACTATGGCCGTCCTGAGAAAATTGCCTCGAGTGATAAGACCGCTCATTGTCATTTTTGTTACTATTATACAACTATGTATAAATTTTATGATGCGTACAATAAAGAGTGTCAAATAAAAATAAATAAATAACTGTGTATACCACAGCTTTTATTTAAAAGTTACCGTATAAAAATTCTCTAACCTAGATTCTGCTTCCTTCTACATGGATTTTGCATCAGCGTTTTATTTATTCCAACAGATATAATTCTCTAACAATAAAAGCAAAATCTGCAATCACTTAACGGTACAAAGGCTGCCTAAAAAGTATGTACGTGAGTATATAAATAATAGAAAAATCAAAAAAATTTTTTTTTTCGTTTTAATTGATAAATAAATATTATGTTTATGCATACATCCTATGGCTCTAATGCTCATATTAAAATGACAAATTGTGAAGTTTTATTGACATTTGAAAATGGATAGACATTTGGCGTTTCTTAACGACAGATATTTTAAACCACGAGCATTTGAACAGTAAATGATCTGTCAATGAAATTACTTGCTAAATAGCAATTTAAAACTACATAGTATTACTATTCAACATCATTATTTAATAATAAACAACTAACGATAAACTTAACAATCTTTAAGATTGAGAAAGTATATTATACATTTTTTAAATTATTTATCTAATCTATATTCCACAGACGTTAGCGTACATACCTTTGTTTTGCAATTACAGTTAATATTTCTCTATATATTTTTTTGCTCAAGTTTTGCATATCAGTGTTTACTGAATTAAGATACTCTAAAGTAAAATATTTCCTAACTTAAACCTTCCTTAAGTTAAGACTTAACCTTAACTTAAGACGCCCTAACAATATTCAGTTTTTAGTTAAGGTTCTTGCGAATACTTCCTCATCTTTACACCACATTGCAATCCTAAGGCTTTTCACCAGTATCTGTGCAGCGGCCGTATTCGCCACATCGATAAACCTTGCGACCTCATCTTGAGTCTCGTCCGTGCATACACGCACGAGTTCGTGTGAAGTTATGTTGCTACCGCCGCATGATGGACACTGTTATACAGCCCGAGGGTGTCTGTTGTTTGACGGGCAACGATGACCTCCTCGCTCTTTAGCCCCTGAGCCTCGAGGATGGTAGGGTACAGGCACAGGGCGTTTCTCAGTTTATGTATATTCTTCCCAGAGTAAAGACGCCTACTCAGGAATACACCACTTCCTTGGACGTACTCGTATATTTGACCGATATATATATATGTATATATATATATATATATAACTAATTAACTTCTATATAACATTTTGAAGTCGGCTAATTATCTCTGCGTTGCCTTGGATTGACTGTTAAAGAATACCTAAAGGTATTAAGTCCGATGACAAAGTTTATAAAAATGGTGAATGAAAAAGTAAAACTATTTCACTATAATATTGTGTATTTCTTACGAGTATAATAATAATATGTACATGGTACATTCTGATTATGCTTGTCCAGTGCTATCGTGAACCAAGAGAGCATAAGCTCGAGAAAACGCGACGGGGCAAATCTTTCACGCAGCCTCCAAATGCACGCTGGGCTGATTTTCATGTTAGAAACTGAAAATTCAAGAAACTTTCTAATTTTAATATTTTTATTGCATCGTCTGTACTGTATTGAAAAGTAAAGGTTACAATGTTTGTTGAAGTCAAAACATTTTTCTTTTATTTAAGAATAGGCTTTATTTAATTTTTAATCTACATTATTAATCAAATCTTATTATAACATAAAAAATTTTAATTGATCGAAACGTGTGGAACTCGGTTTGTTGACTTATTTACACGGTTGATAATGTACACATAAATATTGTTAAATTTCATTTAAAATAGCTACTGTTCCTTTTTGACCGACTTTCAACATATCAACATTCCAAGCCGGTGGTAACTTAGTACTTATAATGTTAAAATAATCGACGATACAAAAGCGCAGGTAAATGCGCAAAAGTAAGTTAAGTAAAGAATTAAGAAAGTAAAATAAATGTGTTAATAAAGATAAATTAAATGTAAGATAAAATTAAAGAATAAAAATAAATAACATGTACCTAGCCACCTTAGAGTAAGAAGATGATGAAAGAAAGGCGAGGAAAGAAAGAAGGTATAAAAGAGCAACACGAAAGATATTGTGAAGGACAAAAGTAAAAAATGAAAGATATTGTGACGCGTGAAAGAGAGTGATAAATAAAGAAAAGACTGAAAAAAAAATTATTGAACAATAAAGTCCCTGATCCCAAAAAGTTAGGGGTACGATAGGCCCCCAATAGCGGGGGCCATAAAAAAAAGTTAAGTAAAGATATTTTGAATTTTAATTTAAATTTTTGTCCCATATTGATACATAAAGATAGTGAATATTTAATATTGGCGTGGTGTTTAATGCATTAAGTTGTAAATATAGGCACTTTGGAAAAAAAACCGTAAATGTATGTCAAAATTTTTAAATTCATCAAGATGGCGACCAAAGACAAGAGATATTTAAAGCAGTCGGGTGCACTTCAAAGAACGGTGCAAATGTAGTCGTTATTTGTGAAAGAATTATTAGTAGCTAAATTGCAATTATTAATCTAAGTGTGTTATTGTAACACTTAACAGTAGTGGATAATTTCTACTTGCCCGTTAACTTTCGTAGTAATTAAGCTCTTAGAAATGAAAAAAGCTAAAAAAGAGTAACTTGGGATAAAATATTAAATTATAATGCTGTGATCAAATACTATTACTTTCTTTATTTATTCCTTGAAATCAATTTCATACCCTTCAAAGAAATTTTCGTGTAATAAAATGCATTTTTTCGAAAGCTTTTTCAAATTTTTGAAACAGTCAGTACAGCCTTTTTCCGATATAACCTTCAAGACATTCATTGATCCTCCTCCATTATCAAAATCAAAACGACTTCTCTACATTGGTATCGTTTTTTTTTTAGTTTGCTAAATAGCCAGAAGTAGCACGAAACCAAATTAATAAGGGAATACGGTGGTTACGGAATTATATGAGTCGAGTTTTTGACACATTTTTTTTTTCAAAAAGATTAAGCGATTTAGACACTAATCAAGAACTGACGCGTTTGAGACATAAAACATCCATCAAAATGGTTTGGACTGAGTCAAAGTATATCTCAATTTTTGAGAAACAGACGCTTGGCAAACGTTATCAACAGTCTTACTAAACTACAAATATATCTGCTTTCCTATTACCTGAAAGTTTTAAAAGTTTCACCTTACTTTTTGATCACAGTACAACATTTTTTTTATTTGTGTTTATTTTTTTCAGTTTTTATATTTATTTATTTCGACGTACCATTACTTGTGTTTTTTATCATTTTATGAAAGCTTTCCTGTTAGTCAACTGAATATAACGTGGACATTACTTTATTCAGTGATAGTTTGATCAGTTTAGTGTTGGATGCCGAGGAATGACTGAATCGTATTTTTATGCTAAAGCAACACGGAAGTGCTTAAAAAGCTGTTCTCGAGAAGGTAGTTAAGTTCCTAAATATATCCATGTGTGGAAGGACACTATGGAAAGAAATGAAAAATATTGTGAAGGAAATTATAGGAAAGCATGAGAGTTAGGAGAGGGATGAAAGATAATTATAAAAATGGATTAAAATTATTAGAAAAATTATAATCTAAATAAAGACGCTGTCCACCCATAAAAAGGCTTTAACAAAAGACTTAAACAGGGCCACAAAAAAAATGAAATATAACCTTGTTTCATAATCAAGATTGGTTCTTATAGCAGGACTCTGGATGATAAAGCTTCCACCTGATCATGGCTGGAAATTGACTTGGCTTCATTAGAGCTGAAGACTGGCCAAAATCAAGTCCTGATCTTGGATTATGATTAATGCGACCCACATCTAGCGTTTTACTTGACTATTCGTTAACCTCAAAAATGTCATATCAATCCTTGCGGGTGAATGTTTTATAAAGTAAGAAAAGGACCAATATATAGCTACTTCCGCTATGTAGCAAACAATGCGAATTACACAACTACCACCGTTAAATCACTCAACACGTGTTTCACCCCTCCACGAAGCATCCTCAGGAGTAATGTTACGCCGATTAGTGCCAAACACAGAGTCCTGCTGCATAGCGGAATTGGCTATATTTAAGGAAGTGCACGGTTTGCCGCAGGCGCATTTATCAATGGGCTGGCGCGCGGTGCACTTTATTGCACGACTACTGCTACATAGCATATAGCTAATATGTTGGTCCTTTTCTTACTTGGGATGGACTTCCGCAAAGTAACGCCTGAATCCATTAAATATGATTGTTTTATGCTGCGCCCTTATATAGTACAGGTTATACTAATACCTAAAAACAAACTAAAAACTTTTTATTTAAATTATATGCGGACTTATGAAAAGAAGAAATACAAGGATTTTGATGTAACTCAAGAAATAAAGAGGATATTGCCTGCCATATAGTGTACGTTTAACTCATTACTTTGATACGTAGTAAAAACCTTAGTATTTACACTTTCTGACAAAGAAACGTATCCAGATTAGATAATATCAATTCGTATCACGCTTTCTCAAAGACATCGAGACAGACGCTTTGTCTGCAACTCTATTAGAGCGGTTTAATTACAAGAATCCCTTCTCTGTAATGAAAGTACATGATTAGGTTTGCATGTGTGTAGCATCTTTTATTATGCCTTGATCTACAGGGTGTTTGGTTAAAGGTGTAATAACTTTAAATGGGTATACCTTACCCAAAAATTGATAATTTCAATAAAATAATACATATTGTAATGATAATATAGTAAAAACAAACGTGTTCAAAATATGGATATCAGGATAAAAGTCGACTGATCCTAGGCATCAAGGGACGCGACTTCAACTATGTCATATGACTATCTAGTAGAAGTGGAGACTACATTTATTAGAATAAATATTACAATTACTTATTGTTTATTATCTCTGCAGCCTTTGAACTGTAATAAATTAATGGCCTGTCGCAATTCAATATTAAGAAAAATAATAATGAAACGATTTTTAAGTGATCACTTTATATACGGTGATTGGATATAAACGAAATAGATATTAAGCTTTTTCCTTACAAATGATGTATACATTTACTCTCTTAAAGTTTTTTTAACACCTATAACCAATCATTCAGTACAAACACGTTTTATTTTTCTAACTTTTTTACTGATGCAATAAAACTAAAATACAATTGCCACGTTCTAATTAACAATATCTGTATTAATACAAAAATCCGAAACCGGCTTGAAAAATACGGCAATTTGTTTTTTATCACCGTTTCAACTCATTGATGCTTACTTCAAAGCATAGGCCACCTCCACAGATATCCAATCTATATATGATATAGGAAGGTTGTGTGTGTTTAAGTGTACGCAAGTATAATTAAGTTTCACGAGATATCTAAGACGCAATTTTTCTTAGTTGTAAATCTTGAAAAATAAACTATAATATAAAATAAATTTTAGTTTTAGGAGTTAAAAGTTTGTCTTCGTTTCAGACCCATGGACAACCACTATAAAGCACCGGCTTCCCTCAAAGATATCTATCTATGAATTATTATCTATAAATATATATGAAGATTTTGCCATAATTGCCACGCTTGGCAGGCGGTTTGGCGATCTCTGTGTGGTATTACGCAGAGGACGCTGCTGCCTATCCTCTGAAAACTTTTTTGTGAGCAGTTGCGATCCACATAATTTTTTTTTTTTTAATAAATTTTGAAGAGCTTATTGGCAAATGGGGAAAATCCTCCAGGACACCAGGGAATGTTGCCCAGGTAGTGTCGGACTCTAACCGACTAAAAACCCCATTTGCCAATCTCCCCACTTTTCAAGTTAGTCCATCGACATGGATCGTCGATGCCTTTTTTCTAGATCATTCTATGTGTCTCCAGGTCAAGGTGTCTCCTCAAATCTTTGCTTATTGGTTATATCTTACTACTAGTATTAGCTGTGCTGGCCTTTGCTTTTTTTATTTTATTTATATATTTATTTTTATTTTTTATTAAGTTTTATGACTATGGTTATCATAGTCGTTTTCCTTCTTTTTATTATTATTATTATTATATGTATTGGTTCTTTATTATTTTATTTTTTTGGCCTTCTTTTTTATTATTTATCTTATACTTATTACGTTGCTGCTTATCACTAATCTAGTATATGTCACCTGTATATATTTTAATATATACAATTTACATATCTTTCTTACTTATTTTAATTTCTACGCACAGCGTCCTCCACCACCCGGATGCAGAATTCGGCAAAATCACATCGAGTTGTTTCGAGTGGATCCACATAATTAACGCACAATATAGGAATTATGTAATATTGTTTTCGTGGCTCAGGTCTCTACGGATGGGCTACCTTCGCTCCTTTATCCCGTAGTAAGAAAAATTAATTAGTTCAAATCTTATCACTTAGACAACCGGTTAAAAAAAACCTTTGTTACCCCGTCTATTAGTACCAACAAAAGCCTAAATTCTCCCATTGTTAGTTCATATAAAACATATAAATAATTAATTATAAATGTTAATCTATGTATATACACATCTAGAAATATAAATATGTATAAATATATATATATATATATATAAATGATATATATATATATATATATATATAAATATATCATTCATTTTTTCTTTTCACAATTTTCTCTTAAATTTTCTTTTCCCGTTATTAAAGACCTCTCGTATTTCTCGTCATGATTTGAAAATTTAAGCAACTATTATCCATCAATATATAAATGTACACGCTTTATATGTACATGTATATAAATCTATACATAGACAATATTTAAATATACAGAGGAGTTTTGAGCAACTCCAGTTTATGCCGCATACAGTTTTTTTTTATTCTCGTTCCCCAAACTTTGGGAAGGACAGGGTCGTTTTTTGTCTTATATTTTTTTTTCACTGTCCTTTTCATTTTCTTTCTTTACTATCATTCTTCACATAATCTATCGTTCCATTCATTCTTTCGACAATTCATTCTATCTTTATCTTTCGTCCTAATTCTCATTCATACGTCGCCTTCTTGTTTCTCTATTTTACAATTTTGTTCACATTATTTCACATTTTTATTAACAGTTTTATGTTTACTCTATTACACTGTTTTACTTGTTTATTTTTGTAACATGTTTAACTATTACTTTACAAAAACTGGGAAACGATTTCCTTCTTTTGGTATCTTTTAACATAGAGGCGATATTTCCCTTATTTGTTTTTACGCCCGACCGGCATTCGGAGTCGACTCTGAGTCCTCCGAATGCGGGACAGTGGGCTACCAGGTAGACCACGGTCTGGTCCACGCCTGGTTCACAGAAGCACGAGGGGTCCTCCTTGAGCTTAAATCGGTGAAGGTACTCTGCCGCATACAGATGTACGATAGCATGATAAATGAAATATATATATGATAAAAATCGACATTTTTCCTTCGGTAATACAATGAACACGAATCGGAAAGCATTCCAGACGAATTCAAGGACCTCTTCTGTTCAAAATGTCTCATTAAGAATAAACTCGAACACTAAGGCGCTTTTGCTTTCTTTGTTATAAACATAATCAGAATTGAACATGTCTTATTGTAATGATCGTTAGCGAATAAATTATTTCGATTGTGTAATGTGTTTTTGTCCTTTGTTACAACCATCTTTGATCTATTTTAATGAAATTATATTTAAATTATATCATTTTTATGTTGATATAATAAGTAAATAATTGGTAAATAAAATTCTAATACATATCTCTTTTATATTGTCTTGAAATAAAATTTATTTCGGATATTTCACCTTCACCATTTCAACTATATCACGTCCAAAGCTGGAGAGATACCTACTCAATAGATTTTCAATAGAACTGATTAAAATCGATTTTAGTCAGTATGCCTTACACGTGCGTCGTAATCATTATGATTTCAAGCGCAGGACATGAGCTTCCGCCATACTTACTAAAAGAACCGGTTGGAAGCTACCAGCCCTTTTTAGGTGGACGTCATACACTGCGCTTCTCATTCTGTTGTCTCCACACCAATACTATAGCTCCCGCGGCTCATCTCTAAGCGATATGCAGCCTGCATACTGCCATTTCAACCTTCAGCCAATCCTCTGGGCAAATAAGACTTCGGGGATTCTATAACTTAGCCTATGAGGATAATAATTGACGAGCCTAATTTAATAGAAACTAGAAGCAAATTAAGTTTTTTTTTCCTATCTTTATGGGCGAAACATCAGTAAGAAAAGGACTAATATTTAGCCACTTCCACACATGCAGTAGTAGACTCTGTGTTTGGCGCTAATCGGTGTAACATAACTCCTGAAGATGCCCCGTGAAGGGGTGAAACACGTGTTGAATGATTTGGCGGTGGCAGTTGTGTGATTCGCATTGTTTGCCGCATACGTATTTGTTAGCGGGCTGGCGGGTGGTGCACTTTGTTGCACGACTACTACTGCATGTGTGGAAGTGGCTAAATATTGCTCGTTTTCTTACTTAAAATGGACTTCCACAAGGTAACGCCGGATTCCATTAAATGGGCGAAACATTTTTACCTCTGTTTCACCCAATCTTGAAAGAGCCTAAATGAAACCTATTCACCTTTATTTTAAATACTCCTTAGTTATAATTAGAGGAAGCATTGCATGCGATAGGTTGTTCTACACCTTAACTGTTCACATTATAAAAGTATTAGCAAAACTCTTAGTGCGTAGTAGGAATTTCAACCGTGTATGTGTGTCGTGAAACCGAGCGTCTTGTTGTCTTTGAAGAAAGGAGATGAGAGCATTATTTGGTGTAATTCTACTGCATATTCCTTAAAATACAATTTCTCTGTATATAACACTCAAAACTGTGATGATTCCAAACACGCACTGATCAGCAAAGAACTCATAACAAACTAAGAAAGATTTTTTTTGTCTAAGTCGCGTATAAAACAAGTTTCACGTATTTAACGAGACTTCCCTCAGTTGTCTGTTGGTGGCTAAGTGCTTCTAAGTGACTTGATAATTGACGAAGGCTGTACAGACATCCTTTTATCGGATTTGTCGCTCTTTATCGGTGTCACTTCTTGCGTAATTCAATTGGACGTTGACATAATTAATTGCAATTAAACTTAAAATCTTGTCTGTGGATTACTTAAGTTTTACTTATTCGTTTACAAGTTGTTTTTATGTAACGCTATTACGTCGATGATGTTGATCCGAAAGCATTCGTAATATTTTACAAAAGCGAAATACTTTTGAACCTTTTTATTACAGTTGGTGATAAAGATTCACAAATACATAAACCAGTACACATATAACACACACGCACATATGCTAAAAGCTAGAGCCGAATTTAGAGGGAGCTGCCTTGGATAGCAGGTCGTCTAGAACAGCATAAGCTCAACCAACTCCTTTAGTCTTTGTATATAAGAAAATAAATTATTGATTTTTTTACTTTCTTTATGAGGCAATAAGTAGTACTTTATTTATTAATCTTTTATTATTAACGAACACTATTATTATTGTTTCATCCATAGGTTCTCCACCGTTGGACATAAACACATCTTTTCTAGGTTACTAATAAGCTGCAGGAAGCAGGCTGCATCCAGTGTTTTCCGACGACCCTAACAAAGTCATGTGTCCACAATGAGGGTAGACGTCCTATGCTGCACTTGCTGACCCATGGTGACCACGCCATAAATTTAAGACCCCATTAGTCGGAATCTACGTGGTATTTGACCTGCCCATTGCAATGTCAACTTGCCAATCTGCTGGCCTATGTCGGTTGCTATATATAGTTATAATAAAAATCAAGTCTAAAATATAACAGTTGAATCGCATACACAAATTACAAAAGCACCGAAACACGTGCGTTGCTTTCTGGGTAACTTTGTGCCTTTTTATTAGGCCTATCACACTGGCAACACACATTGGTCAATGACATTCGTATTAGTATATAAATATTACTTCAGAAATAATGATAATAAACAAATAAACTTTTTTCAAATTCGAATTATTATATATTAAATTAATTATTTTTTACATTCAGTCCGAACTTCGTACTACCAGATGATATTTGCCTATCACTGGTCAATAGAAAAAGAAATATTGTAACATATTTCACAGTGGTAATATAGGATGATTAAAAACAGGTGTAAAAGCTTTTTGCTGACAAATAAGCTATAGATTAACTCCTTTAAACCTTTTACACATATACTAATCACCCTGTGAAATATACCAAAATAATCTATGTATATTAAAATTAATGACTGTGTGTCTGTACTCGATGGACTTAAAAACCATACATTCAATTGCAGTGATAACTTAGTAAATTATTACATATGTGCCCGTGAAGGTTATTGAATGAAAAATATTTTGTTTTATGTATTAGGGGGGCCGGAAAGTAATGTCGCTTTCTTTAGATAAATTAATACGACAACGTTTATAATAAGTTTTTATTTCTAATCAACAATATGTTCACCTTCGTTATCAACAACCTTTTGCCATCTAGTACACCAATTTTCAACGCCGGAGCGGTAAAAATCAATCGGTTTTTCTGTAAAATATGTCGACAGAAACGACATTACTTTCCAGTCCCCCTATATACGAGGTATCTAAACTGAATTTTTGTCCAGATTTTTAACACGTTCACTGCGGCTTGAGGCTGATTCAGCCTCATGGTAGACTTTGCACTGGTGCGGCGCGTAAAACTCGTGTTTTCTCTCTAGTGCGGCGGCTATTTACACTCAACCGTATGAGATATGACAAAAACAAATATAGCTTTCTTTATGTCTGCGAAGCATTGACTCAATATTGTAAAAAAAATGATTGAAACATGAGGCAGAAAAGGCCTCAACCGCACTACTAGGAAGTTCAGCTTGAGGCTGATTCGACCTCAGCCGCACCAGCTGAAAGTTCTTCAAAATTGGGCCCGCAGTGAACGTGTTAAGTAGATACATAACGCATCAACGCGTGAACGGTTTATACTTAGTATATAATAAAATATTACTATTCCTATGTGTGACCCTATGTTAGACCGCAAAACCATTTTAGAAAGAAAAAAAAGTTTATTTACACAAATATTCTACTTACATAACTGTTTGCCAATAATTAATGCCTCCGTAAAGCCTCTTTCAGTGCCTCCTATATTTTAAATCATGACGTTGGATCCGTAAATGGAACAAGACACTAACGTAAGACAGTAAAACAAAGAATAATTGATATCGATCATTAACTGGAAAATATAAAATGTGTGAATAATATCAAGAGCTTATAAAGGTTGGATGAAAAATTCAGTCAGTATTTTTTAAGTTACCTTCATTAATTATTTTGTGTAGATGTTATTTGATGCTCCTATATTTCCGCAAGAATTGTACCGAATTCAATGTAAAAATTCCATTCCTATTTCTTGTAATTCTGTCGAATATTCAAATTAATTCAATTTTAACATATATAATTTCATATGATATGCAATATTAATAATGTAATCTAATATTAATGGTTCTCAAGCGGCTGGTAGACACGGTATGAGCAGGCTAAAGATATCTAAGGAGGGTGTTTGGCACTAATCGGTGTAACATAACTCCTGAAGATGCCCCGTGGGGGGTTGAAACATGTGTTGAGTAAATTGACGGTGGCGGTTGTGTAGTTCGCATTGTTTGCCGCATGCGTATTTGTGATCGGGCTGGCGGGCGGTGCACTTTGTTTCACGACTGCCACTGTGTATGCGGAAGTGGCTAAATATTGGTCGTTTTCTTATCTATGGAGAGATAGACCATAATCGCCACGCTTGGCAGGCGGATTGGCGGTCCCAGTGTATTATGTTACGCACATACTGCTGCTCATCTTCTGAAAACTTGCTTGCAAGCAGTGGCGTTTAGACTATCTCCCGGGAAGTAAGTTTTAGTTTTCTCCCGCTTTGCTACCACTTCTCATATGCTTAAAATGTATCCTCATGTTATAATGTACTTACATGTTTAGTGAAGTTTATGTCTAAGAAGTAATAACTTTGCCCACCGTCAGTAGACACGGCGGGGGCCGACCGCCCACTAGATGGACTAATGACATAGGAAAGTCGCTAGTTGCGAGCATTCTATGAGAGAGTCCCATACCTTGCAATGGAAAAAAGTAGTGTTAGTTACACCATTTATAAGCCAAGAACGACAACCAATTTTTGGGTTTTTGAATTTATCTTCATTCGAATTAGCATAATAAATGTAGGTTACCCTACTATATGCACTTTTGATACAATCTATTACTTTATACATTATTAATTAACACAACAGAGTATACTAATATTACAAACATATTTATCATACTTACACAGTACCTACCTAAACAGCGTATTAATATTTCGTTACGTTGTGTCATCGACGACAAGTGTCTATACTGTCACTGTTATAATATGTGCGCCGGCGCAGCTGTCAATGCGTCAGACCCTTTCGGTCCAAATCACCATTGGTTACACTAGCAACGGTCCTCGCCAACTGGCACTTAGCAGAGCAATATTTCATTATGCTTCCTAATCTCTATTTTATCTTCTTAGTTATTTCCGTAACCGGTTCCTTCTAATCAAGACAATTCTTAGCAACAGTTCACGTATTTACGCGAATTGAGACACGAAATTTAATTATATATATATATATATATATATATATATATATATATATATATATATATATAATTAATATATATTTACATACTTATATATATATATATGTGTGTGTATATATATGTGTGTGTTACTATCCCCTTCAAAAATATACTGTATATTTAATAATAATTATAAACCGTACATCATAATGGAAAAAATTATAAAATTAACATTGCATTTTAAGAATGAAAATATTGGTGTTGTTTAACTTGAAATAACATCAAGTAAGGCTAATTGTAGTAATATAACCAGATGTCGTGTTTATTAACAATTTAAACTAAATACAATAGTTAATTTTTTACAGTAATTAGACAGTAAAATGAAATTGTCAAGAGAATGCTAAATGCGATTCGACACCCATACTGAGGTACTCCCACGAGAGCTCTTGACAAGTCAGACCATGAAAGTTCCGCAAGTGAACGAAAACGTTTTCAGCTTCCTGATCAGGCGAAATAATTAATGTAACGATTCAAGTAGGGGTCCCGATATAGCCTTTTTGCTTACTTACAGTAATGTGTTATTTATTTATTTAATATTTACAGGTGTTAAGCGGCATTTCTCAAACACATTTTTAATAAAAAAATACATTCGCCAGATTGCCAAACACGACGAAAATCGACCTGAACCCTCCGCTTGGTAAAAGATTAAAGATAAAATTCACTTTTAACAGTACTGCTATTGGTCGTGAAATTTTTCTCTTTTTTATTTTTAACTCCACTCCGCTTCGCAAAATGCTATAGTGTATAAACAATGCGAAACACAAGTACGTAATAAAGGGACTAATATATAGCTACTTCCGCTATGCAGCAGTAGTCGTGCAATGAAGTGCACCTCTAAAAGAAGCTCTAAAGGATCTCACTCGGTGTTTAGCATTGGTCAGTTTAACATCTCATGAGGATGCCCCATGGAGGGGTGAAGCATGTGTAGAGTAGATTAACGGTGCTAGTTGTTTGCCGTTTCGCATTGTTTGCCGCACGCGCATTTATCAGCAGGCTGGCGGGCGGTGCACTTTATTGCACGACTACTGCTGCATAGCGGAGGTAGCTATGTATTAGTACCTTACTTAACTATCTTATTTTGTTAAATTTCCTTTTTGATATTTATGTAGAGTTTTGTTGTACAATATAGTAAAAATAAATTAATCCACTTTATTTCAGATATAGGTAGTTTAATTGAAAATAAAATCATCAACGAACATCACTGCCAACGATTCTTGTCATTAAAATATTTTTTGGTTTGATTTGTTTTTAATTAAGTGTTTTGAATTTATTTGGTTAATATCGTGTTCCAAAATTTATTAAAAGATCTGATTTCGTTTATTATAAATAAATTAAAGATTTTTTGCAGTCGTAATTTATATCCAACGTTATATGGTACATTGTAATACACTATGGACGTTCTCTATTTTGAAAAATGACATTGTCTTTCTATATTGTTAAATCCTTTGAAAATTTAAATACCTACAAAGCATTTATTTGTAACCAAAAAGGTGCTTAAAAACAACTAAGCCAATATTCCATGCAATTTTTATCTTTATTTATTTCATTTCCCTGTAACTAAACAATGAAAATTCCGTTTATAGCAGCACTTACGTTGTAATTACAACGCAATGATCCTGGAAATGGACAATTATCCCAAATGGAGTAACCTTAAAAGCTATTCAACTGGCTACTCAATGAATTCTCAATACGTACGTAAGATGTTTTTTTTTTGGGTAAAAACGACGAATGTCGTTCATAAAGTCGAAGTAGGGAAAAGCATTTGTTGCGTGGTTTTGAATAAAAAAATGTTCACCGGTATTGCGGTCAATTGCAAAAAAAATCATTGCTCAAATACTCAATATTAATATTTTTCCTTTATTTATTATCATATACTTTACCAAAAGATTTTCTTACAGACTTGGTTCTCTTAGAAAAATGTTTATATAAATATATATATATACATACATATTAGAGGGGCCGGAAAGTAATGTCACTTTCTTAAGTGAAATTCACACGACTACATTTTCAACAAGTTTTTATTTGTACTCAACAATATATTCACCTTCGTTATCAACAACCTTTTGCCATCTATTATGTATATATATCCATACTTGTCTGGCTTGACTTATACGCACATGTCTTCATAAAATTTTATATAGTAGCTTTTCGTAGTGAACTGTGTATTACACTCTCATGTAAGTTTTCAGAGTACCATGCTATAAATTTCAAGGCCTTCTTCTTTTCAGCCTATAAACACTTCGTCCAAAAATCACCAGAATGATCGGTCTAGCGCTTCTCGCGTCTTGTTCTTCCAGGGAGTTTAACAACGGCCACCGGTTGCACGTGCAATGCGTCTCTACCAGTGCCACTTCGGACGTGCCATTTTTCGTGCTACATCGGCGTCCGATCTCGCAGCCAAACTCTTTTCTATAAATTTAAACTTCATTATACAAAAACTTATAAAAACACTCTTATAGTATAAAGGATTTTAAATGACAATGAATAAGCAATAAACTATTGCGAACCGTATGAAAATGGATCGCCGTATCGGGAATATTTTCGTTCAACGATTTCAAAATATTTTTATCTTTTCACTTATATTCAATCATTCTGTCAACTATTTTTAAAATTAGCTAGCAATTTAAGCATTCATTTTGGCAGATTCATTATATATGACTTCTGACGATTTTTGAAAGACAGGGCATGTATTTATGGAAAAGGGTAGGAAGGAATGAAAAATTATAAAAAGTGAAGTAATAAGGACATATAATAGACATAAAGTACAATAAGAGATTACGTGAAATTAATTTTGTAAAAAGATCCCTGCTCACGTGTGGAAGGAATACGCAAGGCCCAAAAAACGTTTGGTTGTTGGCTGAAGGCCAATTCTAACCAATCTTATTGTGAGTAAGTAAGAGAGAGGTCAATGTCCAGCTGTGGACGTAACAAATAAGAGCAATTAAACGTTCATCATCATATGTAAATGAAATATTATAAAATTTGTCAAGTTAGCGGGTACCACTAACATAATAATGTTTTGCAGATATAACTAATAGCATTACAGGGTTTTTTTTTAAATTGCTCCCGCTATTGGGGGCATCTCTTACCCCTAACTAGTTCGGAATAGGGACTTTTATTTTCTTTTTTATTATTTTTTCACTTAATTTTTTTATTTTCGTAATTCCTTTCCTTAATTTCCATATTTCATCTGTTTTACCCTTCTTCCATTCCATTTTATCTCTTTTCGGATCCCCCTCATTTGTCACCTTGTTCATCAGGTTTTACACTATTTATATTCATTTTAATTTGCAAATCTTAATTTATGTACATTTTACTATCATTTACAATTATTTTTATTTCATTTACAGTTTTCATACATTAGTTTCTTATTTCTTTTTATTATTTTTGTCGCAATTTCCCTGCATAGCCTAAGGAACTCGGTAAGAAAAGAACCAATATTTAGCCACTTCCGCACATGCAGTGGTAGTCATGCAACAAAGTGCACCGCCCGCCAACCCGCTGATAAATGCGCATGCGGCAAACAATGCGAATTACACAACTGCCACAGTTAAATCACTCAACACGCGTTTCAACCCTCCACGGGGCATCTTCGGGAGTAATGTTACACCGATTAGTGCCAAACACAGAGTGAAATGTGTGTAATGTGCGGAAGTGGTTAAATACTGGTCCTTTTCTTACTTAGAATGGACTTCCGCAGACGCCTGATTCCATTAAATATTTAAGGACCTCAGATCGCATCTCATTGTTCTCAATTTGCGAGGTTATTGAGTCCACGCTGATCTTAGTGCCCCCCACACATTACTGTGTTTATAATGTTCAATCTCATACGATGCTAGATATTTCGTATTAAAAAACTGGCTATTTAACTTAACAGTATTGAATAATCCACGGGACGTCGTTTTCTGATTTAACACGTTCACTGCGGCTTGAGGTCGATTCAGCCTCATGGTAAACTTTGCACTAGTGCGGCGCGTAAAACTCGTGTTTTCTCTCTAGTGCGGCGGCTGTTTACACTCAACCGTATGAGGTTTGACAAAGACAAATATAGCTTTCTTTATGTCTGCGAAGCATTGACTCAATATTGTAAAAAAATAATGATGAACTTGAGGCAGAAAAGGCCTCAACCGCACTACTAGGAAGTTCAGCTTGAGGCTGATTCGACCTCAGCCGCACCAGCTGAAAGTTCTTCAAAATTGGGCCCGCAGTCAACGTGTTAAAAAAAAAGAACTACAAAGTTTTAAAAGTTTACAGTGAATCCAATTTTTCCCTTTTGTGTAGTAGCGCAGCTTGTAATGAAGAAAAGAATTTATTGCTGGCAATCTGTGAAAGGGCATTTGAGATGATTTAGCGCGAGAATTTCCCGTTAAAGTTTGCGTGACCTTTGTATATACAGCGGTGGACATTTTTCAAAAGGATTTGTTTATTTAAATTAACTTATTTGTGATGTTTTCATTTAAAGCGCCAAAGGTATTCTAGTGATAAACCGAAATCATATCCTAGGATAAATGTTACAGGTAAATTTTACTTTTTAGCCGCAGAACGTCCATTTTTGTACGAAAGCTTCCCCGATAGATTTCCAATACGATCTGTAAGAAGCGACATTCTTCCATTGCTTTCTGATGACCTTAAAAAGGTCGACTGCCTAATTTGTGTCCACCTACCTTCATAGAGTAAAACTTTTTTATCTCCATTCCTAATTGGTCTCAACTAATCTAATACCAACAACCAGATCGGCTGCCGCGGCGTGAAGTCAGGCAGCCTCCTCACCTTCCTCCAGGCAGGAGAACTCTACACCAAGCTAACCAGACGGGTGTAGAAATCTCAGGTAGCTGACCGGTAACTCCAGGTCCAGATCCCTTTCCACTTGCCGAGAATAGCCACGTTTTATTTCAAATAAATGGGCTGCTTCTTGGACCTGTCGATCCAGAAGAAACGGCCCGGCAAGGATAAGAGCCGAGTGCAGGGACGCGGTGGTGTAGGTCCTCACGATTTTCTCAGCCCCTTTGAACCGCTCCTAACTGCCTGCGTACTGCCTGCTTCTGAACTGGTGGCAGTTAAGATCTATTAGGAATGGAGATAAAAGAAATAGGTCTCAACTGTCACTAAACGTATTGAATACCGCGTGACATGCTAACATTCTAGCTGCTTCAGCATATTAGCATATTACGCGCGATGCCAGCGCCGTACTGGCTTATTAAATTTAATTAAGAAAGGGACTAATATCTAGCTACTTCCGCTATGCAGCAGTAGTCGTGCAATAAAGTGCACCGCCCGCCAGCCTGCTGATAAACGGGCGGTAAACAATGCGAAATACAACTACCGCCGTTAATTCACTCGAATGGGTAGCTACATATTAGTCCCTTTCTTAATTAAGATGGACTTCCGCAAGGTAACACCTGAATCTATTAGATATTATAAAATTTAGTCGGCATGCATCTCGCGCCGGTGCGAAAGCGGCCTCTCAGGCTATACCTCACGTCTCACACCGACGCGAGTATGACAGCTAAGTTGTTAATTTTTAATTAAAGCTAAAGCTCGTATAGTTCTACATATAAGTATAGCCGGAGTTACCTCTGCCACTTCTTTTAAAGTTAACGTTTTCTGGGGTTGCAGTAATGTTATCTTCGTAATAGCAATAGTAAACGATTCTTCATTATCATCATTATTTCAAACGTAGAATATCCGCTTCTGGACAAAAGCCTCACCCGAAAATTTTTTATTAGTCAAGTTCCTATGTCACTGAGTGGGGCAGTGGGTTTCCACGATGCATAGACATGCCTATCGGACTTAAACCTCGTGTTTTTCCGTCCATATCTTCCGTAATTATCCCCTGCCTCTGCAATTATCAACCGCCTCCACGGCTATTTAAGACAATATGGTTTTTGTTTTCTTTTGGGATTCAAATCCAGTATCCCCTTGAAACCCCCAAAAAAAATTCTTACTGATCGTCAACTTATTATTTACTTTTTTATTTTTGACTCTGCTTCGCAAAGTGTTATGATAGTGGAAAAGAAGCAGGATGAAACTCCAAAATAAGACATCATTTAATAAAGTTCAATACAGATTTATACATACACTTTATAAGATATAGCCTAAATGAAATCAAAATAATCAGGCGACATCACTGTCGCGGATTCTTGTCATTTAAATATTTGTTTATTGAGTAATAAGCTTTTTTCCGTCAATTTACTTTTGATATTTGTTTTGAATTGTTAATAGTATTTTGCATTATTTTATTGAAAAATCTAATTATGTTTATTACAATAGAATTAGAGACATATTGCACTCAAAACTTTGGTACAACCAATTTTTAAGGTGCTTTGTAAATACACTATGGACGTCCTCTATTTTATAGAATTTATTATTATTATTATTGTAAACGTACCAAATATTATCATAAATATATTGTGAGGCCACTGTAAGAAAATGACTTAGAATTAGAACGCTGAAATTATTTTTCCAGCCAAAATCCGATAACATGAGCAGTTGGAATCGAGGTTTCACACTTTTAGGCCTCGAACAAAAGCCTTCATCATAGGAACGGTAAGAAGAAGCTTTTTTCTACCTTGCTTACACTGCTGCCTAAGTGGCATTTGCTAACTCGACGTTTGCGAGGGGTTATAGGACACATGGCGCTAATTCTAGTATCTCTTCCAAGGTACCGAACGTTCCGGTTCGACTACGAGTGCCGGTCTGGAGTAAAAATCAGAAAGGAATCAATAGCCTCCCTGATTAGAGAAGAAGATGCAAAAGAAGAGTTCCTTCTACTATGTAGAAAAATAATAAGCATAGTGATAGATAAAAATAAAAACCTATAAAAATGTAAATAACCAAAATCAATAAAAATAACGTGATAATGTAATAAGCTTATAAATAAATAAAATAAAAATATAAAATAAAGAAAATGTAAAATAGTAATGAGGGATGAATGAAAAGCGAAAGGGAATGACAGAATTGTGGTAAGACAGAAACGAAACGAACGATAGATCATGTGATGCATGAAAGAAGAGTGAGAAAATAAAAATGTTCGTGAAAAATTAAATAATGTAAAATAGTCCCTGTCCTACACAAGATAGGGGGTACGAGAGGCTCCCAATAGTGGGGGCCAATGAAAAAAATAAAATAAAAAAGGTACCGAACGTCGAGGGCTTCCTGGGGAGCTTAGGCCACCGATCACTTATATTGTTAAGACACTCTATATCTGATTAGACTCAATGGACTCCTCGACATGATCTTGACCTGTGCTGTTGAATACATGCGCTTGGATACTTATAATTTGCTTTTACGTGTCTAATATTACCACCACTTGGAAAAGTGTTAATAGTAATAGAAGAAATGGCGGAAGTAACTCTATCTTATCGATCTTATTAGAAAAAAAAACCTACAGGACGTAGTAGATGTTTTTCAGCTGAAAAGATAATGTTAACATTAACAAAGGCAGTCTTTGTCAGTCTGACTTTATCCGTAATAGCTTAGTATACGGCCTTTTGTAATAGACCAAACTTTGTCCGTTCAAAATAATTTTAACACAGCGAAAAATAAACCAGGAATCGTCAACATAATCCGTTCGAAGTTTCGGACATATTTCATTAAAATTCAAATAATTTCTTTAACCCCGTCAATCTTCGGGTTCAAGCTAATTATAAAGTTGATATTTTAGAACGAGTTCTCAAATCAAATCTGTCTGTGCCATTTATCGTTCGTCAAATTTAATCCGAAAGATGGCGCTGTTATTAATTTTTCCGACGGTTTGCATTAATACAAATATTGCGAGCGCGTAACTGTGTACTTGTTCTATAATACGGATATTACAATAGAGTACGTTGATTTTTATTGTCACGCTATATTTGTCATGAAGATCATTATCATTACATCATGTCAGCCAATAAACGGTCACTAGAAGGCATAGACTTATTCCAAAGATCACCAGGAGTAAAGCAAACACTAAAATAAAGAAAGAAATTAAATAAGTAGTACCAAAAACAGTGCAATAAACAGTATAATATAATATGACAATTATAAAGAAAATATAAATGTATGAACAATAAATGTAATGTTGCAAAAAAAATGTAAATTGTGAAGATAAAATTGTAAGGAAACCTAGAATGTAGTGGTTGAGGATGGATGTATGGCTAATGGAATGAAAGAGAAAGATTGAGAAAATTGTAGAACGAAAGAAACAGTACGACAGATAATATGATACATGAAAGAGGAGAATGATAATAATAAAAAAAATTATAAGAATATATTATTTTAAATAAAAAGTCCCTGTTCCACACGAGATAGGGAAATGAGAGGTCCCCAATAGCGGGGACCATAAAAAAAAGGTTGGCCAAGATGACTGGTCTTGTTTGCGCCCGCGATATGGTCTATTTCTGCGGTCCACGTTGTAGAGAGCCTTTCCTTTCCGCAGCCACTCGTAGTGCTTGCATCCAGTGCCTTCTGGCAGCCTCAACCTCAACAATCCAGAACCTTAAAGTTGCCAGTGGACCTTTGTTCTGTGCGCTAAGTAGCCTACTCCCTTCTTATCGCTATGCTTTCTTTTATTTTCGCTCGTCTACGATTCATCTCTCTGAAATCCCTAGAATAGCCCTCTCCGTGTATACATAAATAGAAATAATGACAATGACATGAATGAATGGATGAACGAATGAATGAATGATCTAAAAATGTGACTAAATTAATATTAAAATTAATTTTCATTATTTAAAACCGAATGAACTTTCAGCGAAAGCCCGGGGAGACGTAAAGCGATAGAACTTTGCTGCCGACTGCGTCTCATTGTACGACTATAATTAAAAGCTTTAGTGAAACGACGTCTTCATTAAGTTCAGCACATTAATGATTTTAACTTAGAAATAATGACGAATTTTCTAACATATTTTTTTATTATCTGTACTAACTGGTGTTTTGCGTAAAAATTAAATTGAATGCAGGTCGTTTGGATATAGATTTAAGTTTTTACTTATTAAAAGCCGTTTTTATTATAAAATAATGTACAGTAAACTCTATCCAGAAATCAATATTTTCATAAACATTAACGTAATGATAATTTAATAAGCAAGTTAACACATTCCATTCCATGTGGGGCTCTTTATTTGTTTATTATAATATAACCCGAAGTTTCGCATTCACTGCCACTTAAGACTATCAATTCTTCTTTCGGTAACCTTGGTTCTTTTGCGAAACTCAACATTGCAAACGGCCATGTATATTTATAATACTTAGTGTTACATAAACATTTATGCTTTTTATTTAATACATACGTTACGTATTGTATTTTGTTTGCGTATTAGAATTTTTCGTTTTTTTTTTCACCGTTCCGAGGTTGACCGGCAGAAAATTCCTTTGGACGTTATTTACGCCCGAATAAATCCATTACGGCATGAAGTTAAGGCTTTTTTAAATTTATTCTATCATACCATAAAGATCGAGAAGTTTATGGAATTTTCCATTGAACTTTTAAACTGTGGGAGTATTAAAAGAAAAAGATATACGAATAAATAAACAAGAACTAAATAATACGATGCAATTTGAAACTCAAAATTCTCTGCACAAAATAATACTGTTTTATGAAGGGTTTTAAAATATAAAACTTCTTTGATACTAGCAGATATATAATAATATATTTTATAATCCCGTTAAAAGTAGTGATCCAATATTGAGCACAGCCTTGTGTTTCTACTAAATTGTAAATAATGTACAATATAGGTTGACTTAAATACTTACTTACTAGTTAGGAAGAAAATTTAGACCAAAAAGGAGACATACTTAAGTGCAGGTCATTCTAAGAAAATAAGAAACAAAATAAGTTAAAATGTTAAAAAAAAATATATAACACTAAAGTTAAAAAAAATCCTGGAAAAATCGATAATGTTTTGATGAATACACAATACATTATAATACACGTATTGAATAAATAAACAAACATAAATTTCTCTATTGTATATTAAGGTACGGAGTGTGACGTCACAGCGCTCGTTGTGGGAGTCAGGGGTGAGCATTCTTTAAACTATTTTTTTTACTCGGGCCGCACATAATTATAACAAATACTTAATAATAACTTATAAAATTTTATTTATAGTAATGATTGGAATTTGAAAAAGATTAAATATTTCTATTTATTTTGCATAATTTTTTATATAGAACATAAAAACGTACATTGATAAATTTTACAATGTCCTTTTGATGAGCGAGATAGTGATAGATAGCTCGATCGGTAATCATTTTTTATTAATTCTTGCAGTTTAGTATGTTTATATTCATTACTCTTAATTTTATGACAACATATTAATCGAAGAAAAATTATAAAATAAATGCTTAGCGAACCGCATAAACATGTTTAACCCTTAGTAGCCTGATTTACGTAAGTGATTTTTTTTAATATTACTGTGTACTGTGGGTCTAGATGGAGGGAAAAATAGATTTTCTTTTTTTAATTTCGTCGGAAAGAATATTATACAACAGTAAAATACGTACAGCCAACCTATAAAAAACTAATAGTAATGTGAACATTCGGTTTAAAAGATTGGTATCAAAATTGAAACTCTAGGTTAAGGGTTAACGGGTCGCAAGCGACTTGCGGGCCGCGTGTTGGTCATCCCTGCGTTAGTGCATAACGCGGGTGCTGTGTGCCTACAGTATGATTGATGCACCGTAACGACTGGGCCCGCGCTAGACGCCTTTTTATTGATTGCTTATTTTATCAGCACACCGGTCCTGTGCTCGCAGGGGTGACGTAATTCAATTCGATATTCAAATTTGTCTAACGCACACATTCACAATAACATACATGTGTTTGTACAACGTATAAGAACATTCATTTTGATTTGTCTGTATTTAATGGTAGTAAGATAATTATTTTATGGAATCAGGCGTTACCTTGCGGAAGTCCATCCTAAGTAAAAAAAGGACCAATATTTAGCCACCTCCGCACATGCCGTGGTAGTCGTGCAACAAAGTGCGACGCCCGCCAGCCCGCTGATAAATGCATTTACGGCAAACAATGCGAATCACACAACCGCCACCGCCAAATTACTCAACACATGTTTCACCCCTCCACGGGGCATCTTCAGGAGTTATGTTACACCGATTAGTGCCAAACACAGAGTCACAGAGAGAGTATTTATTTATAAAATATATTACACATTTCTAAGGAGACCGAAGCCTTATTACAATAAATACACACACATCCACATACAAAAATCGTATCGAAGCTTTAATACAGTAACATATACATGCATGCAACACCAACATACATACGTACGAATTCACCCATACACACATAAACATGTACACTAATCGTAAGATAAATGGCATATTTACCATGTAATATTTAAAAATAAAACTATATATACGTAAACTAGTTTTAAATTAATAATATATATATCTAAAATAGGTTATGTATACCCACAACTGCCCTCTCCTTTATGTCTCTCATCTTAAAGGTTGTCTGGCAGAGATCGCCTCGAGCGATAAGATCGCCTCTTGTTCCTTTTTTTAGTTATTATCCATATTATTTTTTTATATTTCCTTTTTGATTTTTTATATACAGTTTTGGTTTACAAGAAGGTGTAAAAAAAATAATAGATTTCCAGATAATCAAAAAACGAATACTATGTTAGAATATTTATTAACTACCAGAAATGGATTCGGTTCAGTCCAGAAGCGCAGTTCAGTGCAACTCAACAACAGCTATCCGAAATCTTAACAGAAAGCAAAGTGCATTTTTTGGTTTTTTAAAACTGTTTCCTCGTTTCATTTCACAGACGCCCACTGCAAGGCCTACTCCAAAGCCATCTATGGGGGATATACCATAATCGCAACGCTAGGCAGGTGGATTGGCAATCGCAGTATTATGTTATGATACATAAACTACAATGTTTTCCATCCTTTTGAATCTTAAATATTTCATTGAATCAGGCGTTACCTCGCGGAAGTCCATCTTTAGTAAGAAAAGGACCAATATTTAGCCACTTCCGCACATGCAGTAGTAGACTCTGTGTTTGGCACTAATCGGTGTAACATAACTCCTAAAGATGCCCCGTGGAGGAGTGAAACACGTGTTGAGTAATTTGGCGGTGGCGGTTGTATGATTCGCATTGTTTGCCGCATATGCATTTATCAGCGGGCTGGCGGGCGGTACACTTCATTGCACGACTACCACTGCATGTGCGGAAGTGGCTAAATATTGGTCCTTTTTTTACTTTTGAAACTTGTTTAAAAGCTGTATAAACTTGATATAAAACTACTCTCTGTTATTACATATGTAATTAAAATAAATTCAAATATATGTCGCAATTTATAGCAGGTATTTTTAAAGATATAAAAGCATAAAAATAAACCTCTTACAAAATCCGAATTACGTATTAAAATAACGATGAAAGTTAGATATTATTGATATACTGCATTACAATGGAGTTTCAGAGTGATCACTTTATACAGGATGATTAAAAATAAATATAAAAGCCTTAAAGTTTTTTAGCAAACAATACTGCTCTATTACAAAATAGCCGTTTTATAATTCGTTTTCAGCCCATAGATACCCACTGCAAGGAATTAGCCACCTCCAAAGACATCTATGGGGGCTATACCATAATCGCCACGCTTGGGAGGCGGGTTGGCGATCGCAGTGTGGTATTATGGTACGCTTAGGACGCTGGTGCCCAATCTCTTGTAACTTGTCTGTGAGCAATGGCAATCCTATATAATTAATGTATATTATATATTATATAAGGTTGTATCTCGGGATTCGAATCTTATAATCAAGTCTCAGTGTTACTGCTCACTGGCTATGTAATATTTACTATAAACTATTGCATAGTAGACTCTACCAACAAATCAAATGATAATATATGTAAAAACTATTTCAAAATTAATTATTATTTACTATGTTTTTCTATAGAATCTTTCTGTTTGAAGCTATTAGCATGTCATGTCGCATTCTTATAGATAAAACAAATTTTATGTCACATTTCATAGTGAACATTTTATACAGAATGATTGGATATAAATGTAAAAAATTTAAAAAAAAATCTGACAAATGTGCTACACTTTACTGCTACCCATCACCCTGTAGAGTTAAAATTTATAAGTTCTTTATCAAACACCCTTTTTATACAAACTCGCGGACAAGTGCGCATGAATTTATATGTAATTAACTTATAATTAAATATGCATACACGCTTTTATATTGATTAGGGCCCAGAGAAGTCCCTAAAAATTAAGATTAATTTTTCTTAAAAAGCATTTATTTTATATGTATTTTTATTGGAATTGTTTACATAAATAACTTCTTTTTGAACGACTGCCATTTTTTCCAACAAATTTCAAATCAAATAATAATTAATTTAAATCTTACTAAAATGGACAGCCTTGATTTTTATCACGACTACCAAATCTATTTTTAAAATAGATCTCACTCGATCTGTGTTAAGTGAATCTATAATAATTTTGACAGAAAAACAAAAAGAACACGTAAAAGAATGATACTATTTTTTTGTTTTGAAAATGTATCCTTTTTAATATCATCAAAACAAGCCAGATGTAGATTTGTAATAAAGACAAAGAGGTTTTATTAAGAGTTTATACATACTTGTTTGCTATATGACTGTATTTTCGGCCTTATATTATTTTTAAACTGATCAATTTTAACAAATAATTAGAAATAATTATTCTTTATCTAAAGTTATTTCAAAGTACCGATAACATAATGTAGGCTTAAACGCTTAAACTTTATCTTGGTTCATCAAGTAATTTACCAAAAAGCTTGTTAAAAGTTTCGCTTGAAGGAACCGCTATCTACCTGGATCATTTACACCAGCGCATTAAATTATTTGATTGACTCATCGTTTGCAACCGGCTGCGGCTGTAGTATATACAGAATGATTGATTATTAATGTAAAAGTTTTAAAGGGGAAAATGTATAGCTCATTTAGCAGCAAAAAAAACTTTATACCTTACACTTATTTGTAATCATCTTTTATAAGTTAGTCAATTTGAAATTACTTTACATAAATTAATTAATAATAATTTATTTTTAATCTTCACTACGTATATATAGGTTCAAGGCTTTTACAACTCTTTCGAATCAACTTGTATAAAGTGATCAATATGAAATAGATTATATTAATATTTATTTTTATTTATTTACACTTGTAAACCAAAACTCTATATAAAAGAAACAAATATAATAATTATAAAAAGAAACAGTTTATGTATAAGAGAATCGAGAATATCTCTGCCAGACAACCTTTGGATGTAGATGAGAGACATGAAGGAGAGGGCAGTTTAGGGTGTACATACAAATACGTACAAAAAGGTATTACATAAATAAAAATACATAACAAATGCTAGTCAGTATCCTATTTTAGAGGCCAAATGCTCTTTTACCATCTTCTTAAAAGTTGACAGCGATTGAGCGCATCTCATAGCTTCTGGTGATTCATTTCACAACCTGACAGCGACAATAGTGAAAGTTAATAATTGATCAGCAAAAAAACTGTAAAGCTTTTATCCTATTTCTAATCATCCTGTATAAGTGTGTAATCATTTGAAATTTCTATAGAAATGCAACAGGTCTTTAACTTCTAGTTGCACCGAGTCTCGAGAGATAGATAAAAAAAATATTCATTTAAATATATTAAAACCTGTATTTTGATAACTCTTTTCCTAATTATATTATAATTACGTTATTTGTTATTACTTAAATCATTGAATTCGGATAGTATGAACCATATACTACACTACAGTACCTAATTTAAGGCAAATAAGATACATATTTACCCATCTGAAGCTTTTTTACATTTCTAAAGCGATGGTCTACCGCGCATGCGCCGAAAGCGAGGGCACGAGTAACTTCTGCATGTAGTTAAATTCATCGAACAATATAAATAATAAAAATAAAAAATAATAAAAAACAGACGAATAAAATAATTAAAAATGACTATATTGAATGATCTCTTTGCTACAAATCTGTTTAGCCAGTCATAACCATTTAAGGATGCGTTTACATGGAAGCAGAATGTCAATCTATCTATGTGGTTTTCACGCGCATTTAGTATTTTACAGCGGTTCAAAACTCCCGTTGTAAAAGATGTTCCATCCTGAAATAATATACAATAAATAACAGAGAGATTGAATCCCTTACTTATTTAAGAAAAGTTGCAATATTTAGCCACTTCCGCACGAGCAGTGGTAGTCGTGCAACAAAGTGCACCGCCCGCCGGCCCGCTGATGAATGCGCGTGCGGCAAACAATGCGAATCACACAACCGCCACCGCCAAATTACTCTTACTTTTGTCTTGTTTACCACCCCTCGGATATATTTTAAATGGCGCCCGTTATTGGGGACCTCTTGTTCTCACCTATTTTGGAAGGTACAAGATCTTTCTGTCTTGCCTTTTATAGCGTGCTGGTTTCCGCAACCAAGCCGCATTGCACTTAATTTGCGTTGCGGTTGGTCTTATTCAAGCAAACCCAACTCCCCGAAATCCCAGCAGACCATTAATGTTGCCGGCTATCTCGGAGAGACACCTCGATCCGAGATGGATAGCCCTGTAGTGTGCTACTCCCGTACACTAAAATAGTACGTGAGCAGCAGTCTCCTCCTCCTCCAGGCACGCTCTGCACAAAGAACTGTTCGTAACGCCTGATGTAAATAGATGTTTGTTAAAAAGACCATGATCAGTTAAGACCCCTGCCGCCTAGCACAATCAAGGTTGCGACAGCTGGAGCAGGACGTAAGAGAGCCGGCAGCTTGTAGAGACAGGGATTTGCACAATTCAATAATATTTTCACTTTTTTTTACTCTCCTATTACGTCACAATCTCAGTCGTACATTTCTCTATTTTTTCTTCACTTTTCGAATAATTAACGCCTCAGGTCTGAGAATAATAGTCGAAAAAACCTCAACGTTACTATCGTTTGTAAGCCAAAGATAGTAAATAAGACTTTTGTAAATATCAATAATAATAGTTTCAGATTTTGTATGTAAGTAAAAATTATTTTAGAATAAGGAAACAAAGTATAATAGGAACACGTAACACGCTTTCATTTCTTGACAATTTTCTGACGGAGTAAAGAAAGACTCGTCATCTAAAACACATTATATAAAAAGTGTAAATAAATAAACCCAATAATTCGTTTAGTTTATAAAAAAAACCTTTAAAATATTTTTAAAGTGAATATTATTACTCCAACTTACGCTTTTTAATAATTAAATAAATTTAATCCCCAAGGCATTACCTTAATTTGTTTCTTAATTGTTAAAGTTTCATTGTCTAGTTTTACTTCTTACAAATGCGTTTAAACAAAACTAAAGAACACTCATTACAGTGTTAACGTAACAATAAAAAAGTTATTCCGAATGTTACTATGAAAATAAAAATTTATATGAAAAGTGAACAATTTTTATAACAAATAGACTTTTTGGTTTTATTTATATAATACTGTGAACAAAAATGAAGGTTAATTAGTTTGTAAAATTGAAATTCTTTATTTAATTTAATTATGAATAATAATTTCAAAGTACATGCATTTACATTTATATAAGTTGAATAATATCTTATCGTTCATAATAATCCCCCGAAGTAAAAGCTGAAACGTCTTTCGCCTAATTGCTTCACAAAATGGCGTCCGTTCAGCGTGTAATGCGATTAAGATGGCGGCTGTCAACGGGTTGGCGGGAAAACGCTTAGCGATAGACAGGAAAACATTTTGAAAACTGTTGTCTTTTAATATGACGTTGTATTTTAGAAACTAAACATGCACTTTGCAAAAAACAATAGTTTTAGAAACAATAAATAAAGTAACGATAATTAGGGGTACGGAAATTTCGTATTTACGAAATAGATGCGAATAAATGCGAAAATTACACATAAATGCGAATAAATGCGAAATGTATGGTAGTGTTCGTATGATGGATTATTAAATTATTATAGTATCGCCCGAGTCGCGACTCGCGTCAATTGAACTTTAGGGAAGTTCGTTTCGGACAAAACGGTCGACGCACTATTTGGACACGAACTGACTCGATAGAACGAAAGCTTTCGAGTCTCATTTGTTCGTTGTCTATCGCTAGAGCCGGGGACGTTGCATGCGAGCACTCGAGCAGTGTTCATTTGTAACGGTCTAGGCACGCAAGTGTTTTACAAAAATATTTTGAGTTTGAGTTGAATGTTTGAGTTCTGCCCCAAAATAATGAAATTGATTGATGAGTTAGAAGGGACAAGTTATCCAATTGCACACCTATTATGGAACAAATTGGAGGATTAAAAATCATCGCTTGAACGGCAATGTATAGGTTATTTTGATGAAAAGACGTCACTATGTCTTAAGGACTATGAAGGAATTGATGAGACACAGAGACAAAACTATGTTGAAATCAGCAAGCGACAAAAGTTTCAGCAAGCTTTCTCTTCACATGAAATTAAATAAGACGAACGAGGCTTTCTTTCACATTGGCGAATTGTTTTCCCCATCTGCCCATCTGTGACTGCAAGTTCAACCACATTAAATATAAACGTATTGCTGGAAAACTTTTCGAAAATCCCTTTTTTCCAAGGATTTCCTCAAAATTAGCTAATTGATGGGTACGCGCACTTTCATAGGTTAATTCTTCGGTCTATTAATATAAATGAAAACCCCAATGTAAGGGACATATTGTTGGCTGTCAAATGCAACTTTTCGTCCTTTGCTGAAACAGCATTACAGAGTATTTGGAGTCCAACCAACAGCGTGGACGCTGAACGCTTCTTCAGCATATACAATGTCGTCGTAACGGACCGAGGAACGACGCCTAAGGAGTCAAATGTTGAAATTTCTATAATGTTATCTTTTAATTATTTAAAATTGTTTAATGTTAAGACTTGTACTTTGAAATTTTGTATTTTGTTAAACTTTACTTTCATATTTAGTAATGAAATTACTAAACAAGTATTTTTGTTTAATAAATACTTAATTTATCCAAATTTTATAATTTAAAAAATATAAATGCGAAATTTATGCGAAATTTTTAAATTTTGAAAAACATAAATGCGAAATTAGTGATTTTTTTTTGCGAAATTTCCGTACCTCTAACGATAATATATGAACAAAAAGCGATTTTAAAATTCGAATTTCGATATATTAAAATTAATAGATATTAACTGTCAATCCCTGCGGACTTTGTACTACAAGAGATTATCGGCTTGTAGTATTTCACTACACTTTCAAAGTCATCACTTTATATAGAGTGATTAAAAATAGATATAAAACTTTAAAGTTTTTTGCTTATAAATAAGGTACACACAATTTTTAGAGCTTTTATACTTATATCCAATTACTCTGTATATTACATCGAATTCCCACATTTTTGATTCGATTTCGTAAAGAAATCCCGAGCATGGTTCTCTTCATGACTCGTTAAATAACTGTCATTTTGTAAATAAGAAATAAAAATAATGTGGTTCTTATTTTAAAAATGTAAGAAAAGGACCAATATTTAACCACTTCTGCACATGTTATGTTACACCGATTAGTGCCAAACACAGAGTCCACTAATCGGTGTAACATAACTCCTGAAGATGCCCCGTGGAGGGGTGAAACACGTGTTGAGTAATTTGATGGTGGCGGCTGTGTGATTCGCATTGTTTGCCGCATGCGCATTTATCAGCGGGCTGGCGGGCGGTGCACTTTGTTGCACGACTACCACTGCATGTGCGGAAGTGGCTAAATATTGGTCCTGTTCTTACTTAGGATGGACTTCCGCAAGGTAACGCCTGATTCCATTAAATATTTTAAAAATGTAATAACTCTTTAAAAGCACCATTTTTGCCAACATATAAAAGTGATTGTATTTGATCATTTAAGGAAAAAAAAGTAAAATTTTCCTACAACAAAATGTCCTTCGTACTTAACGCAAAAGGACATATTGTACACATGGGACCGTGAGCCTATCGCTGACGTCATTAGGGCCACAAATTCCGGGATGTTTACTATCAGGGTACATCCATCTATGCCTTTTAAGTTATATGCTTTGATAAAATTTATGTTTCCTTTCAATGACTTAAATTGTTACACACTCAAATCTAATATACATTTTTACACAAATTTCAGTGGTAACATGAATTTATGAAAAATATTATTTAATTTTACAAGGTCTTTGCATTAAAATTTCTATGTGATCTTTAGTTTTGTGAAGTTGGATTTTAAGGAATTATATAAGTTACTTGAGAAATATAAAAATAACCGTTAATAACAGACTATACAGAAAACCAACAGAGGGCGTTGATATCAAACTAAATTGTTCGAATAATTATTGTCAGACATATACAAGTATATCTGATATATGTACTTATGATAGTATTTTTGAACTAGTAATAAATACGCACGCTTATTAAATAACTAAATAGTTGAAAAGATTATTTATTTCTTATTTCAATTTTAATTTTTATCACAGTTTTTATCTTAATAATAAATTTTCACTTTACACAAATTTAAATTTTTATAATATTTAATGGAATCAGGCGTTATTTTGCGGAAGTCCATCCTAAGTAAGAAAAGGACTAGTATTTAGCCACTTCCGCACTTGCAGTGGTAGTCGTGCAACAAAATGCACCGCCCGCCAAACCGCTGATAAATGCGCATGCAGCAAACAATGCGTATTACACAACTGCCACCGTTAAATAACTCAGCACGTGTTCTCCCCTCCACGGGGCATCTTCAAGAGTTCTGTTACACCGATTACACAGAGTCTGTGTTTGGCACTAATCGGTATGTGTATTATAAATTTTATAAATAGTTATATATGTTGGTTTTCATTATTATTTTTTACACGATATTTCTGGAAATGCTATCGGCTGATGTTATGATGATGAGACATACATTCATCCTCTTAAGGCTTTTAAATCAATAACCAATCACCTTAATTTCAAAATCATGTATTATTTATGTGTGGTGTTCATTAGAACGCATCCAAATTTATTATTTATGAACGCATCTGTTTTTGCATGGCCCTTCTTACACTCGGAACATCTCGCTCTCTCTCTGACGCGCCGCGCTACAGAGCAGACGTGTCGCTTCAACCGCTGTTCAACGAAGGAAATACTTGTAACTCAGATTGAGATTTCTTGTTCTGTGATATTATATTATAAGTTAGAAGAGGACAAATTTTTAGCCACTTCAGCACATGCAGTGCTAGTCGTGCAATAAAATGCACCGCCCGCCAGCCCGCTGATAAATGCGAGACACAGAGACAGAGTCCACTCTGTGTTTGGCACTAATCGGTGTAACATAACTCCTGAAGTTGCCTAGTGGCGGGGTGAAACACGTGTTGAGTAATTTGGCGGTAGCGGTTGTGTGATTCGCATTGTTTGCCGCATACGCAATTATCAGCGGGCGGTGCATTTTATTGCACGACTACCACTGCATGTGCGGAAGTGGCTAAGAATTGGTCCTTTTCTTACTTAGGATGGACTTCCGCGAGGTAACGCCTGATTCCATTAAATATATTATAAGTTAACCATCCGGCAAGTGTTTTCCTTTACATCGAATTATCTATTACGGGACGAGGGGCCTGTACTGAAGACCACCCCTCACATGTAACTATAAAATTAAATCCTCTCAATGCCAACATAAGGGAATACGCTTTTGAATATTTCATAAATGCACGTCTGCCGTAAGACAAAGGGGCTGTAAATTCATAATGCTGTGACGTCACCGTCAAACGATTTCTCAGAAAGGGGAGGCGCGAATAAACGGCTTGGGGTGTGTTTATGAAGTGTGTTGAAAGTAACACACGAGTTTTAATGTTTAATTTTGCAATTTCCCGCCAATTTACGGCTTCCACTTCCGGATTTAAATACATCAATGTAATATGTTTGGATACTCAATTTAAACTAGTCACAGATAAGCGTAATCGATTTGATTAGTGTTTAAAAAAAAATCGACGTGCCAAATCCAAGAAGCATGAAGAAACTGTACTAAAATAATTACAGTACCCCATTTGTGACATTTTAAAACACCACATGCCCCACAATATATACACACATGTGTGTATTTGTATGTTTATTTATTTATATAGGAGACTAACATCTATAGACAATTAACAGATATTAAAAAATAAAAATATATCCTTTAAATACAAATTAAAAGTGTAGATAAATTTTATAACTTATAAGTCTTCATTTTATTATATTACATTAAGTTACAAAAGTTCGTATTGTATTATTCGTTTAGAACTTGTAACGTTGTCTAAAACAATTAAAAGTTAAACACCTTTTCACCGAATGAACAATACTCGTAATAGAATCGATATTATACTGTTTTCAGGCTTTTATTTTATATCACAGCTCGCATGATATACTATATGCTATTTTATCTATAATTAATTTATATTTAGATATATGGGTGAATTACATCGAAGAGCCTTATTAGGAATTTTTATGTTTACTTTGTAAGTGTAGAATGAATTTCTCTATTAATCATCTTTGAAAATTACAGATTATTTTCTATTTCTAAACGTTTTTATTTAGTTCTCTAGATCTGATATTTGGTACACACATTTAATTTAGATGACAATACAATATAATAAAATTAATAACATTATAAATCTAAGATGGCCGGCGATACAAAATGGCGGATTACATATTTTTTCATAACCCCCTCAATATGGGTATCAAATGAAAGGGCTACACTAGTAAAACACGATGATTATGTCAAAATTTAAAATTCAAGATGGACGCCGTTCCAATATGGCGGACTAGGTACAAATTTTTCCACAACCACCACAATATGGATACCAAAAAACCGTTTAATTTAAAAGTTTTTTAGATATATTTATTATCTTGAAAATAATAAATTTTAATAAAATAAGAAATAAAATTTAAGGTTTTATTAATATTATTTACAAAGTTGCACGCATTTCGAGGGAAGCGCGTACATCAATCCATACTTCAAAACCAGCATCGGAACGAATGATCAACTAACATCAATCAAGTCCCAAACAAGTTCACTCAGCGCAACGCATCCATCTGTTTGTTCAACAAACCGAGCCTCCGCCCTATATAAATTCAAATATCTACACCAAAATAAAACAAAAAACTTTAAAATTCATATACAGGATGATTACTTATTGAAATAAAAGTGTTAAGTGAGTAAATTATAGCTCATTTATCAGCAAAAATCGGTAAAACTTTTAACCCTATTTCCAATCGATCTGTATAAAGTAATCACTTTGAAATATGTGAAATTAATATAATTTTCTATTGGAATATAACAGCTTTCTGGCAGTACAAAGTCCACAGGGACAGATAGTATATAATAATTATTTTTTATATGAGTAATCCTAATTTGGAAACGCATTTAATTTCTTCATTATGCTATTTGTCATTCTGTTACCAAAATTATTGATGAATTGACAGCAAATAAACTATACTTACCCAATCATCCTGTATAGAACCTTTAAAATTATATTTTTAAACCATCGTATATGTAAATAGTTCCGTATTATTTATACTTAATAAAAACTACTTAGTGTTTTTATTTTAAATAAATAAATTTCCTTCGCATATCTTTCTTTTCTAGGGGCAACTTGTAATAAAACTGAATATGAGAAAAATATAATTTACAAAAATTGCCATAATACAAATTAAAATTAAAAATAATTGTTCAAGTTTCGAGATATAAACAATAAAAAATTGAAAATGTAATTAAAAAAATTTCGTTTTCCGAAAATCGAACTTATGCCCTACATATTGTGACATAAGAAATCGTGATATACGGCTTCCTTATTTCCTGAACAAAATTATTCATGTTTATTCAAGATCAGAGAGAACAGGTACTTACTGGTTCATATTCGACCACATCGTCGTTTTCCAACTTGCGACTTGGTGTTCAAAAGCAGACCGGTAAGCGATATATATATATATACACATATATAATTATGCATTTGTTAACTATTTATACACATGATGTAATGGCGGACTTATTGACTTTTCAGTCAACTCAAAGCTGTGCACAGAATATATATACGCCGGTGTAAAAATGAAAAAAATTACTCGATTATATAACACGACATGCTATATATACATGAAAAACACTTTACTTACAGATGTCCTTGAGGGCAGGTATTGTACTGCCTGCATCCTGTAACTTCCCGCGACATCACTATATCATCGTCCACCTAGTTGGATAATAAGTACATGTATTACTCATAAATTATACATACATATGTATATTATAAACTTCTCTATTAGAGACAAGATACGGCATTTCTTTCGACGATAAATCTCATACTTTCTAAATATATACCAATGTGTTGTCTCACGAACCGGAAATGAAGAATGAACGAAGTCAGAAGAAAAAAATAATAAAAAACATTTGACGATCTTTTTTAGTTTGAATCAAGAAATTGCAAGTATAGTGTTAAACAGGAAGGTGCGATATAAATTACTCTGCTGTAGAATGTGCTACCATTTGAATTCATATCAATGAGCAGAGACATCGTCGTATTTCCTTAGCATAGTAAAATTCTACGAGGTATCTTATACCTTCTTTTTATAAGTTTTAAGTCTAAAATTAAATGTATATTATTGAAAAATTCTTGTTGTAGATTTTATGCTTGATAAAAATGTTTGTTATCTGTGGACTCGTTTACATGGTTGATATTATAATGTACACAACAAAATGTAAAATTAAATTTAAAAAAAGAATTAGATTTTGGCTGGCTCCTTTCAGAACTAGTGGTAGTTTACTTTTCATAATGTTAAAATAATCGACGTGCGTGTAAATCCGTAATGGAATAAACAAATATTTTTTTAAAAAAACGTCTTATCTATTATTGACTATTTACCGCCAATTTTACCGTTTCAACAATAATTTTCTATGAAGATGTTTTGGAAATAATAGCATTTAATAAAAATAATTATTTAGTGAAACCTAAATTAATTTGGTGTTTTGATATATTTTTTATTTGTGAACATGGATTTTTTGACAGTTGGTACATAGTTACAGACGCCAATGATACCATCTCGAAAATTTTCGTTGTCAGCTATGTATTACATATAGATATATATATACCAGTATTTAACACCACAAGCTAGGTCGAACCTTAACGGTAAATAATTTAGGTTAAGTATCACTTGGCTTTATTTACGGAATTAAAATGCGTTCAATTGGAGAGATAAAAACGTTCGAGAAGTTTCGATGTATGCCGTTTACCGATTGGTTAACTCATTAAAGAAAAGTATAGAAGAAAAGGAATATTCTGGAACACAATTGGTTCAATGTTAAAGCGTTGCCGTCAGCGCGGACAGAAGTATTATAAACAAGGTACGAAAGACGTATTTGATGCGCGATACGAAAAGAACATTTTGGAAGCGCGGTCCAACCAACGATAAGAGAAAAAACTTACCCCTTTACCTTTAACATCTTAAATCAATCCAATCATCAAACCTGTATATATTTGATAGTACATGTAGTATGATGGTTCGATAATATTGTAGCTATGACAAAATTTTTTTTAAATGCAGTACTGTAATGATCTAAAATAGTTTACTTGTTTAAGTGTTTTCATACAAACACATCATAAATAGATGTTGAAAAAAAAACTGTAAAAGAATATCAAAAAAAAATTGTTTGATATATATCATTTGTGACAGCCCTATCGCACAAACACCGGCTTCCTGTAGTGACGTAAGCACAATTGTGTAAGCTACGCTGTAAGCACGCCCCGCAGCGAATACATTCCGGACACGTTGCGTTAACGCGGCGAACAGTTCACTGCTAATTGCTACGGTCGGGGTGTCTACGCTGGCTCTACGCTAGGGCTACGCGTAGCGAGATGTCATTTTTATTTATAAAAACGATCTCAACGCGTTCTATTGACATAACGAGGTGAATCTATCTCTTGTTATTTATTTATTTTTAAATGTTATTGCATATAAAAGAATGTCATAAATTGTCCTCTCTTTTTTCTTTTTTATTTCCTCCGCTATTTGGGGCCTCTTGTATTTTGAAAGAATAGGGTCGTTTTATTACAATTATTTTTTTATACATTACTTTCATTTGCGCGCTCTTCTTGTATTTTTCTTATAATCTTTCGTCCTTCATCTTTCTTTCCACATTTCTTCTGCCTTTCTCTTTCATTCGATATCATTCATTCCTAACCTCAATCCTTAGTTTTAAATTTCTTTATTTCATTTTAAACATTTTTTTCTGTCCACTCTTTGTAAAATTTATATCTTAATGCATATATGCAATTTTAAAAGTTTATTGAATTTTAAAATGATTTTTTTTTTACGAAACATTGCTAATAATAAATACAATACATAATAATTATACCTAAAGACATATATATGACTGCTATCCGGTGAAATAAGTACGTTATAGTCTGAGCCGATGCTACCTCGGAAGTCTAAGAGGTCGGCTACCTTAAAAGTTGTCTAAACCTAGGCGCCTTCTGCGATCTCACGCTTCGAACGTGGACTCTGCAAATGACATTCATGTATCAATAAGAGTCCCTACCTAAAATAACAAACTTATATTTACAAATGTATACAATATTAACTAATGTAAATAATAATTGACATAACACCGATGTATTTTTGTGGTCCCCGTTTTTACGGACCTCTTTAATTTAATATTTTTTTCAGTCACTTCTTTCGTTTATTTCTCCTCTTTAAAGCATCATATTCTCTTTCGTCCTTTTTTGTTCTTTTCTTCTTTCATACAGCATCTCACTCTCTTACACGATTTACACTTTTTCTTTATTATAATTTCTTTGGTCTACTTTATATATCACTTTATTAATCCAATTTTTATGTATGTATTTTTAACCCAATAATTATGACCAGTCAAGCAAATATAGGCTCGATCGTTAGGAGCCCGCATTGAATCATTCAAAATCTGTTCTGTAAAGATGAACGTCAATGCATCAGTAAGAAGCCTCCGTTGACTTGATACTCAATTCATCAGACCCGAGCATCGTACCAGACTTCTCTCACTAAGAAATAGACTCTACACCTTTACAATGACTCCGTGGAATTTAACAGAACTTATTTTTCTTTTTTTTTCAGCCAGCGACATACCTATGCCTTATATGTCTCGTCAAGGCCTAGCGGCTAAAATAATGGTGAAAAAAAATCAAACGGGTTTCCTTGACATCACCATAAAAATGTAAATAGTGTCGACGTTATAAAAATACAGAATGCATAATATTATCTGTGAAGATTCCTCTCCAGATCAGGCTATAGTTGAAGTAAGATGAAAAATAAATATTCCGTTTTTTCGTTAGAAATAGGATCTTTCTTCTCACTTCTCATCACTTACCGCGCCGTGCGAGGGCAATCAAAGACCGTGCCGTGTTAAGAATAAGTAATGGAAATAGTAGATTTAAGTTGAACTTACTACACGGTTAAGTTATATTGTATAACGAACAGGAAACGGTCGATGCATTGATGTTATCAAGGGACCTGACCCGACAAACATAAGTTGCAATGTTAGTTATATAAATGATGGAAATTCGTAATCCTTTTACTATAATACAGGGTGTTTTGTTATAGGTGTATAAGCTATATAAGAACGTATGTATAACTAATTTTCTGTAAAATAATGTATGGTATATCCTGTCCAAAAATAAATAGTTTTAAAAATTATTTATAAAAGTTATAGCCTTATAGTTGCCAATACAAAACACGTCACTTCTATACAGACATTTTCCATATATATGTCATTCACAGACATTGACACTTTACTCACTTCTTTTGTTAGTGCAACGTACGCTTGTGACTTATTTTTATTAAACATTGGAGCCAAAATAAACGGGAGGTTTCACTCCGTGTCACCTTCCAAATAGTAATGATAATATTGTAAGAAAAAAATGTATTTAAAATTCAGTTTACTACATTTTAAAATGAATTATTGTTTACTTTCTGTACCTGTAGAGTTTGCACTGACATATTAGCCTTACGTATTACGATAGAAAAATAAATCAATGTGATATATTTCAAAGTGATCACTTTATATTTGTTATTTACTAAACTATACTATATACTATACTATACTAGGCACTATTTACTAGACTTATGATTATATATCCTTTAATTCGTTTCTTTTTCTTTCTCTGTTTATTTATTCTGTCTAAAACAAATGCGATCCAAGACAGTTTTTTTTATTTATCACTATGTATTATACTGTATTTATAATAAGTGTAAATGGTATATACATATGTAAGTTTATGTATATATGTATGTTTTTTACACGTTAACTACCCATTAATTATACTTCTAATGTTTCCATACTATGATTGTCTGGAAAAAATTGCCTCGTGTGATAAGACTGCCTATTGTACTATTTTATTCATTATTATGTAACTATTTTTCATGTTTTCTAGCGTGTACAATAAATAATATTCAATTAAAATCTATATCTATAGTAGTAACAACTGCCTCAGTGATATGTGTACATTAGTAAACAATATATAAGGAAAATGAAGTATGTATTTCTGAATCTATTTCCCAACAGACCCTATAATCCGCTGATGGGGTCCAAAGATAAGTGTTATTGAGGTATGCGGCGCTTTACATCTGGACCGTGTGTCAGTTTTCACGCTCCGTCAAGCGTGAGAGCCTTTTACGCTAACTGTGCGGACGCGCGGTCAATTTTGCGGAAAAAATGAAAGAAAACTATCGGATTAGCGTTCGTTTATTCGCGTCATTTTCCACTTTAGAACGTTTACAGTGATAACAGATTGACAGACGATATTGTTAAAGCCTTCAGAAGACGCTAAATAAGGTTCGATTCCATATCTTCAAGACACTTGAGCTGCAAAGATATTGTATCAAATTTATACCGACTATACGTTTACAATTAAAAAGAGAATTGGAACTATATTTAACGAGCAGGTCAATGTTTCCTCCTCTAAATTATTGCAAATTTGCCAGGAGACTCGCTCGGGGCTCTCGTCTATTACGTGAAATCGCAAATATAACTTACGCGTAAGAGAGGATATAATAAAAATAGCCCACGTGATCGGTCACGTGACTTTGAGTGGTAGTGGGGGAGGAGATGGCATATAAATAACAAAGCAGCGACGGACTGAGCTCATTCTGTTTGATACTAACCGGTGTAACATAACTCCTGAAGATACTCCGTGGAGAGGTGAAACACGTGTCGAGTGATTTGACGGTGGCAGTTGTGTAATTCGCATTGTTTGCCGTATACGCATTAATCAGCGGGCTGGCGGGCGGTGCACGTTGTTGCACGACTACCACTACCGCGGAAGTGGCTAAATATTGGTCCTTACTTAAGATGGACTTCCGCAAGGAAACGCCTGATTCCATTAAATATGAAAAGAGAATATTATAGTTAAGGCAGAGAAACTGGTCTCTTACGTCAGACCTCATTAGCAAGTTCACAATCTCTCAAGCAGTGTTATGCTCGGGACCTCTCACGAAGTTGAATCGTAAAAGAAACTAAATGAAATTCCTAAAAGAACGAAAATAACCGAAATAGCTTAGCGGATTGGAAAATTGAAGTAGTAGTGGACAGGCCACATAATGCGCAGAACGAAAGATTGGACCTTATGATATTAAAAAAGCCACAGACCTGAAAGCTTCGGTCGTCTGCCCACAAGGTGGATATCCGGCGGATAAAGGTTTCATTAGCAAGTTCATATGCATTTATTGCAGCTGTTTACCTGAATTTTATATTTATATACACATATTAGAATTAAATTGACGAAAAGGCTTTTTAAAACAATATATTTACCATATCTAGTTTAATTACAATAATTATAATAAATTCAACAAAACAGGTGATATCTATAGTATATTTACAAGGCACCGTGAAAAACTGAATGTACCAATGTTTCGACTGCAAAATGTCTGTAATTCATTTATAATAAATTGAACCAGTTTTTTAATTCCGCGAAACATTATTAGACTAACATTTACAAAATTCAAAACGCATATTAAAAGAAAATTAACATAAAAGGCTTATTATTCAAAAAATTAATATTTAAATGACAAGAATCCTTGGCAGTGATGTCGCATTATTTATTTAATTTAGGCTATATCTGATAAGATATATATATGTGTAATATTAAACTTTATCAAAAGTTGTGTTATTATATAGTTTCTTCCTGCTTCTTCTCCACAAATAAAATAGAGGCAAAAATAAAATAGATTAAAAAAATGAGTTGCCTATCAATAATAATTTTGTCAAAAATTCCATTGTTAATGATACGACATTCTTAACGGTATTGTAGGCCGGTCTCCATCGGTCCTATTGTAAATATAAGTGGGAAGCCTTTATCCAACAGTGGGAGTACTACAACTTAAATAATTATTTAATATTAAATCAAAAATTTACTTACTTTTAGATCACAATATTATATTTTAAGGCCTAAAGGTTTTGGAGACCACAAAGCAGTAATAGGAGAGACGGATGTCCAAAAAGTCTATAGAACCTGTTAACATCGCCAAAAAACGCTGGTCTACCGTCTATCAGTTCCATTGAAAATGTAAGTGGGAAGTTTATGTTCAGCAGTGGACATTCTGCGACTGAAATTATGTTTATGACGGTAAAAGAATCTTAACACTTAACGTATACAAGTACGTTAAGTGTTAAGATTCTTTTAGAAGGTAGAATCCCAACTAGATAGTCCGATGACATATTTAAAGTTAAGGGAAGACGAAGAAGAATAAAGATGATGACGATGATTTAAATCGTGATCATTACTAGTTATATGCTATCTACTTAGCACACTTAATACAACCTTCCATTGCACAGTGATGCTTCTATCTACCCGCATATTAGGAACCTTTAAAATTATAATTTAATAATAAACATCAAGTCTATATCAAAGGTCAATATTAAATTTTGATAAAGTTGAAAACTTCATAGCCGAGGGCTGCCAGATGCGTACAATCGCCTCCATTTAAAACGCCAAGTCGATTATAATCGAGTTCCCTACGACTTAATCTTAACTTTTTTAATGAAGTCAATAATAAAAGAACCTATCAGGCAAATGATATATTAAATTTGCGTTTCGTGGTTTTATATTTTATTATTATCATCGTTTCAAAAATAAGACGGCAACTATTGAAAATAAGCTACCTCCGTAGAATTCCATTCATTCAAAATTTTAACCGAGGCCTATGTCCAATGGTGAACAACCTTAGGCTATGATTATGATAATAGTTGTATTTAAAAAATTGTCATTAACAATTCGACTATCTGTATTTGTTCTTTTACTTATTTTATCATCAGAAAAACTCCAATTCACAGCACATTAAATACTTTTATACCACTTTTAACACTCTTATAGGCCAACTAGCATAGTTTCCACTAGACAACTTATCACTTCGATGGTTATCGAACGAGTACCCGAGCTCCCGACTCAATAATCAAAACGTTGTTTCAACCCCACCACTCTCAATCCTTTTACTGGAAGTTGTCACAAAAGAGTGACGGGGTCGAATAGTGTTGTCATTTAATAAAAATAAAACTACCTTTTTTAAAATTATTACATTATTTAATTTATTTTATCAGTAACAACGCGTTTTGTATGTACCACCAGACTGGTTGCCGACCGAAACGGAACTCCTATAGTTTCATATTTTTATTTATTATTTATAAAGCTAGGATCTTCTCTAAAAAAATATTTAGTATAATTGATGAAATGTAATAAAATAAAAAATGATCAAACCACACGTGTTTAACCTAACATAAATGTTTTGATATCAGTTCACATTGTACAGTAAACAAATTAAAAAGCCGATATTCCTTCATTAAATTAATTGGCGTCGACTGTACCAACAGCGGGGCGTATGTACGCGGATGATTGATGGGTGCTAATGATCCCGTACCGTGCCTCCGGTGGAATGTACCGAGCTTAATAACACGGGAGCTAGATATAAAATACACTGAGTTAGCAAATCGCGCGTGAACTTAAATTTATGATGTACGCATGTACATCATTTCACTGATCCTAGATCTCACAGCAAAAAAGCGGAGAGAGATAGAATAGCAGATGAGAGACATACATAACAAAAATAGTTTTTCTAATATAGATGCATACATCAAAAACCATGTGTTTCATTTTCCTTTAGAAACCTGCAGCAATTTTTGTAAAAACATCTATTTTAGCTAAGCATTATAGCAAAGTTTACTTCTAAGCTGTGCCTTGTAACAGCCCCTATGCTATATTTCTAAGACTACACTTCTTAGAAAAAGAAGAAGATATAGTTACAATAGCATAATTAATAATTTAATCATATGAATTATTTTTTTCACCCCTTTTGTTTTTAAGGACAAGTAGAATTATTTTAGAATTTTTATCAGGTTTGTTTTATTAAATTTTCCTATTCCATCTATTTTCTCTCATTCTTCCTTCTTTCATTCTTCATATTTCTCCTTACTCCAGACCACCTTACAGCTACTTTCTTTACTTCGCCTTCCATTCTTCTCCATATTTCATTTCTAGCTTTACTTTATCTATTTTCTTCCTACATTTTATTTACATTTCTTTCATTGTACGATTTTAACTGATACATTTTTAAAATGTTTTTACTCATCCCTATATCAGAGTTAGTTACATGTATCCTATGTTTTACCAGATCGTAATTATTTCAGATTTTATTAATTTTTATGACCTCTTTTACCATCACGATATTAAGGAAAAAATTGAGAGAGAAAAAAATGTTGTTTGTAAATCAACTAAAAAATAAAAACTGTTCTGAGTTTATTGTCAGTTCTTCTAGGCACTTTACAAGCTAACTTAAACTTAATTTTAACCAGACGTTTATAGATTTAATAATTAAAACTACCATTCACTTAACTTCCTTCCTTATAGACTTAATCTTAGACTTTGGAACTAATCAAACAACATCTGTCTATATTGTTCATGTAATATGAACTAAAAAAAGTTTAAAACAGTAGCTTAACTTAAACTTAGTAAGTTTTTATATAGAATTTAATACGACGGATACCAGAAGCTTTGTGAGAAGCGAGTTGATTAAAGGAGGTAGAAAAAAAATCAAGCAATCTACAAACCCGCTCGGGGAACGAGGGAGCAATTTGTAGTGACAATGTTGTCAAGTTTTTTTTCCGGGACTTACAGTTTGTGTATCATCCTTCATGTGTCTTATATTAATCTTTTTATGTATAATATGTGGTTTTTTATTACTTGTATTGTACCCGGTGATAAATATTGTACATCGATCTTTGGAAAGAGGCAATCGGCTAATTTCGGCTTCTTAGAGCATTATCTCTGTCCCACACTACCGACGTTTCATCTGTCGTGCGACAGAGATAACGCTCTTTAACGATTTTTAACGATTGTCTCTTTCCAAAGGTTTCCGAGGTTTATAAACCTTATGTAGTCGTAGTTTCAGCCCGTAGACTGCATAACACAGGCCTCTCTAAAAATACGCCACGCGAATAATAAATAATACAAGATAATAGATAATACAAGCGGATTGGTGACAAAAAAACATGTAAAATAAATCCGTGATAAAATTGATGTACACGAGAAAATAATTAAACTAATTAAAACTGTGATACTGTAATAGAAATGAATAACTGAAGTGTTTGAGGATGTACGAAAGGAATGAAATGATTGAGGAAGGAAGATGGAATTGTAAAATGATAGGAGGAAAAAAGATATTGTGTACTATGGAAGACGAGAACGAAAATAAAAATACTAGTGAAAAAAAATTTATTTAGAAATACAAAACCCTGTTCCCAATTAAATAGGGGGTGGAAGGAGATGTCCCCTATAGCGGGAGCCATCTATCAAAATAAAAAATCAGATTGGTGATCGTAGTGTATTATTACAATGCGCAGAAGATGCGGCTGCCCATCATCTGGCAGCTTTGTTTGTATGCAGTGGCAATCCTATATAATTAATGCGCAGAATGTAAATTATAAAAGATTTCATCCAGGTAATCGAATCTGCGACCAGGTGGCTAGATATAGGTCCTTTTCTTACAAAAAAATACTCAAATTATGTTGACATCAACTAGTAGTTACAGTGAAAATAAGTAAAGATATATCTGTCTGTTAATTATTATTATAAATAAATCAGTTTTGTGAATAAAAATCGTTATAAAAATTCATTTATATAACGAGAACAAATAGTTTTAACTTTGAATTGGACAAAAGAATTTCAGATATATTTGTATGCAAGGTCGACGGCTGAGACGTCTTAAATCAAAATCGATTCTCACAAGGTTGCTGTCTTCCAATTGTTCCACTTTGGTGGAATACTTTCAAGTGGTACGATCTCAAATATTATTTAAATTATTTTGATACAAAATTTTTATTTAAAATACTAGACTAATAAGATATATACATACGGTATATGATAAAGTTTACATAGGAAAATACATTATTTTACTTTCCTTTATATATGTTAGGCGTCCACTTTTAGACATAATTCTGTAATCAAAAGATGCGTTGAATTTGTTTACAAGATGTAAATTCTTGATAAGATTACAGCGAGAATTAATACATTACATTATAATCTCGTTTCTTGTAAAGGCTCATTGACTTCAATGAGAAAAAAATTAAATCAAATAGTAGAGGCTGATACAAGTTTATACTTAAATAATACGAAGTTAAGAAAAGCTATATTAAGTAATGTTAAGGAAAACAATATGGAGGATATGCCAAAAGTTGTCAAAATAAGTTAAGACATATCTTCTAACTTTTTATTTTAATTTAAAACAAGTTTTTTTGAATCTAAATAAATAAATATACCCTATCAAAATCTTATTTCTACATATATATTTATAGTTAGCATTGTTACTTAAAATTAATTAATGTTACTTATCAAATCTTATCTATAAACATTTTAAATTTATTTTTAAAATCGCCAATATTCACTAACAAGAGCTAAGAAAGTAAAGTAAAGAATAATTTAAATCTCTTAGTAAAAAAATATTAACGAACAATAAATTTTTATTACAAACAGAAATGAAATAGAGGTATTTCTACAGTATGCATTTCAAAATTCTCTCGCAAAATTTCGTGTTATATGAAATGTAATATTTTTGTTTTATACAGTAAATTGACAGGACAAGCGACTGGGTCATCGGACAGTATGAGATTTATTTATACCGTTAATTGTCGAGATTGTTAGGATATATATGCTTATCGACTACCATAAGAATATTTGTAAATTTTTATGATATATTTTAAGAATATTTGTAAAAGAGATGTAAATCAGATTGAATAGTTCAAACATGAGCAATAACCCTCGAAGATATATTTTTTCTTTGATTGTAAAAAACGCGACTATGATAATGTGACGCAATTGAATAGATCAGAAACGATGTCACATTGCAAGTTAGGCTTCAAATTTTAACAAAAAGAATATAAACGGAAGAAACGTCATGTTTATTGTAATAGAATAAAGATATTTTTAACCTTTTGAAATGGCACGGTACATCTCAAGTAGCGTGGGGTTGAAGCCCACTATTAGCTCAGCGGACATTTGTTTATAATAGACATTCCAATACGCCCGCATGCTAGCTGCAGGAGTGTAAATCCATTGCCCGGGAGAAGGACCCCGGCCTAGGTTATTCACTAGCTATGTAACATCTCACGCATTGACTCACATTCTTTGTGACGGTTGCGTTCACAAGCTATGTGACGTCTCACGCGCAGGCGCTAATTCAAATATATATAACATTAAACTGTAAAAGGGGTATAATTATCCATTGCCATCGAGGAAGTAAAAACAACGTACTACACAGTATCTCTTCGCGCTTGTACTAAGTAACGGGCGCGGACGAGGCGGCCGGTCAGTCGCCTTTAACATTCATAGACTAAATTTGAAACGTAAGGACTAAGCGAGTGCAGAAATATATATTTTGTAGTTGATTGTTCTTATAAGTTTATAATATATGCGTTCTAAAAAAGAAGAACAAACTAGTCAGTCAATCACCTGCAAAAGAAACTTTCCCAAAGAAGACAAAACCGCCACAGTGTCTATTAAAATAATTAGTGCAAGCATTGGCTTGGACATTGGTCCACCAGTACTGAACGTGCTTAAAATGATATTGATGGCGCCGTTTGGTAGTTTGAGGGCGATAATAATTAATCATTACCGCCTTCAAACTACCAAAACCTCCTTAAACTACAAATCACAAATTCCTAATCTTAAGGTTTAGGAAATGTTTTCTTCATTGTAAATGGTAGAACTATATTAGTGTGATGTCACACGAGACAACAAAACTATGATTAGATATTACAATGAAATGATTATTCATTTAAGTTTTAATGATGCGACTAGAACAATGTGATTCTATAGGAATAAGAGGACTGAAAGATTGAACAGTTAAAACATCACTACCAAAGAATTGTTTTTTCTTTGTTTTTCGACTTTTTTTATACGACTAAACTTGTTATGTCATAAGCGATAACAAGACTGCAATTTGGTAGTTCAAGGGCGATAATATCGAATGTCATCGAGGAAATATTTTCTTTTATTTCACAACACAAATGTGAAATCTGACGCCATATTTATTCTCGCGTGGACATGCATCAAGGGAGTATATTATAAAATCAATTGACAATTACCATAGCGCTATAACCGAGTAGAATCGTGATTTATTAATCCGTTGCACGACATGCGCGAGTCCTATTCGCGTTTAGCTGACTATTTGCCGACATCGATACCGGTGTAGGTACAACACTATTAAATTGTTTCACCGTATCAATACATTGATTTGTTGTTACAAAACTTAATACATATACGTAGTGATGTGCCTGTGATGCGAGTCTTCGATTATTTTTAATTTAGTTTTTTATTTTAATGACACATCACTAGTTAACAGTCTGAGCACATTTAATTGAATTTATACAAAGAATAATTAAGGTCATCGATGAAGTAGTAAGTTGTAAGGCTGACGTTTCAAGTAGTGACTGCGTAAAACCTATTTACGGTTTAAATTAGAAAAGATACCTTTGTAAAAAAGTTTCACACGAACACACACATTCACCAAACAAATGAGTACGACGTATGTTGACATAAGTCGCTACCTCTCTAAAAATATTAAAACGTTGACTTTTTTATACATCGCCGGCCGACTACAAAGAAGCGTTGAATTAATCATGTGGAGCGCAGGTGGTTCGCGAGCAATCGATGCGTAATTACAAAAGCCTTCCCAATTTCAATGCCCTCCAACTCGGTGACGTATTTAATAATGTCGTAAAAGCAAACATTGTACTGTGTGAAGTGAAATTGTCGTATAACATTGAATTAATTTCTATCAATACGATCGTAATGTCTTTGCACAAGCTGGTTTGTTATTGGTCCTTAATGGGATGAATTTGAAGATTCTTATTTAGCAAAAAGCTTCAATGATTTTAAAACTATTAGTTTTTTATTGGAACTTGACTGATCCATAACTTCTGGCAATACAAAATATGTAGCCTGAATTTTGAATAATATAGATACAAAAAGCTTTTTCAAAATTCTATGAAATGTAATGACGTGATTTATTTGTGAAACGACTTTTAACTTAATAAAATATCTATCATTGTTAACCTCGAGAAAAGCCTACAATAAACTTGGTTGGATTTTTATCACTATTAACATTTTTTTTTTTTTTTTTAATGACCCCCGCTATTGGGGGCCTCTCGTACCCCTATTTATGTTGGGATAGGGACTTTACAAGCATTAAATTTTTTTCACTTAGTTATTTTATTTTCATTCTCTTCTCTTTCATTCTTCACATAATCTTTCTTTCTGTTCTAATCTTTCATGCCACAATTCGTCTGTCTTTCTCTTTTCCTCTGATCATCTATCATTCTTCCCTTGCTTTTTACATTTTCAATAGCTTTTTTTTTTTTTTTACTTTTATTTCACATTTTTGTTTCTTATACAATAATAATTTTTATTACAGATTTACATATTTTAATAGTTAATAATTATATTTTCTATTTTAATTTTTTAATATATATTTATTTATTTATTTCCTATATTTACGTTTTGTTTCTTTTCATTGCACTTTCCGCTATTTCTTTGCAAAGGGATAGGAATGATTCTTTATATTCTCCGCCTATCAGGGAGGGTATTGTCTCCTCCCTGACTTGAATTCCAGACCGGCACTCGAAGCCGAACCGGAGTCCCCCGAATGCGGGACACCGGGCCACAAGGTGGATCACGGTCTGGTCCACGCCCGGTTCACAGAAGCACGAGGGGTCCTCCTTGAGCTTAAACCTATGAAGGTACTCAGAGAACCCCCCGTGCCCCGTGAAGAGCTGGGCCGAGACCGCGTCCACCTCGATGCTGCGGAGCACGCGGTAGGCTGAGACGGCGTCCGGGAAAAACATCCTCGTTACCGAAGCCGTCGTTCCTTCCACATACCTCCTGTTCCATTCGTCGAGCGACTCCAGTCTCAGTTGCCGCTTGACGAATGAAACAGGGCATCTCTCGTACTCTGGTCGTCTTTTACTCTTCAGGGCCGCTTCCTTGGCCAGCTGGTCCGCCCTCTCGTTCCCCTCCATCCCCGCGTGCGCTTTCACCCAGAACAACCTTACATCCTTCCCTTTCTCTCTCGCTTTCATTACATTCTCCTTCACTCTTAACGCTAAGGGATGGAGGGTGTCCGATCTTGCGACAGTTTCGAGAGCGGACCGCGAGTCGCTCAGTACGGCGCAGACTTGCGCCGACTCGCCGGCCGCGTACCCTGTTGCCTCAGCTAGAGCCAGCAGCTCTGCCTGGTATACGGTGCAGAAGTTGCCCAACTTGAGTTTCTTTGTGTATGACTCTACGGCGCCCCGCTTGACGCAGAACGCCGCACCCACCTTATCCTCTATGCGGCTGCCGTCGGTATAAATTACCAGATCGGCAGCCGCGGTGGCAAGTCGGACTTCCTCCGCACTTTCCCCCAGACAGGAGAACTCCACACCAACTTGACCAGACGGGTGTGGTAGTCTCAGGTAGCTGACCGGTACCTCCAGGTCTCGGTCCTTTACCACCTGCCGGGAATGACCCTTTCTTATTTCAAATAAGCGGGCTGCTTCTTGGACCCGAAGGTCCAGGGGAAGCAACCCGGCAAGTATAAGGGCCGAGTGCAGGGACGCGGTCCTGTGGGTCCTCGCGATCTTCTGCGCGAAGCCCCGCTGGACCGCGCCCAACTGCCTGCGGACCAGCAGCTTCCTAGCCGCCGGCGCCCATGCACTCGCTGCATACAAAATCGTCGGCTCCAGCACCGCCAGATACATCGTTCTGATCACCTCCGAGTTCAGACCCCAAGATACCTTCGCAGCCCTGCACAGCTGACGATAGAGGCCCTGTGCCTTCTTGCTCACGTTCTTCACGTGACTGTTGAACGTGAGCCTATCGTCAACTGTGAGGCCTAGTATCCGGACCTCCCCAGTCCGGCCAAGCGGCTCACCTCCCATGCTCAGTAATGGGTAGTCGAACTTTAGCTTGTTGGTTAGCACCATCACCTTGGTTTTGTGTGGTGCGAATCTCAGCTTGTTCCTGACCCCCCACTCATGAACATGGGCGAGAACGGCGTTGGCCCGACTCGAGATGTCCTGGGCCTTCTGCCCCGAGAAGACCAGCACGACGTCATCTGCGAACGCCTGGCAGTGTGTCCCGGTCTTTGCCACCTCCTCCAGGAGAGGGTTGATGAGGAGGGTCCAGAAGGTTGGGCCGCCTACGGATCCCTGCACGCACCCCTTGGTGGTCTCTCTGGCCCACTCTGCCCCCGCGTACCGTACGGACACCTTGCGATCGCTAAAATAGCTGTCAACAAGACGCCGCAGATTCGCGGGGCAGCGAGTCTCTGCCAGTCTGCACCGTATAGCAGGCCACCAGGCGTTATCGAAGGCTCCCTCTATGTCCAATGATACCAGCACTGCGATCTCCTTCTCCTTCAGCCGGGTTCGCAGATGCTGGATCAGGTCATACAGGGAGTCTTCGGTACACCTCTGCGGCATGAAGCCGTATTGGTGGCTACTGATATACGGTGCAGTGTACCACCGGATCCTACGGACCATCATTTTCTCAAGGACCTTGCCGAGAAACTATTAACATTTTACAGCTATTCAATCATGATACAATTTAATGAATTTTAATTCAAGTACGTTTGGAAGGCTCGCTGCGAGCCACCTGCCCGGGATTGATTTAAGTCAGAAGGCTGTAAAACTTGAAGCTAAGCCCATGAATATAAATGCACGTTTAGCTCGCGTATCGGACCACTAAAAACGCGGGTATTATTAAATTACATAGATAGCAACAAAGCGGCAAGTTTCTTAGCGCGAAGACGTTCTAAAAACCACGTTCTAGAGACTACGTTCAAGAGACTACGTTCAAGAGACTGCGTTCAAGAGACCGCGTTCAAGAAACCGCGTTCAAGAGACCACGTTCAAGAGACCACGTTCAAGAGACCATGTTCTAGAGACCACGTTCAAGAGACCACGTTCAAGAGACCACGTTCAAGAGACCACGTTAAGAGACTACATTTTAGAGACTACATTTTAGAGACCACGTTCAAGAGACCACATTTTAGAGACCACGTTCAAGAGACCACGGATCTGCATGCGCAGCAAAGGACATGCATAAGATAAACAGACCACATTAAGGTAGTCAAGTAACGGATGATGAAGACCGTTTCCAACCGGTTAAATTGGAAATCTATGAGGCATGCCTATGTCCAGCTGTGGGCGTCCTATGATCGAAATGATTGCGATGATGACGTCCATAGTGAGTTTACTACGCACTGGGATAAACTGGCTGTAGCAAAGTTTCGACTGCAAAATGTCCCTAATTCATCTGTAATGGAATCAGATTTTTTAAATAAAATGTCGCAAAACATCATTGGACTACCATTTACAAAATTCTAAACGGGTTTTAAAAAGTGAATTAACGAAAATGGCTTATTATTCAATAAACGAATATTTAAATGACATGAATCCTTGGCAATGATGTCATGAGATTAGTTTGATTTAGTTTAGGCTATATCTGAAAAAGTGTATATGTATAAATCTGTATTGTTAAACTTTATTAAAAGATGTGTTGTTGTGGATTTTCTTCCTGCTTCTTTTCCACAAATATAACACTTTTTGAAGCAGAGTAGAGTGAAAATAAAATAGATTTAAAAAATAATAAAAAGTTGTCGATCTACAAAAGTTATGTGAAAAGTTCCAATGTTGAATAATTGAATTTTATCTTTATCTTATTGACAATAAACTTCTCTCGAACATGCCCCCTTCCTCTCCCTCGACATTAGAAAGGTGAACAATCGTTATGCGTTAAGATCGAACGCTGTTTCTTGACTAACTGATGGATTACATATATATATATATATATATATATATATATATATATATATATATATATGTATATATGTATGTATATATAAATAAATATTTTTTATACATATTATATTAGATTTTATATACATATTAATAGCATTCATTATTATATATCTATTGATCTTAAATAAAACAGACTGTAAGACCGAAGTGGAAACGAAATATTTTTTATTTCGGTCAGGATATGGAGGTGCCAACCTTCTTACCTCTATTTGGTAAGGCTTCAGTCACAGGCTGTCAGCGGACCATTACAAATAAATGATGTCATTGCATTTTCGTATTTTAATTTTATTTGTTTTTTTTTTTTCACTTTTTTTTCATACCTCAAAATATTTCACTATAGACTCACTTATTATCTATATATATGAAAATTAATGTTTGTCTGTATGTCCTTTATAGAATCGTAAACTATACATTTGATCATATAATGATTTTTAGCAAAGTAGTTGTGTATGAATCCACAAAGGTGTTTAAAGTAGTATGACTAATTTTCGATAGATGGCGCTGCTGTCATTCCCATGAATTTCATATATATCCATGACAGTGCACGCTGATTTGAATTGAAACAAAAATATCGAACAATGAACACGCGATATTGTGGGTATTTTTATATTTGAAAAAGTTTCTCGAATAGTTTTATGCATTTCATTTTTAGTTAAATCATTTTTAATGAATTATTTAGCCGAATTGAATTTTCGTAATTTCCGTGAGCTCATTTTAAAGTTCATGGCGTAGCGATGTACAGAATACAGCTAGAATACTAACTATAATGTTATTACAACGTTAATTCTTAAAAAAAAGGTATTTATTTATCTAATTATTTGATACATCGCCTACTGACAAATGTGTATATATATAAGAAAGCTGGAGTGCTAGCTATCACTATAATGGTTTGCCGCTATTTGATACGGATCTTTCTTCTTACGTCTTCGAGTCAGGACTACGTTTTATTATATACAATATTTCTTATGTTTAAATACATTTAAAAGTTTATATATGTACAATATATAAGTCATGACTTTTACTAAATTATACATTTATCTGCACATTTTTTTACAGTAGCTGCCTAATGCGCTACAGATCGTTAAATGCGTTGAGGTTTAAGACAATATGCCGGGCCAACTGATAAAGATTTTACAATAGATCTCTTGAGGAGTTCCGTAAGTTGAACGGTGGTATATTAAGGTTTTCACAAAAGGTCACGTAGTTATGTCTTTTGGATTCGAATCGAGAACAGCATCTCGGTAAGTATTGAAAAGTCTGCACTGCGGAGCCGTTATCGCTTGAACGGCTTTTATGACTTTCAGGAACGAAACACGCAGGTCATAAAATTCATTGAACAATATTATTGAATCAGTAAGTAAATAATACAGTATTTGTTGCACAGATTTAATGTCAGCAAATATAGATTTATTCTTTTTAGTCGTTAATGAGATAAGGATGCGTTTACATGGGGGCAAAAAGTCGGTCTAACTTTTTAGTTTTCACACACATCACACACCTGCCTGTATGTTATATATGCACCACTTCGAAACAATTAAAACAAGAATAAAATTGCAAAAGGAACTATCGAGTGTTTTACTAGGTTCATATCGATAAAATCAATATTCCAGCAACCTAAGTAAGAAAAGGACCAATATTTAGCCACTTCCGCACATGCAGTGGTAGTCGTGCAATAAAATGCACCGCCCGCCAGCCCGCTGATAAATGCGTATGCGGCAAACAATGCTAATCACACAACCGCCACCGCCAAATTACATTTACAATTGCATGTGCGGAAGTGGCTAAATATTGGTCCTTTTCTTACTTAGGATGGACTTCCGCAAGGTAACGCCTGATTCCATTAAATATTCCAGCAACCTGTCTACGTAATATAATACATATTTAAATATCTATTTATTGGACTCCATGTTTGGCACTGGTCGGTCTAACATCTGAGGATGTCCCGTGAAGGGGTGAAACACGTGTTGAGTGAATTAACGGTGGTAGTTGTATATATTTGTCCCTTGCTTAGTTAGAATGGACTTCCGCAAGGTAACGCCTGATTCTATTAGATATTTAAGTATAGACACTAAAAAAAGTGCCCGACATACGACAAAAACAAAAAAATAACATGTTTAAATATTTTTATCAGAATGAGTAAATATTTATATTATTGTTTCGTATGTTTTGTATGTTTGTATGTACACGTCGAATACACGCTACTTTTCCATCTTTTATTTTTATATTATGGTTGTCTATAATAAAATTTCCACGAGTGATAAGACCGCTCACTGTACTATTTATTAATTATAAATAAATTATCATCATCAGTTCAACGACTTGGTGGCTTGGTCACTTGGAGCGAATGGGATCGGATCGAAGCGTGAAGGTAGCGTACCTGGAAAAACCAAGGGGTCGAAGACCAGTGGGTAGACCCAGGTATCGCTGGATCGATCGCGTTGAGGCAGACTTGCGCGAATTCAATGGCAGACGATGGCGCAAGATAGAGGAAAGTGGAAGTCTCTCGCTTCGGAGGCCAAGACCCACTTTGGGTCACTGAACCAGCGGAGTAAGTAAGTAAATAAATTAAATATTTCTTTTTTGACGTGAACAGTAAAGAGTAGAAGTACCAGTTTAAAAATGGAACGCATTATATTTTAATTGTCTGCGCACATCCGGTGCTCGTGTATGAATTGATAACGTGGACGCAGGTGGCGCGCGGTTCTCCCGCCTTATCACAGATAATAAAAGCTCTTTATGTTACACGTGGCTGTATACTCGAGCGGTCTTTGTCTGTTTGATGATTTTAATATTTTGACGCTTACCTACCATTCGAAGAAATAATTTTTTTTTTCATTTCAAACGGAACGTTAATGATTTTTATATGTTTGAGGAATTCCGAAAGTATTTTATCATGATTATTTTAGGCTTAGGACTTTTACTTCTCGACTTAAAGCACACTTATCTAATATATAAAATTCTCGTGTCACGGTTTTCGAACTTGAACTCCTCCGAAACGGCTTGACCGATTTTTACCAAATTTTACATGCGTATTCAGTATGTCTGAGAATCGGCTACTATCTATTTTCCATACCCCTAAGTGATAAGGGTGGTCCACCCCTAAATTTTATTTTTAATTTTTTAGACAATTTTTTTGGTTTTTATTTTATTATGATACAGCATGCAAAAATACATACAAACCTAAATTTTCACCACTCTACGATCAACCCTTATCTTACATTTGTTAATTAAAAACTTTAATTTTTTTTTTGCAAAACAACGTTTGCGGGATCACCTAGTAGACTTATAAGAAGTGACCAACATCCAAGCTTTTCAACGATTACCTACTATACTACCTTTTGCTATCTTCGCCTCCATTTTGGAATTTCAAAACCCCAGCGACATACTGTACAATGCGACAACTCGCGATAATAAAGAATAGTGGACCGAAAGTATATGATTTCCACAACTTATCATTCGTAACTATAAACCATCGTTATGTATTCAGGTTGTATGTAAGACCATTATTTCTTATTTCTCTATATCAAACTTAGTAAAAGCGTGCAAACAAATTTTGTAAAAAACATGTAACATATAGTAAGACATGGTGTCAGATCAAAAAACACAACAAAATTCTAATTACATATGTAACAAAATTTTTTTATTACTTAATGAAATCCGAATATATCGCTATGAGAACCAAGATCACTGACATAGCTCGGATTTTTTCGTCTGAAGTGAAATTGGGCGTGGCATATCGCAGGTACAACAGATGGCCGTTGGGCAGAAAGGTTTTCTAGTGCTGACCAGCCAGTAGACGCGACGTAGGTTGGCCCCAAATACGACCGATCACATAGTTCCTCCATAGCCTCCCTGATAGTTGGCGATAAAAATATTAAAGCCTTTTTATCCCAAAAAATTGTATAAATTTGTTAATTAAGTATTTAATTCATTTATGTCTTAGATTTATTTACTTTATTGGAGATAGACAGTAACAAAAGGCAGTAAGAAAGTACAAACTTAGAAGCTTAGAAATATATAATTAGTTACAGTTGTTACCTTATAACTATCTCACTGAGAACATATAACGATTTATAGTCAAACAATGAAGAAACAAATAAAAATAAAAACATTACTAAACAGGAATCAAAGACTATGGTTTATATATTTATATTAAGGTTTAAATTGTACTGTATTTATTCAATAATTTCGAACGAAATTGTTTTTTTAAAAGATACGAGAGAGCACGAGAATATGTCAATATCGCTAACATATGAATTGTGGAGGTCACACATTCTGTATAACGGTGCACGTTTACCGATATTTGTCCTAGCCGTTGATAAAAAAAGAGAGATCTAGAACGCGTTCTAGATCTCTCTTTTAGATGTGGTAAGTTCTGAGTTTCTGGATCCATCTCAAAGTCAAGACTTCCTCCAATTCCTTCTGCACTCACAGCTTACCAGCCAACTGAAGAATGTCATTGGTCTACAGTTTATGTGGACTGCCAACATTTCTTTTACCCGCTGGCCCATGCCAAGTTGGGTTCTGATGGTCCATCAATTATCTAAAGGTATGGCAACAGGACCAACCCAGTTTCATTTAAGTTTGAGGGCATGTATAAGAAAATCCGTTATCTTAATATTTTCTCCGATTTTTGTAAGTTTTACTTTGGCTATCTTTCTCATTCATCATCATATTTCTCTTCATTACCTATTGAGTAGTTCTTATGCTTTAATTGATTTTTTTTGTTAGTGTAATTACCTCCATAACTTTCTAATGTAAAACACATCTAAAAAGATTTATATTTTCTTTCTTAACACAGTTCTTATTGGATAATGTGCAAAATCATATAATTTTGTTCTATTTATCCATATTGTTACGTACTGTGGGCTCTGTATCGGAACGAGACACCACTGGTTCACAAGGAGTCCTTTATTCACAAATCATATGGTCACCCTACTTTAACACAATACTCTCGCTTAGTCCTAACTTCACTTCCGAATTGCCCAAAAAAGCACTGTTTAAACAACTTACCAAATAGTCACTTTGCATCAACTGATCGGAGATCTTAATCTCATAACTCAAAAAACAACACTAAACTGTCGACATGGGGAGTGCACATTTTTATACAACGGAGAAGGTTCTAGTAAGTTCGCGATAGTACTCGATTAGAATTTCCGAGAACCGTTTTGTGTACGGCTCTCGGATCTATAAATAACTCTAAGACCACGCGTGTTTACGGCACTTTTTGATCCTAGGGTTCCGTGTTTATTATTTAGAGGGTTCTATAACTCGTGCTTTGTAACAATATCATTATAGATACGAGTATATCATTTCGTTGCAACCCTTAGATGCTCACACAAGACATAGGCTTTCTCGAAAGATATCTATGGTGGGATATAGATATCATCACACTAGTATTCTGGTGGAAAGGCGACGAAAATTAGGTTTTAAATAAATGAATTAGAGGAAAAATTAATTTTTGAAGATTAAAAAACGAATGGACAAACGAAATTGAGAAGGAAAAAGATGAGATCGCAAATAGTATGATTAAAAAAGTATAATTTTTTTATAATTTTTTTTTTTTTTAGTAAAAGTAGTCTCTGTATTCAACACAGGGGAGTACGATATGCCAAAACAGGGGCCTGAAAAAATTCCGATTCCGACCACTAATTTAAGCGACAGTAAAGTGAAATTTAGGGATGTTCTAAATCTTTAGTTATACACTTAGTTTCTCCGTGGCGGGGGTATGGCGTTTTCCTGAACGCAACTTTGTACATGCAGCCCTGACAGGACTGTCAGATTTTATTTCCCGTCACGCCGTGATTGGTCAATTTTCTGAAGTAATGCAATGTAACCGTGTTACTCATATCATAAGTATTTATTATAATTGGACAGAAAAGTATTTCCAAAGGTATAATTAATGTCTGTTTTTTGAAGATGCCCCGTGGAGGGGTGAAACACGTGTTGAGTGATTTGGCGGTGGCGGTTGTGTGATTCGCATTGTTTGCCGCATACGCATTTATTAGCGGGCTGGCGGGCGGTGCATTTCATTGCACTACTACCACTGCATGTGCGGAAATGGCTAAATATTGGTCCTTTTCTTACTTAAGATGGACTTCGTAACGCCTGATTCCATTAAATGTCTGTTTTTTTTCACTAAAAACTAACTTAACGTTGCAAATTATTTGGCAAAAAGAAGCGTGTCTTTAGCATCCAAACATTAACGTTGAACGCTCTCATATGGTAGGTGATATGTTTTTTATACTAAAGGTCGCTACAGGTGATTCGTTATAGATATAAATCTTTAATGTATGTATATCTCAATTATTGTAAAGTGTATATTAGAAAGGCAGCCTTTGCACGGCTCCGATCTGTACGGCAATCACGGAAGCTAACTAGCAGAGTTAAGCTCAAAATATTCCAGTCCAATGTGAAAACCGTGGTGCTATATGGATGTGAGACGTGGAAGGTTACCAAAGATATCACAAGTCGGCTCTAAGTCTTCGTTAACAACTGTCTTCGACGTATTCTCGGTGTATACTGGCCTGAGAAAATCTCCAACGTAGACCTCTAAAAACGCTGCGGTGATCCGATCGACCAGCAGATCAAACGCCGCAAGTGGAACTGGATGGGCCACACGCTCCGAAGGGACCCTGATCACATAACGAGACAAGCCCTAGAATGAAATCCTCAAGGAAAGCGAAAACGTGGTCGCCCAAAGCAAACCTGGCGGCAGACGATCGCTACAGAAGTGAAGGCAGATGGAATGACGTGGAGCGAAGGAAAGCGCGAGACTCAAGACCGTTCGGGATGGCGACGTACTGTGGACGCCCTCTGCCCCATCTTGGGGACATAGGAATAAATAAATAATCTCAATTATTGTAAAACAGAACGACGTTACTAACACGCAAATCAACATGAATTAACAAAGTTTTTTTACACAAACCACGAATATTAAACACTGTTTTCCACTATAAATGTCATAATTGAATGTTATAAAATGGAGTGCAATTTAAAATATCGTTTCATGAAACGCACGTTCATTAGCATCATTCACGTATTGCATTTGGCGCGCATTTAAACAGTAAATCACTTTATTGTGCTATGCCAAATGAAATTACATTTATTTATTCAAATAAATGTACCGTGTTTATTTAAATATTGTAATATTTATTGAAACATCGTGTTTTGTATATTTATTCATTAAATACTTTGAAAACGTTGCGTTGTTATACATAGGAATTTTAATTTATGAATTCCAAATTGAGTATACATGTAAACATTAATTATGTTTTACTCACTCTGAACAATAAGCTATTGCAATACAAAAGGGTACCACAACCGATCCAGTCGTAAGGGAAACGCGACTGAGTCAAAATGTTATCCAGAGAAAACAAAGTACTCACAGTCTAGATCAGTTACGTCAACAACAAAAAAATAAGAAAAAACTAATAACTTACTTTAACGATACATGTCTCAAAAGACAAAAGAAATATACTCTGCCGAACAGAGGATTTCGCATAGATTTTTAAAAGAACTGATAGGAAGCGGAGTGAAACAACCTGTGTTTTCCAACCATAGCATGGTTCTCTGTTCATGTGTAACAGATGGCGCAAAAGTAATGTCACTATGTGAATGTACCTTAATTTTTACAAATTATATAAATATTCTCTATTGCTTATTGATAACTAATTTTATGTATATTTACATCATAAATATAAACTCACAATGATATTTGGTGCTATTTGTAATAATTAAAGTACGTTCACATTATGACATTACTTTTGCGCCATTTTGTAGTATTTATTTATTTACACTTTTTTGTTCACCGTAGACAATAAATAGAGTAAAATATATGTGTATTTAATTTTGTCTCATATCCAAAGTAATAACAAAAACGGTAACAACATCATATAGATCCTCTTTTAACAATGGAGAAATTTTTTAATTGAATATAATCGGCTCACAATTTGGTAGACTTTTCTATTTAGTAAGAAGCAAGGAGCTAAATTAAAATCGAGTTAAACCTCCTAATGGAACAATTATGCGCATCTGGCCAACTCAGCCCTATTCACTTTGAACTTTTCAACTTAATTTCAACTCGCAATTGTGACCTTACTGCAAAGTTATTGCAAAACGAAATTTCGAATTATGATTCTTATGGCATATATTTTAAGAGTCTAATGAAACGTTTTGCAATTTGTAATAAAATTTTTATGACCATTATTGAGTACGTACCAACAATTATTCTTCGCGTTTAAGAAATTTTCGGCTTTATAAAAGTAGTCATAATTTATTTTTACATGCCTTTACTGAAGCGATGACTAAAGGCATTCTAGAAAGTAACTAAAACAATGAAATAATAAAAAAAATTAAACTCGGTAGATGAAGTCACCTGTAAACAGCTGAACAAATAAAAAGATATACAAATAAAACCTTATTTATTGTCACCAACCACTATCTCAGATAAAACCAGACCGTAGACTAAAGTAAACGAAATAGCCAGCTTGACAAGTTAAAGAAGCAGTGACCGCCTGAAATAAGATCCTGAAGCAAAGATCACGAACCAGCAAGCACAGAGTAGAATATACAACTACAAAGTGTACTGGCCTATATCGAAGTCCTCAGAAGATGGACACTAAACGCTTCCAGCCTGTCATATTGAAAATCTGTGAAGGATAAGAGTCTCGGATCTTGGACAAGAGTGCGATATTGTTTGCAGTTGTGCATTGAAGGTCGTACGGTTGAAACAATGATGAGACAAATTACCATCACAATGACAAAACTTCCTTCTTCTTACTCTTTCAGATGATAGACACTCATTGCAAGATAGAGACTTCCCCAAAGATAGCTACGATCACCGATCTTGAATTGACCGCTTTTCGCGACCTTATGGTGTCCGTCCATATAGTAGGAAGCCTACCCACGTCACATCTACTGGTTCGTGCTCATCACCTTAGAATCTTTTAGACATCAGTTGCAAGAGCAATGTGCTCTGCTCATTGCCACTTCAAACAAGCAATTCCTTGAACTAACTAGTTAAATTTTTAATTGAATCAGGCGTTACCTTGCGGAAGTCCATCCTTAGTAAGAAAAGAACCAATATCCACTTCCGTTTTCCTTCCGTTCCGGACTCTGTGTTTGGCACTAATCGGTTTAACATAACTCCTGAAGATACCCCGTGGAGGGGTGAATCACGTGTTGAGTGATTTGACGGTGGCGGTTGTGTTGTGTCAATTCGCATTGTTTGCCGCATACGCATTTATCAGCGGGCTGGCGGGCGGTGCACTTTGTTGAACGACTACCACTGCATGTGCGGAAGTGGCTAAATATTGGTTCTTTTCTTACTTAGTTAAATTTTATTAAAAAATGTGTTGTTCTGGAGCTTCTTCTTGCTTCTTCTCCATAATTATAACACCTTGCAAAGCAGATTATAGTCATAAATAAAATAGTTAATAAATAATACATTGACGACCAATAAGAATTAAATATTTAAAAAAAATTATGATTATCTTTATATTTACGTCAGTGATCTCAATTCTTCCGCGGAAATCATTTCTGATTAGGTGTCGCGGTGGAAATCCAAACATTGTCCTCTCCACTACTTCCTGGGTGAGCCTTCAGCCTTCATATGAGACAAAGACCTATAAAATGTTAAAGAATAATATAAATTAAAAAAAAAATGTCGACTAATTAAATTAGTTACATTCAAATCCTTTTATACTTAACCAAAACGCGTCAGTAACGGGACTAAACAAGCTGCAAGCTAGAAAGTTAAATTTTAACTAACAGACATACATAAATTGCTACGCCGTTTCTACCTTAACAAGTGGTAATCGGCTGTGCAAATAAAACTTAAAACACAACATCCAAAGTCAAGTGGGAGTTTGCTTTAATGAAATATGCCAAGGGAAATGATATATAAACAAAGGACGTTGAAAAAGTGTGAAACGGCGACGAAGCTAGAGGCGAAACAGTAATTTATACGCTAGTTATCCCTCGTCTACATTCTCCATGTTACACAAGCGAAGGGGAAGTTTTTACTCTGTTGTAACATTCGGCTTAACGATGTTTGTCAGTTAATTCCACAGATAATAAACAAATATATTTCTATATTTCCGTTAAACTAATAAAAAAGAAAAATTTATAATAAATTACAGATTATAAACCTAATCGAGTATTCATATTTATTTCATTATAAATTCTAATACATTTATAAATTAAAAATTTCATATAACATGAATTAGTAAAAGCGCCATCTAGCGACATTATGAATGACCTTTTATAAATTTTATAATGGTTGACGTGATGCCCATATTAAATGCATTTTTTTATATCTGGCATATATATAAAACTTAGCCAGAATATTTTGATGGCATATTAAAAATGACTCAATTAATTTCATAAAATTACTTGCTACTTATTAAAATTACTTACCTAAGCGGGTAGGGGACAGCCAATGATTTATGATGTCTTGTGTTATTTAATAAAGATGGCATATATGTATGTATGTATATGCATGTATACCATAGATCCATGTATATATATACATATATATAGATAGATTCATGTATCTCATCTCCATCTTAAGGTTGTCTGGTAGAGATCGCCTCGAGCGATAAGACCGCCTCTTGTACCTCCATATTAAATGTTTCTTTTTTTATTTATTATCTATGGTGTACAAATAAGTGTAAATAAATAAAAAAACGAGAATAATAAATTCAACCAACTTTTGATACAAAAATACTTTGGAAAATCTGAAGTATGCCATTCAGTAGTTTACCTCGCGACTGTACATTCGTCGGACGAACCAGCCCGCGGGCACATACTACTAGCGTACGGTACAGTCGTGTTGACTTACCGTTTGATTGTCTCTGGGACTTGTGAGTACAATAGAGTGTACATTGTACACTTTGAATAGATATAGATAGGAAAAGATGTGTTCTATTATTGTAACAAAAATTTTGCCTTAAGGTTCTACGTAAATGTGACGCTTAGTGATAGAGTTAGTTTAAATTTAAACTTTATAAATAAGTTGAAATGATTAACACTCACTTCTCCTTCGCAATACAACCTTATCTTTTCTTAAGCGCTGTCCATCGCTATTTGGAAATAATGATTGTTAAATATTTAATGGAATCAGACGATATTTTGCGGAAGTCCATCCTGAGTAAGAAAAGGACCAATATTTAGACACTTACACACATGCAGACGTAGTCGTGCAATAGTGCAGCTGATAAATGCGCATGCGGCAAACAATGCCAGTTTCACTCTGTGTTTGGCATTAATCGGTGTAACTTTACTCCTGAAGATACCCCGTGAAGGGGTAAAACACGTGTTGAGTGATTTGACGGTGGCGGTTGTGTAATTCGCATTGTTTGCCGCATACGCATTTATCAGCGGGCTGGCGGGTGGTGCACTTTATTGCACGACTACTGCTACATGTGCGGAAGTAGCTATATATTGGTCCTTTTCTTACTTAATGATTGTAAATTCAAAGCGAAGTTTCGTAAGCTTTTGTTTGACAAGCTGAGGAAAACACCACAACAATAATACAGGGTGACTGGATATAGTTATAAAAGATTAAAACGGTTGATTTTATAGCTATATTCTCGTCAATTAATGTAACATATATTATGGTAACAAGAACCGTTTTCAAAGTTCCGATTACTACATATTAAATTTAGTTGTTGTTTGCTATCTCCTTATTCTTTACTTTACAGCAGATATACTATAGATAGAGTATTATCTTTTTAAAAGATCAATTTAACAGTCATAGGAACATTAAATGCAGACATAAAGACAATAGATATCCAGTATTTTAAATACAATAGAGGTACTACGAGGGTAGTTAATACGATATGCCATAATCGCCACGTTTGGCAGGCGGGTTGGCAATCGCATTATGATATGGTACGCAGAGAACGCTGCTGCCCATCATCTCGAAACTTGTTTGTGAGCAGTGGCAATCCTATATGATTTATGCACAAAGTGCGAATTATACATGATTGTATCCCAGAAACCGAACTCGCGACCTACTGTTCTCTATCGGTGGGCTACCACTGCTGGCAATTACTTGTCGTTAATTAAAATTGTAAACTACATCTTTTAAGAGGGTTATACTCCTGTCCAAGTGGCGTTTGTAGATTCCGTCAGTTCGAGGTGGCAGAACGCAGAGAGCGTCAAGCTTCTGATCTCTTTTAGATCAGTGAAGCTCATGAGCAGCTTCCTGAAGAGCCTCGGCTTAGGGAGTGTTTAGGAACTAGGCTAAAGTCCGGAAACTTTACTCAGGCGGTTGCTTTTAACTGGCTAACATTACTATCACTTCAAAAAGCTGAGAGAAAAAATAGCAGAAGAAAATCTAACAACGCTTCTATCTAAATAGATTACACTATCTGACAACTAAATGAACGCAGTATTAAATGTTATGGTCGGAAAAATATTTTCTTTCTTGAAAGCTATAATTTGATTCACAATATAGAAATAAAATTAGTATAAAAATAATTTTACTAACAATTAAAAAAAGTAATCATTTTCATAAAAAATAAAGAAAACATTGTTAAATTTTTATATTTATCAATAACAAACATGAATATGGACTTACCTCTTGTGCATTTTTTTTATTACAAAGTATTTCGTGAACGACTTTTCTTGGCCCGACCTGTGGGCCACTAAACACGAAGTACGATCCGCCGGCAGCCTCCAAGGTTAATGTGCCACAAATTCAACGATATCCGCTATCTAAAACGCCTATCAGCAGTTTAGATATATAAAGACGTATTTATATGACAAATGATTTAATGGTCGGAACTTGACTCGTAAATAATTATTGTTTTTACTTTCAGCCGATGGACGCCCACTTCAAGGCAATGGTTTTCTCCAAAGGCTTTAGTTATGTCGTCGATCCACATAGTGGGGTACCTATCCACCTCGCGTCTACCGGTGGTCGTCTCTCGAGAACCTTCCAGCCCCAATGGTCATCAGTTGCACATGCTAAGTGCCCCGCCTACTGCCACTTGAAACGAGAAATTCTTCGAACTATGTCAGTAATCTTGATTCTTCTGCAGATATTTAATGGAATCAGGCGTTACCTCGCGGAAGTCCATCCTAAGCAAGAAAAGGACCAATATTTAGCCACTTCCGCACATGCAGTGGTAGTCATGCAATGAATAACGCTGATAAATGCGTATGCGGCAAACAATGCGAATCACACAACCGCCACCGCCAAATCACTCAACACGTGTTTCACCCCTCCACGGGGCATCTTCAGGAGTTATGTTACACCGATTAGTGTCAAACACAGAGTATGCCATTCAGTGGACTTGCTTCTTTTCAGATCTCATTTCTGATTCGACCTCGCAGCGAAACTCCGTGCAACTCTCTCCATTTCTCTCTGGGTAACCCTAAACCTTATTCAATCAAAATTACATTTTAAAGTAGTAATTCTGTGTTTCATATTTATAATTCTTTATTATTTTGCCGATTATTTACTAATTTTATATTGCGAACAGCCTACAACGGCGTTGTTTCTAGCTAACTTTAACTTAGAAACCTTCAAGTTAAGAGTAAATAGATATCATCTAGGTATTCATGTAGCATCGCAGACTATGTCACTTAACATCAAGTGAGACAGAGGATAAATGCAATTAAAAATATCAATAGACATAAGTCGCAGTTATACTATTCAAAATTATGTAAAAACTTTTTAGACAATGAACATCCTGTATTAATCTTGAGCATAAATTGTATGTACTTGTTATTATTAAATAATATTATCGTACAATGTACTAAGTATTTACATTAGAACAGATTCTTAACTCCGGTAATCTTAATAGTCATAAGGCGCAGTTATATTCATCAAAATTATGTAAAAACATTTTAGACATATAAATAAACAACCTGTATTAATCTTGAGCATGAATTGTATGTACTTGTTATTATTAAGTAATATTATCGTACAATAGAACAGATTCTTAGCTTCGGTTGCATCTTGTTATAGAAATCGCAAGGAAGACCGAGGTAAATGTTAAGTAACATGATATTATTTTTCTAAGGAAACATTTAATGGCAAAAGGGGCGACTTAATCGTCCTATTTACACGACGATCGCGTACCTAAGAAGCGCAGTTAGGTTAAACTTAACTGAACGAGTAAGCGTTTACGGTTTAATAGCAAACGTTAACATTACATTGTATTTACAAAAGTTTTAGAGGGGATTTAGATAATCGACATTATTATAACTATATTTTTGCTATGTTACACATTATATATAATACTAGCTGTTCCCGCAAACGTTGTTTTGCAAAAAAAATAGGGTTTTAATTAACAAAAAAAATAAGGGTTGATCGTAGAGGGGTGAAAATTAAAGGTTGTATGTATTTTTGTATGCTGTCTCATAATAAAATAAAAGCCAAAAAAATTTTCTAAAAAATAAAAAAAATTATTTAGGGGAGGACCACCCTTATCACTTAGGGGTATGAAAAATAGATAGTAGCCGATTCTCAGATCTACTGAATACGCATATAAAATTTGGTAAAAGTCGGTCAAGCCGTTTAGGAGGAGTTCAAGTTCGAACACCGTGACATGAGAATTTTATATATTAGATATAACATTTGGGATCTTTATAGTAAACTAAGTGTACGCATTACTGTGTTATGCAGCAAATTAAAAATCTAAATAAAAAGGCAGTTTTGACACCTCAAACTGACAATTCAAAATTAAAAAAAAATTGAAACTGCCCAGTGATAGAAGTAATAATTTTTCAAATTTTAGCGGCGATTGTATTTGAATTTATCTAGTACAGACAGACAGATACACGTTAATATAAAAACTTAAATATGAGAACGCCGCCTATATTGTTTGAAAATCTCTTATATGATATATTTTTATAAATATAATTACATACATACAAATGTATAAAATAAATACATAATTGCTTTACTTTTTTTCAGTTTCATACAATTAACAATTATGTAGGCAACTGCTTATGTATATATAAACGTTTGTAATAATCATTATGAAATTACCTTCTTCATTTCACAAATATATATATATATATATATATATATATATATATATATATATATATATTTGTATATATATACATACTTGGAAAACATATCACATAAATACGAATAAATAACATGTTACGTAATATCCTGTTTTAGAAGCCAATGAAGTGCTCTTATACTATCAATTTTTGACCAAGTTTTCAAATTTAAATACATGCGTACTTGCCAACAAAATCGTTACTAATTTTATTAAAACTTTGTAAATAAGTATAGCTTTTTTGTATATAATGCATTATAGTGAGTGGTTCCAAATTTAAATATAACCGTTTCTCAAAGCGTGTAGTTTGAATATATTCCTTTGTTCTCGATTCACTTGCGCTTCAATGTTGCCAGACTCATAATCGAATTTCTTTTAAAATAGAGGCTTTTTGTCACAGAGTAATTCATTTTAAAGGCACGTAATTGGTTCTTTCCAAGGAGGTTAGCTATTTTTTTTAGTGATTTTTACTCATTGAGCGAGGTAGTTCCGTTATAAAAATCGTAAGTCGCGGATTCGATGTCTTATATAATTCAAACTTTGTGCATTAAATATGAGATTTCCACTGCTCACAAACAAGCTTCCAGAGGATGGGCGGCAGCATCCTATGCGTACCATAATATCAAACTGCGATCGCCAACTAGCCTGCCAAGTGTGGCGATTACGGCATATCACCCATAGATGTATTTGGGTGAGGCCTATGCCATTCAGTGGCTGTCTATAGGCAGATGAGACAACAATACACTAATCACTAATTAAACTGAATCGCAGAACAGTGTTATCAGCGCTATTTCAAGCGCAATTTTATATATAAATAAGACGAAGAGATGACGTCAAAATTAGTGATCTTAAAAAGATGTAAAGATGTGTTTACATGTCTTTCATTTTTTTTATAATAGTTTTCTAATTTGGAACATAAAATTTTGATATTTTGTTGATGAATTTTTCTGTGTACTTGCAATAGGTGTTCGTGAAACAAGTCGAGTTGCTCATTGAACAGGATTGTTACGTACTGTGGATTCTGACTCGGAATGAACACCACTGGTTCACAAGGAGTCCTTTATTCACAAATCAGATGGTCACCCTACTTTAACACAAACAATACTTTCGCCTAGTCCAAACTATGCTTCCAAATCGCTAAAGAAATCACTGTCCAAATAACTTGCAAAACAGTCACTTTGTATCACTGATTGTAGATCTTAATCTTATAACTCGAAAAGCAACACTGAACTGCCGTCATGGGGAGTACAGTTATTTATACTACGGATAAGGTTCTAGTAAGTTTGAGATAGTACTCAGTTAGAATTTCCGAGAACCGTACACAAACAATTATAAATAACTTTAAGGTCACGCGTCTCCTTGATCCTAGGGTTGCGTTTATTGTTTAGTCGTACTTTGTAACAATATATTAAACAATTTATAACTGGGCCTTGTAAACACTAATTTAGGCAGCGATAAAGGATATATGATACATTAATAACCATATATATTTTACAGTTTTTAATGACTGAAATCTTCTTTTAGATACGCAATATCATTATAAATGTCATCAATCTATTGTCATTACATAAAGAAATTGAAAACAATTGACTAGAAATTAAATAAAATCAATTCGTATCACTCTGTATAGTGAATATATACGAACATATATTGTAACTAAAAGGAAGTCAATAAATGTAACAAGATAATGGGAATTGAAGTCGGTAAGATAAAGTTGGAGCCACAGTTGCAGCGAGGTATAACAGTTAGACGTTAGGGGATGAACTAAAGTAACTGAAATAGCCTCGCGGGTGTGCAAGTTGAAATAGTAGTAGGCAGGCCGCATAGCACGGAGAAGTGATGGCCGCTGGAGCCTTAAAGTGGAGACGACGAACCTGTAAGAGCTACGAAGAACATTTGCACAAAAGGTACACCAACTAACTTATCAAGACACTGGATATGTACTGCTTACAACTGGCTCTTTTGAAAATCTATAGGGGAAGCCTATATACAAGAGTTAACTTCCTGCAGCTGATAATGATGATAATCTTTTATTTTAATTTTTAATGGTGATAATTTTCGGCGCATAATGACATATATCTTTTCAAGTAAGAAAAGGACCAATATTTAGCCGCTTCCGCACATGCAGTGGTAGTCGTGCAACAAAGTGCACCGCCCGCAAGCCCGCTGATAAATGCGTATGCGGCAAACAATGCGAAATACACAACCGCCACCGTCAAATCACTCAACACGTGTTTCGCCCCTCCGCGGGGCATTTTCAGGATTTATGTTACACCGATTAGTGCCAAATACTGTTTCTCCTTAATTAGGATGGACTTCCGCAAGGTAACGCTTGATTCCATTAAATATATATCTTTTTGCCGAATCTACGAGCTGATCTATCGAACTTATCACACACTTACTTTAAACAGAATGGTGCGACTGCACAAACAAAAGCAGAGGTTCGATGAATTTGGCTCCAGAAGTTTATCCCCAAAATTAATCAGTCGGTTAGTAGATGTCCCAGTGGACATCGAAGTCACCCGACTTAACTCCAATAACTTTTTTTATTTAGCTACCTCAAACATATATACATTTATTTATATATAGAATTTACAATAGCAGTATAACATGTCAAAGAAAATGTTCGTCGGGTAAAAAATCAGTTAAATTGAAAAAAGTTCACTGCAGCATGGCGATGAACAAAAAGCTCTTTTTTGAACAGGTAACTCAACTCTACGGAAGACATTTAGATGAGATAATATTTGAAAAATTATACCGGCATTTTTATTCTATTATTTAATACTTTTATTAAAACAACATAACAAAAATTATATTTTTTTAATTAAACACAATCTGTCAAAAGACAGCCTACTTAATTAACTTTAATATGTAGTAATCCTAAATTTAAAAACTACTTTTTTCATATCTTTTTCTATTCTATCATTAGGTCATTTAATTATTTCTAAAACTGGTAAATTGACAAAAAATGAGCTATACATTCAACCCTTTAAGATTAACACCTGTAATCAATCACGCTGTACATATATTATATTGCGAACAAAAATAATATTATAACAGTGTAAACTCCCACAGTCGGACCACACCCTAAAGTATATTTATGCGGATGAACAGAGAGAATGAAATCGAAAAGTGGCCTAGTGCGTGGATTTAAAGGAACGCCTCGATACGGTCGCTAAAGGCTTGTACATAATGTATTGGACTGATAAATTTTATGTTCATGGATCTAAATTATGGAATGTGTTTATCGTCTTATTGTTACGTACTGTGGGTTCTAACTCGAAATGAAACAACACTGGTTCACAAGGAGTCTTTTATTGACAAATCAGATGGTCACCCTTCTTTAACACAAACTATACTTAGTCCAAACGCTTCCAAATCGCTTTGTATCACTGATCGTAGATCTTAATAAATCGAAAAACAACACTGAACTGTCGACATGGGGAGTACACATATTTATACTACGGAGAAGGTTCTAGTAAGTTCGAGATAGTACTCGGTGAGAATTTCCGAGAACCGTACACAAAAATCTATAAATAACTTCAAGGTCACGCGTGTTTACGACATCTTGATCCTAGGGCACCGTGTGTATTGTTTAGAGGGTTCTGTAACTCGTGCTTTGTAACACTACTTTAAACTATCATGTAATATTTTTAAAATTACATCCATTAGGATATTAAGTTTGTGAATGGAGACCGCAGACCGGCAAACAAAGTTTAGAACATCCACTCAAAACATCTTTTTTCTCCTATTAGATATATATGAGATCTCCTACTGCGATCAAAGATTAAGTGAAATCTAATATATAAAATTCTCGTGTCACGGTGTTCGAACTTGAACTCCTCCGAAACGGCTTGACCGATTTTTACCAAATTTTACATGCGTATTCAGTATGTCTGAGAATCGGCTACTATCTTTTTTCCATACCCCAAGTGATAAGGGTGGTCCACACCTAAATTTTATTTTTAATTTTTCAGACAATTTTTTTGGTTTTTATTTTATTATGATACAGCATACAAAAATACATACAAACCTAAATTTTCACCCCTCTACGATCAACCCTTATCTTACATTTGTTAATTAAAAACTTTAATTTTTTTGCAAAACAACGTTTGCGGGATCAGCTAGTTGTTTTATAAAATTTTCTAGTCTATAACATTTGCCAAGTTAGATAATTATCTGAGTTTCAAAGTGCGTTAAGTTTCGAGTGGTGCCAAAATCGCTCAATTTTTTGAGAAATAAAACCGCAATCACAGTATTCGATTCCTGATTAGGCTCCGTGAGACTTCTTGCTATACAGCAAACTCAAAAGTCCAATATAGGGACGCCGTTTTGACAAGATCGAGGTGATAAAATCCAAATCAAAGAAAGTCTAGAAAGCATATCGGAAAAACACTATTCCATTTGTTTCGGGGAATGGAATAGGCGTTGGTAAGTACGTTTTATCAGACGGTGATTACTTTGATGATGATGAAATTGATTTCGATGAATAAATAAATAATTAACATTTTATTTATAAATTTATTTTTCTTTTTGATAACAGTATTATATCCAGCTTTGGACGTTCGATTACTGAAATAATTATGATGAGTGTTTTATATCGAGATATTTTAAAAATTACTAGAAATAAAATAAAGCAAAATTATGTAACACTATAAAATTACATTTACTTCAACGAGAAGTAGATGTAATGGTCGTGAAGCTGCGGATAGATGGGCCCTGGCGGACACAACGCTCATAAAACGTAAGAAACTCTCGGTACTTACTGACACTTAATAGTCCACATATGCCCAAAAACTTTCCTTATCCTGGCAACTTATTGACAACCTTTTTCTTTTCTTACTATTTTGGAAAAACACCCTGACTATATTGTAACTATAAATCTATATTTAATGGAATAAGGCGTTACCTTACGGAAGTCCATCCTGAGTAAAAAAGGGCCAATATTTAGCCACTTCCGCACATGCAGTGGTCCAACTTTGTGGTCGTTTCCTATAAAGTGCACCGCCCGCCAGCCCGCTGATAAAAACTCTGTGTTTGACACTAATCGGTGTAACATAACACCTGAAGATGCCCCGTGGAGGGGTGAAACACATGTTGAGTGATTTGACGGTGGCGGTTGTGTGATTCGCATTGTTTGCCCCATACGCATTTATCAGCGGGCTGGCGGGCGGTGCACTTTGTTGCACGACTACTACTGCATGTGCGGAAGTGGCTAAATGTTGGTCCTTTTCTTACTTGGGCTACAATTATCATGATGAAAGAACACTTCTATTCCTGAATTGTGGCCGTTTTTTCCCAACTTCTTGCTTTAATCTCTACGGATTTATGAGCTCATGAAGTCACCCAGCTCCCTAGATGATTGCGCCCACGTGTTCAAGATCAAACGCAAAATGTTTGAAATTAAAAAGAAAAAAATATTTACGCTCACATTGTAATATCCCTGTCACAAGCAAAGCAGGGTGGACGCGTATTAAAAAAAACCGTGACCTCATAATAACTATTGCAATTTTAAATTCCATAATCATAGAAATAAAAATGTAACATATTTATTGTCATCAATACAACTCAATATTTAAAATAGAAGAGATATTTACTCTTTTCAAAAAAGTTTTTTTCTCGATACGAAGTAAGTAAAAATGTATACTCCGAAACTTGCTGCAAGTAGCAACTTATCATTTCACTTATTTACTCTCAAACCCGTGACAATATATGATGAGACTGCGGGGACTTTATTAGAAAACTGAACACCCGAGCAAACACTTGTATTTACAAAGCACATTCTCATGAAAGTAATAACTGAAAGTTTCAAACACTTGCATAGTCTTATGTTACACCTACACATATAAATAAAATTAAAGTGTCTGTTTGTGATATTAAAATAACCGCTTTTTACGACACGCATACGTACATATACAAAAATCACATTTGTGTTTATTTTTTGTCTACCTGTTTGTTTGTTACGGCTTGAACAATCTTGACCGATATTGACGGGACTTACACTGGCAGGCACCTAATGTAACAAGGGGGTAACTTAGACTACTTTTATTTCCGAAAAGTTCTTAAACAAAAAATACTAAATAAACTAAATAGTTTTTTTGTTAAATTACACGTGCAGTCGCGGGCACAGCTATGTATTATAATAATAAGTCTCATAATATAGTTGAAATAAATTTTATATATGTTATGAATAAAATATATCGTATGTTCAAAAAACATATCGATGTCTCCAGGAAACTTAGCATATACGATATAAATACCAATTTTCGTACCTAAGATTCGATTTCATTTAGTAAGCAAACTATGTTATATTTCTATGGTAATATAAGCTGTTTTACAATGGTATCACATATAATACAATATTCAGAGAGCTAAAAGAAAGGTGCTGGACTCGTTGGCGGAAATAAAGTCATAACATACTTAAAAATCACAGTAAATGTAATACAACTAGAGTTATACAACGACGTAATTTAGGTAATGAAAAAAACTTAGTGCACTATCTTATATAATAAAGCTATTTTGATATTGACTTTGTCTTTATAGACTACTTCAAAATACCTCCTAAATACTATATTAACAAATTGTATTCATGCGTTTTAATTATTTTAAAGTTAAAAATCTCTAAAGGAAAATAAAAAAACGACTTTCTGTAATAATTTACTTATGAAGTCGTCTGAACTTCAAAAAGGCTTTTAAGTGTGAATCCTTCCTTTAGAGGCTCGATAGCTAGTCCCAAATAAGAACTATACACAGGTTGTATGAAAGCTTCTTCTTCATTCCTGGCCAGCTGTGATGCTAAATACAGACTTGGACCCATTTCTCCACGAGGTTCACCGATTTCTTCAAAATCTTCGATCTCATCATTTGTCTGCTTAGGTGCCTTGAACAATACATAAATAGTTATATTATAAATCATTCATTAAGCTTTCTGAAATTTCATTCAAAATATGTTTCAATTTATTTATATCTTGCATAATGCGTAAATTATTTTGTAGGAACAATATTACGTCATTGTCTGCGGCGCATCTAAAAGGGGAATTCCACTGTAATAACATTCTTTATTTACATTGGTATCAAACGGGTGAAGCTCGAATTACATATATATGTACAGTTTACGGACCCTCACGTCCCGTGAACATATTTCCGATGAAGCTGTAAAAGCCTTAACACTAACAGCAAAAACTTTACAGATACAATACAACAATATATAAACACAAATACGACAAAAATTTAAAAAATGAAATGTCTTATATGTACCGTATATATATATATACACGGTACATATAAGACAAACAAAACAAAAAATATAACAAACAGTCATTACAATTTTATTTAAATGTATATGTAAGAAAAGTATTTCAATGGGTTAAATTTGAACATAAAAAACAGTGAGTTTAATTAACACACAAACTAATTAAAGACAGACATATATATGTGTAATTAAATGTAGATTCTAGCATTCGGCCACGTCAATATATCGGTAAGGTGTCTTTGCCAATGACATGTCTACTGAAAAAAAATATACAACTCATGGGTATTACAGATGTATACATGTATTTACGATTTAAATGTTATAAAAATCGTGACATATTTAAAATTAAATATTTAAAATAAACAGATGAATGAATACTTTTTTAATAAAAATTAATGTATTAATATAATAAAAAATCACCTCATTGCCCCAATCCATCTCGACACCAAATATCGGTTTTTCTGTGTAAGCTTGATGTAACGTCTGTAGTTCAGCTAACAGCGGTTGCAGACGGGACGGTTCAGTTCGGAAGCCCAACACGTAGCCACCGGCCCACGCGTGGACTACCATCACCAGCGTCTCACCGAACTTCGACTTGCGAACTGTTATCTACGTTACAAAGGTAACTAAGGATTTACTAATTTTATTAAACAACCTTCAATTAAAGTATGCAATTTATATATTTATAAGCGTATACACATATATAATTAGGATCCACGAGATATCTCTGATCATTCTTTTCGTAGTTTTATATCTAACATTAAAAGTATATTATTAAATTAATCTTATTATTAGTTCAAACGTGTGGAACTTTGGTTTGTTGTATTATTAACATGGCTTATATTATAATGTATATATTATATATTTGTTGTAGAGATTCTTTGTTGCTTTTTCTCTACCTGTTGTCCCGGCGATTATTGGTAGAGAACTTTGCCAGGCAGTTCATCGACTGAAATAATGAAGATGATGATTGCATAATAATATTTACGCTTTCGATGGTGATGTAAGGCATGGAGATATTGAACCCCTCGTTGATATCCGCGTACCACACCACACGCACGTTCGTCGCCAGCATTCTTCCCAGATTCCCTGACTCACTGGACAGGTTCCACACGCCGTGTTCATGGATACATATCTAAGATAAAAATAAAAATATTACAGTACATTCAGGTAGAAAATCAGTCTCAGCTAGCAGAGACAATAGAGGAGATCTCCTCACTGGTGAGTAAAGTGGAATGTCGCCAGACTTCTTAGAGTTCTGCAAAAATGTAATTGGAAAAACAATAAAAAGAAATAAATAAATAATAAACCAAGATCAAATAAGAAGATCTTTACACGAATGAAAGTAAACCAACTCAGCCAAACGGATTAGCAAGTTAGTGGCAGCAGGCAGGTTATATATCGTGCAGTATAAATGACGTTTCTAATCTTAAGATTCTATAGTATTGAGATTGTAACCAAATAAAAACTTACAGTTTCCAGAGGCAGCATTCGCAGTTGCTTGTTTTGTATTATAGCACTTCTTAATTTCAAATCGCGGTATGTTCTAGACCCAGTATACGCCCTGGAAAATATATATCTTAGATTGTACACTCGTTAACTTAATATTAGGTTAATAGAAAAATTGAATCTGTAACAAAGAATAGATGTACTAGGTTTCTCCATTCCCCACAAGATGGCGCTAGTTGTATTTTACAACGCGCAGCCGATTATATGAGTGAAATGGATAAATATTAATATATATTCGATCATTCAGATCCTTCATAGCTATTTGGAGTGTGTCTGCACTGACTTCTTTGAACGCTTAAATGAGGAACCACACACATCACTCGGGCATAATAACCTGCAATCTGGAGTAAAATTTTTGAAAAGATTACGAAAGTGGAAATGTCTTAATTGTTTGCATATACCACTATATATAAAATAAACCACTATCCCAGACTCTCTGCCTGTTGATTACGTATCTCTTAATCTCTCTACATTTTTTTCTTATTTTTGCACCTCCGAATATTTCGAATTTTGAAGTAATTTTATTTATTATTCTATCAAAAATATACAATAAGGATTACTGAACCGATATATTTAAAATGGCATATATTTGTACATATGTCTTTGTATACAAAAATTACTCTTTTATTTAGATTATTTCGTAAAAGATAAAAATTAAATTCTTGCACAGTATAGTATAATATATCGTTTTTATTTATTATTGTATTATATTTATAATATGTATTTTACCTTATTTATTATAAATTTATATGTTATATACATATGTATGTAAAATCTATGTACGTTTATGTTCGTTTGTATGTTTTGTACACGTAAACTACCCATTATTAGTACTTTTACCTTATGGTTATCTGTAAGAGATTGCCTTGTTTGATAAGACCGCCCATTGTACTTTTTTGTATATTATTGCGAAATTATTTAAATGTATCCTAACGTGTACAATAAAGAATTTTAAATAAATAAATAAAATGATAATATAGGTAGATTGGCTTGAATATTTCGTAGGCATATTAAAATTACTTCCAAGAGTAGATTGTATGAAATTACTTCTACAAAAGACAGTACGAGATAAATTCTTGTAATTTAAAATTTTTGCATGAACTTATAAATTATGTCTAACACGTGATGACGTTATTTCCTTACTTGTGGACACCTACAACAGACGTGTAGTGTCTGACGCAGTTGGGCGACAGATTAGTGAAGATGAACTCATATTTATTGCTATTGTAGGCTGCCAACAAATGTAAAGCTTGAGTAGTGCCTCGTAGACCGGAGTTAACTGTTCTAGTACTAGCAGATAAGATGCAATTGAGACCTATTGCTGTAAACATGCGAAGAATTACTTCTTTAATCGCAAATACCTAGCAAATTATTCATATTAAACTAATAATACAAGTATATACACTCTATAACAGAGTTCCCCAAACTTTTTTGTGTCGTAGACCCCTTGCCATGTTTTTCCGTGTTGGGTAGACCCCCTGATATTGATTTCCTGTAAATTTCTAACTGCAGTGAAGTTTAGTGTTAAAAACTTAAAGCAAAAACACATGTTAATTCATACATTTATTAATTGAATTTAAATTAAAACTACTCAAAATAAAATTTTGTATCTGTTATGTAAAATATACGTAACATTAAATAAACAAAAAATAAAATATAAATGAAATAACATAAGCAATAAGTCAATATTTTTAGTGAGAAGGATGAACCTGATGCTTTTATAATAAATTATCAACATTTGGCGTCAATTTTGTAAGGGCTAATCTTAAATCTTCTCGGCTAATGATGTCCAGTCTGTGGACCCCCATTTTCATTTCATGGACCCCCAAATTTTTTTTCGCTGACGTAGACCGTAGTCATAGACTCCTAGGGGTCTATATAGACCACTTTGGGAATCACTTTTCTAGAACGTTTAAACACATTTTAAATCACAATCAAGTTCCTTTGAATTATTTTTGTAATATGTAACATCTTTTAATAACTTAAAACCTTGTAAAAGATTGAAGATAAGTTTATTGTCAATTTACAAATATGACAGTGAGTAGGTCACATAGCGCAGAACATATAGCAGCTGGGTTAGGTTTCTAAAGTGGAGATCACGGAATGGCAAGCGAATTATAAGAAGGCATATTTCAAACAGAGAACATTCCACGGCTGTAAATATAATAATTATGATGTTTATTGTTTTCGATGATATTTGTGACACCTATTTTTTTTAGCCACTTCCGCACATGCAGTGGTAGTCGTGCAATAAAATGCACCGATTAGTGCCAAACACAGAGTTATGTGTTTGACACAAATCGGTGTAACATAACTCCTGAAGATGCCCCGTGGAGGGGTGAAACACGTGTTGAGTGACTTGGCGGTGGCGGTTGTGTGATTCGCATTGTTTGCCGCATACGCATTTATCAGCGAGCTGGCGGGCGGTGCATTTTGTTGCACGACTACCACTGCATGTGCGGAAGTGGCTAAATATTGGTCCTTCTCTTACTTAGGATGGACTTCCGCGAGGTAACGCCTGATTGCATTAAATACCTATTTTTTTTACATCGCCACTTGTATGTTGCCAGTTTAGTTAAAATGATGAGGAACTAAATCTAACATAGATTGATCCTGGGCGAGCTAAGTGAATGCCATATAATACGTAGATTCGTGACCACCATCCGACCCTTGACTCCGCTATTTCCTTTTGTATCCTCAATCGGTTCTATTCGGTCGAAGATCTTCTCACCAGATCGCAGCTTCAAGTATCTAAACGAAAACAAATCTAAATATAATCAAAGCCTTTTTTATGCATTCTTACTGTATATTACTATTTTTTGTGCCAGTTTTGTGGTCCAAAATTTCAATAAAAATTAATAAAACGGCAGTCGTTGTTAAAAACTAATCATCTGCTAAATGGTTTTTGAAAAAAAGTCAATTCTAAATGCTTTTTTAAAAAACCAACTGTAACTCTCTGACGCTAATTGACAAAGACCATTTATATCAGTTACATTTATCTCAATTTTTATTTCAGCAAGCTTCCCATATTTGCTGTACAATTCTGATCCATATTACTAATTATCCTTATTATTATTATATATGATCCATAATACTATTAAATTATTATCAGAAATTATAATTATAATTAAAATAAAATTATTATTTCTATTTCTTACATTTTTCCTTACCTATTTTTTTTTTCTAGATAATCGATATTTAATTATTATTACTCTTGTTATTTTAATTATTTAACTCTTCTTATTATTTAATTATTATTACCCTTGTTATTTATCTAAAATGCTGGTAGCTAAATGTTATCAATCTATATTATTTTTCCACTGACTGCCTTTCTTATAATATATCATATCATATATTTGTCTTAAATTATCTACAAATTCTGTATATATGTACATTACATGCATGCATTCTGTTTATAACAAATAATTGTCATTGTAGCACACAATATACTTCTAATTATTATTTCTGATCTTGCTTAGAAATTTTATATTTACATTTCTAAATTAAATCCAAATATTTGTATATTAGTGTGCGTTCTGTGTATCATACAAATAAATATGGCATTTGGCATAATTAAACCTAACATCTTTCTTTATTACGTAAAATTTACAATATGTGTGAAACTGAACTATTTTTATACGAAGAAATGTCGCCTCAGATGAAATTCTGCAAAGAAGTGTTTTACCAGACCATCAGTAAAATAAAAGAAAGGATTATAATAAAGAGTCGAGTAAAGTTCGACAACAAGAACACAAAATGTTACAAAATATGAAATCAACTATCGATGCAACTTAATAAATCAATAAAAAGTAGAAAGAAAGAAAATAAAACCAAAAAAGATGCTGTAAAAACAATTAATATAATAAGAAATGCTGATGAAGAAAATAAAGTAACGTGCAGCACGTGATGAACGAATGCAATTGTGAAGAATGAAAGGAGAAATAGATAAAAAATTAAATACTGAAAAATTATTAAACCTGATGTTGTAACGTCACAGCCCCTCACAAAGTTAGGGATACGAGAGGCCGCCAAAAAGGGCGACGATAAAAAAATCTATATTTATTTTCTTAACTCTACTCTTAATTTTAGTTTCCTATATATATGTTATCGGTACGGTTGCAGCCGGCGCTGTGATTACTCCAGTGTGTGCCATACCACCTGACTCTATTTTGTCATCAAAGGGAACCTATAATACCACGTCCAAGTCTAACCTTCTACCTACCACTTTCAGATCCTACCTGCATCAGCTGTTCCTAATTTTATACTGTGTTTAGACTGTACAAATTTTTGTTTGATTTTGGCAATTATTTTAAATTATTTAGTAAATTTTAAATTCATATAAATTAAACTATATATAGTAGTAGTAAAAGGAAGTTATGAATAGTTACGCTTTAAATAATATAAAAATTTTTTTGGTAATTTAATTACAATTTTACAAGACTAGATAACCGTAAATATAATACGTAACAATAGACTGCAAAACAAGCAAAAACTGTATCGCTACATAAACTGTCAATATAAAAAGTATAAAAAAGTAAAAATATAAGGAGACTGTATATGACCCAGTAAATTGCCAAAAAATGGTTATAACAAAAAAAATCGACCAAGTACTTTCATAATAGAATAGCTTAATTTGATTTTAATTATATCATACACAAGTTGTCACTCTAAATGACCATATAAGAAAAATAGTAAGAATAAATAAATATATTAAATGACTTACGAGAAAGGCAAGTCAAATAGGACCTCTCTGTCCTGCCACACTATTGTATTCTCTTTTTTTGGCATATTTTTCTGATAATTGTCACCGTAATTATAAATATCTTCAGCATGGAACACGGTCTATTTGGTTACACTGTCGTTGTCATAGCAACCAACGAAATATTCCGTCGCAGGCATATATTTATTCCTGTTCTACACGTCGATAATTGAATGGTTTTTTGTACTCTTCTGGTATATGTAAGTCCCTGCTTACACATACCAGGGTTAAGATATAAAGTTAATTTATTTTATATAAAATAGGGATTAAATAAAAAAACAAACAGATTATACCATAATGCTAAATGCTGTCAATTAGGCTAATAGATGGCGTTTAGCATAATTATAATATTAAAATTAAGATTCACATAAAATAATCATAAGAGATAGAGTTATGTAACTTGATATAGTAAGGAAATTGAGAAAGAAAAAAAAGGTAAATGAGGTTATAAAAGATGTAGGGAAACTATAAATAAAAAAATAGAACATCCCTATACTTCTAAAGCTCTCAATGTCTGAACACCATTTACACTAAAATGAAATGTAAACCTAGATCGCCATTTCCAAGCTTACACAGAGATACATTCATTGGAACATTCCAGAATAGTTCTGTCATATAATTCATTATCGGCTTTTAGTGACCCTTATGTTCGGCGTCTACACGGAAAAAGTCTAAAAGTAACGAAACGACCGAACCGTCCTTGTGGTCAATGTTATTTATATGACGCTCTTAACTAGAGATAATTCTAGAAAAGGATCGTCCGAAATATGTCCGTTTTATGGACATCTTTTTTTCTTTATTTATCAAGTATATTATAGTACCGCTTTTGGACTAGGAAAAGGTTTTTCAGCAAAAACTTTAAAGGTTTTACAGTTCCTAACGATAAATATTGCACATCGACATTTGGAAAGAAACAATTGGCTAATTTCGACTTCGTAGAGCGTTATCTCTGTCGCACGACTATAGTGTGTCTCTGTCAAATGCGATAGATAAATGACCTCATGGTGGGGGAAGGCAACTGGATCCCCTCTGTCCAAAATAAGGAGACCTATACTAAATTTATAGTTAAAGAAAGCTAAACAAGAATATGACAAATTAATGGCATTCACCTTTAAATACGTAGACTAAACATAAAAAACTAAAATTTTTTCAGTGATCACTTTTACATATAATTATAATTCAGAAGTTAAAGTAATTCATTTCCAAGTTCTATTATCACTGAAAGAAGGTCCTGTAATATAAAAGAGTTATTGATGTCATCACTTACTTTTGATATTAATGTCACATAATAAATAATAATAATAAAAATCATTATTCAGTTTATCAAAACCTCACAACTGTACCAATAATCGATATAAATATATTTCCCCTTCTTATTAATATGTAAATCGATTCTTCCTTCTGTCGGTTGTTTTAAATGAATATCTAAGTTTTAATTTTACTTTGAACTTCGCGAATGAGTCCGACAGGACCTTTTACGATTTATAGAAAGTTTGAGAGATATTAAAATTAAATATTTCTTACTTAACTTATATTAATGTTATTATTTAGGTTATAAAACTCAAAGACTTCAAAAGAAGAGCTTATTAAGGTACAAGTAAAAATTACAACGATATATACAAAGTATTGCGCTTAAAGCAAGACTGAAAACACAAACGATTGAAAATTTAAGAAATGGATAAATTTAAGCACTTTATATTTTTGTCTACCCACTTAAAATCAACAAAACAGTTAACTTTTAAAACATTATGAACTAATAAACATGTGTGCTAGAAGTGGTAGTGCTTCATTTGGTCAATGATTAATATATGAGTTATTTATAAACACGATTAGAGACAAAGTTGCGGTGGGCCCTATTTTGTTTTGAGTAGTTTATATTCAATATACAGAATGATTTGTTATGAGTGTAAACGTTTTAAAAAGATAATGTGTAGACCATTTTCTGTCAATTAATGTTCTGTACAAATCCAAAATGAATAGTTACAATAATAACAATGATAATATGTTAAGAAAACGTTTTTTACAAGCTTTTTCATTGCTATATATTAAAATTAAAATTTATTTATTATCTGTCCTAGCATACTCTGTTCTGTCAGAAATTATTAGTCTGTAACATTCCAATAGAGTTTCAGAATAATCAATTAATATAGGTGATTGGATATAGGTGTAGATTTACAGCTTTTTACTGATACACGAACTATGTTTCGCCCTTTAATCACCTGTATACTAATTATAAATACATTTAAGTACATAAAAATATATAAAACTATGAATAGAAACATCAAATTACTTTGATAAAGTTTATTTTTATAAGTAATTTAAGGATGTCATTTTAGGAAAAATTAACTCGTATTTACGTGCAAGCTTATGTTTCTGAACCAACACTTCTGGGACTCCATAAAAAACAAACATGTACTTTAAATATTATATTTTATCTTCCAACCCCCCCCCCCCTCCTCCCGATTGGGGACCTCTCGTACCCCTATCTTGTTTGGGGCAGGGTTTTTATTTCTCTTTTATATTTTTTTTCACATCCTTATTTATGCCCTTTTGTTTCTCATAAGATCTACTTTCCTCTTTACTCATTCTTTTTCATACTTATTTCCGTTCATTCATCGCTTTACTTCCTTCGCCTCGTTCCTCAATTATCATAGAATTATCACATTTGTATATTTGTTTATGATATTTAAAAAAAAAACATTAAAATATATTAAGATTCAATCAATATAAATATATCTCTATTTACCGATAAGTAATGTTATATTTATTCCCAAAACAATCGTCTCGTCTCGGATCCATTTGTAGGTAGGCTGAAAAAAGCTTCCCTTATTTCGTTTAACGTGTTACCCTAATACGTTTTTACGTATGGCAACACTTAAAGCTGATTGCATGTTTTTTTTTTCAAATATACTCAATCACTTATTTACACAGATATTAACTAAAAACTTACTTACTTACTCCGCTGGCTCAGTGACCCAAAGTGGGTCTTGGCCTCCGAAGCGAGAGACTTCCACTTTCCTTAATCTTGCGCCATCGTCTGCCATTGGTTGACATACAATTCGCGCAGTCTGCCTCAAAGCGATCGATCCAGCGATACCTGGGTCTACCCACTGGTCTTCGACCCCTCGGTTTTTCCAGGTACGCTACCTTCATGCTCCGATCCGATCCTATTCGATCCAAGTGACCATGCCAGCGGATTCGTTGAGCTTTATCAATGATATTTGGCTGTGCTACTAAAGTCTGAATCTGAACTTCTCGCTGGTACCAAGATCTTCCGCATGATTTTGCGTTCCGTCACTAGCAGTTTTTTTTTCTTCTTTCAAAGTTAGCGTCCAAGCTTCACAGCCATACATGATGAACTGAAAAACGAATTTAAATGTAAAATAGTGAATATAAAAAGAAATGAAAACTTACTACATTTACCAAAATAAAATTGAACTCGTCTTTTAGTTGTAAGTTTTGTCTTGACGACATAAAGGAAGTTGTCGACTTTACACTGTTATTCGAATAAAAGAAGATTCTTTGAACTGTATTATATATATACGATACGAGCACAATTAACATAGCTTTAATACTGAGATTAAAAATGTCGGCGCATTCTTCTTCGTTCGTGGCCTTTCATTTCGTTCGTGGGAATACGTTACCGCGAAATATGAGATATGCTAAGTCACTCCCTATTTTTAAGAAAAAAAGTTAAGAAATATTTACTAGATCATTTATTATTGATCATTTAATTAACGTTTTTCTTTCTCTACTTTTTAATCTATCCGAAACAAATACATCGAAGTTAGTTTGATATTTATATTTATAATGATGTATTAAAGTGCTTTTATTATAAGAATACATGAATAAATGTATGTCACATATATATGTATGTATGTTTTGTACTATATGTACACGTTAACCACTCGCTACTTATCTCTCTACTGTTTCTATACCATGGTTGTCTGTAAATTGCCTCTTTTGATAAGACCCGCCCATTGTCCTTTTTCCTTTACTATTATGTAACTATTTATATATTTTCTGGCATGTACAATAAAGAGTGTTAAATTAAATATCACGCTCTTTTAAAAAAATCTTCCTGAGCCTTTTTTTTAGATTCAATTACTATAATATCAGTATAAAAACTTTAGTTTCGCTTAAACTAGTATAAACGTAAAACTAAAGATGTACTTTGTAATTGATACTAAATAAGAAATATTTTAGATATGAAAACTAAAATAAAGTCAATAGTCTTTAATCTTTGTTAGTCTAAATTAAAAAAATAAATGCTCATCGCTAACACTCTGACCACGCCTTTATCTCACCGGTTTCGTCAAACCATTATCTAGTTACAGATATTGAATTGTTCTCTATTTTTGTTACGTTTAATAAGTAGTTTCTGCCACGGAAAATTGATATCCCTGGTTTTTATATTTGCAGAGTAAATTGCGTATAGGCTTTACGTAACGTGTTACCTTTGCCCGCGTATAACAAAATGAACATTTAGTAAAAAAAAGATACGTAGTAAAAAGAAACTGAGTATTTATAATAAACATTATTTCTAAGAATACCGACAGTGTGAAGAAATGTTTCAGATATATATCGTTTATTCTTATTTTCTTGAGAAAAATCACCCTGCCGAATTCGATAAGATAATTAAAACAAATGTTTTACACAAATAAAATACTGCAAATTGCGTTTATTTTATTTTTCAAATTTTAGCTACAGATTTATTCGTATTAATATTTTTCGCATTTCAGTAATTATAATTGGTAATTCTAGAGCCAGGGAAGCTTTAGGTGGAGGCATATTAATAATATACTCTGACTTTCATTAACCAATTTAAAGTGAAAACTAATACACATACACTCATATAAGCGTTTAACTGTAACAAATACTCATATTTATGTCAATATATCACTGCCTACTAAAATGCAATATATCTCTCCGGTCTATGCCAACTAAATTGCCAAGAGTATACCTCACGAACTATGCCAGTACGTTAAACATTTCGCTATAACAAATAATTATTTGACCGCGGTGCCAAGTAGGTCATAGCCGGGCAACACTGCGCCCATTAATCTTGTTTATTGCCTGCCAGAACTAATCGTCTCACTTATATATTTCAGTTAATAGAGAATTTATATTTGCTAAACGTATTCGATTTAAGGAATATTCTAACAATAATAAAATATTCTATCACCTGTCATAAAAAACGGCCATGTTGTCAAAAATTGCGCGGGAAATTTAATTACTGAGTTTTTTTTTATCAACCAGGCAAAGATTCCTAATTTTTGGATCTAATAATTGCTCTAGTTAGTCCTTCATGTAGTTAATAAGTATAGAAAATTTAGTTTAAAAAAACGTTAGACAAAAACATTCTTTTTATGTGCCTTTAGATTTCTTAAAAATTATACATATAAATTTCTTGAAACTTCAATCTACTACTTTATGGGTTTCCAATCCTCACTTTTTTATTTTTATTTTTTTATCCTTTTAATTTTTTTATTGACTATTTCAGAAATATTTTAGGCTAAAAAGAATAACCTTTACCTTTATCCAATGCTAAAATATACATTACTTCATTAATTATCCAAAAAGGAACAACGATTACAAAATATCAAATCGACTATCGATGGAACTTAATAAATCAATAAAAGGTAGAAAGAAAGAAAATAAAACAAAAAAAAATGCTGTAAAATAAATCAAATTTAACAAGAAATGTTGATGAAGAAAAATAAAGTGTCATGCGAAAGAAAATCAACGTGTGATGAGCGAATGCAATTATGAAGAATGAAAGGAGAAATATAAATAAAAAAATTAAATACTGAAAAATTATTCAACCTGATGTTGTAACATCTCTGTCCCATACAAAGTTATATTTATTAAAGCTATATTTATTTTCTTATGTCTACTCTTAATTTTAGTTTCCTATATATCTGTTATAGGTACGGTTGCAGCCGGCGTTGTGATTACTCCAGTGTGTGCCATACCATTTGACTCTATTTTGTCGACCGTCGGAGGAAACCTCCGATAGCATGTCCAAGTCTAACCTTCTACCTGCCACTTACAGATCCTATCTGCATCAGCTGTTCCTCATTTTATATTTATATTTATACTGTGTTTATACTGTATAAATTTTTGTTTGAATTTGGCAATTATTTTAAATTATTGAGTAAAATTTTATATTCAAATAAATTGTACTATATATATGTATGTATAGTAAAAGGAAGTTATTAATAGTTAGGTTTTAAAAATATGAAATAAATTTTGCGAGCGTATGGACTGTATAAACAGAGTAAATAAATAAAAATATTTTTAGTAATTAAATTATAATTTTACAAAACTAGATAACAGTAAATATAATACGTAACAATAGACTGCAAAACAAGCAAAAACTGTATGTAGCGAACAAACTGTCAATATAAAAAGTATAAAAAAGTAAAAATATAAAGAGGCTGTATATGACCCAGTAAATCGCCAAAAAATGGTTTTACATAATAAATCGACCAAGTATATAATAGAATAGCTTAATTTGATTTTAACTATGTCATACAAAGTTGTCACTCTAAATGAATAAGTATATTAAATGACTTACGAAAAAGGCAAGTCGAAAAGGACCTCTCTGTCCTGCCACACTATTGTATTCTCTTTTTTTGGCATATTTTTCTGATAATTGTCACCGTAATTATAAATATCTTCAGCGTGGAACACGGTCTATTTGATTACACTGTCGTTGTCATAGCAACCAACAGAATATTCCGTCGCAGGCATATATTTATTCCTGTTCCACACGTCGATAATTAAATGGTTTTTTGTACTCTTCTGGTATATGTAAGTCCATGCTTACACATATACCAGGGTTATGATATAAAGGTTATATTTAATTTAAAAAAAATCTAAATAAAGCTAAATGCCGTCAATCAGGCTAATAGATGGCATTTAGCATAATTATAACATAAAAATTAAGATACATATAAAATAAGAGGTAGAGTTATGTAACTTGTTATAGTAAGTAGGAAATTGAGAAAGAAAAAAAAACTGTAAACGAGGTAATATAAGATGTAGGGTAACTATAAATAAAAAAAACACATCCTTATACTCCTAAAGCTCTCAATTTCTAAACACCATTTACACTAAAATGAAATGTAAACCTAGATCACCATTTCCAAGCCTACGAAGAAATACATTCATTGGAACATTCCAGAATAGTTCTGTCATATAATTCATTATCGGCTTTTAGTGACCCTTATGTTCGGCGTCTACACGGAAAAAGTCTAAAAGTAACGAAACGACCGAACCGTCCTTGTGGTCAATGTTATTTATATGACGCTCTTAACTAGAGATAATTCTAGAAAAGGATCGTCCGAAATGTGTCCGTTTTATGGACATCTTTTTTTCTTTATTTATCAAGTATATTATAGTACCTCTTTTGGACTAGAAAAAGGTATATACAGGATGATTGATTCATGATGTAAAATGTTTTTCAGCAAAAACTTTACAGCTTTTACATTACTCGGCGATAAATATTGCACATCGACATTTGGAAAGAGACAATCGGCTAATAGAATAATCGGCTTCGTAGAGCGTTATCTCTGTCGCACGACTATAGTGTGTCTCTGTCAAATGCGATGAATAAATGACCTCATGGTGGGGGGAGGCAACTTGATTCCCTCTGTCCAAAATAAGGAGACCTATACTAAATTTATAGTTAAGGAAAACTTAACAAAAATATGACGAACTAATGGCATTCACCTTAAAATACGTAGACAAAATCGTTCGAAATACTCTCTAACATAACAAACTAAAATTTTTTCAGTGATCACTTTTACAAACATTCATAATTCAAAAGTTAAAGTAATTCATTTCAAAGTTCTATTATCACTGAAAGAAGGTCATGTAATATAAAAGAGATTTTGATGTCATCACTTACTTTTGATATTAATGTCGCATAATAAATAATAATAAAAAAAATCATTTTTCAGTTTATCAAAACCTCACAACTATACCAATAATCGATATAAATATATTTCCCCTTCTTATTAATATGTAAATCGATTCTTCCTTCTGTCGGTTGTTTTAAATGAATATCTAAGTTTTAATTTTACTTTGAACTTCGCGAATGAGTCCGACAGGACCTTTTACGATTTATAGAAAGTTTGAGAGATATTAAAATTAAATATTTCTTACTTAACTTATATTAATGTTATTATTTAGGTTATAAAACTCAAAGACTTCAAGAGAAGAGCTTATTAAGGTACGAATAAAAATTACAACGATATATATTCAATACACAGGATGAGTTGTTACGAGTGTAAAAGTTTTAAAGAAGATAATGTGTAGACCATTTTCTGTCAATTAATGTTCTGTACAAATCCAAAACAAATAGTTACAATAATAACAATGATAATATGTATATTATAATAAATAAAATATTATTTATTATCTGTCCCTGCCATATTTTAAAATAAAATATTATTTATTGTCTGTCCCTGCATACTCTGTTCTGTCAAAAATTATTGGCCTGTAACATACCAATAGACTTTCAGAATAATCAATTTATATAGGTGATTGGATATAGGTGTAGAAGTTTAAAAGTTTTTTGCTGATAAACGAACTATGTTTCGCCCTTCAATCATCCTGTATACTAATTATAAATACATTGAAGTACATAAAAATATATAAAACTATGAATAGAAACATCAAATTACTTTGATAAAGTTTATTCTAAAGTAATTGAAAGATGTCATTTTAGGAAAAATTAACTCGTATCTACGTGCACGCTTATGTTTTTGAACCAACACTTCTGGGGAAATCATTTAACTTGATAAATAACAAACATGTAGTTTAAATATTACATTTTATGCCCCCCTCCCCCCGATTGGGGTCCTCTCGTACCCCTATCTTGTTTGGGGCAGAGTTTTTATTCCTCTTTTATATTTTTTTTTCACATCCTTATTTATGCTCTTTCATTCCTCTTAAGATTTATCTTTCCTCTTCACTCATTCTTTTTCATACCTATTTCCGTTCATTCATCGCTTTACTTCCTTCGCCTCGTTCCTCAATTATCATAGAATTATCACATTTGTATATTTGTTTATGATATTTAAAAAAAAAACATTAAAATATATTAAGATTCAATCAATATAAATATATCTCTATTTACCGATAAGTAATGTTATATTTATTCCCAAAACAATCGTCTCGTCTCGGATCCATTTGTAGGTAGGCTGGAAAAAGCTTTCCTTATTTCGTTTAACGTGTTACCCTAATACGTTTTTGCGTATGGCAATACTCAAAGCTGATTGCATGTTTTTTATTTTTCAAATATACTCAATCGCTTATTTACACAGATAGGAACTGAAAAACGAATGTAAATGTAAACTAGTGAATATGAAAAGAAATGAAAATTTACTACATTTACCAAAATAAAATTGAACCCGTCTTTTAGTTTTAAGTTTTGTCTTGACAACACAGAAGGAGTTGTCGACGTTACATTGTTATTCGAATAAAAGAAGATTCTTTGAACTGTATTATATATATACGAAACGAGTACAACTAACATAGCTTTGATATTGAGTTTAAAAATGGCAGCGCATTCTTCTACTTTCATGGCCAATTCTTTAACTATATGCCGTCCGATTGTGGAATAAGTTACCGCGAAATATGATATATGCTATGTCACTTTTCTATTTTTAAGAAAAAAAGTTATAAAATATTTACTAGATCATTTATTATTGATCATTTAATTAAGTTTTTTCTTTCTCTACTTTTTAATCTATCCGAAACAAATACATCCAAGTGAGTTTGTTGTTTATATTTATTATGATGTATTAAAGTGCTTTTATTATAAGTATATATGAATAAATGTAGGCTACATATGTATGTATGTTTATGTATGTTCTGTCTATATGTACACGTTAACCAATCGCTACTTATCTCTCTACTGTTTCTATACTATGGTTGTCTATAAATTGCCTCTTTTGATTAGTCCCGCCCATTGTTCATTTTTCTTTACTATTATGCAACTATTTATATATTTTCTGGCATGTACAATAAAGAGTGTTAAATTAAATATCACGCTCTTTTAAAAAAATCTTCCTGAGCCTTTTTTTTCGATACAATTACTATAATATCAGTACGTTTTTTGTGACATAACCCAAACTTTAGTTTCGCTTAAAATCGTATAAATGTAAAACTAAATATATATCTATGTACTTTATAATTGATACGAAATAAGAGATATTTTAGATACGAAAACTAAAATAAAGTCAATAGTCACATCTGTGTTGGACTAAATTAAAAAATAAAGTGCTTGGTAGTAAAAAAAAGCTCATCGCTATCACTATGACCACGCCTTTATCTCACCGGTTTCGTCAAACCATTATCTAGTTACAGATATTGAATTGTTCTCTATTTTTGTTACGTTTAATAAGTAGTTTCTGCCACGGAAAATTGATATCCCTGGTTTTTATATTTGCAGAGTAAATTGCATATAGGCTTTACGTAACGTGTTACCTTTGCCCGCGTATAATAAAATGAACATTTAGTAAAAAAAAAAGATATGTTGTAAAAAGAAACTGAGTATTTATAATAAATATTATTTCTAAGAATCTCAACAGTGTGAAGAAATGTTTCAGATTTTTATCATTTATTCTAATTTTCTTGTCAAAAATCATTTTGCCGAATTCGAATATGAAAATTAAAACAAATAAATGTTTTACACAAGTAAAATACTGCAAATTGCGTTTATTGTATATTTTAAATTTGAGCTATAGATTTTGGTGATTCTAGAGACAGGGAAGCTTTAGGTGGAGGCAAATGAATAATATACTCTAACTTTCATTAACAAATTGAAAGTGAAAATTCATACACAATATATACGTTTAACTATAACAAATACTCATATTAATGTCAATATATCACAGCCTACTAAAATGCAATATATCTCTCCGGTCCATGCCAACTAAATTGCCAAGAGTATACCTCACGAACTATGCCAGTACGTTAAACATTTCGCTATAACAAATAATTATTTGACCGCGGTGCCAAGTAGGTCATAGCCGGGCAACACTGCGCCCATTAATCTTGTTTATTGCCTGCCAGAACTAATCGTCTCACTTATATATTTCAGTTAATAGAGAATTTATATTTGCTAAACGTATTCGATTTAAAAATTATTCTAAAAATAATAAAATATTCTATCACCTGTCATAAAAAGCGGCCATGTTGTCAAAAATTGCGCGGGGAATTTAATTACGGAGTTAATTTTTTTTTTATCAACCAGGCAAAGATTCCTAATCTTTGGATCTAATAATTACTCTAGTTAGTCCTTCATGTAGTTAATAAGTATAGAAAATTTAGTTTAAAAAAATCATTAGACAAAAATATTCTTTTTATGTGCCTTTAGATTTCTTAAAAATTATACATATCATTTTCTTGAAACTTCAATCTACTGCTTTATGGGTTTCCAATCCTCACTTTTTTATTTTTTTATTGATTACTTCAGAAATATTTTAGGCTAAAAAGAATAACTTTATCCAATGCTAAAATATACATTACTTCATTAATTATCCAAAAAGAAACATCGATTTCTTCTCCACGTATGCGAGTACTCATGATTTCGACTTAATCTAAAGCAGATTAACATTATTCTAGTAATTCGATTGTAACAACGATCCTATTTTACCTGTACATTTTTGTAGTTTATCCAATTATGTAAATACAAAGTATAAACAAAAGCTTAAAGAATATTTAAAAAGAAGGTTTGACTTTTTTATTTTACGCGAAACCCTTTTCATTCCTGACTATCTAAAATCTGTTTAGGAAACCTATATTCTAATGTGTTTATGTTTTGGGACTGCTACATTTATGTATATTTTATATATTTTATTGTAATTGAGGTAGATGGAGATTACGAACGAAACTTACATTTTAGCTTATTGACTTAAAAGAACAAAGGATTTCCTTCGATCTAATAGAAGACCAACAAAAAAATTTAAATATTAATGCAGGTACATAAATATAAATGAAAAAATCATTTATATTACAATATAATATTATTTTAACTCTCCGTAATATTTTTGTAGCTTTAAAATAAATACATATAAAATATTTCTTTGTCTTCCACTTATTATTTTTCTGAAAACAATGAAAACGTTAATTTCATTCTCATAAATATATTGCCCAGTTCAAATACAAAAACTATTGAAATAGTTCTTAATAGTGGATACAAAATAAATTGAAGAGACTTAATGATACTAACCGTTCTAAATCAAAGCAAAAAGCTTTTAAAATATAATCATTATATTTCAGCAAAAAGTTATTCGAAGTTAATAGAAAAGTGACATAGAAAATCTGACAAATCTTGTAAAATTCAACTTGCGAAACGTCATCAATAATTACTTCACACTTTGCAGGCCCAATATTACTTAACTGTGTGACATCGAACTGGAATTTATTGGCGCTGACATTACGAAGAGATGATTTATAAAAGACATATTAAAAAGGTTGTTATACACAAAAATATATGATTTTCTAAGATGGCAGCAAAACATACATTTTGCAAGTTTTGAATTGACAAGTGTGACATTTTCTGTCAAGATTAAAATAACCACTGATAATGATTGTATCGGCAAGATGCAGACTGATTCCAACCGGCCCTATGGGAAATCTAGGAAGGAAATCCATGTCAAGTAGTGTACGTCCTTCGGCTGAATTAATAACGATGAAGTTCTATGGATTATGATGAAAATGGCAGTTTTTTGTAATTTTTTTTAACCAATTTATAACATTCAGTAGTATTTTTATAAGATATTTATGGAAATACTATATAACATGCAAACAATATTTTCCGTTCAATTTATATACTTTTTCAACTTTTCAAAATGTAAATTTAAATTCTTTATTCGTCGCTAAAATATCATGTCTCTTATTAAGTTCAAAACGAATAAACAATATTGACCACACTATACATTTAATTAAATTATTTATCTGCTTGTAAACTTTTCTTTTCTATTTTTTAAGTATTATGTTTATTTATTTTGTATTTAAAACACATAAAAACATTTTCCGTCAATATTTTTTTGCAGTTGTTGGTAATAATTAAAATAATGATAGATTACTCTAATATATTATATTACTTCTATGTCATTATTATTACTACACATTTTATATTAATATATAAAATGGGTAGTAAAGTTAACGGTATTTCGGGCAACATTGGACGTCTTAAGTTATTATCTGTTTATATGTTTGTGACAATAATGACAAGTATCACATCTATCAACAAGTCATACTTTTTGTTTATATATAACTTTAAATTTATATACGAATCATTTAAAATATAGTGACATTTATTATAATTTTATTTTTGACAAGTTTTAGAATGGTTTATTGTATTTTTTATTTAGGTAAGTTTTTATTAAAAAAAAGCACAAAAAGTTTCATTGAATCTAGTCTTTAGTATAGCTATTTATCACATCTGTGAATTCTCTCATACAAATAAAAAGAACCTTTTTCTTTTATTTTTCCAGCCGTTAGATAAGAAATATACGAGATTATTATTGTGTCATTTTGATATTGTTTTAAAAATTTTTTACCCCTTGGCCCTAGAAGTTTTGGAAAAATATAGTTGATACCAATTACTTACCCAATTAATTTTTTTTAGGTAATATTAATTTCAGGTGTTAATAATCATGAATAAAGAAAACAATAGAAGTGCAGCTGGTCTGGTATGTTATATAGCAAATAATATTATAAGTATTTTAATTATGTTTATCTACACAACTTTGTGATTCAGATTTATTACAATAAGGGTTACTTAATAAATACATTCCTAGCTGGCCGAAATTGGGTATTTATTTGTGGGGTAAATTTTTATACCTTATTTTTCCAAAGGACTAAAATACTATCCCTGAAGTTGTTATTTACAGACACAAATTAATGTACTGTATGGTCTCTTTTTATGTGGTGTATATTTTTAAATGTACATGTAACAAATTTGAATTAAAATATTTTTTGTGACTAAGAATATTCTAAAATCACAAAAAACTAAAACAATAAGAGAAAATTTACTTAAAACCTGGATAAAAATTTGCAGAGATTAAAAGAAATAAGTTGCTTAATAAATAACTTTGAATATGGACAAAAATTCCTATAATTCTTCTTAATCTTTTTGCACAGCGACGTTCTGCAATAGCAGAAAGAATACGCCTGCGTAATGAATGGTCAGCTCTAAAGGGTACGGATGTACAGCCAGTTACAAATATACAGAAGAAACATAATGCTGTATTAAAGAAACAAGTTGATAATGTGAAAGCTACCAAAAATGATAAATGCAAGAATAATACTACTGGTACTAAAGTTGGAATGGAAAATTCTAGAGTGAGTATAATAGATATTTCCTTGGCCTCTAAAATAGGATTTTGTTATTTATTTGTATTTATGTAATACCTTTTCCACATAGATATTTATACAGATATGTATATACAAGTATTTTAGTATAAATGTATGTGTATAGTAATGTATGAATGTACATCCTAAACTGCCCTCCTTCATGTTTCTCATCTCCATCCAAAGGCTTTCTAGTAGATATCTCCTCGAGCAATACTGCCTATACTCTGCTTCTTGTACCTCAACATATTTTTTTAGTTATTTTCTATTATGTAGAATAAAGTGTAAATAAATAAAAATCAATAAATATAAATTACGTTAATTGCTGATTTCCAACAGTTTTTATAGTTTCTTCCACTTCTCTGTGTTAATGCTTTCCAATGTAGTAGTATTGTTAGATTTAGAAGTTCTCCCTATAATCCAGAAATAAGGGTGTTTCAAAAGGATTCTTAATGACCTCCAGAGCTAAAATCTTCTTTTAAAAGCCGTTGAAGTGAAAAGAAGCACTTCAAGGAGCATTCATAGAAGCAACCTTAGAAAAGTTGGAAGATTATAACAGGTGCACTTTTTGGAATATGGAGTTAAGAAAGGTTGACGAAAATGCAAAGTTTACATCACTAGACGGAAACAACTGTGGTGGACTACTTTGACATAACAAAGTTTAGCGTAAAATATAACAAGAAATATTTGGAAAATTGGCAGGAATACTTTCATTTGAGATTGTGTGACAAGGGAATATGGAACATAACCAGCCATTGCTTCATGTTCCTCGGTTTGGTCACAAGCCAATCTGAAAAAAATACTTTTAAAATAGCTCTTAGATTTCTTATAGATATTTTCACATGGCAAATATTGCATATCTCTTAATTAAAGCAGTCTCCCAATAATAAGAAATGCTCCAGTAATTGAAAATGTGCAACATTTGCTACTTGAGTGTGAACAAAATTGTATCTAAAGAGAGACGATTGAGAGCCCTAAGGATGTCTACAATCTCTGTCAAAGTTTCAAGCCATATTAAAAACCCTGCTAAGACCATTAGGCTGGTCTAGAGTATGATCATGGTCTCCCAGCAGCACACCTTGTAATGTCTGAAAATAGAAGTTTATATTTCTGAGGTCATGTTTAAAAGAAAAAAAATTGCAAGTCCCAAGTCCAAACCACTATAGCGAGAGGGGCTAGGTATGATACTCCAGCATAACAGGTTTCCGGAGGCTTTCTAACAATGCATTAGTGTTCACTCTTATTGAGCATACTCCCGTCAATACTTAACCAACTTATAATTGATCTTACTATATACCTCTCACTCTTTCTTTCACCATACACATTCATTGTGAATTCATTCATAATTATTCTTTGGGCCATATTATGGTACTTTTGAACTTTAGTGTTATTCAGGTATATTTCTTTACCTGAAAACATTAAGTTCTGTCGCTATCGGATTATATATTATTGCTTTAGCAAGTACCTGTGTTGCATAGGCGGGAAATCATCAACGATATACCACCATTGTGCTAGCAAAGAGAATACAGCTCAGCACATGCTTGAGGAGTGTACAGCTTGGAAAGAGCTGCGTCGAGAATTCACTGACACTGGGGGTAATGACGGATGTACCAGGCTTTGTTAAGGCGAAGGTATAGAACGAGCAGTCATGGAGCGCTGATATAACCTGAAAAAGTGATTTTGCAGAAGAAGGCTATGGAGAGAGAAAAAGAAAGAACATATGAGTTCCCTATCGGCAGTCGGAGACCTGGATGTCGGAGGATGTTATACCGCGCCTTTCTACATGCCCTTAGCATGGTCTTGGCGACAGATTCGGGTTGATCCGCTGCAAGTAAGGAGTTTAGGCACTAGGCTACCGCCGTTGAAACTACGGTAGTATGCGAAAGCGTTCCCGTAGTTTCAACAAAGGGCGTTCAAGAAGACCATAGGGTTTAGCTGGTAGGAGTCTGACATAACCCTATTGTTGCCCCTACAGCGGAGGAGTATCTCATGCATGATTTCCTCACAAGTAAAAAAAGATTATATACTATAGGAATTTTAAGTAATAAGAGAAACAGTGTCTTTTCCGTAATAATTTTGAATTCTAGATAATATAGAAATTTTTAAGAATTTTATTTATACATATATTTTAATATTAAAAAGGTAACAAATTTTATAACAACCTTCTTCATATTTATATATATATATATATATATATATATATATATATACAAGATGATTTATTATATGCAATACCAATTTAAAAAAGAATGTATACTTTTGTAGGTATTTTATTTTTTTTTTTCTGATTGGAAATTGGTTTAGATTATACTATACTATATATTAGTTGCAAGCAAATTGGCAATAAATTTTAACCTTAAATTTTATAATTGTTAAAAATAGATTATCGTAGGGTAACCACAAATTTTGTAGACACATGATTGTTTCAAAATAATTATTGAACATAGACGAATTTTCGTAAGACTTGTTGGAGAAGAATTGTTGTTAAAAAGAAGAGAGTTGTCGTGTTCTAATCTCTCAAGATATTATTACACTATTAGTGGAATGTAAAAAGATACACTGAAAATGTTATATTGAAAGTTTTTCTTGACCATCCATTATACTTACATAAATATGTGTGTGCATGTGTGTGATTGGGTGCATACTTTTTATTTATTTATTACGTTGAAAATTACATGTAAGTTTTAGTTTTGGTTTGGTATTAGACTTAGATTTCTATAGACCAGAAAGGAAAAAAAATAAAAGGTGTCTCCTCCTGTGCCCATAGTAAATTAGTGTCCATAAAAGAAATTAAAATAGATTTGTGAAGCAAAAATTTAACAAATCCTTTGTGGGTATATGTATATTTTTACAAAATATTTTCACAATATATCTCAAACCTTTCTTTACATAGTTAAAAATCTCAAATAAAAAGTATATATTAAATAAATCTTATAAAAGAATTGGAGAGTTTTGGGTGAGAAATGTGTGTAAATGCCCACTTGAATAAAGAAATTTAGATTTTTGATTTTTTTTTTAATAATCAACTATTGCTATGGGCACAGGAAGCATTTTAAATAATGTCAGCACAATTTGTAACAAAAAATCAGGAGGAAAAGTTCACATAGCGGTAAATGACTTGTGAAAATGTATTTGTGTATGTTGTATGTGTGCCAATATATGTAAGGTAAGTAAATAATAAAAAGTAACAGTAATATATATAGAATGAGTCTTACTGTATTCACGTAAACTAGAATAAGGAGACGGCGATCATGTTTCTACATATATACATATTATATTATATCATTTATATATATGATGTTAAAAATATGAAAGTAGTTACAGGGTGTTTGGTTATAAGTGTAAAAGATCTTAAGCGAGCTCATTTGTCGACAAAAACTTTAAAGGTTTTATATTTTCAATCACCTTTTTTAAAGTGACCGCTCTGAAATATATTACATTTTTTTCAATTGTAATGCGATAGGTCCAATAACTTCTGGCAGATCAAATTCTGCGAGGATATACAGAAAATAAATAATATTTTAATATATATGTAATCAAAAATTTTAAAACGCTTATTTTACTATACACCTATCCCCCGATTTACACGGTAGATACGTTCCTGAGAAAAACGTGTAAATCGAAAATTAACAACTTTTAAGTCAAAACCGTGTAAATCAAAAAGCTTGCAGAAAATGCATAATTTTGCCATTTGACAGTTGTGATTTTTTTCAACATTTTTAGGTGTACACAGAAATAAAAATAAAATACATTGACAAGTTAAAATATTTAATATATTACGGAAACACTGTTTTTTTTTAATTATTTAATTACAATACATTAAACAGAAAAACAAAAAATATAACCAAAGGTGTTTTATTATCCTTTATCACTGTCAGAAATTGCTATCATTCTATTTTTCGGAATAGAAGGTTCGAATTCACTTTCATCACTCGGAAGTTATTTGTGCCGATTTGATGTTTAAAGCAGAAATATTTACATTATGAGAGATGGTAATAAAATCGGTTATTAAAAATTGCTTCGAATTTTTTGTAAGATCTTTGTAAACTTCTTCATATTGAGCCAAGTCAGCACATAAGCTCGGGATTTCCCGTGAAATGTGTACACAGCACACGTGTTCAATCACAGTAGCATTTAGTAGAGTGTGATAAAAACAAAAAAAAACCTAATTTGGAAAGCCGTGTAAAAGCGAAAACGTGTAAAACAAGTACCGTATAAATCGGGGGATGGGTGTATTATCACGACATTATTATTTATGAAATCACTAATGTTTATATAGGGTATACCGTATATAAATAGACAGCTAATGAGCTATGCATTCAACTTTTTAAAGCACCTAAAACCAATCACCATGTATACTTGAGAAAAAAAATTATGAAGATGGTTTTACAGTTTGCTAGAGCAATGGCGGCTACAAACGAAGTGCTTCGTGGCGTCGTCGCACTGGTGGAAGTGGGGGCGGAGAACAAGGCGCTGGCGCTTAGGGCTGCGCTCTGTGCTCTTGGAGCCTCCGTGGTGCCTACCTGGAGTCCACACGTCACGCATCTCATCTGGTCTCGAGGTAAAATTTAAAAATGCCTACTTCTCTTCCTAACTCGAAATAAAGTTGAGACCACTTCTCATAATAAACATTAAAATAGACCTTAATAAGGATATTTATGACGAAGTAAATGAAGTAATGTAACAAATACTTTTTGCTTCATCATTTATACCTGTGTCCCCAAGATGAGACAGAGGGCGTCCACAGTACGTCGCCATCTGGAGCGGTCTTGAGCCTCGCGCTTTACTTCGCTCCACGTCATTCCAACTGCCTTCACTTCTACAGTGATCCTCCGCCGTCAGATTTGCTTTGGGCGGCCACGTCTTCGCTTTCCTTGAGGATTCCATTCTAGGGCTTGCCTCGGTATGTGATCAGGGTCATTTCGGAGCGTGTGGCCTATCCAGTTCCACTTGAGGCGTTTGATCTGCTGATCGATGGGCATCTCACCGCACCGTTCTATCTACGTTGGAAAATTTCGCAAGCCGATATATACAGATAATACGTCGAAGACAGTTGTTAACGAAGACTTGAAGCCGACGCAAGATGTCTTCACCGTCTCGCATCCATATAGCACCACGGTTTTCACATTGGACCGGAATATTTTGAGCTTAACTCTCTTAGTCATTTTCCGTGATTTTGGGCGGCCACGTCTTCACTTTACTTGAGGATTCCATTCCAGGGCTTGCCTGCGGAGCGTGTGGCCTATCCAGTACCACTTGCGGCGTTTAATCTGCTGATCGATGGGCATATCTTTTTCTCGTTTCTAGAGATCTGCGTTGGAGACTTTTTTGCTTACTGCTAATAAATATATTAAACAAAAAAAAAACACTAAATGTATTGACATTCTTATGCCAAATGTAAAGAGAAATATGCTAAAGTCTCAATAACAAAACTATTAAGTTTTCTAACTCCGTAATATTTTTAGGAAATAGCTTGGGCACCTGTCTTTTCCTGCCAGTAGACTGAGCTCCTCTGCTGACCCTGGTAGTAAAGTCAGACAGCATACGGATGCTAATACAGGCAGACCCGTTCATTTTTGCGTGCCGAGGGTCTTCCAAGAACCCAGGAGGTTTTTGCTAGCTTAAAACAGATCTTAGGTTAGGCGCCCTCTGCATCATGTAGAGATGGGTAGCGCCAGTTAAAGACAAGATATATATCTATCACTCTCTAGCTCGCGTGTGTTTTAACTATATCTCTATATGTTTACAGTTAGGGGTCAATTTTCGTGAAGAGTTACGACTCGTTCAGAGTTTAGAAAGAAAGAGATGGGCTTATACAGCAATTTACACGTTAAAGAGAGAGACGGATAGCTATTGCATGTTTGTATTGAAAATGTAAACTAGATATTTTCGGAACGACATCACGCGTGCGTTAAGCTATTTTGTGCTTTATATCAAAGACATAAAATTCTTAATAGAAAGGAAATTCAATTAAAGCTCACTAATTCGCGAACGATAATTTGTTTATTTACATTCAATTCTCATTTTCATTACTTTTGTTCCGTAATTGCGTCACGCACGGATATACGTATTAAAAAGTTTTTCAGAGCTAAAATAGTCGAAGATGTAAAGGATATATTTTTAGTCTTAGCTGCCTTATTATCTCTCTTAGCCGTACTGAGCTAAATGAGTTAAAAATATAAAAGAGTGATAAATATCTCAAGATCGAAAACATATATATCACTCTTTTCTTGTCAGGGATCCATTTTGACGGTCAACTAACACGCAAAATCTGCTTATACCACTTTGAAAGCAAGGAAAGTCCGTTCCAAAAACTTGTGTGAAGGATTCAGGGTTGAAATATAAATAAACTATTTACGTGCCCATAATGAAACTTACAGGTGGATGTCGTAACACTCGTGCCAAGGCGAGGGCGCTGGCCTGCCGTTTGGTGTCTCCACTTTGGGTGGAGGCATGCGCTTCCAGCGGCAAGCGATTGTTGGAGACCAAGTTTCCAGCGGCTCCGAGGCCGTCTGATATTCCTTCGCCGAAAACCTTGCAGAGACTTCTGGTAATAATTTTTTATTGTAAACCTGTTTTACTTACACTTCCAGCTGGTTTCAAATGACAGAGCATTGAAGACCTGAACATTAAAACTCTCTGCTTGGACGTTATATATTACATAGCTAAAGAGGACGCTACATACAGTAAGTGACAGCTTACAATATTCTGGTACAATTAGCTATTAATTGGTTGAGGAAAAATATTTCCTCAAAAATTAAATGCAAATTCAAGACATATTTGTGGGCAACCCCACAAATGTCATATAAATTTATGAGTAATACGAACGACATAATAAGCATCGATCGAATTAATTGCGTTAATATTATTAATATTAATTGGAGCACTCCATATTGGTGATCCCGAAGTGATTTGAACACAAGATCTTCTGAGCTGTCTCTTGCTTGACCAGATCAGGACCAGAGTAAAATTCACAAATTTTGACCGCCTATGAAACGATCTTTGGAAGGGAGTGATATGGGCAACCCCACAAATGTCGTATAAATTTATGAGTAATACGAATGACATAAGAAAGTTAATGCGACAATGACATAATAGGCTTATTAATGATGAGAGAGAGTATTAACATTTAAATTTACTATATATGTGCTATTTTGTTAAATAACTTTTGCCATTCTATAGATGCCATGGTGTAGAAATTTTTGATACTGACCAAAAAGTGCGACAACTAGTTTTGGCAATGCTTTAACCGAAGAGACTGAAATAAGTGGAAATCTAAAAGGGTGCAGGGGACTTTATAGCAGATATGTTATCATCTTCCAGTCAAACATTAATTTTTAATGATTTGCTAAGAAATTAAAGCAATGTAAAACCCCTTCTATTAGTCAGAAGGGACTTTTAAAACTTACAATTATAGTTTGTAATTTTAAACAAAATTTTATAAGTTAAATTATATGAGAAACAAGAATTATACCTAAGTCTTTTTTGATAATAAGAGAAAGTGCCAAGATATATAATAAGAGAAAGATTTTCTGCTTCCTGTTGGGATTTCGACGAATTCTGGCCTTGACTGCTATTAACAGACTGGTTTGTTCGAATAGAACCCGGTCGGCCGGATCTCTCACAGTCGGTGAACCTTTAGATGGTACGATACACAAACATTCGGATAACCTCTAGTTTATTTAACGTATCAAAAATGTCAGCTGGCTCCTTACCTACTTTGTACAGTGCGATTATTACAATCCTATTCTCTTTAATGCCCAATTCATTTTCAAAACAAATAACTTATAAACAAAAACATACAATGTCAAACTAATGTTCGAATTTCAAATTATTGTTTTTTTAATGATTGTAATAAACAGCCAGTAACAGAATTTATGACTTGACAAGTTCATCCATACTATTGGCGAAAAGACGTCCTACTCGACCTAATATTATCGAAACTTCTAGTCTGTTGGGACAGCTAGTAAATAATAAATGTAATTATTTCAGAAAAAAGCGGAAAGGGAGAACATTTCACTAGAGGATTTATTGCGCGACAGTAAAGAAGAGGAGAAGCAGTTGAAGAATCCTCTGAGGATGTCCAGCGAGACCGAACATGACACTACTGCTGACACCACCGCTGATTCTCAAAATAGTGGTGAGGGATAATATCACTATTTTTAATCTATCTTAAATGCTCAAAAACCAAATTCAAATAGGCAACCATTTTTAATATATTTTATATTTTAGCTCTATGCTTCGCAATAAAAAAGTTTAACATTACCGATTTATGTATAGTATCCGACGATAAATATTGCACATCGACCTTTGGAAAAAGACAATCGTCTAATTTCGGCTTTATAGCGTTATCTCTGTCGCACGAAATACAAACAGTCCCGTATAGGATATATATAGGAGCTGTTAAAACAAGTATCTCTCTCTATATCTCTCTCTCATTGCGATCAGCCAAAGATTTCTGCCAGTGAAAAGTCTCGACAACTAGGTATAAATGGTGATCATTTCGTGGCCAAAATGAAGATGATGAAATTGAATAATTACTATCTTTCATTTATTTATTTATCTTATTATGAAAGCTCACAGACAATTAATAATATGACGCTAATAAAAACAATTACAAAAGATTGTTAATAACAAGCTTTCAGTTATATTATTTATGTATTAATTTCACATGTGTATCTAATAAATATATGACAAAACTAGGAAAATATGGAAAACCAAAAACAAAGAAAAAAAGTCAGTCTGAACGCCGCATTGAATTAGTAATTTTCAAAGAACTTATTTGGTAGGAATCGTTCAATTAAATGGTAACATTAGACCAAATTATCTAAAAGTGTTGCTATTAAAAAAATGTAATATGGAATTTTTAATCTTTTATTTCTATATTCCACAAACATTAGCGTCCATTGCTTTGTTTTTACAATTACATTTAATGTTTCTGAATAAATTTTTGCTCGCGTTGTATGTCAGTGTTTACTAAGTCTCTTATACTATTTCCTAATTTGAATCTTAAATACTCTAGGAAACCTTTACTATGTGAAGTTTACATTACATTTAGTATCTGTATGGCAGTTGACGTTTTTGTCATATTGATGAATCATTACATTTTTTAATCTGTGTAAAAATAATTATCTATGCCTTTATAATAGACAAGGACAATAATGCGACCACTCCTACTCGCCACGCACCTCCAGCTGTAGTATCCTCGCCAACGAAGTCCAGACGAAAGCTCTTCGCGATGAAGGAAGTTGACGTATCCAAATCCAGTAGCAATGAAACAGGTCAATTACACCAATAATTTACTTCATTAATGATATATTTATTTAAGAGAATAATGAATATTTTTAAAAAATACAGTGCCCGGCGATAAATATTGCACATCGACCCTTGGAAAGAGACAATCGGCTAATTACAAGAGCACTATCTCTGTCCCATACTACCTATGTGACGTTTTGTCATTCGTTGTAATTCGTGCGACAGAGATAACGCTCTACGAAGCCGAAATAAGCCGATTGTCTCTTTCTAAAGGTCGATGTGCAATATTTATCGCCGGATACTGTACCTTAAAATGTTTTTTTTTTTAAATTAATAGCCACGATCTGCATAAGAGTAATAACCCAATTTTTGCTTGACATTGATTTTTAATTCACGTAACAGCCTTGTATAATCTCATACAGGTGATTATTTTTTTGCAAAAAAAATTAAAATTTGTCCACCAATTTTCAAATCATTACTGTGAAACATGTTATATCAATTTATTTTTTCTCAGATCTATGTCTGAAAGGTCAGATAGTTAATAATAATTATTTTTAATATATAGTAATACGAATTTGGTAAACACATTTTCGTACTAAATATAAATAATAAACGAACATTCACATGTATAAATCTTTTACACCTATAACTAATCATCCTGTATAAATTATTGCCTTATTTTATACTCACAACTGATACATGACAGGAATAAAAGAGATGTCTGTACTATAGACAGAGACAAAAAACATTCACAGACCAAAATGTTTAACCATAAATTAGACAGTGGTTAGATACATCATTTTCTTCTTAAAATGATTTCATCATCATGACTTCAGTCGTAGAACGTCCACAGTTAGACAACGGCCTCCCCCCTTCATTTACAAACGGCCCAACGCTGGGCCTGCCGGTCCCTGGACTTTAGAACCTTAAGGCTCCAGTTTCCATCTGCGACTAAACTGGCCAATGAGACCAGAAGTTGAAGATCATGTTTCTGCAGGAGGCACATATATGTTGTACTTTTATAAACACTAAGGGATGTTGGACGAGATTTATTATACATATAAAATAATTTGTTTTTTGGAAATTAACAGACAAGGGGCGAAGCCCTATGCGAAAGCAACTGACGCAGCATGATCTAAGGGGGCTGGCGCACGCGGAGCGAATGGCGCGACGTCTTGTATGCCCACGCGCACCGCACGCACACACGACCGCCACCGACACACACACATATAGAGTTGTAAGTATAACAACTCACATTATCATCATCATAGCTAATAGACGTTCACGTCATGATCACCAGTATTTAGCTGACCGCATCAAGCGATATTGACTATATCGTCGGTTCCCCCTAGTGGGAGGCGTGCCACATTCGAGAAGTTTCTAGCTCCAACGACTTTCAGTTATATAAGCAATATCAATATCATCAATTTCCTCATCACGCATACCTCATTCACCCAATTCCATATATTCTCAGCTTCAACTGGAATGAAGATGGTATTCAAATTTAAATATCTTTATTCAAGTAGGCTTTTACACGCAATTTTGGATTGTGAATTATTTATGTAAATAAATCAACAAACTTTTACAAATTTTGATCAATTAAAAACTCTTGTCAACGTCTGTCTTCTCTTCTCTAACTTCTAACGTCTGATGATGACCCACTGCCACTCCATCTCACTCTTCGTTCTCTTTTCAAAACATTTATGGTCGTTTTATGATGCTACCATCACTACGCCATCTATCTAAGTAGCTTGCCTTACATCATTGTAATAAATCTGATATATTGTAATTAACACATATATATCACCCTACTATTCACACCGAGTCTCATGGCCGTCACTCTAAAGGCTGCAAAAATCATTTAATAAATATATTTTAATAGTAAGTTTTATAGGTATATAAAGTAACTTCTATTTCAGGTATTAACAGGGGTATCCCGGTCAGAAAGGATTGCTTTGTATAGCGCTATCCGATCCTTAGGAGGCCGTGTCCAAAATCAAGTCAATAGAAAAACAACTCATGTACTTATTGGTTCATGTCGCGAGGACTGTGTTAGTCCTGAAGTAGAAAAAACGAAGAGAAATACACCAATCAAAGTAAATAGCGGAGTGAGCTTGATGAATTTTAATGATGACGTCACAGCGGGCGGTTTGGCGGGATTAGTGATCAAAATGGCAGACGCTGACAAAATGGCGTCGGGCGGGCGGAAGTTACGGACAGTTAAGGCATTGTTAGGCGCGGCGAGAGGATGCCGTGTGTTGTTTGCGAAGTGGGCGACTGATAGTGTTGCTGCTAAGCGTTGGCTTCATCACTTTGGTTACGAAGTTCCGCATTTGAGGAAAATCTCACAGGTATTCATAGTTCCTTCTCCACCTTCGTCTTTTCAACAGATAGACGCCCACTCCTAGGCATATGCCTACCCCAATCGACACGATAACTGTCCCGCATACAGCGTATAACATCTGGGGGGGGGGGGGTACTGTCTTTAGAAGGTAATGATAAAATTGTACAGTGATATACAGAAGTAATTTATTGTAGTATTTTAGGAGCAGAAGAGAAGGAAGGTACAATACACGGCGATAAATATTACACATGGAATTTTAGAAAGAGACAATCGGCTAATTTCGGCTTCGTAGAGCGTTATCTCTGTCGCACGTCTGATAAAAAGTCATATAGGTAGTGTGGGACAGAGATAAAGCTCTACGAAGCGAAAATTTGCCGATTGTCTCTTTCCAAAGGTCGATGTTCAATATTTATCGCCGGGTACTGTAAGTGGTGTGTATAAGGACACGAATAAGCTAGGATAGTGTTAGATATTGTGATGAAAAATAGATGAAGAATGAAAGCAATTGAGAAGAATGTGAAGATGGAAAGAAAATAAAATTAATAATGGGAAAAAATTATTTAACACAGTAAAAAGACCCTGTAACTAATTAGATAGGGGTGAACGAGTAATCATAAAAAAAGGGGAGACACAGCCATGACGGGTCTACGGGCAGGTGATCACGATTCGACAAAATTTAATGTTTATAATAATTTATGTTGCTAATCAAAGTTATCACTCTTTTATCATAAGGTATAATTATGCACAATGATTATTATAACATATATACTTACTATCGTTCCGTGCCACGGTAATTTTCAAAGATTTTCCATTCAGGCCGCGTGGGGCGTATAGGACCCGCACTTTAAAAATTAAAAAGAGTCGTTTAAAACGTATGCTTTACACTTTTTCAATACTGCAAAGATATAATTAGCGGGGAAAAAATTATAAATTTTAATATGCGTATGCGCATGCGCATGCGTGATATGAAGTTATCTATATTCGACCCTACAATTCATTTGTTTAAGAATCCTTTGTTTTTCAATGAGAACTGCAAATGGCCTGAACAAAAAGTGCAACGCCGGGTCGTATACGCCCCACATGGCATGGAATTTGTTAAATATTCAATAGATTAGCATTAAAGTTTACCATCCCCATCACCGTTTTTCGGATATTTAGAATCCAAAAGATATACCTTCAAAGGGGTGAACCCTTTGAGACTTATTCTATAAACAATCACCTTGCATAACATTCGAAATTTCCGCGTTGTAAGGACGGAACACCCGTTATACGAGGTACATGAAATAGAAAAACTTCGATATATATTTACAGTGCTTTATTTTGTATAAAAATAATAATAATTGTTTGCAGAAAGCGCGAGTAGAAAGACAAGCATTGGGCAGAATGCATCGCGAGTATGCGTATGACGTATTCAACGGTATTCATGTTCGCATTTCGCCAAATGCCGAACAAAGGGACGCTGTTGTCCAACTACTTTCGCTCTGCGGTGCTATCGTACAAGATGGCGGCGACATTCAAAATGGCGCCAACGCACAAAATGGCGGACTGACTCAAAATGGCCGACAAACTGACACTGACATAACTATAGGAACTGGTGAAAATGAAGTTAACTCTAAATGGGTTTTCGATAGTGTCTCGGCTGCCAGAATGAGGACTTCAAGAAAATATGTCAATAAAGAAATATAATTATTAGTTTTTATTTGATGAAATAAAGTTATATGGTTGGATTATTATATATAAAGGTTTTAGGCGAAGTTCTACAACTAATGTGTGTTAGTAATGGCTTACAGATAATAAATATAGCCTCTTACTTCAAGCCTTATAGCTAGCTCACAATTGCACAAGCTATGGAGCTATGCCCGGGGTTTTTCTACAAGATCTAATTGAGAATGAAGTGATTGGTAGACGAATGGAAGTAAACATAGACCAGCATAGCAGGTAAAAAGGCAGTAAATCAAAGTGGCAGTAGGTGAACCACATAGCGCACAGATGGTTGTCTGGGCCATAAGGTTCTGGAGACCACGGATTGGCAAACTCAGGGTAGGATGTCCACGGAAAAAGTGAACAGACCAGTGTTAAAGTCGTCGAAAGACGCTGGACCCAGGTCGTTGCAACGTTGCTATTGGAAATCTATGGTGACGGCATATGTCCAGCTGTGGGCGTCGTATGGATGAAACTATGATTATAATACTATCACATAAAACTAAGTGAATCGCTGAAAAAAAAAATAATTGAAATATATACTTCTAACATATATTTTTAACAATTGGTAACATTGTTTAAAAAGAATTAAAAGCTGGTATCGTGGTTTTTAAGTGGCAATAGGGAGACCATATGGCTCGAAGAACGGATGTTGATGTTGAGACCAAGTACCGAGAAACACAGCGTTGGACGTGCACCCATAAGGTGGACAAGTGTTAGAGTCTGGAACACCCAATCCCATCAGTGTTACTATAAATAAAGGTTCCACTAAGTGTTGCCATAAATATTGCAGCAAAAAATATTTTTATTGTATGTTACCTTTATTAATATTACAGTGTGTTAGGTTTATATATTAATATAAAACCATTATTAATGTATAAAGTTTTGTTAGAGGCTTAACTACCTTTTCAAGATTTGTATCTTGGTACACTTGTGACGATGTTATGAAACCTTTTTCAAAAATATCTTGATCTCTCCTTCATAGCTAACACTTAATTAAACCATGACTTATGTCGTATAATGCTTACGTTGTACTCTGTTGTCTTCTTTGCAACTTTCAGCGTAAATACGGTGATTTTATTTTTTACATTGCTAAATTTGCAAAAATTTTCAGTGACCTCCCTTTGCGTACCGCTTGTTTTTTTTTTAAATTATCAGTTTAGAAATGGCCAGTGCGTCTTTTATAGGCAGCAAGTTCAGTCATCTTTTAAAATACGCGACATAGATCCATGTGCTATCCTCATCACCCGTGATAAAATATTTCGCATTCGGACAGGATTTCGACGAATTCTTTCCCTTACTGCTTTGATCGCCTTTATCGTACACTACGTGGACGACCAAATCTTTTTCTGTTACAAACAGAGGAGTTTTTATTGTACCTATTAATATTAAGTGAAGGATTTAAAAATTGTAATGTAATCATATCGATTCATTTTTTATTTACATTGATTTGGCGGTTTTACAATGTTTTGGCGGGAAAATATAAATACACGAAAAAGGTCACATATAAATGACAGATTCCAAATTCAAAAGTAATATTGTGTTTGTTTTTATAATTATAGTATTATGGCCATAATATCATGAATCGTCTTCTCACTATACGTATAATTTTATTCTGTGTATGTACATTTTTAAATTTTGGTAGCTATAGACAATGAATTATACTCTGTGATCAAAAAGTAAAGTGAAATTGTCATGCAAAACCTTCTGGTCAGGCAAGTATATTTTATTTACTAGGTTAGTAGGGCTGTATAAATCATTTGGCTCAGTCTGTCGAACTGCGTGGGTTCTTCGCGACTTTTTTTAAAAAAAGAAACGACTCATATCGCCTTTACTCTGTGCGACTGACTTGCGGAAGTCCATTCTAAGTCAGAAAAGGACTTCAGGAGAAAAGGAGTTATGTTACACCGATTAGTCGGTGTAACATAACTCCTGAAGAGTCGAGGGGTGAAACACGTGTTGAGTGATTTGGCGGTGTCAGTTGTGTGATTCGCATTGTTTGCCGCATACGTATTTATCAGCGGGCTGGCGGGCGGTGCACTTTGTTGCACGACTACTACTGCATGTGCGAAGTGGCTAAATATTGGTCCTTTTCTTACTTGGGATGAAATTTATTTAGGAGAATAAATTAATAATTTATATATAATCAAGAACCTTGCTTTTTGGTCACAGTATTATGAGTAACTATGAATTTACTTATATTGCACTTGACTTTTGTCGATTTCTATTATTTCATGACAATTATACATTGTATTACCTGAAGGGATTAACTTTTTACTGTAAGTAAAGTGCAATTTTACGTATCGTGTATTGTTATTAATAAATAAGATATACGATGTTTGAATAAATGGTTTTATTTAATAATACTGTATGAAGTAGGGTTTCAAGGAACAGTTTCTAACTACAAGAATACATTGTTGCTACCCACGATAATAAATGATTGATTTTTAACTCTTCATTTATTCGTATGTCCGCAAGATGGGGCAGAGGGCGTCCACAGTACGTCGCCATCCTGAGCGGTCTTGAGCCTCGCGCTTTACTTCGCTCCACATCATTCCAACTGCCTTCACTTCTGCGGTGATCGTCCGCCGCCAGGTTTGCTTTGGGCGGCCACGTCTTCGCTTTACTTCCATTCTAGGGCTTGCCTCGGTATGTGATCAGGGTCCCTTCGGAGCGTGTGCCCTGTACAGTTCCACTTGCGGCGTTTGATCTGCTGGTCGATCGGCTTCTCACCGCAGCGTTTCCAGAGATCTACGTTATCATTGCATTGTTTGCCGCATACGCATTTATCAGCGGGCTGGCGGGCGGTGCACTTTGTTGCACGACTACCACTGCATGTGCGGAAGTGGCTAAATATTCGTCCTTTTATTACAAAGCTTTAAAGGGAGGAATGGTCATTTGCCGTCATTTGATGTAAATACAACATATGAGCAGTGAAAGTGCAGCAGTTTAGGTCAGAGTTGCGATCGTAGGTCGCGGGTTCTATTCCTGGATTACAATCTTCTATACTTCACTGCGATCGCCAAGCGTGGCGATTATAATTCAACCATAAATATATTGGCGATAAACCTATGCCTTGCAGTAAGCGTCTGGGGCTGAAACCACAAAGACACCCTATCGAAAATCAATGGTTTCAGAAAGATACATCCGGTAACGTAATAGTAATATAGTTAGAAAAAGCCTTTTCAAAATCTCAATTACTACATATTCAAATTAAATATAGTTTACTATCTATCCCTGCAGATTTTGTACATGTAAATTATTAGCCTATTACATTCTAATAGAAAGAATGATGAAATGTAACATTTTTCAAATAACTATACTATGATTGGAAATATATTTAAAAAGTGTTTGCTGACATTGACCTCTCTCTTAACCCTTAATAGCCTGATTTACAAAAGTGATTTTTTTTAATATTACTGTGTTTGCTTGAGGGTCTAGATGAAGGGAAAAATAGATTTTTTTTTAAATTTCGTTGGAAAGAATATTATACAACAGTAAAATTCGTACAGCCAATCTATAAAAAAAAACTAATAGTAACGTGAACATTCGGTTTAAAAGATTGGTATCAAAATTGAAACTCTAGGCTATTAAGGGTTTTAACCCTATTTATTTATACCCTATTTATATTTACACATGTAAATATTCAACCCATATAGTATTGTCGAATGAGGAGATTAAAGTCTATTTATGTATTTATAAAATTTAAAGTACGTGTTAATCTTTAGATTTACGCAATGGTTTTAAATAGAGTCGAAATATTATCAAAATCGTTTTATATGTCAAAATGTTATATGATCTATTTTCCAAAGTGAGTCACGCTTGATTTCAAAGTGACACTTAAAAAACTATTCAAGTCCAAAACACATAAATAATTACGCAATACAATAACTTATTATCATAAACATTTGTGGGCGACTAATAAGGAACAATTGACGCGCTTATCGCATTCCCTTAAATGATAAAGGTGTGTTTACACTGTACGATTTTTTAATATATTGTTTTTTTTTTTCTTCTGCAGAATGATTGGTAATGGTTGTTATTATTTTCAAAATCATTGTTTGTTTAATAAGGTGTGTGTATATACATTAATTGACTGCAAATACAAAAATCTTATATGGGTGTGTGTGTGTGCGCGCGTGTGTGTGTGTATTAGTACATTTTGAAAACGGGATTCAGGCGTTACTAGTTTATTTTTATTTCTTGTATATATCATGTGTCTGCTACTATTTTTAAAATATAACTTATAATAAGATATTATATTTCATCATATATATTTATATTTTTATAAGATTTATAAGATTTTATTAAATATATATATATATGTATATATATATATATATATATATTTAAAAATTCATATCGGAAACCCAGTGTGATCAAACCCTAACGTTTACAGGAGCACTTCGCATTATTGGAAACAAAGTAGTGAGAATTCGCTGAAGTGACAATCTATGTAGCATACGCAATATTTCATATGAAGTTATATTTATTTTAATTATTTATTTATACTTATTATAAATAATACGTTATAAAATAAAGTTTTTGTCCCTTGGAATATGTATTGAAAACCAGGTGTAGATCTCGAAGAATTTTTTGTAGAAAATCCCTCAGCTATGATATTTAATGGAATCAGGCGTTACCTCGCGGAAGTCCATCCTAAGTAAGAAAAGGACCAATATTTAGCCACTTCCGCACATGCAGCGGTAGTCGTGCAATAAAGTGCACCGCCCGCCAGCCCGCCGATAAATGCGTACGCGGCAAACAATGCGAATCACACAACCGCCACCACCAAATTACTCAACACGTGTTTCACCCCACCACGGGGTATCTTCAGGAGTTATGTTACACCGATTAGTGCTTAACACAGAGTCTATGACATATATATGACACTTTCATATTCGCCGTTCAATAGACTACTAACACCATCTAGTGTACAGAGACTTGAATTAAATTTAACTCAACACAGTGAAATATAATTACGGTACAGATATAGTCTACACAAAATGTCAGTATTTTTTTAAAATATAAACAGGGTGGACAGAGTCGTGTAGTTCCTGCCACTATCAAATAATTGTCGTTGGTTGTAATAATTTACAGTAACTCCCCTTATAACAATACTTTTTGTATTTACCTATCTTTCAGAGAAATTTAATAACATATGGCGTCACAAAAATATTGTTGCTTTTCAATGTGTTTCATGCGCATATTGAATTTCAACGAAAACATCATCGATTCGACCAGGAATTGGGTTAGACATGTCCAGCCGTAGAAAGTGGGCATGCCTATGTCCAGCCGTGATCATTGCATGACATATCTCCTATAGATTTCCAATAGGACCGGTTTGAAACGGCCTGCGTTCAGCGTCTTCCAACAACTTCAACAAGATCATCTGTGAACCTTCTGGGTTACGCAAGAAGGGAAAAATGAATGCTTCCTCAGCTACCGCAGGAAAGTGGTGATAAAGGCAACAGGTAAAAATAAAACACAGTTATACACTCGAATAGACCTGAATATATAAAACAGTAAATTAAAAACTAAAATAAATAATGTTAGTACCAAAAACAGTGCAATAAATCGTATAATAGAAATGCGATAAATATACAGAAATATGTGTAAAATGTATTAATAATCAGTGTAATGTTGCATAAAAATTGTAAAATGGGATATCAATAAAATTGTAAAGGAATCTAGAATATAGTGGTTGAGGATGGATGTATGGCTAATCGAACGAAAGAGAAAGACTGAGAAAATTGTAGAATGAAAGAAGCAGTAAGACAGATAATGTGATATATGAAAGAGGAGAATGATAAAAAATAAAAAGTATGTGAATAAATTATTAGTCAGGGTACGAGACGCCCCCAACAGCGAGAGCAAAAAAAAGAACCTTCTGGGAGGACTTCGCTAAGCTACGGTTGTCCTTGGTTTTCACTCCAGATCCTCGAGTTGATAGTGGCCACGTGTACTAAGTGCTATCTACTTACTGCCACTACAACTTGTTCAATTCCTTTGGCTATTTTGGTCACTTTCATCAGTCTACGGAATTCCTCTTTCCCAATTAGATCTTGTAAAGAAATTGGTAGCATAGTCCATGACTCACCGAGCGACTGCAGACTTGCCAGGAATCTGGCAACACATGTGGTATCAATATTGGTCGAGAAGATGTTTGGTAGTATGTTCGTCAGTATCATAGGTTTCAATCACACACTATTACAATATAATATACAGTTTATTGTTAATTAATTACCACAACAAAATACATTATTAAACTATGATCAAAAGTCAGGTGAAGGTGTTTATAAAATGTAAAAACTTTATTTATTTTTCCAATCAATTACATAACCTACAAAGGAAAACTTGTCTAATAAAACGCACTTTTGCCAACGCTTTTTTTTTCAATTTTAGAAACGGTTAAAATAGTCTCTTTCCTTCTCCCTTCTTCTCTTCCTGTTCTAAATTGTGTTAAAACAGAGATCCAACATTGGCCTTTTGAGTATTGAATAGCCAGAAGTTGCACGCAGCCAAATCGGAGCGAAATAAAAAAAAGGTCGCGAAGAACCAATGCATACTGTATACATCGACCAATTGACACAAATAATACAAAAAAATACCTGTCTTCCTAACGCCTGGGATTTTTAAATGACTATTTCACCTTACTTTTTAATCACAGAAGTATATCAATAATAAAAAATACAGAAATAAAATTTGTCATTATAAAATATAGGAAACGTATAGCGAACAAAAGTAATGGCGATCGATGCGTCACTAAAGTTTTCCTTTTTCATTTCGGAGATGTCCCGTCACCGTCAGTGTCTTGGCCATGCGGATATCGAGTTTCATATTAATTTATTTTATAAAGATCATCAACAATGTACACAGTTATAATCAAATACAATGAAAAAAGAATTAAACCTGTTTTTTTTTTATACTAAAAAACCAAAAGCATTAATATTTTATAGCTTATAAATATATTAAAAATATAAACAGGCTAAAGAGTTCTATGTACATATAGTTAGTATGTTGGTACAAATTGTAAACAAAAAAGTAAAAATATAATCTATGATAAAACATGTTTATTTTTTTTATTAATTCTAATTTGTATCACTAATGTTTTTTTACAATATTTTTTTTCGCTTAACATCGGGGTTAACATCGGTTTTCTTATTTATTTTAATTTGTATCGCTAGTGTTTTTTTTTACAACACTTTTTTCGCTTTTACTAAGCGCAAACAGTTGGGAGAGGGTTGCCGCTATTTGATACGGATCTTTCTTCTCCCAGCTGCGAAGCACGACAGCGTTTTATAATTTTTCAGTCGGTTGCTATTGCCTGGTTAATAACACTACTTACCATTGCGCAAAGTGGGAGAAACTCCAGGAATAGGCTGTTGCAAGCACTTTCGAATCAATCAACATAAAATGTCGGCATTGTTGTACCTACAGGATGGTAGGATGGCAGTTCTGTTGAGCCGGCGAGAAACTCAACAGTTGCTCTTTACAAATATAGTTTTATAAGATGTGCGCGACAATTAGCTTGCTGAGCATCGACAACATACAATTACATACATATTAACATTAGTATTGTATTCTTGAATAAAATAAGATGTTTTTTTTTTCTTGTAAATGTCTCCGAATCTGATTAAAATAGTCACCGTAATTGATCATAAATGCATAATATGTTGGGTTGTTCGGAAAGTGATTGTGTTTTTTCCCGACAGAAGATTCAATTGTATTTTTCCACAGCTAATTTCACACTGAACTTAAGTCGCATTGTCATTATATGCTTTTGACAGCTGATATAGGAAGGCTTATGTGTGAATAAGTTCAATTGATTTTACGCAGTAGTTTTCGGTGAACTTTTAAATATGGAGATCAATAAGCAGCATTTTCGTCATATTTTACTTTTTTATTATATACAAAGTTAAAATCCTGTTCAAGCCAGAAATAAATTATCCGATGTGAATGGAGAAGAGCTTGGAATGATGTTGCTACAAGAAAGAATGCAAAAGGTGTTGGATCAAAATGGCCGATATATAATTTAATTAATTATTTATTCATTATACAAAGATAGTCTTTCATATTCACCACAAAATAAAACGAAATTAAATTCCAAACAACCCAATAAATATCTAACTGCGTCTTAGCTTTTCCGGATCCTATTACGACGAAGTCAAATTTACCAACGACTGTTCCACGCCGTTAGTCGTACAAGGGCTCGCGAAGGTTACTGCGCATTAAATGCGGCTTCAACCCCATTGTCGGCACCCTGCAACTAATTTGTACAGTCTGCAAATGAATATGGTATATAATATTAAAAAAAAACTTATTATTTTGTTTTATTTTTTGTACACGTAACATCAGAAAAACAATACCAAATTATAGTAACACATAAGTACAATGGGGATATGGAATATATATCCACGGGTACTGTAATTTCGAAGAAATCAAAATTAATTCACATTTAGAGCATCGATTTTAATACAATAAATATATCGCCATAATTAAAGTAAATAATTATATTTCACTTTTTAACAGGCTATATTATCTGTGCACCTGTCAAAATATACAGATAGATTAAATATGACAACGGTTTCCATTTTTGAAAAGGTCAATCGACGCATCAATCACGTTTAAAATGATAGGCTATTAAACTCTTTTTAATCTGTCGTGCGTTTCTGAACACATTTACGCCTTTACGGTCACATTTTTAAACTAATATAATTTGTCTATATGTGTTCTCATTGTTTGTGAATAGATGGCGCTAGTAGTATTGGTAAGTTTTGACACGGTTTATTTAATCTGTAGAGAACACCTGTATTCAATAGTGGTCTTCGGCAGAAATGAAATTGAGTTTAGATGTTAGTAATCCAAATCATATTTATTTAATGGAATCGGGCGTTACCTTGCGGAAATCCATCCTAAGTAAGAAAAGGACCAATATTTAGCCACTTCCGCACATGCAGTGGTAGTCGTGCAATAAAGTGCACCGCCCGCCAGCCCGCTGATAAATGCGTATGCGGCAAACAATGCGAATCACACAACCGCCACCGTTAAATTACTCAACACGACCAAATCATACTCAACAAGGTTTAACAAGATATATTAAAATTAAAATACTTTTTCTTCACTGAGGGTATGTTGAAATCTTTTTTTTGCTGTCTGTACGTAGAACCGCCATATCACCTGTCCGTTTGGGGTGCGCTCGCATTGCATAGCCGTTGCACTAAAGCGAGGGCTAAAATTTATGACGCAATTTTAAATACATACCTAAGTCCTTGCTTCGCCTGTAATTACATAATAAGTTAATTATAAATAAAAAAAAACTTTAAAGTTCAACAAAAATATAAACATTTCAGTATCTCTCTTCTGCCATTTTATAATGGCGGTATAATTAAAATACACTAACAAATATTGCATCCAATTTGACTGCTAAAACTGTGAAATTAACATTTTCTCAGCAGTAGACTGAGAATTACAATCATAGGTCGCGCATTCGATTCCCCGGGATACAAACTTATATAATTCAGTTTGTGAATAATTATATAGGATTGCTACTGCTCTCACAAACAAGTTCCCAGTGTGTCGACAACAGCGTTCTCTGTGTACTATATCACATTGCGATCGCCAACCTACCAAGCGTGGCGATTGATATACCCTCCAAAGATATCTTGGGAGGGAGGACTTTTCCTTGCAGCCACAAGTTTTAAAGGCAGTTCTCCTGAGAGCTGGCGCGAAAACTCAACAGTTGCTCTTTACAAATATAGTTTTAAGAGTCCACGACAATAATTAGCTTGCCGAGTATCAACAACATTTAATTTCACACATTAACATCAGTATAGGTTTTTTGTATAGAATAATATACTTTTTATAATAAAGTTTTTGATATTAGTGATTTGTGAAATGTTATTATATATACCTTGTGTCATGAATGAAATGTTAAGTGAAGATCAAGAAACGGCAGCGCAGGATTTTCACTAGAAAAACACTGGATGCAAACAGCTTCATTGGAAATCTATGATCGAAGTTAGTATTGGATGTCTTACGACTAAAATGATAAATCATATACATTCTAAGACTCTCATTGCAGAGGGTTGAATCTGATTCAAATTTCTATCAAATTTGCTGTTTTGTTATTCCACCCATAACGTGTAGAAGTGGTGATATTCTAAAGCAGAGTTCCCCAAACTTTGTTGTGTCGTAGACCAGGTGCCACGTTTTTCCGTGTTGGGTATTCCCCCTACTTACCTGATATTGATTTCCTGTAAATTTCTAACTGTAGTGAAGTTTAGTGTTAAAAACTTAAAGTAAAAACATGTTAATTTATACATTTATTAATTGAATTTAAATTAAAACTACTCAAAGTAAAATTTTGTATCTGTTATGTAAAATATACGCAACATTAAATAAACATAAAATAAACTATAAATAAAATAATATAAGCAATAAGTCAATATTTTTAGTGAGAAGGATGAACCTGATGCTTTAATAATAAATTATCAACATTTGGCGTCAATTTTGTAAGGGTAAATCTTAAATCTCCTCGGCTTATGATGTCTAGCCTGTTTCTTTCCGTTTCAGTGTATGTGTTGAGATTCACTATCAAGGACCCCCATTTCATTCTTTTAATGGACCCCTAAATTTTTTTTTGCTGACGGGATCTACTTTGCAGGTTGTCATAGACCCCTAGGAGTCGATATAGACCACTTTGGGAATCACTATTCTAAAGCCACAAATAAAATATGGCATACACATTATAAATATTCATAACACATTAAAAGACGTAAAATTAAAAAATTGTCAAAACCTTTAACGTTCAATCGATGACGAAATGTTACCATATTTGTATGTCAGGGTCGAGGACATGGTACGAGTTCTAAAAGTCGATTCGTTGTTGCGTAATATTTTAACGAGAATTACTGGTAACACTACCATTATTTATACCTAGGTAGGAGACTTTCAAGGAGTGTATCATTCTGCCAGTTACCAATACCTTTGAAACAGAAAAAAAAAACTAAAATATATATTTTTTAATGAGAATGACATGTGTCAAAACCAGCTAAGAAGCTTCAACCACTCGGAACATTATAATGATTTTTAATACATTTGTATACAGTTTGAACAGGTATAAGTTTTAAAGCTTTCTGTGCTTTATAATGTACACTTGCTGACAATTAATGGTTTAACTTGGAATGTCGCTGCGAGATCGAATTGTAAATGATATCCGCAGAAGAAACATTATCACACATAGGGTGAATAATTGGTAAGTAAGAAAAGGACCAACATTTAGCCACTTTCGCACATGCAGTGGTAGTCGTGCAACAAAGTGCACCGCTCGGCAGCCCGCTGATAAATGCGTATGCGGTAAACAATGCGAATCACACAACTGTCACCGCCAAATCATTCAACACGTGTTTTACCCCTCCACGGGGCATCTTCAGGAGTTACGTTACTCCGATTAGTGCCAAACACAGACTCTGTGTTTTTATTACTTAGGATGGACTTCCCCGCAAGGTAACGCCTGATTTTATTAAATATTGAAAAATTGGTAGTCAGAAGTTGCAGTGCACAGGGATCATCGTTCGTGCAACCGATGGTGGTTAGGACCGAAGGGTTCTAGAGTGGCGACCAAAAGCAGGTAGACGCGGCGTGGGTAAGCCACCACCAGGTAGACCGATGACATAGTTAAAAGTCGCGGAAAGTCGCCGTTTGCGAAAAAAGCAAGACCGGTCTTATCGAGGCGATCTTTGGGGGAGGCCTTTATCCTTACAGTGGGCGTCTATCAGCTGAAAAGAAAATTTTTTGTCTGCTATCTGTCTATGAAGACTGTACTACCAGAAGTAATTGGATAGTCGCTTTCCAACTTTACAGTGAACAGAGCTGCTGGCAATAAAGCTTATATTCAACCTTCAGAGCTTTTATATCTTTGGAAAGAGACAAAAAGAGCGTTATCTTTGTCGCACGAAATACGACTGACAAAACGTCATAAAGGTAGTGTGGGACAGAGATAGTGCTGTACGAAGTCGAAATTAGCCGATTATCTCTTTCCAAAGGTCGATATGCAATATTTATATCCGAGTACTGCATAACAAATCAACGTATATAAGTTTATATAATCAAGTTTGTTAAAACTACATAAATATATAGAAATATAAACACTGACCAATTTATTTTTGCTACAATTAAAAAAATACTACCTATCTATACCATGGCAGTCATTTAAAAATCTCTTGAAAATAATTTATATAACATAGTTGAACATTTGCAACAAATTTAAAATTAAATTATTATATATTACTCACCTAAAAGTAACATAACATAAATTATATTAAAATTAATGAATATTAATAAAGGAAATAATTTGTATCTTTATCATATTATTATAGATTTTAAAATATATATACGAATTTAATACATTTAAAATATGTTTACTTTATAATTATAAAAAACACATTGAATTTTAAATTTATATTAAGGCTAAATTTTCAGGTAATGAATCCATTCTTCTTTTCAGCTGATTGATGCTCACTGCAAGACATAAAGCCTCCACCTGGTAACTACAATCATTCTTCTTCTTCTTACACTACCTGCATCCTGGGCAACTTTTATTATATCGTATAACTTAGTGAGAAGCCTATCTGCGCTTTCAACAGCTGGTGGTAGCAATAGAACCTGTGCACCACCCACTGCGAGTTCAGGCAAGCATCCGTGATACATCCTTGACTGGTCTTCTGAGGATCCCATTCCTGAAACTCCGACAAAACCCTCTCCATGGCTCTCAGGCTGATCTTGAATGAATACATTATACGTAAAATATATACCAAAACTAGACGATATAAATGATTTATTTAGTTAGTCATATAATATATTTTTCTAGAATCGTTTCAGCTGAAACGATTCCACTGGACATAGACTACAAAACCGATCGGAAGTTGTCTGCGTCTAGTGTCTTCCGGCAACTTATGTCTGTCCACTTTGGACATGAAGGTAGAACCTCAGTGCGCTTGCAGATTGTCGATTTCCACTATATCTTAAATAATTTAGAAGCAGACTTACCATTAAAATTTTTCAATTCACACAGTCTAGATCATGGTTGCACAGACTTATTAAGACTAGGGGCCACTCGGGCAAATCATGAACTGATGGCGGGCCGGCCGCCAGAAGTATAGGTAATTAATTTTTTTTGGTTTTATTCTGGAATAGAATTCAATATTTTTCGAATGTACGAGAGTATTATTTTTGCTGTCGACGGGCCACCAGTATTCGACCGGCGGGCCGCGGTCTGTGCATCCATGGTCTAGATCAGAGTCTAGATCTAGATTTCGAATTTTAAAATTTTTTGCGAGCCGCAATTTATTACGCAAATAAAACACTCAAAATAATGTTTATTTTTTACAAAATCATATTTATTGAAATCATTTAAAAGTACAAAATATTTGTATTGAAGTTAGATATAGCGGCACACGTATATGACAGCACTCCTAATAATACTTAAGATGCCGATAGTTAATTATGATCGATGTTTTGATTTAGCTAATTTTATTGTGGAATAATAATAATTATTCACACCAGTAATTTGTTTCGATTACCCAGGAGGTTACATAGGCTATATAAATTTAAATATTAAAATAATATGACAATCAATCGGAGCCAAAAATAATCAAGGAGCCGCAGTTTGGCCACCCCTGGTTTTTAATTTCATTCGACTATCTCTTCACATTCATGGGTAGTTCTCGTAAAGAAATCCTTGAAAGAAACTTGAAGTGAAACCATGTTTTATAACCTCAAGTCATAACTGGTAAAACGCATGTTAAGTGCCTTATTATGTCAAGAAAATTTAGTCTATCGATAAATAAGGTAAAAATAATGTTAAAATCTAATAAAACATGTATACCTACTTAAGTTGAAAGATATCGAACACCTGGGGTCACAGATAACAAATTCAACTTTCATTTGTGTTATAATCCCTCTATCGCCTTCCAACAGACTTTCGTCCAGGTGCAGGCAACGACCGGAAGTCAATAATTGTTCTTATTTTGAAAAAAAAAACTTATGCACTTTAGTTATAGAATGACATAATACGTAAAAACACCGTTGTCATACTAATATATATGTATTTTATTAAAACTATTAACAACCTATTAATTTAATAAATAGAATAGTTGTCTTAAATCCTATTAATTTTCCTTCTTTCTTTCTTTTAACTATAGATATATGTAACACAGCTTTTGTTGAGAGAAAAGGAAATCATCAAATCTAAAAATAGATATAAATTCTTTAAAAAAGAATTTTGTAAAAAAATAATTTTATGTAAACCTTTAAAAAGACTGTATTTTTTTAGGTCAAAATCATTTAGTTCTACACCAATACCTCACTTTGCGTCGTGGTTACATTTCCAAAAAATCACGACGCAAAGTGAATTAAGATTTTCTATAGCAGACCACCATGTAAAGATCGAAGATGGTGATGGGTTACGAAAATACAACTTTTCAAAAAGAAAACTGAACAAAGTTAACATTTAAAAAACAAACATAATATAACTATGCCAATAAATAAATTGGAATAATATTTACTTTTTTGTAACCAGAAACAACACGTAGAAATTTATATAAATTTATTATTCTCTTTTAAAAAAAAAGCACAACACACTACGTAATTGAAACTGAAATTAGCAAAACAAAGTGAAAATAAAACTGTATTAAAATTGTGTTGATTTTTAGTTAGAAAGAGAATCCCTGAGTTTTGATGGCATGGCGCAATTAGAAACAAAAGTGATGCAATCTTTTAGAAAAAAAGTCAATTTTCAAAAAAAAATTTAAATACTCGATCCCAAAACAACGCAACCTCGAAAATCTAACGACGCACAGTGAAAATTAGTACTAATAAAGCAGCGACGCAAGTTCGAAAAAAACGCAAAACGAAACGACGCAAAGCGAGGTATTGGTGTATTTGACTTTGAAATACATTTTATTTTAAACGTAAAAAATATAATTTAATATTTTATAGTTTATTATTATATTAAAATAACATTTATTTATTGACCATAGTTTTTTTACGTAATACACGATGTCTCCTTGGATTTATGGTACACATTGTTTAATATTTTCAATATAACCTTTTTAATATTTTTTGTCTAACCTACAAATATATAATACGTATGTTATAAAATTATTAAAAATTATTAGCGTGTATTACAATACGTAAGTGAAGATGGTGTGACAACGGATACTAAAATTAACATATCAAAACATATACACCTATCCCCCGATTTACACGGTAGATACGTTCCTGAGAAAATAGTGTAAATTGAAAATTTAAAATTCCAAGTCAAAACCATGTAAATCGAAAAGCTTGCAGAAAATGCCTTATTTTGCTATTCAACCGTTGTGATTTTTTTTCAATATTTGGTGTACACAGAAATAAAAATAAAATGCATTGACAAGTCAAAATATTTAATATGTTATATTACGAAAACACTGTTTTTTTATATTTATAATAATCTAAATTATGCACTCACTTGTAATTTAAGAATATGGAAAATAAAATCTTTCTGAAACTGTGAAACTTTCACTCAAATACAATTTTCCGTTGATAAAACTGTAATTTTATGCGAAGAAATACAGTTTGCGTGTGCAGTAAGTCAGCACATAAGTTCGGGATTCCCCGTGAAATGTGTACACAGCGCACGTGTTCGATCACAGTAGCATTTAGTAGAGTGCGATAAGAACAAATAACAACTTATTTGGAAACCGTGTAAAAGTGAAAAAGTGTAAAACAAGTACCATGTAAATACGGGGAAAAGTGTACTTTTCAAATAAAGTACATTATAATTGAAAAATATTGCTACGTAAATTACCGGAAGGTAAGTGTATATATTCGAATTTAGAACACTCGGTCAGAAGAAAGACACCATTTACAATGATCATTAGTTTAGATTTTCTGATTGACAAACATTTTTCGTAACCTTTATATGAGAAGCATTTAAACTTCTCTCTCACCCGATGTTAAACTATCAAGACATCTCACACAACTACTAAGCGGGCACGGGTACTGCAAGCAGTACCTGCACAGTTTTAAAATAATACACAACGATACTTGCCCATGTGACGACTCCACAGTACAGACTTTTCACCGCTTACTCAGACACTGCTCTCGATTGGAATCCAAAAGACATAACCACGTGACCTTATGTGAAAATCTTAATATACCTCCGTTCAACTTACTGCACCTCCTCAGGAACAAATCTACAGCAGAATCTTTTGAAGAGTTGGCCCGACACATTGTTCTAAACCTCAAGGCATTTAACGGTCTGTAGCGCTTGGGCAGCGACTTGAAATAAAATAATGTACCAATTAATACATAATTGAATAAAACTTCTAAATTGTATTGTATTAATATTAGGTGCATATGTAAAAAAAATTGTAAATAAGGATAAATCGCTGCCGTGACTCGCTGCTGGGAGAAGAAAGATCCGTATCAAATAGCGGCAACCCTCTCCCAACTGTCTGCGTTTAGTAAAAGCGAAAAAAGTGTTGTAAAAAAACACTAGCGATACAAATTAAAATAAATAAGAAAACCGATGTTAACCCTTTCCCCTCCAATGTCGAGTGTCACTCGACACTGATTTTGTTCCACAAGCTCCACTGTCGAGTGATACTCGACATGGTGTAATACTCCTTTTTGCGGAAAATTTTAAAACAGGAAAGATTTTTTTTTACTAAAATGTTTGAATCACGAATGAATGAAACATATCCTAGAATCGCAAGATACTATAATTCAATTAAATTTTATCGATGCTACATAACAGCTAAGCGATGACAATATGTACTGTGGTATACACTTGCCGAGAAGATATCTAATCGCTTAAAGGCTCCAAAGTTATAGTTGGATACAATGACGCCGTTAGGTTTTCCACTGGGCTTTCGGCTTTGTAGAGCACTATCTCTGTCCCACACTACCTATGTGACGTTTTGCCAATCGTATTGCGTGCGACAGAGACAACGCTCTACGAAGCCGAAATTAGCCGATTGTCTCTTTCCAAAGGTCGATCGATGTGCAATATTTATCGCCGGGTAGTATACAAATAAGATCCCCATCAATTGATACACTGTTTTTTGCAATCAAAAATTTAAAAAAAAACAATTTATTTCATATTTTTACTTTCAGCAATTATGTTAAAAAACAATTCACCGTCTGTTGAAGTACCCCGTAAAGACGATAAAGTAAGTTTTGGAGTCACGTATGACTTTTATCCTCATCCATTGCTTCCCTTCATCATCGAAATAAGAGCCCATGAGGATTGAACCTGTATAACCTTCAACGAATACAGTTTGGTTATTCTCATCATCAGGTACGGACTCGATTTCAACAACTTTCTTCATAAGGGACATATAGACAAGAAACACGTCGCCTCTCTGGGACAGTAGGTCACCTGACTAACTTCTCGTCAGATCACAACGCTTTGAAGTTATATATTGATATGGCCAATACTCGGTAGCAATGTTAGCTAGGAACAGCAGCGTGGCTGTGGTCGAATTCTTTGGAATATATCACTGTCTAAATCTTTTAGATTCATATAATACGTGACAATCCAAACTTTAGTTATAACCAATACAAGCTAAAAATAAAACATTGTAAATATTCATAACTAAAAATAGAACGAAGTTTTGGCGGCACCATCTTTACGGGCTAGATTAAAGAAGCCGCCATTGTCGGCGAATTTCTATATTTCGAATTTTATTAACACAGACTCGCCGAAAGCATTCATCAAAACCAATTCAAATTATAACGGTATAGTTGTCTGATAAACACAATCATGTTTAAATTTAGTATTACACATTAAATGTTTTACATTATAAAAGTATAAATCACAACAAATTCAAGAGGCCCCATTTTTAAAGTGGGGAGAAAACAAAAAACCGTTGAGGAGCGTACGTATAGAAGTTTTTATCCTATAGCCGTCTCGCTTTAACACACGGATGACTGCATCAACGGTAAATGCATCTCCTTTGACAGCAATTCCCAAAACAAGCAACATTATAGCAAGAATAAAAAAATATTTTTCTTGTAAATTTATATATGATGTATTCAAAATAAACATTAAACAAATTTTTAAAATAAAATAATGACTAGCTTTAATTAAGTTTTAAATTTGAATTCATGATTAATATTGTGGAAGATTATTTTAATCAAAGAAATAGCGCCAAATTAGTTTTAATTTCGGAGAGAGGTTATTAAATAAGTTTCATTAATTAAATCACTATTTCGTCGATTTCAGCTAATCAACTGAATTAGTATTTTAAATTGTTTTTTTTTAAAGAAAGATTGCAAGAAAATGAGATGACTAAATATTCCAAATTACCGTCTACAGTTATTAAATTTATGTTTTCGTTAACTAGTTTAAATATTTTTATAGCATTTAAGCTCTCATAATTATGTTGTATTTTTTTTAAATTTGCATATACAGTTTTACGACAGTCGTAAATATTATGTTTTTTAAAGTTGTACTTTTTTAAGTGTAAATAATAATCTTGGGTACGGTTTGACAATGTTTTTTTTTATTCCAAAATTAGGCCACAGCAGAAAGATTTTCAGACTGTCATTCTTTCGATATTTTTCTTCAAATAATAATTGTTTTATAAATACATTATAACATTTTAAATTGTTTTTGGGAAAATATTTAGAATTTTTTCGTATATTTTTATACAAGTTTCTTATATTCGCTTTTCTAAAAAATGTACCTACAGCATGGTAAAAAACAGAAGAGTTAATAATATATATGCAAAAAAGTAATAAAACGACATGTTATTCTACTTTATTTAGTCATAATTAATGTTATTTTTAATTAACAACACGGTAGTTTACATGCTTAAAATGCAATATTTATTTTATATAACCGTTATCCCGTGATGATGGCCGGTTTAAAATAGTCATTATATATCCAATATACATATCAAAAAATGTCTAATCAATTTATAATCTATGGCGCCACTGGTCAATATGTTTTTTTAAATATTTTAATTAGAAGGAATCTGTTGGCGTAATTAAAAAAATAGTGTCATTGATTGTAAAATTTGCAAGGAAGTTCTCAGACAGCAAACAATAATTAAATTAAATATATAGTAAATTTTTTTAATTATCTTTCTACATTATCATTACGTAAACACATCTGAAAAACAATTGAATTTTTAATAAGGGTGTTTCGTACATTAACAGCTTATGATCAATACATTCATCATTTTAAACCTTTACATTAATAACTAAACACCTTGTATAAACAAATAGGTTATAAAAAAATATTGTACCGGATCAAGCCTAAGGCTTTAAAAAGTCTCGTGACAAAAGCATTAATGAATGTATAGCTTGTTTTACTTTACGTGTATAATAAATCATTTTAAATAAACAAAAATAAATACGCTAACGGAATATGGCGTCCATTTTCGCGCCATAAAAACTGTTACAAACAAACTCATTTGTAATTAATTCCATGACGAAACGCTCGGCACCTAAAGTTATAAAATTAAAGCTGCGAATGTAGGCTACTCTGTAGGGGAGGCGGGACCTTGACACAGAATCACTAGACCGACACGTTTCACTTTTAAACACATAAATGCGCATTAACATGGAGATGATTCTTATTGTAAACAGGATGTCCGGAATGCGTTCGCTTCCGAATTTAAAATTGATTAATTAATTAATCAATTTTTATTTACATTTAAATCTCTATTTAATTAAATCATAAATTAAAATAAATAAACATGTATATAATTAGAGAAATTTTACACATCCCGATAGCCAAATTGCTGTTTATTTGAAGAATTATTTTTCGACTTTGATTTGTCAAGTTATTTCAATATACGTAACAGCACACATATGTCTAATGTTGTATGCATCCAGCCACTTCTGTTATCCTGGTAGTCATTGTTCAAACTAATAGGCGGGGCAGCAGCTTACCCACATCGCGTCTCCAAAGAAAAAAAAAAACATTTCAGCGCCAACTGCCATAGATTGCACCGAAATTTATTAATGTAATTATTACAATAATGAACAACGTATTATTTTATTAATCAAATAAGTTTATAGAAGTGTTAAGTGTTGTGCACTAGTTATACAACAAAATTTACTGAATTAAAATTCGATACACATGTTTAATACTTATGGTGCCCTGGTATATATAATTCATAGCATCAGATAGACGCCAACATTAAGACCTAGGTTCCTCCAAAGATCACGATTATTGATCTTGCACTGCCCTCATGCAGTGACTTTGGCATCAACGTCTTCGTTCCATCCAGTGGGGGATACTATTTACGCCGTATCTACCTCATGTGTTAACAAAAATAAGTGATTTAGTATTAAAAATCACAGATAAACAATTCTATCGCGTTAGTTCTGCAGTTGATTAAAAATACATTGTCTGTATTTTGTTGACATCTAAAACTTTTTAATTCTCCAGCTGTTCCACATGAACATGGATATGACTATTTAAATACAAATTATAGGTGACATCCGATTAAACGTTCTATATTCAATTTTTTATTACGTCATATTTTTAAAACAATTAAATAATGTAATCTATTACAGCTTGAATATACTCCAAAATTATTTATGTGCGGTACATGAATTTTTTTTTAATAAAATTGTAATTTTTATTAAGTTTTTTTTTTTAAATTACAACATGTATCACGGCTTTAAGTAAATCTGGTCGTCGCTTCAGTTTCCACGACGCCCCCTGCAAGGCATGGGCAGGGGCCGCTTAACCTATAGTGCAGGGTGTACAACGCACACGGGCGCCACATTCAAAGGCGGTTCCTGAGCTGGCGGAACAGAAATTCGATACATTAGCTTCTATTTCGCTGTTCATAAAACTTAAAACACAAGACGAAACATAAACTATCGCGGTTCACCGCTTAGTTTCGCAATAGAGATGTGCTACAGGCATAAAAACAATAAGTGTGATTCTGCCGTCATAAGAAGAAAGGCCGTAACTTATACCATACTGTAAGCTATATCTACTTATAAAATAGCTTGTTGGATTTGAAAAAACTCTTGTTGCGACGGCAAAGTTATTAGTTATAGCCGTGGGAGGGGGGGGGGGTCTAGGGGGCGCCAGGGTTTCATTGCACACGGGCGCTACACGAGCTAGAGCCGCTCCTGGGCATAGACCTACCCCAATAATATCTATGGGGGAATGGTAAGGTATTATGGTACACCAGACGCTGCTGTCCATTTCTGGAAAACTTTTTTGTGAGCTGTGGTAATTGTATATTAATGCAGCACAAAGTGCGAATGCACAAAGAGACACGATCGCAAGTTTCAGTTCTTACCAAAGGGCTATCATTACTCAGAGTACTTAATAAATCTATAATTATATAATAGAAGTTATAGCAACAATAATTATATTTAACAGGTACTAAACAAATTAAAAGTAAAAAAAAAAACTTTAGTTACATATTTTTATAACATACCATAATAAGACGTAGTACATCCAAATTGTCTATTGTACAAAGACTTAAATAAGCTTTTATATACAAATAAAGACAATTATTAATAATTTTATAACGCTTGCAATATCCTAGAAATAACGTATATATACAAGTTTAAAAAGAGGGTATTTGATAAAAATTGTAAAAAGAACGATAATCTAATTATAAAATGTAGACAATTTTCTTAAAAGTGCAGACTAAACCACAGATAAGAATATTAAAAATTGTGTTATCCTCTGATGTCCTGTCATATCTGACAATAACAATTTAACAAGTTTTTTTTCTATTGTATTTGAAATTTTTTTTTTAATTTTTTGTAAATAGTAAATGTGTCACGTATAGAAGTATATCTAACAGAACCATTATTGGTATGGCAATCTTTAATTTATTTGTAACCTTTATATATTGCTGGTGTAACTCAATAAATAAACATAAAAATCATCGTATGGAGGTAGCTTCAGTTCTAACAAACACCCTCGAGGAATTGCTCTTTAATTCAAAATCGATTCTCGAGAAATCGGCTATCGTCGTTTTTGTTAAAAAAAAATTGTTTATAATCCTTTTTTTATTATAAAGACATAAAAAATCTTTGTAAAATGTTTTATTTTCCTTTTGGACTGCGTTAGGCAGAACATCTAGCAGTATTAAGTCTCAAATTAACAGACGAAAAGAGGTTCTTTCCAAATCTACCTTAGATTTTGGAGGGAATCTCTCCTCTCCAAGGGAGGATGACAGACTCACGGGGAATAGCTTTTTAAACCTGAGAGCAAACAAAGCGGCTCCATTATCGAACTACAATTTAATTCAGTACCACCCACTCTTTTTATACGGCAGATATGTTTTTAAGAAACGCATGCAAATAAATCGTGTTAAATAATACACGTGACATATGGTGAATGAAATGATATGTATCAAAAAATATTAAATATTGAAAGACAAACACAATTTTCATAAAAATAAACCCATTCAAAATTAATAATGGTCTCATTGTATAAATATTAATAAAAGGAAATAATTTATTTTTATTACAAACATTAAAATGGCGTCACGTCAAAATTTGACTCGATAAGTATAAAATTTAAAAACACAAATTTAAATTAAGAATAAGTCGCCGCTACTTGAAAACAAGGTACGCGTTTATTACCGAAAGAATCAAAAATGCCATAATCAGTAAATACGTCAAATATGCAGATTGCTATAACTGTTGGGTTTGAAGACCTTCATATTCCTCCCATCGTATTTTGTGGTTGCATAGTTAAGTTTCTCTAAGTACCGTCAAAATTAGGATTACAAAAAAAATTAATACTTATTTTTTAAAAACGAAGTCCGTCGATCTATTTCACTACCTACACATTAAAGGTTTAATTTTAGCCATTTTTATTTCACACAGATAAGAAATAGTCGTATGAATCGATTAAGATGCATTGTTATAATCGATTTTAACTTAAATATAATACGAATGCACATTTCACATTGGAAATCGACATCGGACGCCGTTCTGCCTTTTATATTTACGACGGATCTTAACGCGAATCCGACTCTCACTCGATGGACCGGTTTTTTTCTTTGTGTTAACGACATTTTTTGGTACGTTACTTACATAAGTCTCACTTTAAAACCTTTCAAACGTACATAAAGTCCTTTACGGTCGCTAAATAAAGACAATTGTCAAATATCGTGCCTTAAAAAATAGAACTATTTTGAATTCGATAAAGCAATGAAACAAAATTTTTGTTGATACTTACTAAAGTCTTCCGGAAAGCAGACTTTGTAACAAAGTAAATTTTATTTTTATTTGCATATAGACTACCGCCTGGTTAGTTATATCGATTCTACCGACGTGAATCTGGCAAGAAGTGCAATAAAAATATTTACTCTTATGTTGAGATCCACATTGCATATTTTTCGGCGATCACAGTTAACAATAAAATAGTTATAACATAAAAATAATCTTCAATTTTTTAACAAACTAGTTAAAAGTCAGTGGTGACAAAAAATGCACACACGATGGTTTGACATCGAAAATACCATTTACTTAAAATCTTGCGTCAATACAGAACAATAATTGTTGTTTACAGCAAATACAATAAATTGCACGTTTAAATTTGAAATAAAAAAAAACGTATTTTATCAGACTTTTAAAGAATATTTATAAAATGATGTCTACATTACCGTAAAATAAATATGTAAATATTCATTTTATAATTCATCGACCTGACAAATTAATCGAAAGATTAGGCAGAATGTACCATGTCGTCTACCCTGATTTTGCAATTAAAAAAAAACTTTCTTTAACAATTCCGCGGATGACATTTTGAATTAATGAAAAATATTAGCAAATGATTTACATAGTTATGTGCAAGTGTTGTTAGAATTATTGAAAACTTTAACAAATGTTAGAAGAGATCCGTTAAGTTTTGGCGCCATACATGTCTCGATCTTCGGCGCGATAGGCACGTAGGTACCGCAATTCGTGAATGCCTCATGACAGCTGTAGTAATTTAAATCATAACGGTTGCACGACTTCTTAACTTGCCCGATGAATCATCTTTCCGCTTGATTCACTACGCCTTAGTACTACACAGCCGTGGTTTGTAGCGATCGTCCCTGCCGCTGTTACGATAAAACTCACCATAGTCGAGAACGCGAGATACACAATGAATATTGCATAATGTGCACCACATATAAATGAACAAACAATTTAAATCTGCACAAAAGAGTTCAATGTGAAAATTTCAATCAGTTGAAGCCGTAAAACCACACAGATCAATACATGAACAGCTTTAGTTTTTCGAAAGCATTATTCACTAATGTCCTTCATTTCGCGGTCCGTTAATATTAGTAGAGTTGTACATATTGTTATACGAGTATATGTTACGATTTACGATTGAAACCGGTCTGCCTGCACGCCTGCCGATCTCTACATCGATTCAGTCACCCCGAACCGAATGTTTCTCACAAAATGATTCACGTCTCGCCTCTCGGTCAACTTTCTACTTTGAACAGTTATAGTTACTGTTAAAGTTAGGTGGTCCGAGCGGCGGATAACAAAGTCGGCGGGTAGGTGCAAATTCTTAGAGACCCCAAAAGGATTACCTGTAAAGGCCACGTGCATCGGCCGAGCCTAAGTTGTCTTCAGCACCAGATCGCGGCGACCACATGCAGGCCGGGATTGGTGCAATGTGATAGCAAGCACAAAGTTTACACCGAATCACGTCCTATGCGTGGCCATCGCTGTGAACGACCGGCCGGGTAACGGGATCGCGCGCCGCGGATGCTGAGTAGCGGTCTCCGAAGGCCGAGCCCGCTTGGATAGGCCGGGACTGGTGCAATATCGCTCACGAACCGAATATAGCGCCAGTCACAACCCAGCCACACGGGCGTCGTGGACAAAGGACGACGCCGCACCGCGCCCGTACATCTTCGTGCTTCTATTATGAACTTGTAAGTTAGTGAACTCGCGGACGGTGTTTGCTTCGGAAGAGAGGATCGCGAACTGGCGCACGTCAAACCGGAGCGGCGGTCGGCGCCGAAGTGCGGTGGCGCGGGGAGAGCGACGCGAGCGCAGCTGTCGCCTCCCCCGTCCCGCAGCCCGCGCCCCGCGCTCCCGCCATCACCAAAGGCCCTTTATCGTTCTGGGAAGTGGTTCCTAAACTTCCCGACAGTGTTGACCACTTATAAATTTCCCTATGTTGTATGCAAATTCGCGGGTACAGGAAAGTTGTAATCCTTGATACAGAAGAGTCGATAGTCGATGACGTAGCTCACCAATCGACCGAGCTTTAACATATCGACCCCGTGCCATATTAGTCATCTATGTGATTGATGTTTACAGATTTAATTCTATACATTCATTATTAAATAAAATGACTTCTAAAACATACAAATACTTTTGATACTTACAATTATATACAAATAAAGATTTGAGAGAATTCTTCATTATGAAAATTCGGAAATAACGATGAAATATAAGATAATCTTCAGATAAATTTCGTCGTAACTATTTTTTTCAATTAATTATTCATTTTTTTACACATAATGTAATGACGGACTTAATGCCTCGTAGGACTATATATTCTCTACTAATCGATCTAACAATTAAATAATTCCTCTTTATTCTAGCGCATCTCCTTTTTTAAAATATGTATTTACATGTGACCACTTTTAAAGTTTACTCTAAATTATTATCGAATAAATTTTAATGAAATTACTTACATATGTATGAATTAAAAAATAACTAATTAATAAAATGTTAATGAACTTTAATGAATGTATTTAATACAGTTATATTTAATGTATGTTTAAATAAATGTGCTGTTACATTTCAGCAAATTTAGGCAAATATTTTTAAATAAAAATATAATTTTAATTAAAAAGTTGGCAATTTTTTTTACAATTGCAACCCCGAGATATTCGACATTCAATACAAACCGTCCATCCCGTGGCGGCCGTTCCTACCTACCTGTACCAGTGCTATTTACCACAGAGTAAAAATTAACAGAAGAACAAATACCCCCCAATTGTTAAAAGTAATTTGGTCATAAAATTATTTATGGGAATGAGGAATTCAATGTAACTAATAAAACGTTTTGTTTTTTCTTTAAAAAAATGTTCATTGTTTACTGCTACAGTTATAGATAAAGAATAAGTCTCTACGGAAAAAAGTATTAATACAACAAAAATGTTTTAATATTCAATCAATGCTATAATTTATTCTAATTGGCTGCGTTATTCTAAAATACAAATTTCTGAGATAACCATATTAACAACAAAAACTAGTTTATAAGATTATATTTTTATCTCGACGATATGTATAACATTTTTAGGCATTTCTCGAATAATGTTTATTTATTTATAACTTTTGTTTACGTTGTCAATGTACTTTCAGTTTTACTATTGCAATTTATTAAATTTTTTTGTTATTCTAAATACAAAAATCGTTTACTTTTAAATAATTTTGAACGCAGTATTATTAGTTATTTTTTATCTATATGCTAGTTGGTTCAATTCAAATTAACCTGGCAAGAAATTTAATTATTATTTTTATAAAATTTATTGTATCACGTAAAATTCAGTGTCATACACATTTTAGATATGTTAAAATAATATATAACCTTTATTGCAATAATATGCTACAAAAATATATGTATTAATGTTGATTCATTGAATTAATATGCTCTGTTTAACATAAACTACAGCAAAATTTAGATTACACACAATTTATTAATTGATTAAAAAAAATGGAAATATAAATGTTTTACACGTGAAATGTTGAGGTAAATATTTTAAATATAGAGATTAAAATATTGAATTTGTTATTAATTTTTTGTTACTAATTTTAGTTGTATGTATATATCTTTCTTAAATTTAAACATTTATTACTAAATTATAGCAAAGTGCGAAGGGCTCCCTGAGGAGACACGACATAGGCTGTTTTATATTATTTTAACCAATTTGATGGGCCGGCAAGATTTTAGATCACAGCGCTGGTTCAAGAACCCTCTTCAGGGATAAACCTCGGCTTGGAGACTTGCTATTGCCTGGTTAACATGACTGCCACTACAGATAGCGTTAGCTCTGGGAGTAGAGACGAAAGAAATTGCTAGAACCCTTCTATTTACAATCATATCTAGTTACTGATAGAACATATTCCCATTTTCTATCAATCATAATATTAACTTTTATATGATCCACATGTCAAATACAGGGTGATTTAATATAGGTGTAAAAATTTAAAGGGGTAAATGTACAGCTCGTTTATAAAGAAAAATATTTATAAAATTTACAACTGATTCCAATCAGCCTGTATAATGTAATTGTTTCGAAATATGTCAAATTGATTTATGTTCACGTTTAAAATGTAACAGGCCAATAATTATTGGCGATAAAAATTATGCAGGAAAAAATAGTAAACAGTATTTAATTCAATGTTTTATAATTCGAACGCATTTTCTTACTCTATTATCATTACGTAATTTATTGTTTCTGAAGCCAATGATCTTTCACCCCTCTTAAACTTTTAAACCTATAACTAATCATTCTGTATATAATTGAATAACAATTAACCGTATTAATGTATTAATAATATGTTTACTGAATATATTTCGACTAAATAACAAATACATTAACAATTCTGTTATTTTTTTACGCAATTAATTCTCCATTAAATATGTTATCAAATGTATGAATCAATTCATTCATATATCACCTTTGTTTACTGTAAAACATGCTACATGACTAACATATAAGAAATTTGTGTCAAATATAGCTCTAATATGTTGACAACTTTAAAGTTTTTCCGTAATAAATACCATAACAGAGCACAAAGAGCAATTCATAAACAATTTATATTATGATTTTAAAAATTGAACACAGTATATTTTTAAATAATTTTGGAATGACAAAGTTTTTAAATTTCCCGCCAAAAATGTCAATCTTTTTCTTTTATACGCATAATACTTTGATGTAGTTTCGGATATAACATCCATTTCATGTAATAATATTCTTATTTTAAAAAAGAAACATTGTCATCAATTAAAATAGAATAATTATGAAAATTTTCTAAATAAAAAAATTTAAAGTTTCCCGCCAAAAACAGATAATGCATTCGCCGAGTCGACATCTGTTCGTAAAACCTCACCTGCCAGGCGTTGCCAATTTAAAATAAGAACACAAATAATGTTATAAAGTGATGAATGGGTTTACTGAATAAGATAAAAGAATACTATAGTCATGATATTTATTTTTCTTCTATATTATATTTACGTCATTTTTGACATGTCTTACACTACAAATAAAGTTTTCGAAAGATTAAACCATTTTTTAAACATACATTTGGAAAATGTTTTAAATAGTTTTACTAACCTAAAAAATAAAGTTTACCTGTCTTCCTGACGCCGGGGATTTTTAAATGACAATTTTATCTAACTTTTTTAACACAGTAGTTAGATCTTTATACATAATTTTATTTCTTTTATACTACCTTCATAACATAAGCTACTTTTTGGCTGTTATAATATTAACTAAATGTAGACTGTAAGATATAACATTGTTAAATATAATGTTAAGATATAAAAGTACATATATAATTATCATGCAAATACGCAAAAAAATTTACAAGAAAAGTATGAAAATAATTTTACGTCAAAAAATGTTTCATTTTTGTGTTTTTTTTTAATACTAATATCATTGAATTATTAAAAATAAAACACTTTAAATTATTATAAAATATGTGAGCATAAAAATGTAACAATTATAATTTAAAACAGAACATATTTATTTTATATAATACACTAGCTATGCCTCGTGACTTCGACCGCATGGAATTCAGTTTATTTACTTTTTTTTTCGTTTTCAGTTCAATTATATAATCTGGACATGACTGTCATAATTTACATAAACTCTTACATCACCCACATCTTGTAACGTCATCATTCGTTCGGAGTTTTCGTTACAATTCAAATAAGCACGAACTGTCACAGCGACATATGAAATTCATTGGAATGACAGTGGCGCCATCTGTCTAAAATTGATCAAACTAACTTAGAATCCTTTGTGGGTTCATACACAACAACTTTGCTAAAGATCATTACATGATCAAATGCATAGTTTATGACTGTATAAAGGACATACAGAGGGACCTTAATTTATGTATATAGAAATAACATGTTATTCTATGTGTTATTTTTTGAATCTTCTGGAACCTTCTTTTTGAAGATGTAATGGTTTTTTTTGTGGTACCCACTATTGGGGACTTCTCCTTCCACCCCCTATTTAATTGGGAACAGGGTTTTGTATTTCTTAATAATTTTTTCACTTGAATTTTTATTTTCGTTCTCGTCTTCCATAGTACACAATATCTTTTTTTTCCTTCTATCATTCTACAATTCCATCTTCCTTTCTCAATCATTCCATTCCTTTCGTACATCCTCAAACACTTCAGTTATCCATTTCTATTACAGTATCACAGTTTTAATTGGTTTAATAATTTCTCGTGTACATCAATTTTATTACGGATTTATTTTACAACTGTTTTTTTTTAATATCAATGAATCTATTTTGATAATTTTACAATATTTTATCCACCTATGTTTTGTTCCTGTCTATTACGTATTGTGCAACTTTCCTAAATATCTAATGGTTAGCTGACTCTTTAATTCTGAAAGAAAAATTATTCTAAAGCAGAATGCTTTAAATAGTAAAACGTATATAATATCGAAGTAAAAATACGAGTTGTGATACACTGATCCGTAACGTGGTCGCTTACAACCCGCCTTATAAGAATGCTCAGTCACTAAGAGAGCAACGGAGAGGGTTTCACTCGGAGTTTTGCTGAGATCGAATTGGAAATGAGATTCGGAGAAGAACCGAGATCACCGACGCGACGTAGATCGAAGAATCGCTCGTTTGATGTGGCAGTGGACTAACCAATGGCCGGTAAGGCCGAAAGGCCAAGTGGCGACAACGAACTCTAAACTAGGTTGACCGACGACATGGTTTATCTCATAAAAGTAATATTTTGCGTACCGAAGAGAACGTCGCTTTGAGAATCTCCAAGGGAAAAGCAGCCTTCACACGGCTCCGTTTTGTATTACAATCATGGAAACTGACTAGGAGAGTTAAGCTCAAAATATTCCGGTCCAATGTGAAAACCGTGCTGCTATATTGATGCGAGACGGTGAAGACATCTCGCGTCGGCTCCAAGTCTTCGTTAACAACTGTCTTCGACGTATTATCTGTGTATACTGGCTTGAGAAACTTTCCAACGTAGATAGAACGGTGCGGTGATAGGCCGATGGATCAGCAGATCATAAGCCACACTCCGAAGGTACCCTGATCACATACCGAGGTATGCCTTGGAATGGAATACTCAAAGAAAGCGAAGACGTGGTCGCCTAAAGCAAACCTGGCGGCGGACGATCACTGCAGAAGTGAAGGCAGTTGGAATGACGTGGAACGAAGTAAAGCGCGAGGCTCAAGACCGCTCGGGATGGCGTGACGTACTGTGGACGCCCTCTGTCCCATCGTGCGGACATAGGAATAAATGATGACATAATTTTCGTGTATATTGAGGTTATTATTGATATGGCATAAAAATAAAATAAAAAGTAATAATAAATCGTCAAGAAGCATAACTACGAGTATGTGTGACAAAGAATGTGATGTGCTTTGTGATGCGATTATCGTAACTTTTAATAAACTTTATATTTGAATCGGTAATTTCCCGATGTAATAATACTCGTATTTATGTTTTTTCAATTAAAATATATGTTTCCTAAATTTTACAGAATCTTATCTAATCTTTTTAATAGTAAAAGAATAGAATAGTTGATATTACATCTGTTTATTTCACAAAAATAAAAAAATCAATTTATAACCTAAAAAAGTTATTTAAAATATATCTATTCTTAAAAATAATTTCGGGCAGAGGCATGATTGATTAAAAAATAAATTACTATGATATATTTGTGAATAATAATGTGCCAAATATAACATTCATTAGAAAAACAAGTGAAACACTAAATAAGCGATAAAAATAAAATTAACCATAAAAATTACCGCATTTATTCAATTTACCTTCATTACGAATTATTGTATTTTAATGTCATATATATTTTCAAATATTTAAAATCTTTTTAGAGTTAAATATGAGTATAGTTTTTATTCTGACAAAAGAAATGTCACCGGAACAAGATACGTAATCTTTGTAGTGTGTTAAATTTTTACACATATTGTGCGATCCGAAGTTGAATAAAAGTATCTGGCATAGTCTAGCGGATTGGATGGTTGAAGTGGCGTTGGGTAGACCACATAGCGGATGAAACTGATGAGTTATCATGATCGCAGCTAGTAGTACTTGTAGTAGATTTACAACTGGACCTATTTGAAGTGGCTTGCATCGAGTGTCTTTCAACGATATTGTCACGGTCGTATCTATATCTTCTGGGTGGATGCAATACGCTGTGCTTACCGCTCCGTGGTATCCAGAATCTTAATTAAGAAAAGGACCAATATTTAGCCACTTCCGCACATGCAGTGGTAGTCATGCAATAAAATGCACCGCCCGCCAGCCCGCTGATAAATGCGTATGCGGCAAACAATGCGAATCACACAACCGCCACCGCCAAATTACTCAACACGTGTTTAACCCCTCCACGGGGCATCTTCACGAGTTATGTTACACTGATTAGTGCCAAACACAGAATCTCTGTGTTTGGCACTAATCTAATTAAAACTAACTAAAATAATTAAAACTAAGGGCGGTGCATTTCATTGCACGACTACCATTGCATGTGCGGAAGTGGCTAAATATTGGTGCTTTTCTTACTTAGGATGGACTTCCGCGAGGTAACGCCTGATTCCATTAAATAAAAAAGAATCTTAATTCCAAGTAACCATCTGTTCCATCATGGGCCTGATAAGAAGACTCAGGGTACTAAGGTCACTCAGAGAACAATGGAGAGGGCTATGCTCGGAGTCATGCTGCGAGATCCAATCAAAAATGACACCGTGACCAAAGACACCGTGGAGAAGTTGATGACTACATTATATTTATATGCACTCTTTCGCGTAATTCGAGGCATTTGAGCGCGAAATTTGCAATTCGCGTTATAGTGAAACCGCGTATAACGGGGTCGCGTAAAGCGGGGTATTACTGTATTTCTTTATTCCTTCATTTTAAATTTTAATTATAGAATTAATACAATTAAAATTGTTGATTATAAATTACATCTTATTATTAAGATGGTTTAAAGCCAGCGGTGGAGTTGCATGGTTAATACATTAATACAATTACATTTAAGGAACATAATTACAAATTACATTGAGGAAAATTAGATCTTGCGGCGCGTGATATGTTTTACTATTGCATGCACTTTGACGCACTTCTGACGTAATTTGCAACTGATATAGAAACACTAGCATGTTTCACTTCCTATTCCAGCCAAAGGACAACTTACTTATAACAAATCTAAATTAAAATCCAAAATGGCGGCCATTCGATTGTTAATCTAATATATAAAATTCTCGTTTCACGGTGTGCATGATTGATGATTGAACTCCTCCGAAACGGCTTGACCGATTTTCGTGAATCTTAGCGCGCATATCAGCCACGGTGAAGAATCGGACATCTATTTTCCATCCCCCTAAATGTTTAGGGTGCTACACCCCTACATTTTTTTTATTCTTTAGACAATTTTTTTGGTTTTTATTTTGTTATGATATCTCATCTACGATCATCCATCATCCCTCTACGATCAACCCTTATATTTTATTTGTTTTTTATTGTTTCTTAGAAATAACATACATGGCAAAACCGGGATCACCAAGTAATATATAAAATAAGTATACGGAACTCTATAGGCGAACGAAATTAATCAAAGCAGCCAAATATGGACTCAACTGGTACATCGAATCTATATGGCAAGTTCCAAGTGGCAGTGGGTATCTAACAACACGAAGGACAGATGGTTGGTGGCGCTTTAAGATTCTAGAGATGGACCAGGGAACGGCATACTCTGCGTTTGACATCTAGCAGCAAGTAAGATAGAAAACCTTTTTAAAGTAGTCGGAAGGTGCTGGACGCATACCACTTCTAATTTGGGTATCTATGAATATGGTATATTTTTGTATATTTTGTATACTATTATATACAAAATATACAAATATAGTATTTTTAACCCTTAATAACCTAGTGTTTCAATTTTGATACCAATCTTTTAAACCGAATGTTCACATTACTATTAGTTTTTTTTTATAGGTTGGCTGTACGTATTTTACCCTTGTATAATATTCTTTCCAACGAAATAAAAAAAATCTATTCCCTACATCTAGACCCTCAAACAAACACAGTAATATTAAAAAAAATCACTTTCGTAAATCAGGCTACTAAGGGTTAATTATATACTACTGTGATCAAAAAATAAAGTGAAATTGTCATGTCATGTCTTCCGGGCATTAGGATGGCAGGTATTTTTCCTAGGTTGGTATGACTGTCTATAACATATGTCAAGTATCTGTATGTCAAAAGGTTTATTATTTCATACATACAGTTCTATTAAATGTTGCAATTTTGTCAAGAACGGTGCCAAAATCGCTCAATTAAAAAAAAAGTGTTAAAAACCCTGCTAATACTGTTCTGAACCACCGTGAGACTTCTGGCTATTACAAACTCAAAAGTCCAATGCGGGGACGCCATTTTGATACGATTGTGGAGAAAAAAAAACAGAATTGAAGAAGGTCTTGAAAGCTCTACCGGAAAAAGATTTATGCGACTGTTTCGAGGACTAAGAAAAGCGTTAGTAAAATTTACTATAATATGACATTTATATCTTTGAAGAGGATGAAATCGATTCGGAAGAATAAATAAAGAATTTACTTTTTATAAAACAAAATCACCTTAGTTTTTGATATTATTTAACGCTGTCTTATGTAACCACTTTCATTAAATATATATTTTTAATGTTTACTGTCTATGCTTCCACATCGAACTTTCTTGCAATGTCTCTGATATTGAGACATCAAGAAGTAAATTTTAAAAGTTTTTTTTTAAATAAAACGACATAAATAATTTTATAATTCATTGTAATATAAAAGTGTTTTTAAACAATAATAAAGCTTGGAATTGAATATCTTTAACTACTATATTAAAGATTTTATGTAACATTGACGATTTAAAAGTGTATATGTCTACTCGAATAAAGATATTTTGAATTTAGAATTCGAAGAAAAAAAAACATGGCTATGTTTTTGACAGACAGCTTAGAGCGCATTTAGTACCATAACTACATTAGTATTTCCAAATGGAAGCTGTTATTGTAGGAGAACTTAACTAGTATGTACTATATATATATATTTATTTATTTATTTCATGGCTCCCGCTATTGGAGGCCTCTCGCACTGCCCTATGGTATTTATGGGACAGGGCATTAAAATCAAATTTATAATACATAACATCCTCAATTAAAATACCTATTTACTTTCACAATTAAACAACTTTGAATCTTTAAACAATTTTCTTTTTTATTTATTTTATCGTTATTTATTTCACATTAGTGTTATTTTTTTCTTTTCCTTTTATTTCTTATACGATCTGTACTATTTTCCCATGTATTCCTATTAATTACGTCGTCAATTATTTATCTATCTAATTGGAATGTTCTAGGATCCTTCTAATGACGTAATAAAAACGTTTACGACCCGATGCACCTTATTCCACTACTAATCTGTAAGGCCAGGTCTCGTATCGGCGAGAACTAGAAGTCAACACAGTCAGTTGTGGACTAGCTATGAGGAGTGCCCATAAGTAAAAGCAATTTCTACCATAAGGTCGAAACCAACATCGTACTCAGACAGTCGTGCAACTGAGCCTGGTGGTAGGAATCTTAACCGATCATGGTATTTTTAATTAACATCTGTTGATGATGGGAGGTGATGCCTGAATCAAAATTAATGCTGTGAGAATGGTACAAAATGTGAAGAATAAAAGAAAAACGAAAGTGAGAAATTGTGAAGGATGAAAGAGAGAACGTAAAAATAGGAAAGGTTGTGAAAACATCATTGTCAAATATATCCCTGTACAAAAAATAGGAAAAAACCTTTCTCAGGTCGTGCCAGTAAGAGGACGAAACTGCTGGCTTTTACTCCTTCTTTGTACGAGTGGAGTACCGAGGACTACCCATCTTGCATCCCCAAGGTGCTTCCTCGAGACATCAAGGGTCTACTGGGATTTCTCGAGGAGTTGGGTTAGTTATGTAAGATTAACCCATGCAAAATGATCGCAGTGCGCTTGGTTGCGGAAACCAGATCACAAAGACAAGACGTAATAAAAATTATCCTTAGTGGAAAATATTATTCGTTGACGAAACATATACGGTCTATAAATTTAACGGAAATAAAATGTCTGTAATATTAAGCAATATAATGTTAGATAATATTAGATAATTTTAAGATATTTATTGATTTTTTTATTTTACGATATTTACGGATATTCAAATGATATGAATCATAAAAGTTGTTTCACATGTTTAATCAACAACATATTGACACGAGATTGTTTGTGTGAAGAAGTCTTTACGTGTGCGCTGTACACAACCGGGGTGATTAACCTCTAGTGCCGACTTATTCAAACTTGGGCCACGGGCAAATGGACATCAGGTCGCTTTTACCGTAATGCAGTTAGTTGTTTGTGTTATCAATCGCTCGGTCGCTTAACGTTTATTCCGTATAGGCACACGACGATAGACGCCTTGCTCTTGTAAAATTAAAAAAAAAAACGATGAACTTTGACAGCGGAAATTGGCGGGAAAATTATTGTTTAAATGACAAATCAAATTGCTTTGAGCTGTCAAATATTTACTATAATTTATTTTATAACATGTTTAGCTATATTTATAATATACTTTTTAAACTTATTCAGGATGATTAGTGTACAACCCTTTTAACTTATGCCTAATCATACTGTATAAAGCAATCACTCTGAAATGTGTTTTTTTGGTTTGGAATCTACATATAAGTTCTGACAGTATAAAGTATAAAATCAGATAGTAAACAATCATTAATTTTAAAATTTAAAACCCTTTCTTACTATATTATAATAACGTTGTTTATTATTTCTGAAGGCATTAATTTATTGATGTAGTATATCATACATTAAACACAATGTTCAGCCTTCTCGGGCGCCATATTGTCGAAATGCCAAACGAGTTTAATCGAAGTCCAACCTAACCCGAGGTTTACTCATGGGAGACCTGGGCCCAGTTACTCTATAAGCAGTCTTGGAGCTCGACAGCCTTCAAATCCGGTAAATTGTAGGATGTAGCGGTCCAAGTCGAGCTTCCACCGGAGCCTTCGTGCTTCGCAACGCTGTTAGTGTGAATATTGGCGACATAAATAAAACTTTTGAGCAGGCCTGATATAACTGCTAGACCGTTGGGAAATCGATGACGCTGTGTTCTATGTTGCTTTGGAACCACTCCACTCCTATATAGTAAGTCGGCGCTTGGGCGAAAACAATACATGTGTAAGAAAATATGATAAATCTCATTGAGATTTTATATACAGTAATACCCCGCTTTACGCGACCCCGTTATACGCGAATTCACTATAACGCGAATTGCAAATTTCGCGCTCAAATGCCTCGAATTACGCGAAAGAGTGCATATAAATATAATGTAGTCATCAACTTCTCTATGGTGTCTTGACCATCTGTCAAACAATTAAAAACAGTGTTGGGTGTTATGAATGTATTTTACAAGAACGTAAACAAAACGTTACCCAAAAGACAATAGATGTATTTTTCCGTAAAAAATAAGAGTATGTATTGCATAAAGTGTTCCTAGATTTAAAGTGATTGATTAAAATGATTTGTATTTTTTTGTAATAATTTTTGACTATGTTTAATCATAAACCTCGTTATATGCGAATTTCAATTAACGCGATTTTTTTTGGAACGTATCCCTCGCGTAAAGCGGGGTATTACTGTAATCATATTGACTTATTTGCGGATTAGGTAAACCCCCAGACCGACGACATAGTTAACATTGCGATAAAGAACTGGATGCGGTCATCGTGGAGATCTTGGAAGGAGGCCTGTACCCTGCAGTGGGTGCCTGTCAACTGATGATGATGATCTGGACTTGCCGAGACTTGAACCTAAAGTAAAGCGGACGGATAATGCATGCTGCGACTGCTCGTAGATCCGTCGCTTCGATTTTTTATCTGTCATATAGTAAATTAGACAATTTGGAAAAATTTGTCATCACCGGAAAAATGAAACAGCGATGACGAGATGATCTATGCGATGGTCCAATCAGGTCCACGCTCGCTACCACAGTAGCGCAACAATACACACGGCCAAAAACCAAAACCGATGGCGTAATATAGTTCGTTGTAGTTTCCAAAAAGATTCAACATCTTCAGTGATGAGAGTTTATGATGCAGGGAGATGGAGGAATGATTTGAAATCTCAATTATTCTTTTGTTAATATAGTGTATAGTATCACTGTATCATTGTAAATATTTTCTTTGAACATCTCCCGCGCTAAGCTCTGAATAATATTCTAAAACGTATTTGTGATATGACAAATAATTTTCAAAACACGCACACGCGCACGCTAGTAATTGTACTTACCCCGCGTAAAACTAAATCCAGATTTCAGTGACATGTAAAAACCCTTCAAAAATGTTTATAATAGTTTTAGGTTTTATTACATTAGGAAAACTTGTATTATTGGCCATATATATATTGTTCAATCTTATAGTCAAAGACAATGAACAGCATTATTTTACGTAATTTTTTTTAATTTATTAAGAAAACGAACAGCACAGATAATTAATTAAAATACTAAAACAAAAATCACGTTTTAGTATTTCAATTAATTATCTGTGGTATACGTTTTCTTAATAAATTAAAAAAAATAACAAAATAATGCTGTTCATTGTCATTGACGTTTTCATATTTCGTGTTTGATTAAAATATCGAATCTGTCTCTGGTATATAAATGAATAAATACCATAGAAGACAATCAGGTGGGATTATTTACACAAAAGATAAAAATTAATTACGCTGTTGATTTTAGATTAAACAATATCTTTTAGAGAATTTACAAAAGTATTAATTTTTTATGATAGAAGACGCTTTTATGTTTTTATAAAAGAACTTAATGTATTATTTACCTGGCCGTATGTATTTTAGATAAATAAAAATTCTATACAGCCATTGTTTTACAAGGAGTATTATATAGTTAAGTCGACCTTTTTGGAAGTGACCATTTTTTCTTTTTTCAAACTGAGAATCTGAACATATTTTGTAGTTTAGAACAAAAGACGCAAGACTTCACAATCGAGTTTGAACTCTAGTTGAATAGACTTAGAGACTAAAATGTGTTCTCTATACAGTGGCGAAGCGGGTGAACAGAGGAGGCGGTTCCGAGAAAACATAAAAATATTCGTTCCGTTGAAATTTTTGCGAACCACTTGTACTGTTAATAATAAGACAGCACCCAATCGCCTAAACTCTATTGTTATATTGCAACATTCAATTACTATTCAAAGTACATTGTACGTATGAACTAGGCTTTTACTTTGTCAACAGTCATTGCTTTTATACTCTGTACGCAGGTCCATTTTTTTTTTGGGTTGCCATTCGTAGGTGTCAGCACGTTTTGTAAACTACGATAAAAAATAACGTTCTATTTTTAAAACACATGTTTAAAAATAGAATGACATTAACGTATGTTTTTTTAAGTCGTAGAAATATCATAAATAAAATATAATACTGCCATTTATTGTTGTAGATTTAAATAAATATTACTAAATAACGAAGAATTTTATATTATTAAATTATTTTATGATTAGTCAAAGAAATTTAAAAATATTTTCATTAATTTTTACAAGGCCCATCTAAATTTTGTATTAATAAAAATAAAAATACATATTTTATAAAATCTTTTTATTTCAAAATGAACGAAAGCTAAAAAAATGTTTGCTAAAAAAGTTAACTTTAATATTTCTTTTTAATAATATTTTCCCGCAAAGACATGATTAATTAAGAAATAAATAACTTATATATTTGTGAATAATAATGTGCTAAATGCAATATTTATTAATAAAATAAATAAAACACTAACGGATGAAAATGAGGTTGTAAAAATTACCTTGTTTATTCAATTTAATTCCATTTCGAATATTTGTATTTTTTTTAAATTAAAGTATTCATAATCCTCATATAGTTAAATATGAGTATAGTTTTTATTCTGACAAAAGAAATGTTACCGGAAACAAGATACGTAATCTTTGTAGTTTGTTTACAGTTTTACACATATTGTGCAATCTGAAGATGAACGAATCTAACTAAAATAGAACGGAACAGATGATGACGAGTCCAGCTGTAGTGTGTCCACAAGTAGACATGGACCTTCATCTATATATTTATAATAGGACCAGTTTTAAGAGGCGTGCAGTCAGCTGATGATCGTAACAAGGTAATTTATCTAGATTGTGGGCGCTCCAGAAACTTAAGACACCAGTGGTCAACTGTTCTACGCGCTATGAGACTTGCCTACTTCGGTTCCTGTCGGTTACTTACAACCAACTCGTATGCGTTTTATGTGATGACTTTTACAATCATCCTTAACACAGGAGATTTGTATTATTTGGAAGTGATGGGTATCTATTATCACATTTTGATTTAGCTCGAAAAATTTAATAGCATTTTTACAAAAATATTTTCAGACAGGTTGGTAGGGTTCTTACCACAATAACTAACGTTTGTTTATTGAAATATAACAAATATTTACTGTTCACAAGTATGACGCTTCTACCCATAACAGTTTTTGGACCGAACTCCAACTACAGTCCAAATGGCACTTCTAGATTCCGCAGATTTGAAGTGGCAGGACACCTAGCTTAACACCTCTTTTTCGTAGGTATGAAATAGGATTATTCCTCGATTGTCACTTCAGCCTGTGGACGCCCACTGCAAGGATTATCCTTTTTCAAAAGATATGTATGGAGGATATACCATTACTTTACATTTTATCATATTTTCTAGATTGAGACGCTGTTGACCATCCTTATAATAAATGCACAACGTGCAATACGACGGTCATAAATCTTAGTTCTCTACAATTGACCTACTATTGCTCATTGTAAAGAAGTTCATTTTTTTTTCCAAATTTCTATATTAAGTAGTAATTTCTAAATTATTTAATGGAATTAGGCGTTACCTTGCGGAAGTCCATCCTAAGTAAGAAAAGGACCAATATTTAGCCACTTCCGCACATGCAGTGGTAGTCGTGCAACAAAGTGCACCGCCCGCCAGCTCGCATGCGGCAAACAATGCGAATCACACAACTGCTACCGCCAAATCACTCATCACGTGTTTCACCCCTCCACGGGGCATCTTCAGGAGTTATGTTACAGATTAGTGCCAAACTCAGAGACTCTGTGCTGAAAAAGACGTGTTGAGTACACGACTACCACTGCATGTGCGGAAGTGGCTAAATATTGGTCCTTTTCTATTAAATTAGGTTCTTCCGGTATTTTTCTTCCTCGTTTCAGCTCATAGACGCCCACGGTAAGGCAATAAACCTCCCCCAAAGACATTTATGGGGGGATATACTAATATCGCCGCGCTTTGCGGTCGAGTTAGCGATCGTAGTGTGATATTATCGTACGCAGAGGACGCTGTTGCCTATCTTCTGGCAACTTTGTTTGTAAGCAGTGTCAATCCTATATAATTAATGCACAAAGTGTGAATTATAAAATATTGTGTCCCGAGATTCGAACTTGCGACCTGCAATGTCAAGTCTCAGGCCTCTACCGCTGAGCTATCATTGTTCCACAACACGTGTAAATACATGTCCATACAATACGTCAAGTGAAGCATTTGACGTAGATTTTTTTTAATTTGTTAGTTTCGGATCCGCGAGCCCTGAAACCGATTAAGCTGTAAAAGCCAAAACGGCTAACAGCGCGCATCAACGTTCTAATATAGCCACTTGTCAATAAAAATATTACCCATTTAAGCGGTTTAATGTATTTATTTTTGCTAAATTAAAAATAATATGAGTTACCCTGTAAATGACTCATTTCATTGTTGGATTTTCATTTCAGCTTACTGGAAGGGATAAGCCTCCCCCATAGATCGGTCTCACACTGCATCCGGCGACTTCTCCCGATCTTAACTATGCCTTCAGTCCTCTTACATTAACTATTGTAATATTCAATGTTGAATAATTATGTAAAATTCCGACCTGAGTTTTGTGCGGAATAAATTCGTTATTGCTAACATCGGTTGCAGGAAAGATTAGAGTATGACCACATTGCCTTAGAGATACATCTTCTTAAAGCAGAATATATATATATATATATATGATCATATACTTCAGTTGTGCGCTCGCACGAAGGTATGTGTAGTCAGGGATAACAGTGAACCAGTCGGCAATCTGTAGAAGGATATGAATCCTGCCTCGGATCGCCCACGTCATTTGCGGCATGGGCGAAATGTATAATAGTGGTGTTGTGTATGGAGTTTGATTTTGTTCTTTTGTTTTGAGTGATTGTGGCAGCGTATTCGATGATCTTGATTATAAGTTACGTAATTAAAAGAAATATATCCTAGTCGGATAAGAGGAGAATGAGGTATAAATTGTGAGATTACGGAATATAAAACTAAATAAAAGTAAATGTAATAATAAAACAAAAATAAAAATGTAAAAAGCAATATTCTGGAGGTGAGGGCGATGTAAGAAAGTTAAATAAAGTATAGAAAGGAAGATCAATACCAATATCTTCTTTCTTCCATCTTCTATCACCCTCAATAGAAGGACAAACAATAAAAAAAAAATTATTAAGTGAAAAGCTTAACATGTCTGTATATCCAATACAGGGGATGTATAGAAGTCCCCAATAACGGAAGCCAAAAACAATTTAAAATTAAATAAATATATATAGTACCGCTGACTTTCTTTTACTTGTTTTCAGTTCTAAAACATATGATCTGAACAAATGAACTAAACAAATTAAACAATGAACACTTAATAACAATTTAAACAAGTAACTTTTGTCTAATTGTAACAAAATCTAATATATAAAATTCTTGTGTCACGGTGTTCGAACTTGAACTCCTCTGAAACGGCTTGACCGATTTTTACCAAATTTTATATGCGTATTTAGTAGGTCTGAGAATCGGCTACTATATATTTTTCATACCCCTAAGTGATAAGGGTTGTTCACCCTTAAAAAATTTTTTTTATTTTTTTCACGAATTTTTTTGTTTTTATTTTTTTATGATACAACATACAAAAATACATACAAACCTAAATTTTCACCTCTCTACGATCAACATTTATTTTTAAATTGAAAATTAAAAATTTTTTTTTGCAAAACGTTTGCGGGATCAGCTAGTATAATCATATAAATGAAATATGTTATGTACTTTTAATACTTGGAACGAATTAGAAACATTGTATCAACTCTCATAGTACAAAGCAAGCATAAGTTTCACGACGTTATCAATTGCTAAACGTGAGTTTGTTCACAGGATGTTTAGACTCTTGGACAAGACCTGACTGAGTAGTTTTGAAGTTCTTTGCGACTCGATAAGGTGGATACCGAGAATTAAACTGTGGTCTTACACCCACGCAACCTACATTGAATTATATGCAACGATTTGCTTTTTTAATTAAGTTTATCACTTGCAAAGCTAACAATAAAACTATTATCTATGTATTAAGTTGTAAAAGGTTTAAAGGGATGAATGTAGATATAAATATAAAAGCCTTTTGCTGACACCTATTTGTAAATACCCATATGAAGTGTCCATTCTGAAATATGTTACATTCATTTATTTATTCTACTGGAATGCGACAGATAAATAAGTTCTTGCGGTAATTTGTAAGAACAGATAATAAATAATAATTAATTTTAGTTTCTAGCATCTGAATTTTGAAAACGGTTTTTTTAATATACTGGTGTTTTATTATTTCTGATTTAATAATTGATTTTTATAGTGTTTATTATATATATGTACACTATTCGCAAACAATATATGAGAGGCCGGAAAGTAATGTTGTTTTAAATTAAAATCACACGACTACATTTTTAACAAGTTTTTGTTTCTAATCAATAATATATACACATTCGTTATCAACAACCTTTTCCTGTCTAGTATACAATGTTTTCCAAGTACGTAATGAACTACCAAATTTCAATTAAATATCGACATATATATACATGTTACCACTTTTAAAGCCTATATAAATATCTAAATGCATGTTTATTTACAAAGTCGTCTTAGTTACTCCATTTTGAATACGGCTGAATTATTTTTAAGATATTTGTGTTTTTAAAATTATCTTCGTTCAGTTTTGAAAATTAAAAATATTGAATTGATAAATATTATTATGAATTGACCGACGTAGTCAAGGTGGTGGGAACCCGCTGGATGGAAGCACGAGATCGGTCATCGTGGCGATTTTTGGGGAAAGTCTGCGCTTTATAGTGGTTGTATATCGCTTCACATGGTGATGATTGACTATTAGGATATTAGGAAGAAAGAAATTCCCTGAGTCAGCTAGTATATATCAGTGATCTAAAAGTAAGGCAGGTAATTTTTTTTTTCCTAGGTTGGTATGACTGTCTATAACATTTGCCAAGCTTAATCCAGGTTCACGGGGCACGGGGGGTTCTCTGAGTACCTTCATAGGTTTAAGCTCAGGGAGGACCCCTCGTGCTTCTGTGAACCAGGCGTGGACCAGACCGCGATCCACCTGGTAGCAGAATGTCCCACATTTGGAGGGCTCCGATATGAGACCGAATGCCGGCTAGGCAAAAAGATAGAGGAGGCAACACTTGCCTCCATTATAATGGAAAAGGATGAAAGAGAGTGCGTCCTCAAATTCTTTATGAAAGTTGCACAATACGCAATAGACAGGAACAAAACATAGGTGGATAAAACATTACATTATTAAAATACATTCATTGATATTAAAAAAAAATTGTAAAATAAATCCGTGATAAAATTGATGTACAAGAGAAAATAATTAAACCAATTAAAACTGTGATACTGTAATAGAAATGGATAACTGAAGTGTTTGAGGATGTATGAAAGGAATGGAATGGTTGAAAAAAGAAGATGGAATTGTAGAACGATAGAAGGAGAAAAAAAGATATTGTGTACTATGGAAGACGAGAACGAAAATAAAAATTCTAATGAAAAAAAAATATAAAGAAATACAAAACCCTATTCTCAATTAAATAGGGGGTGGAAGGAGAGGTCCCCAATAGCGGGGCCATTAACAAAAAAACATTTGCAACGTGTCTGTTTGTCAAAAAATGGAATATCATTTGGCGCAACCCAGATCATTTTGAAGGAGGTTTTATGTAAGTCTTTATTGATGCCAAAATCACTAATTTTTATTTTTTTATTTTTGATCTTAATATGTAACAAGTTAAAAAACTAAACTGGCTTCCTCCGCAACCATCGTATTCGCCTTGGCTCCGTGCGAGTTCTGACTATTTAGCAAACTTAAAACACCAATGCGGGGATGCCCCGTATTGACAAGATATAGGAGATAAAAACCGAATCGTTATGGCCAGAAGAAGAAAGACTACTCAGACTGTTTCAAAGACTAAAAAAACGTTAGCAAAAGTGTGATCTATCAGACGAGGATAAGTTTGAAGGTGATGAAATTGATTTGGTAGAATAAATAAGGAATAATTTCACAGATAAATTAACATTACTTTTTGATCACACTATTATAAAAGTTTATGAATTGGCTCATCGCGACGAGACTTGAAATTTCAAATGAATATTCCTTTTACCGAGTAGTGGCGAACTACACAGAATTTTACGAAATTCCTTACATTTTACGTAAATTAAATATCGAACTGTCAGTTGGAAAAAGGCAGCAATTAGATGAAAAAAAAAATGTAGAAAAACAATAGATCGAAATAAAAGTGTTATATTCGAAATTCGAATTTTACAAGGAGAAAGATTACAATATATTTATTTTTTTTTTCTTTCATTTAATGCAGCGAGCGGCAGATGTGGCGGCAGCTGGTCGGGCACGCGCCCACCTTTGCCCGCCATTATGCGCGCGCCTTTGTTCCGGCCCAAGATTGATTTCTGTCTTTGAGGAAATATGACATCTGTGTACAATGCCCAGTTTTACTGTGCAGCATGTAGAGACCCAGTTACGTCCATAAAAAGATTTATAACAAAATACTTTACTGAAATACGTGAAAAACATTCTAAAAATGTACAAAATAAATTTAAGATTGATTGAAAACCATTTAATGTTATTAATGTAATAAAAGGCAATTGTTAATGTTTACATTTGAATCCGTGCGATGTTTTACACAAATAAACATTTTAAAAATCGGGTTTTGTTTAATACGTACACGATCAAAAAAAAATGATTTTTGAATTTTGAATTTTTTTTAACATGGAAGCTTGCATTTTCAGGTTTTTTGGCTTCGAAGCCAGGGTATAGGTGGTGTTTAGCCCAAATCTTCTGTTGATGCAAAGAAGCATGAGGCTCTAAACTCCCCCATCTCTAATGATCTGGGTTTGGCGACCCATGTGTATTTAGAGCTGTCAGGAACAGCTGACCAAGAAAGGGAAGAACGCTCTTGTTCTCTTTCCTTCGGCTCCCCACCTCACCTCGCTATCCCTAGGCGCGGTACAACTGTTACGGTATTACTACAACTAAATTGACCAGTTAATTATACAATTTGTGTACAAAAACACCTAATGAAGGCAGTTACTATGTGATACTGACTGCAAAGAGATTCGTTAGTTTAATTCTAGCTATTAAAAAGTTTATTTTTCAACATAAAATTGTAATAACATTGAGATTATCTGTGATATGAATTTACCTCATAAATAAATGAAATAATTTATGTTTAGTTTACAAAAGTATACGTATTTAAAAAAAATTAAATAAAATCATAAATAACTCGCCTCTAAAATATTGTAATTCTTTTTTCAGAAATTCATTTACCTCACACAATAATACTGCAAATATCTACGCATTATATAGGCCTCCTAAAACACTTAACACATACGGTGCCATATAAATGATTAAACATATGTAAATGTTTGAAAAAATTTACTAATATAAATGGTTATTATTATAAATTTAATAATAATAAATAATTTTTGGATCCGAGTGGTCGGCACACAGGACGCTTGTATGCCAAAATACCCGGTTCCGAGTGCTAGGGATGGTAATGGTTTATTTATTAATATCATAAATATTTGTTCTGCGTGGTAGTTTTTTTTTTAAAAAAAACTAACATTTCTATCAAATTTGTTAAACTTCTGTAAGTTTTGAAAGTTCCGTAACTTTATAAAAGGACTACAGTCTGACTCATAAAACTCGCTTAGATGTTAATAAATTTAAAGATGGATCTAAATCACTACAATATAAGAATGAAACCAATACAAGTTTTCGTAAGTTGTCAATATTATCAGACACACACCAAACAATGTTAACTTACCACAATCGTTCACTCGGATCCGAGTGATGAGCACTGGAACAAATTATTGAAACGTGCCATAACTTTTTTAAATGCGATCCGCCATTTTGTGTATATATAAATCATGCAGATTATCTCTTGTAATATTTTTGTAATTCTATTGCATATATAAACAAATCTTATTTAAATTACGTACCAGTTCATTTGGCTATAAAATTGAGACAGTCGACTAGATTTTTGATATACTGTAAAGTCGAAAATATTTACCTCTCATATTTTTTAACATATACACGTACACGCGATGTATTTCTAAATATATATGCGGAACATTTCTTGGTATGCCAGCTTTCACATAACACCTCCGGAAGCTAGGAGAGGCTGAAAGTAAACGCTATTTCGAATTACTTTCCTGTTTTTTTATTACAAGGATCTTTATTCCACAGACATTAGCTTCCGTGCCCTTGTTTTTACAATTACGTTTAATATTTCCAAAATTTCCTGCTAACCTATTTGCATGTTAGTGTTTAGGTCTTTTAAACTATTTACTAGCTTAAATGATAGACTATTTTAAACTAAGTTGAAGTCAATTAATTACGTTTTTTTATAACAAATAAATGGTAAATCAAATCTTGCGTATAAGTAAAAGGTTCTTTTACTAACCGTTTAAATAGGCGGTGATAGCTCAGCAGTAGAGGAGAGAGAATTGCGACCGTCGATCGCGGATTCGATTCCCGGGATACAGTCTTATATAATTCACACTTTGTGTATTAATTATATAGGATTGCCATAGTTCACACAGAAGTTTCCAGAGGATGAACAGCAGCGTCCTCTATATACCATAATACCATACAATCGCCAACCCGCCCGACATACGTGGCGATTATATAGGGTGGGCCAAAAATTTTTGCAAATAGCAACACTTGATTTCTCCAAAACCGTGAGAGTAAGCCAACGAGTAAGCCAAAGAGTAGGCCAACGGCGAGACGGAGCACATCTCGACGATGTAATTTTTTAAAAATAAATTTTAATAAATGATAATTACGGTAAATAAATTATAAACAAAATATCATTTGTACTTTTATTTCTACACATGTTTCAAAAGTGCAAAAATTTATGGCCCACCCTATAGTATGTGACTATTTGGGTTATTTAAGATAATTTTTTACTTAGTTATACTTAAAAGAATGTCATAAGAAGCGCCGCTACACTTGTTGAGCTGTCCGAAGAACGGCCAGCGCAAGAGCGACTTGGAGTCAAAGATTATCACTGATGAAACAGAGCGATCCTTCTACCTTTCAAAGACCAGGTAATGAAGGATGCACCGGCCAGGAAGTTTGTATAACTTAAATAGGAAAACTTGAAATATTATAACATAAATAAATATGAAAGAAAAAGAAGTCAAATGATTTATAATAATTAGTGTTTTGTTTGTTTTTAACGACTTTAACATTGTCCAATTTTTAAAATTACGATTCAGGTGACATATCTGTCTTCTATGCACAAGCTAAACCTCCTTTCATCTCTCTTATATTACGGGACTGGAAAGTGATGTCGTTTCTGTCGATATATTTTACAGAAAAACCCATAAATTTTTACCGCTCCGATATTGATTTGTATACTAGATAGCAAAAGGTTGTTGATTACGAAGTTGAATATATTGTTGGTTAAAAATAAAAACTTGTTAAAAATATAATCGTGTGAATTTAACTTAATAAAGCGACATTACTTTTCCGTACCCCTAATATTTTAAATATAAAAATCTATTATTATTAATGGAATAAAGCAATGGGCATATATTTCCATATAGCGCGCAGAACTGATGCACACTGGGTCTTTAAGGTTTTGGAGTGAAGACCACAGACCTACAAGGTAGACGATAGTTGCAGGCAAATTCCAACAGATCCCCTATTTAATATATGTAAGAGGTCTATGTTTAGTTACGGATATCCTAACTCTGAAATTATGATGAATGTTGTGCAATGATGATGGTGGTGTGATGAGTGGTATTTCAACTTGAAATTATACAAGGCGAAGCTTTAACTGTAGTATAAAAAAATACATTGATTATGTTTTTAATTTATAATGTTAATCTATTCATAAAATCCAAATTATTGGGGAGGTAACCAAAAAGTATTTATAATAATTACTTCTATTGTTTCTGTTGATGTTAATGCTGTTAGCCCTAAGGCTTTTACAGGTTCATCGGTACTGAGTTCACGGAGCGGAAGGGTCCGTGAACTAGATTTAAAACTAGAAACTAAAAGCTGGTGGGACGCCTACCAGTTGCACGGGGACGCTTGCACGTTGTTAAGACTCTTCGCGGAAGAGCTTTGACGGGGTGTGTTGCTGGAGTGTGCTTGCAGGTTAGGACGGCAGCGTGGACCACAGGCGAGCCGAAGAGGGATCCGGATCCAACCACGGTTCGCCCACGCTGTTCGCGGTTAGGGAATAATTTTAAATTTATTTCAAAGGCACGTGGTCCCACATATAAACATATATAGAGGGAGATATATTAGAGAAATGTTTCATGTGTCCATAACACCTCTTATTAGGCGCTAAGGATAATTATTGGTAAATAAGAAACTCCCTTCAACAAATCATCGTGTAGATCGCAAACGTAGTGTTAGGGTGACCATGTGGGAATGCAGGATAAATTTACATTACAACAGTATAGACTAGTATGTGATAAAAGTGATAAATATCTAATAGATTCAGGCGTTACTTTGCGGAAATCCATCCTAAGTAAGAAAAGGACTAATATATAGCTACATCCGCTATGTAGCACTTCAGCGATGTAACATTACTCCTGAGGATGCCCCGTGGAGTGGTGAAACATGTGTTGAGTGATTTAGCGGTGATAGTTGTGTAATTCGCATTGTTTGCCGCATGCGCATTTATCAGCGGTCTGGCGGGCGGTACACTTTGTTGCACAACTACCACTGCATGTGCGGAAATGGCTAAATATTGGTCCTTTTCTTACTTAGAATGTACTTCCGCAAAATAACGCCTGATTCTATTAAAAATTCATTTCCAGACATCATTATTGCGAACATAATCTGAAATAGATTAATATGCCTTTTGATAGAGCCTGTGCTTCACAAATTTCTTCTTTTTCAGCTGATGGATGCATATGCAAGGCATAGGTCTTTTGAATCTTAACTATGTTGTCGGTCTACCAAGTGTGGGGCTTACCCACGACGCGTCTACCTTTCGTCTTGAGTTTACTAAGAAATAAATTAACCGTGTCACTTGCTTTATTATAGAAACGTATATGCGTCCTGACCGCGTCTCAAATCCATATGTCATCATCACCAACACACTGGTCATAGAAATACGTCTTGACATATTTTTGAGGAGTAGGTGTTTCCAAGCTTTCTGAATGCTCATCCGAGTTGAATTTGGCTAGTGATCTTTTTCTCGAAATTGGACTTTACCTGGCTGAACACTTTTTCCCACTTATATATTATCTTCGGGCGTAGCACCTCCGACAACTGCTTAAAAAGGCAGAACATAGACATTAGACATTAACTTCCCCACAACTGCTTAAAAAGGCGGGACATAGACATTAACATCGTTTTATCAATGTTCCTTCGGCGAATATGTTAGTAATAAGACTGTCCATCCAAACGCATGTTTACCCCAAAAGCGACAGGTCGACGCAATCTGCCGGCGCAGCTGCGGCACTCGACAGCTGGCTCGCATCTCACGCACACATACACTAATATTACACATGACCCACACACATGCACCCTGCGCCCGCGCATCCTAACTACACTGTTTTTATGAATCACTTAAATAACTAACTTTAAAGTTAGTTTAATATGTAGCTTTGCTTAAAGCAATATAACAAGCTCTTAAACCGATTCAAGTTAAAAAGGTCAAAGGTCTCCATGACATTCGCATTCCGACTCAAGAACCCCGAGAAGACTAGACCTCAACTTGGTCGTTTGCTGTATTGCGTGTTACCTAATTAAAATAAAATCCCTTTAAAAAGCGTTAAAGCTAAGAGAAATCGCCAAAGAAACAGCAACTTCAGCAACGCTTTTATTTAGATTTAAGGGGGAGTTGAAGATCCTTGTGATACACGAGTCATCCTCGATTCTGACCAACCGTCCTTGGTTGGTTTTCAAGCGGCTGCAAATTGTTTTGTATGATCCCTGTCTAAGGCTAGCCGCGTCGCCTAGAGAATCAAGCGCATGTCTCACTCTCCAACTGCGCCCGGCTTTGGCTAAACCCGATTGGTGATAACGCTGTTAGCTTATCTGGCTTTTATAGCTTCTTCTGACTTTAGGCTCGCAGATCAGAAATCCGCGAGCTAATAAATTAAAAAAAATTACTTTGTCAAATGAGTCGCCTGACGTAATATATTGGCTTATTGATATCTAACCTAACCTAACCTAACCATTACTCCGAAGATATTTTAGCTGAATCGGTATATAAGTTGGGAGAAGATCGGTTGGAGTGGCAGATGTGTGTGGCACTACGGACACGAGGGCGGCGCGTTTTAAATCTGATTCGGATGTCGTTCGCACGCCTAAAGACTTGAGCGGGCGAGATTGAAACGACACCGGCAATCAAAGCAGATTCATAGTTATAAATCTATATCCGTTTTAAGAATTGTTGGTAGTTAAAAGTCTACGTGTATGCCTTTATTTCGCATTTCGTATGGCTCTGAGTATGACAACATTTGGATGCGAAGCACAGGCTTGCATATTTAATAAAGATTCTTATTACAACTTTTTAGACTACTGAAGATAAAACTAGACATGTATATATAAATAATCTAAGTAAAAATGTAACACATTGTAACAATAAAATATACCTAGACTGTAGTGTGGGTGTAGTGGATAGGATGGAAGGCGACGAATAAAATGAATAAAGATAAATGAAAAATATAATAGATCAAATGTTAAAGAACGAAAGAAGAGAAAAGAAGCTGTAAAATAAAAAGAGAACTGAAAAAATTATTGCGCTAACAAAACTCTGTTCTTAAAATAGGGGGTGGAACGAGCGGTCGGCATTAGGCCAATAAAAAAAACTTTATAGACTGTCACTTTGACATTGACATTTTACTCCGGCCGTTTAGCAACGAACAGAGGCGACAGAAAGATGGCCGCCATTTCGCGCGCGCATTTTAAAAAGTGGTTTGTCATCCATGACGACATATAAATAAAAGACTTAGTTTATCTTAAATACTAGTAAATTTTAATGATCTTTATCTAAAATATTAATAAATTGATAATAAAAAAGTGATAAAAATTCAGTGCCTTCGTTAAAAAGATTTTTAAAATATTTTCACTGCCTCCTCGTAATCTCATTTTATACAAACAACTATTCTAGAATTTTCTGAGAGATTTGTCAAAGGTAACTTTTTTATTAGAATCTATATTCCACAGACAATAGCGTGCTTTTGTTTTTACACTTACGTTTAATATATCCGATTTTTTTAACTAACATTTTTCCTTGTTACTGTGTTTACTAAATCTCTTAAATCGTACTAACTTAAATCGTAAATTATTTAAAACTAAATAGATATCAACTAATTATTATGATTATTTTTTTATTAACAAGTCAAAGGTAACTCAATTCTTGAGCATAACTATAGGAGTAAAAGATTATCTTACATCAATAAGACATACCCAGATACGTTATAATTGATACCTAACCGTTTAAATGAGCATTGGTAGCTCAGAGGATAGAGACTTGCGATCGTAGGTCGCAGATTCGATTTCCGGAATACAATCTTATATAATTCACACTCTGTGTATTAATTATATAGAATCGCCATTGTTCTCAAAAAAGTGTCCAGAGGATGGGCATCAGTTTCCTTAGCATACCATAATACCACACTCTGATCGCAAACCCGCCTGCAAAGTGTGGCGATTATGGTATATACCCCATTGATGTCTTTGCGAAAGGCCTAGAAGACCTATTTCTTCTAATCACTATATATAAAGTAGTCCTTCATAAATAAGTAAAATTAAGTTATTGTTTCTCTTGAAATGCGACTATCCAATAACTTCTGGTAGTACAAAGCCTTCAGAGACAGACGGCTAAAATGAAGGCAATAAATAATTTTCTTAATTTCAGCCGAAAGACACTCACTGCAATGCATGACTTATGTCTGAAATCCACCAAGCCCCATTCTAAATGTTCATCGCTTGCCGAGGAACTTAAAGGCCCGCGCAGTACCTCTAACATAGACCTCGACGAGGTTTATATACTTGCCGCGAAACTAAACAAAGCCTCCGGTCCGGAGTGCTTTCTCTGTATCGAGGAAGGCTCGGCAGTCCTCGCCGCCATTAAAGCGGAATTAAAATAAATTCCGCTCCCCATATTGACGCCAGGATACTCGCCACACATCGAGCCCTCGTTGGACACGATGCACCGAACATTCATCACACTTATGACACGGCGTCCGCGCCCGCCTAGCGGTCAAGCGAGGGCGGTCAGGAGAGGCCCGTGTCGCTCCCGACCGCCGAGTAGTTCTCGCTTCGTGCTACATACACTACACTATACACCTACACGGATATAGTCCCTCTTTGTACGTACGTCTTGGATGTAACTGGGGTACGAGCACCCAGGTTGTTGGGTATCGATGTAAAACAAGCACATTTTAGTTCAATTTTTATTGTCCGACGTTGGAAGTCGTTGAAAGAAACCGGTGAAAGAAGCCGACCGTTCCGATACACGCACTCAAATACAATTATAAAGTGGAGTTCGGATACAATATCGAACACAGGGTAAATGTATAATGTTGACCTCCTGTTTCCGCGTACTCAATTTCGATACAGCTGCACAAAGCATAAATCGGCTAGCAGCACAACTACAAACACATCAAATGCAAGTGCAATGTTTATTTCATATTATCTATTGACTATATCGTCGATCTGCGTACAAGGGAGCTTACCCACACTACGTCTACCAGCGTGGTCACCTCTCGTGAATCTTTTAGGTTCATTTACCATCAGTTGCACGAGTGATATACCTCGCCTACTGTCGCTGATGTGCATTTCGTACTGTGTGACCTTGGTTCTTCTGCAGACCTCATGTTTGCACCGATCTCGCAACAAAGCATCAAGTATAGCTTCTCTGTATTCTTAAATTTTTAGTGTTTAGTACTTAAAAGGAGTAGGTGCTCCACGAAAGTACAGTTAGTTCGTGAGGCTACACTTTCGTGCGCCCGTGCATCACGGTCGCGTCGAGTGCCTCTGGTAATCTACTTCGCCTAACGGTGCTCTAGGCACGGACGGGACTTTCGCCGTGCACGATCGGGTCATTCGTTTAATTACCAACATTTAAAACCGGAACCAATGTCGTATCTAACAATTAGACATTAGTTGCCGAAATTTGAATTTCATAGAAATTTATGATCAAAGTCATAATTTTAATTTCAACTACTGGACCAAGGCCTCTTCCTTAGATTTCAAATAACACCGGTTAGAAGCAAGCTACATGGAATATCCTCCGACGACTCTAAAAAAGTCATCTGTCCACCTTGAAGGATGTATATTTAAACCTAAAACATAAAAATAGTTATTGCTAAATTGAAAGTTTTTTTGTTTGTTTTATAAGACAAAATATTTAACTTATTTCTAACTATATCTCCTTTGTGTATTTTTACATAAATACTAAGCTATGGAATACTTATATTACCTTAGAACAAGTGCGTTATATAATATATAAACTAATCAATAAAATACAATATATTTTATTGTTTTAATATTATCATCGTTATATCACCCAATTAACGCCCGCTGCAAGGGACAGGTTTCTGCGACTTCTCGAGCCTTAACTAGTGTGTCCTAGTGCGTCCTAGTGGGTCCTAGTGGGACCTCGTGGGTCTTAGTGGGTCCGAGTGGGTTCTAGTGGATCCTAGTGGGTCCTAGCGGGTATCAGTGGGTCCTAGTGGATACTAGTGGGTCCTAGTGAATCCTAGCGGGTACTAGTGGGTCCTAGTGGATTCTAGTGAGACCTATTGGGTCCTAGTGGGTCCTGGTAGGTCCTAGTGGGTCCTGGAGGGTCTTAGTGGGTCCCAGTGGGAGGCCTACCCATGCCGCATCTTCTAACAACCGTTCAGCCCCAACACTATAAAAAAAGATTAAAAGAAAACTTAAAAAAAGACACTACAAAAGATATTTTCTTTTCAATACAGTTATTCACTTGTGTCTATATTAGTTCAGAACCGCATCGATGATATGAACGCAACCACATAATTCATAGGCAAATGTTGATTCCTTTATATAAATAAAGTTTAACAAAAAGAGAATTCTTTAATAAATTCAACTTTTAGTTATATATTATTGTTAGTTATCTGTTTGTATTTAATTTATTTATGCCATAAACGAAATCAAAAGTAAACGTCAAAACATGTACTTCTTTGTTAACGCGGCTCGCAAATAAAGCATATAATAGAATACTTTGACCCTAAGGTCAAAACAAGCAAAAGTTTTGCCCGTGACCTTCAGATAAGTGTATATGTTTTATTAATACGTCATGATTAATTGGTATACAAATGCTTTTAGAGAGGGATAGCGATATTACATAACTTTTTTTTTTTATTTGAACCTACACACTTTGTATGGAGAGATGTTATTGGCCAGTCGCATTAACGATAGTTGAGTTTATTCAATTAACAATTGTGAAATAAACTTGAATGAATGCTTTTGTTTTGACTAATGGCTTAATTTGATTTTATTTTGCTTTGAAATTAATCGCATGTAGAATTTTTTATTAAACCGTTCACTGTAAATGATTCAAAGTGTATTATATTAAAAACACATTTCTTCTAGACTAAATAGCATCCAGAAGAAGAAGAAAAGAATATCACAAAACAACTAATTGCAACAAATGATTCATCACCTTTATTCCAGACATAGGATGTCCACAAATGGACAAAAGATTTCTCTATAGAATTTTAATAGGACCGAATGGAAGCTGCACCTAGTGTCTTTCAACGATCTTAACAAGACATCCATGGTATTTACTCCAAAACTTTGAGGTCCTAGAGCAGAGTTCCCCAAACTTTTTTGTGTCGTAGACCCCTTGCCATATTTTTCCGTATTGGGTAGACCCCCTACTTACCTGATATTGATTCCCTGTCAACTTCTAACTGTAGTGAAGTTTAGTGTTAAAAACTTAAAGTAAAAACGCATGTTAATTTATACATTTATTAATTGAATTTACATTAAAACTACTCAAAATAAAATTTAGTATTTATGTAAATTATACGTAACATAAAATAAACGATAAATATAATAACATAAAATATATATTTCATAGGTACTTTTATAAATAATGTAAATGTTTTGATATTATGATGAATGATGAATGATGAATGATGAAGATAGTATGATGTAAATAAATAGGTACTATCAGTGTATGTGTTGAGATCCACTATCGTGGACCCCCATTTTCATTTCTTGGACCCCCAAATTTTTTTTCGCTGACGTAGACCCTTTGCAGATTGTCATAGACCCATAGGGGTCGATATAGACCACTTTGGGAATCACTGTCCTAGAGGCTTTAGGTGCCTCGCTATTTGGCCTGCTCATCTTCTTATTAATCCAACAATAATTACGTTTAATTAATTATAAGACATATGTCTTCTTTTCAGCCTATAGACACTGCAAGGCATAAGCTTTTTTTCAGTCATTTATAAATATATGAAAATTAATCCTTATTCTCCACAATTACGCATACGACCTTATCGATTTCAGTCATTGATTTTTAATTACGTTATACTTTGTAAAAGTTTATAACGAAAAGAAAATATATAAAAATTAAATTTCATTGCGACTATATTTAAACATTGATAATTTTTTATAGCCCCCGCTGTTGGAGGCCTCTCGTACCTCTAATTAGTTGGGATCAGGGTCTTTGCTTACAAATAAGTTTTTCAGATTTTTCATCTTTATTCTTCACTCACTGTCATACATTTCAATTTCTTTCATTCTTACCTTATTTCCATCACAATATTTTTAATTTTGTTCTTTCATTCCTTCTTGCTTTCATCGCCTTCGTTCCATCATCTTATTACTCTTAGGTGGCTAGGTAATTTTTTTTTAATTCTTTATTTTATTATTTACATATTCTATTTTTTTATCACAGTTTTCTTTGGGTTGTGCTTTCTTAATACATTACTACACTTTTCTTATTCTATTTTTCCTATTATTCATTGACTAGTTATTTTATGTGCAGTTTATTAGATACCTACTTCTCTATACTGTTTTGTTTCTATTATCAGTGTCACTCACCACCATACGAGCAAACGATAGGAATGATGGACGAAGGTTGTCGTCGCCCATCATTAAGGCGATGCTCTCTAAATCTATCTTTAACTTTACCTCCTTTTCCAGGGCACTGCGCATCCTTGCATGAACCTTGCATGAACGTGCAACATTGATAACTAATTAAATTAAGAATGATTTATATAATTAAATATTTAAACTTTCAATACATATTTTTTTTATACGAAGTGGCAGTTGTCGGGGTACATAGGTCGTGCAATCGATAGCCGTCGGGGTGGAATTGTCAAGTGGAGAGTTACCACTAGCAGGTAAACGCTGGGTTCTGGTAAGATAATTAACTAAAAGTTTTGATAATAAATAAAACAATTCATTTTTATTTATTAGAATCATCAGGTAACATACATCTTAATTAACAAAATAAAAATAAGTGATCATTTAAAGCAGAGTTCCCCAAACTTTTTTGTGTCGTAGACCCCTTGCCATGTTTTTCCGTGTTGGGTAGACCCCCTACTTACCTGATATTGATTTCCTGTAAATTTCTAACTGTAGTGAAGTTAGTTAGTTAACTGTAGTTGTACAAAATAACACTGACTCACTATAATTTGTGTGATATACTATCTTTTTATATATTTTTAAAATATTTTCTCAGCACTTTCCTTTTCAAGATTCAGGAAACGAATAGACGTATTTGTTTCACATTCGTATTTATAGAGTGACGAATTGAACAAGTCAGTGCAAGTTCCTTCAACTAACACAATTTTATAAACATACAAAATAAATTTTTACTTCACGGGTACTTTTATAAATAATGTAAATGTTTTGATATTATAAGATAGCATGATGTGGGTAAATAGGTACTATCAGTGTATGTGTTGAGATCCACTATCGCGGACCCCCATTTTCATTTCATGGACACCCAACTTTTTTTTCGCTGCTGACCCCTTGCAGGATGTCATAGACCCCTAGGGGTCTAGATAAACCACTTTGGGAATCACTGATTTATACATAGAAGACATAGTTACGCTGGAAGCAGCTAGATGAAAGACAGGACATGATCTTTCGGGAGGTCAATGTTTTGCAGTAGACGGGTCAACTTCGCACATTTGACAGTTATTTTGATTTTCACTCGAATATTCACACGATGCAAATTTATACAAACATAGTCTTCATATATGCATCAGTCTGTGTTAAATGACTTATTTATCTGTCTTAATGAATAAATAACTATGAAATGTTACATTAACTTATATTTTTATTGGTATTCCTTATCATTCTATATAAAGTCAGAAATCGGACATAGCGGATTGTATCAAGAAATATAAATAAACACGTAACTTCTAAATTTCATATTTAAATAGTTAATAAAACTTTCGTGTAACTAAGTGTACGTAAATATAATAAAGTTGTACGAGATATCTAAGACATTATTTTTCTTAGTTTTAAATCTAAATAGATTTTATTATACCATACAAGAGCTTATCATCGTTTCTACCCATAGACGCCTACTGTAGGACATAGGCCACACTAAAAGATATCTATGATGATGATATTTACCATAACCACCACGCGGTGGTGATGCGTTGGCGATCACAGTGTGGTATTATTACGCAGAGGTAGCTGCTGCCATCATCTAGAAACTTATTTGTGAACACTGGCAATCCTATATAATTAATGCAAAGTGTGAATTATATAAGACTGTATCCCGGGAATTAAACCCGCGATCTATAAGTCTATGTCCCCTATCGCTAAGCTATCAATGCTCAAGATTCTGTAGTTGATCGAAATATTTGAACTTGATTTCTTGACACATTTACATAGTTGATATTATAATGTATACATTGAATATTGTTAAATTACATTTGAAAATACCATCTGTTGAGTTTCTAGCCATTTTTTCAGCATACCAACGTTCCGAGCCCGTGGAAGCTTATTATTCATAATATTAAAATAACTGATAATTCAAAAGTGCGTGCAAAAGTGCGTGCCTGCATGAATAAAGATATATCGAATTTTGATTCTTATTTCGCTACTAAACATTCTAGAATAAATAAGAATAGATTAACGCTATTAACATGCATGAAATCCGGATAATGGCATGATCCGGATTTTTTATTTTTATTTCACTATTGAACATTCTAGAATAAATAAGAATAGATTAACGCCATTAACATACATGACATCCGGATGATGACATGGTCCGGATTTTATATTTTTATTTCACTACTAAACATTCTAGAATAAATAAGAGTAGATTAATGCCATTAACATACATGACAGCCGGATGATGACATGATCCGGATTTTTTATTTTTATTTCACTACTGAACATTCTAGAATAAATAAGAATAGATTAACGCTATTAACATGCATGAACTCCGGATAATGGCTTGATCCGGATTTTTTATTTTTATTTCACTATTGAACATTCTAGAATAAATAAGAATAGATTAATGCTATTAACATGCATGACATCTGGATGATGATATGATCCGGATTTTTCATAAATAATTTTAATTCAAATTTGACAAGTACTACGTTGTTGCCATATCAAAAAAAATAAAAAAAAATGTTTTAATGGTGTTGCTAGGTATTTATATATAAATGAGTAAATAAATACATATATAAATATAGTCCTATAAAATCCGTTCGTCGTGGAACACCGGTGCGGACACGTGGGCTAAGTAACGGTCGCCCCAGTTGCGACCGGTCTGACTTCAAACCCAAGACCCCTGCGTTCGCAACTTTACTCACTTCAAATTATATCAGATAGCTATTAGCAATTTTTAAATGTATCGTTATAATCAAACTAATATCTGCTATATGCTATGCTATAAGCACTTTGGAGATTTCTAGAAAAAAAACTTTGTCCCAAAACGAAAAACTATACTGACAAAGACGTTGAACAAAATCAAAAATCTTTTTTTGATTTAATTAACAGTAAAAATATTTACACATATATATATACAAGGTGTTTAGTACACCTATTACTAATCAAACTACATAAGGAAATCTCAGGATTTTTAATAACATTTTTAACACGCTGTTTTTACTAATGTGATACGGCTAACAAAACGAATCACCCGTATAAAAGAAATTACAATCTGCGATATTATCTTTGTTCCTCGAACAACAGACACCTTCGGGCTGTATAACAGTGTCCATCATGCGGTTGTAGCAATATCACGTCACACACGTGCCTGTATTGCACGGACGAGACTCAAGATGCGATGGCAAGATTCATCGATCGAATACGGCAACGTACAGATGCTGGCCCACAACCTGAGGATGTCAATATGGAGTAGGGATGAGGCAGTGGTCGCACGAAATGTAATTTTAAAAACTAGACTTTGTTTGTGTCGTTAAAATAGATAAGGAAATTTACTTTTCTTACATAAACATTGTAACATGCAAAAAATAGTGAATATTAATAGTGTAAAAATAAAAGCACCGACACTAATGTCCGTGGAACATAGATCTTAATAATAAAAACATCATAAGTTCTGTCTTCATCAGCTAAATCATCATTAAGTCGGTTAAAGAGATTCGTTTAATTGAGCCATAGCTAACACAAGAAATAACGGAATCGAATCACGGCGCCATTAGTGTCATTTCATTTATTATTAATATCTTTTTTTTTTCTTTAATTTGTTTTAATGCTATTAAGATATTAAGTAAAATAATCAGTTGTAAGTAGACTTTACTTATTATTTATATTTGCAACTGGCCAGCAATAACATATAACCGCAAACACAATAATCAAAAGAAAAAAAAAACTTTATTTATTTCTTACTTGCGTCATACTTATCCACAATTCTTTCATAGCAAAGCTTTTTAAGTTGAAACATTGTTATGCTTTAGTAAGTGGTCACATACTATCGCAACGCAAGCACACAAAGTGAATTAACAGTAACTCATTGTACCAAAACTTTGAGTTCAATTTAATCGAGGTCAGCGGCTCTCAACCCTACACTTGCATATATTTCATTATTTTTTGGTATTTATTTAATTGCAAAATTAATTTTAATTACAAAAGAACGATTTGTGAGTATACGTCAGTGTTCCTTAACGTGAGTCCCACGGCCCACATGGGGGCAATTAGATTTTTAAGGAGGGAAAATGGACTCTACAATAGTTTAACTCATTCGCTCAAAACCATTTGAATACAATGCTACATTTTGCTGCCATATTTAGCGTTAAGGGAAATTTTTTAAATAAATATGAATTTTACATAGGGAGGCATAAAAATTTGGAATGGCTAAAGTGGGGCATGGTACAAAATGTCAATGCACATGGAAAACACTAATATTCATGTTTATTAATTAGTATGGCATCGCAATAACTTCCTCATCATCTTCATCATCTTGTCCTTGATGCCCACTGGTATGGCGCTACCCGTATCCAGAAACTTTCAGGGTCTTTGACTGTTCACCAAGTGGGTGATCTACGCACGCCGCATCTATCGGCTCGTGGTCGCAGCTCGAAAACCTGTCAGTCCCAATAGTCATAGATGACTGGTGACGACATCACTGGTGATGTGGCCTGCCCGCTGCCACTTCGGACGAGCAATTCTTCGAGCTATATCAGAAACCTTGGTGCTTCCGCGCATATTTAGTTTGAAGTATAAAGGTACATTTATGTACTTATGATTGTGTGCACACAATTCATATCCCACTCTTGATGAAATTCGAAGGGAGATTAGAGATCAGATGGATGTCATATTTTTTATCCGAGGAATGGAAACTCTTGTCATGACTGGACATATTATATTTCTAATCTCAGAGCTATATTATCACTCTTGTTTATCATTTTCTTTATGTTTATTACCTTTTTGCAGCATTCAAGCAGCATAAAAGGGTCTTGCGACTTTTTGATCATCAGTGAGGCGATGTTTTTATCCTATTTTCTCTCTGATAACCAACAGCTATTCCGTTCTTACTGCGTCAAATACTGAACAGCGATTAGTGATCAAGTGTGCCATGGTTTGGTCCACACCCGGGTCACAGATGCACGACTCTCCTTGTGTTTAAACTTATGCAGGTACTTTAAGAATCCCTCGTGTCCAGTTCAACTTCACGAAGCACCCCATAGACCCCATAAGAAATAGTATATAATATTTTTTTTCTTATATTTTATAATCTGTTATTGTAACAATGGATAAAAAAAAATATAAAAGTTTGAGAGCCGCTGACTTACTTATCAATTGATGAATTGTTTACACCGGCGTTGTTTCAAGTGGGGCCGTAGCGGACACGTTGCGGCTGCACTCGAATACCTGCTCTAATGTCAAAGGCGGCGACACGTGAAGCCTTACAAGTTGTTATCGTTATAAGTACTCACAGCTACAAACATACGTTGCAACGAGATGTATGTCACATGCTGTGTGAAAGAATACGAAAGTCCGACTATTTAAATGTATCTGAGATGCCTTGCACACTTTCCCTCATTGACAAAAATATATTTGTTCAATATTCCAAATAGCTAGCTTAAATATCTTTTGTGCACCATAGAGAATAAATAGAAGAAAAAAAAGAAACAATTCAAGGTACAAGAGGCGGTTTTATCGCTCGAAGCGATCTCCACCAGACAACCCTTGGATGGAGATGAGACATGAAGGAGAGCGCAGTTTAGGGTATACATACAAATACATACATTACTATACACACTTACATTTATATACACATATATACACTATACATATCTGTACATGTTTATGTCTTCGACAATTCCTGGTATACGGACTCGTACCCAAGTTTTAAGTTTCTAGTACGCCAGACTGTCTCGTATGGACAATATGAAGCTTTCTTTTCATCGGACATTTCAATATAGCTTAAACAGAATTAGCTTCCAGTCAAGTCATAGCTTATCCCAAGGATCTGTACTTCCAGCGTCGCTACCTACATCATCACCAAACGCTACTCCTAGTACAACGGTACCGGATATAGAGAATCGAAATAAATTTCAGCAAAATTACGGCATTGCTCTTCTTGAAGCGGAAAAACATTTATTAATTTATTTATATTATTAGTTCTCTTATATGGGTCAATGTATTCTTTTCTAGGGTGTTTATACTGTGTTTGAAGGTTCAAGATCACCTAGAGAGCAAGCACCTGCACATGGCTATGATCTGCGGAAGAACCTAGAACCGATGTACCTTGAAGAATTGCTTATCAACAGTTGCAGTTATCAGCAGGTACATCGCTTGTGTAATCCAAGGCTGTTGAGGCCGAAAGGAAAGGACCACGAGCAGGTAGACGCGGCGTGGATATGCCCACATTAGGTAGACCGACGATATACGGTCGCGGGAAGTCTATGGATGTGGTCAGCGCAGGACAGGTCATCGCCACCATCTTTGAGAAAGGCCTATGCCTTGCAGTGGGCGTCAATCAGCTCAAAACAACAAGGAGAAGATACATGCTTTCCGACGGCTTTAATGAAGTCATCTCTGCACTTGTATGCTCGCGGTTTTTACTCCAGGTCACAGCCATCATCTGTTCTTCGTCTATTTGGGTTGTTCACTACCATTTCATCTTACCAACCCGCTGTACTGTTATGGTTACTTTGTATATATTGGCTATATTCGAATGTTGATGCGCGCTGTTAGCCGTTTTGGCTTTTACAGCTTGATTGGACTCAGGGCTCGCGGATCCGAAATTCGCGAGCTAATAAACTTAAAAAAAAACTACGTCAGATGCTTCACCTGACTGTATTGTATTAGCTAATTGTTACCTAGTCGGTTTTCGGAAAAAGGTGTGATCCCTACCTCCGAAGACATGTTATCTGAATAGACCTATATATCTGTTTTGATTTCGTACAATTCAGAACATAGCAATGTTCATAGCATTGACTTTAACCAATGAGGTACGAAGTGTTAAACTGTTAAAAAGTTTACTTAATTTTACAACGCTTCACAATTTCAATTCTAACCAAATAACCCCCCATAAATTTTTACTTCGTGGAAATCCTTCACAATGGCACACAGAAATGTTTCCTAACTTTCACCTCACAAAGGGTGCATTGTAGAATATATTTAAGGCAACATAAATCATAATAGATAACCAAAAAAAAAAAAACGTCAGTGCGTGCAATTGCGAGGTCTGCCCGCAATTGAACTCAACTACCTGGGATTTCCGAGAAATGAGATTTAAAAAAAAAACGCTCCGTATCCCTTTTGTGAGACGTTTCCGGGGCCCCACTTGTGTTATGCCCATGTTCCTCTTGCAATTACCAATAGATAATATCAGTATTTGAAACCGCACTGCCGAGGGACCGAAATCTCTTTTGTTCAATTACTCAGACGGTTTTTCAGGTAACTTTTCTAAATTACCAACGTACATTAACAATTATACACGGTAATATTCTTTAAAATAGCTTAACTAACACAAAAAGGTTTTACTAAACTTAGAAATATTGTTAGTTTAAATATTAGGGGGACCAAAAAGTAATATAGTTTCTGTCGACCTATTTTACAGAAAAACCGATTAACACGTCTGTATTGAAAATTTGTATACTAGATGGCAAAAGGTTGTTGATAACGAAGGTGAATATATTGTTGATTAGATATAAAAAGTTATCAAAAATGTAGTCATGTGATTTTATTTTAAGAAAGCGACATTACTTTCCAGTATCCCTAATAAATCACACTCTATTAATACGACTTTAAACTAAATGACAAGATGTCCGAGTACGTATTTGTTCCTGCTCTATAGCGAGAAAGATAGCCAAGAGTAATTGAAGAAGGTGCATACATACGAGTATATACAAAGAGTATTTACAATTTACATGACTCTAACACAACGGATGCGACCACGTCACTGATGATGTCAAAATTCGAATTTCGAATTTAAAATTCGACCGAGCAAGAATGACTTAACATTAAGAACAGTTCCACATACTTTGCAAAAAAAAATAATAAGAAACGTAATAGAGAAAAATAAAAGTCAATAAAAAAAACAAAAAACAAAAATTGCAAACAAATAAGACTGACAAAGAAAAGTATAAAGTGATATAGAATAATAATAGAACATAAGTAAAAAATTTGATATAGAATATAAGAAAATGTAAAAGTAATGAGGAACGAATGAAAGGCGATACAGAGCGAAAGGGAAAGACAGTAGAATTGTGGAAAGAAAGAAATGAACGAAATATAATATGAAGTATGAAAGAAGAGAGAGAAAATAAAAAAATCTATGTGAAAAAATTAAATAAATGTAAATAAAAAGTCTCTGTCCCACACCAGATAGGGGGTACGAGAGGCTCCCAATAGAAGGGGCCATAAAAAAAAATGACAACATTAAAGCAATGTTACCGTAGTGGACTGCCATACGGAGCATGAAAGTTACACAAACATACAGAGTATATATATTTTTATAGCTAAAGCTTTAAATTAAGGATCAGTAACCTTCTTTAGATTGCCGAATGGTCCACGCTAACCTCCATACTTCCACTCCACACTCAGTACACTAACAACAACATTGACTCGACCAGGAAAACCTCGTCTTAACTGCCTCATCATCCATTAGTGTCTAATGCAGGTTCGGAAACCCGAGTGCTTTAGTTCAGTATACTTCACGGACCCTACCGTTCCGTAAACTCAATTCCGATGAAGCTGTAAAATCCAAAAACAGCAAAAACATATAAGAAACAATACAATACAGGAGTAAATGTATTTTACATTTGCTGTCAATTGACGTATGGTACACATTACTAAAAAATTCCACATAAACGTAAGAAAAAGGTTGTAAAAATACGGATTACGGATATTAAAATTAAAAATTAGCTATTCTTTACTATCTATCCTTACAGAATTACTGTCAGAAGTTATTGACACATGAAAAAAATAAATTAGTGTAACATATTTTAGAGAGATCACTTTACACATAATTGAAAAAAAAATGGAAAGGCTTTAAAAATCTTATGTACAAGATGGGACGACCTTTTAAAGCTATTACTTCCATAACCAATAATTCTTATAGTTTATACCGTTTTGCCATGGACAAATACTGGCTTATTCACGACGTGTAATTTGTGTACAATATATGTGATAACACTACTGCGTCATCATCATAATTTTAGCGGTAGAATGTTCACCGCTTGATATAACACTTCCCCGTAAATATCCATTAAGACTATCCGGTAAGAAAGCCGTGCCGAAGGTATCAATGCAGCCCAAGGTGTGAGACAATGTTTGTCAATTTTTTTCCAAAACTTAAAAACCTCATTTTGACATTAACCAATCGTAATCCACTAAAAATATAATAAATAATAATAATAATAATTTTACGTAAACAAATACAATGATTTATATATATATATATATATATGAATATATTGCAATATAGTTGTAACCGAATATCTTTGACTCCCGACATAAATAAAAAAAAACAAAATTTAAATAAAGAACCGCTACAAACGAGCACGAAATATGAAACATGGGAACGAACAGATCATAAAAATATTATAATAAATTAATAAGTTGTTTTTTTTTCATGTAATTCTGCCTACTCGAACGATGGCTACTTTCGATTTATTGGAATTCCGAAATTGTTTACATCGTATTACGTTAATTAAAAAATATATACAGCTGTAACTTTATGGCAGAAAGCAAATTATTTTTTTTTCGCAAGATCATTAACACAGAAATCAAAGATAAAAAACCTTAGATTTTTTTTATTTGACTATTCTGTCATGTTCGATCAATATACACACAATTTTTAGGTTATGTTTTTCAAATGTTCTATCAGCTGTCATTGCATACATCATGTGGACTATCGGAGAAATACGAAATGCGACAATGGAAATTTTTAGAATAACAAAAATGAAACAAGTATAGTACCCGGCGATAAATATTACACATCGACAAAGTCGGCGTTATTTCTGTCGCACGAAATACGACTGACAAAACGTCGCATTGGTAGTGTGGGACAGAGATAGTGCTCTGCGAAGCCGAAATTAGCCGATTATCTCTTTCCAAAGGTCGATGTGCAATATTTATCGCAGGTTACCGTATCAACTTAAAAATGATTTATTATTTTCCATAATAACTCCCTTGACAGTCTATATTGTATCCCGTAAGGCCATTTTTAGAAGGAGAAACGAACAGAAAACAAACGAGAGGACGGAGTACTCTCTGAGAGAGACTCTGTGTTTGGCACTAATCGGTGTAACATAACTCCTGAAGATGCCCCGTGGAGGGGGAAGAAGACGTGACGACTGAAGAAACACGTGATGAGTGATTCGCATTGTTTGCCGCATACGCATTTATCAGCGGACTGGCGGACGGTGCACTTGTTGCACGACTACCACTGCATGTGCGGAAGTGGCTAAATATTGGTCCTTTTCTTACTTAGGATGGACTTCCGCAAGGTAACGCCTGATTCCATTAAATATTCGGAATTTTAAATTTGTGCTATCAACATCGTTAGCTGTGGTCATCTCGAAGCGGCCCAATCACTCTATGGAGCGTCCAACTAAGATCAAAAACTTGTAATTTTTAGCACTCTGTCACTATAAACCTGATTAAATTATAATGTATGGCATACAGATTAAATAGCAAATAAAAAACTTTTTTTATATAACATATTTCCGTCTCAAGTATCAAATTTCATCTTTATTCAATGTCATGAGAATTGCAAAGTTAACAAAATGTAAACGGTGAATTAAATTATTGAATTGTTGTCGCATTCGCAGAGGGGCGCCTGTTGCTTTAAAAAGGGGCTGACACATCCCTTAGTATATATTACAATAAAGAAACTGCCAATAGTCAACAGTTGAAAATCTTCAAGGGCGTCTTTCAAATGAAGTTTCCAGTTGTGTATAATTAAAATTTTATTCTTTGTTGAAATTCAGTACGAATGTTAATATATGTATAACTTCAATTATATAGAAAACATATATAGGATTGACATTATGTTTATTTAAAGGTCATGATAAGAAAAACAGTTTAAAGAGATATTCAAATTTCTTGCTAGAGGATTCCTTTGATACTGTAGGTACTTTGTAGTAGGTTGGGGATAGGAAAACGCAGACTACAAAAATACGCCTTTTAAATGTTCTAGAGCAGTGTTCCCCAAACTTTTTTGTGTCGTAGATAAATTATTAATTTGGCGTCAATTTTGTAAGGGTTAATCTTAAATCTCCTCGGCTAATGATGTCCTGTCCTAAATTTTTTACTTCATAGGTACTTTTATAAATAATGTAAATGTTTTGATATTATAAGATAGTATGATGTAAGTAAATAGGTACTATCAGTGTATGTGTTGAGATTCACTATCGTGGACCCCCATTATCATTTCATGGACCTCCAAATTTTTTTTCGCTGACGTAGACCCCTTGCAGGTTGTCATAGACCCCTTGGGGTCGATATAGACCACTTTGGGAATCACTGGGCTAGAGTTTGGGCAACGAAACTGGCAGCGATTCAGCCCACAGCAGCTCTTTCCCTACTGTTCTCACTATTATGAGTCGTTTCTTGTTTACTTCTCTTCAGGATGTAGACTGACCAAGAATGCCTCCAGTATCGGCTTTTATAGCCGTCAACAATATTCTAGTATGTAATTTTGATATTGAGTTTGAAATTAATGACATTGAATTTTCTTGCCAGCCAGCTGCAGTATAAAACCTCTGCTGTCGTTAAAAAACTATAATTTGGATACTCGTTGTAATTGATTTAGTCATACTAACGCATTGAACCTTATGTAAACATTTTGTTTGTGACAACTATATTGACGTTTGCTTCGTGACAATACGTAGAAAACCATTAGTGATGGATGGCCGCTCTTGTCTTCTGCCATCTGAATATGTCGCCTTAAAATCATAATAAATATTTTATAACGAAATAGAGTTGCTTGATTTCTTTTAAATAATAATACATTATATTTATTGCACATAATATAATTAATACAAGTAGACCAAAAAACTACATGTATACAATTTTTTTTATGTAAGATATTCATATAAATACTCCTTAGTTGTTTCGAATAGAACAGTGTATATGCTGTGTATATATGTGTTATATATAGGCGCTACATGTTGGTCTACCATGGAGCCATTGCAATATTCCTTTCTTTTATATATATATATATATATATATATATACATAAACACATACGAGAACACAACTTATATATATATATATGTGTATATATAAATGAATATATACTTCAGTTGTGTGCAAGGGTACGGATCCTAACTCGGATCGCCCACGTCATTCCCGGCATGGGCGAAATGTATATTATGGTGTTGTGTATGGAGTTTGATTTTGTTCTTTTGTTCTGAGTGATTGTTGCAGGATATGAGGTATGGAAACCATGCGATTTTGATGGGGCGTCTGTTCGAAGATCTTGGGGGAGGTACAGGGGGAATGGCACGATGCATTATCTATGAGAGGATTTAGGTGAACAGATGCTGTCTTAAAATAGATATTTGATCAAGATTTAAAGAATTCTTGGTCCGTTAAGATTTTGAGGTCGCTGTTGTCGATGTTGGAACCACTCCGCACCGATAGCGATCAGGGTGAAGCATTTCTTCAGTGTCTGCAGCAGGGATAGACGAAGGCAATGCTTGCGTGGGAGGAAACGGGATTTACGCAATTTTTATAAACATGTACACAGCGTCGGAGGGAAAATTTGGTGGAAGGGAGGTATATACTAGACATAACCTTATTCATTTCTTTTATAATTACACCTTTCTAAGAAGGTTGATAAGTTGTGGGCGTATTTTGACGAATGTGACGTTAGCACACTGACGACTTATTGAAATGTCGTACGCGATATTTAACTCTGTTATTGATACTTACAATTAATGTATGTATCTAATAAGGGATACTTATTTAAGAATCAATGGTCAATAGATTATTAGATAACATTCTGATATTATAGTAAGAAAACTTGTTTTCAAACTTTGTATTTTTTTCGGCTGATAGACGATGATGGGTCTTAAATTCAAATCCAACGACCGCGAGTGAGTGACTTACCCATGAATGTTTTTTTTTATGGCACCCGCTATTGGGGGCCTCTCGTACCCCTAACTTTTTGGGATCAGGGACTTTATATTAATTTTTTTTCAGTGTTTTCTTTATTTATCACTCTCTTCCACGCGTCACAATATCTTTCATTCTTTACTTTTGTCTTCACAATATCTTTCGTTTTGCTCTTTTATATTACCTTCTTTCTTTCTTCGCCTTTTTTCCATCATCTTCTTACTCTAGATGTATGCCATGCATATTACAATGAACACGCTATAATGAAAAACTAAAAAAATGTGTTTATTAGTTTTACACTTCGAATCAATTATAATACTTACTTATGTACTAAATAAAATAATTATAAAAGAATCTATATAGAAAAGAAACTAAAAGGCTGTTTTATCTAAGAATATCTTTTTAATGGAATCAGGCGTTACCTTGCGGAAGTCCATCCTAAGTAAGAAAAGAACCAATATTTAGTCACTTCCGCACTAGAATATCTTATGCAGCGTCTTCTACCAGTGCTATTTCCGATGTGATAGTTGAAATAGCTGAACCGATATAGAAGCTCGGCGGTGGAATCTGACGAAATTGACGAGACCGAGCCGATTCACTCTCGCCAGTCTTTAGACCACGTTATTTTAGAGATATCAGGCTAATCTGCAAATGCCACTTGGGCAGCCACAAAAGACTGCTCTCAAAAAAAATGAAAGACAATAAACTGAATTTTATACTATACTAGCTGATCCCGCAAACGTTGTTTTGCAAAAAAAAAAATTATTAACAGATAAAAAATAACGGTTTATCGTAGAGGGGTAAAAATTTAGGATTGTATGTATCGTTGTATGCTGTATGATAAATAAATAAAAAAATAAAAATTCGTTAAAAAATTAAAAAAAAACAGTTTTAAGAGTGAACAACCCTTATCACTTAGGGATATGGAAAATAGATAGTAGCCGATTCTCAGACCTGCTAAATACGAATATAAAATTTGGTAAAAATCGGTCGAGCCGTTTCGGAGGAGTTCAAGTTCGAACACCGTGACACGAGAATTTTATATATTAGATTTGCTTATGTGTCATTTATTTTGTTTTCATTTGTCACGGTACACGGTTATATAAACCCTTTGATTGGAAACTCGTCGTTCAAGATAGACGCGAGCATTTAGCATAAAGCACCGTGGCCCTGACCATCATGAATATAAATTATCGCGCCACAATAAACCTAACCTTGACATAGAAACACGAGCACCCCGCGTTGTATTTAGGGGCGCCGGGCTTCGCCCCTCTGTCTTCCTCCCTACAGTTATGGGATTAAAACTCAATTCGTTAACTATTATGTTCGCATTGTGAGCGGAACATTAAATAATGTTACTAATTCTATGGTCTATTAAAAGAATTCATTTTATAATTTATATTTTGATTATATATATGTCTATGTTAAGACGAATCAAACTCGGCCGAGCAGCCTTTGGTAAGCTTTGAAACCACTGTCCACAAACAAATATTCAGAGGATGGACAGCATCGTTCTCCGAGTAGTGTAATACCACACTGCGATCGCCAACCCGCCTGTCAAGAGTGGCGATTACGGTAGATATATTTTTAATCTACAATTTTAGATTATTTTTATCCTTCTTTGGATATGCCAACCCTTTAGACACAATCATTAATATTTGCCATTAAAACATCTTAAAAATAATTACCTAAGTAAAATGACAAGTAGCAAAATCGTTTAGTCGAAAATGCGCGACAAGATGGCGCGGTGACAATATACTACGAACTAAATTACAGTTGACTCTACTGTAATTCTCTTACTTCGACTCCTGACAAATTCCATATTCACGGTCAGGTTCATAGTGGTCTCATTATCCCCCCATAGATATATTTAGGGGAGACATGTCTTGCATTGGACGTCTATGATCAGAAACGACGCAAAATTTATGTTTCAGCGTTATTAAGTGTTACATTTGAAAGTTTCCTTATTTGAGTTTTCTCAAATGAAAAAAATCTTGTCCAATATCTCTTTCGAAAAACGAAAATCTACAATGGTGATACTATAAACAGATAATATACGGTACAGCAAATTTCAGGATTTTCAGCACTTATACTAAAAGATTAGATAAAAGAAAGTAACAGATATAACCTAGCTTATTACCAAGTAGAAGCGGGAAACGTTAAAAAAAGAACTGTTCGACAAAATCATTTATATTTTTATTATAATTTATATCTAATGTATCTATTAGAGTACGGAGATATCTCTAATTGAAAGAGGTAATTTAAAAAAAATGTAAAATAGTATAAATAACATTTTTCTTTTCTCATACAAACCACATAGTAAATAAAGATTGTCTCTAAATTTTAAATATGATAATATAACTTGTATGCATTTAAAAAATATATCATGTAGCTTATAATAAAAGATTACAATGTTAGTATATTTAAATATAAGTTAATCTTGCTGCGTGTAAAATAGTTATAAACGCAGCGGATCGGTTGCTAGAAATGAATGCACAGTCTAAACAATAGATAACGTGAAATTCTTAGACGTTAGAAGTAAGCATTATGAAGAATTGCATCAACATCCGATGTCCTCGAAGCCCACAACTGACGATAAAATATTAACACGAAAAAAAGCTTTAACATGGCGTATTATGTTTTTTTTCTGACTGGATTTCAACTGCCATCCAAATGTCATTAGCAGATTCCACAACTTTAAGTAGGTAAGACGCTGAAGGCGCCTAAAGCCTTTTTTAAGATAGCAAAGTTTGATGGTGATAACGAGATGGTCCGATCTTATTGAAATTGCCAACAAAAGCTCAGTTACTAAATGTTCTCTCCGCCAAACACAGAGCTGCATAGCGAGACTTTGCAAAGTAACAGGGGCACCTGACCACCTCCACTACAATTGTCCACAAATGAGAAGAAGAATGTATTAATATTAAATACAACAATATATCCAATATATCAATATATATATATATATATATATATCTTCAGACACATTATATGGCTAATATTTATTACAAAAAGTCCCTGTTAACAGGTGTACGATTAACAAAAATTGTTTTAAACGATCTACACTCTTATAGAACGTCTTATGGTTCATAAAATTCTCTATATAATATACACTAAAGTATATTAAGTCAAACATTGACATTTTAGAAGGCCATAAACCGAATTAATAATAAATAATACGACCATAAAATAAAATTTATGATTATTTTATTTATGTGAATTGCGATTCTAAAAGGGGTTGACACACCGCAATACCGTTCAGAAATATGTTGCCGATATAACAGTTTAAAAATTACAATTGAATTTATATTTACATTTAAAATAGTTTACTAATTCTCGTCTTAATCGTTTTAAATTAAGGATATTATTATTTATTCTTAAAATATTATTTAAGTGCTATAGTCAAAACAATGATAAACTTGCGATTTTAGGTTGCGGCCTTGATTTCCGGGATACAATTTTATATAATTCACACTGCATTAGTTATATAGGATTTCTTTCTTCTTAGGGACAATTTTTAAGATGTATGCAATACGATCTTCAAACCCCTGCCAAGTGTGGCGATTAAGATATATCCCCCCCCCTATATATGTACATATGTTTGGGAGAGGTCTATGCCCAGCATTGGGCGTCTATGGGCTGAAATGACGGTGACTAGTCAAACAGTAAATTATAGCCTATTACCTATTTTTGTTCTACTATTAAAAAAAAGGTTATATACGTTCCAACCACTTCAACTTAGCGTTAGTCAAATAGAATCATAACGAAAGGGTTTAAAAATCTGTTATATTACGACTGACGTAACGTATTTAGTGTGACATTCAAAATGGCGGGTCGTGACATTTTTTATATCATCTTTTATTCTAACAATTCTTTTTCAGTTTTATATTTTTGTAAAGACCTCTTCGTAAATGTTATTTAAATATAATTAATACCTTACGTTTTTAAAAATGGATTAAAATGATGTTGTACAAAAAATATTCCAATTTCAAATGATGTTTGCTGTAAAACAGCAAGACGTTTACATGTCAATTTATTTTTTATGTTCTTTATTTAAATTTAATTTTAATTTTAATTCGGTTGTTTGAATATCGTACGGTATTATATAATTGTTTTAAAAGTTTTATATATAAAAATGTAATAGTGGGGTGATTAGTTATAATTATAGAAGTTTTTACAGGTCAATGTAAAATAAAAATATATTCACGTTAATTTGCCATTAATTGATGGACGCTACAACGAAAGTCTTTTAATAAATTAAGAAATAATAAATAATTTTATGATACTTTTAGTTATTTTTTACTATCTGTCCGTGTAGACTTTTTACTGCCAGAAATTATTGGCCTGTGACATTCCAATAAAAAAAATACTGTAACGTGTTTCAAGAGATCACTTTAAACATGGAATATATTATTGGAAATAGGTATAAAGTTTTAAAATGTTTTGCTGTCATATGTATATTCATCCCTTTTACTTTTATTACCAAACATTCTATATATAAATTAAATGCAGAAATTTTAAAAGTTATATTCAAACAACCGGATATAAAATTTAAATAAAGAGTATTAGGAATAAATTGAAGCATAAACGTGTTTCTGTTTTACAACCAACGTTAATTCAAATTGAAATACTTTTTTAAACAATGTCTAATTCTTTTATAATAACGTAAGGTACTAATTATATTTAAATATAATTTACGAAGAGGTCTTTACAAAGATATAAAACTTAAAAAAGAATTGTTATAATAAAAGACACTATAAAAAAGTGTCACGACCCGCCATTTTGAATTATGTCACACTAAATACGTCACGTCAGTAATAACAGTTTAGAAATTTATTGCGACGATGTATTGCTAACGGTTATTATTAAAACTTGTGAATTGTAAAAGTGGACAATCAATAAAAAAAACAATATTAAGTATGCGAATTAAAGTTATTGCCGTTTCAAGATATAAATATGTAAACTGTTTAGTTTAAAAGGTAATAGATTTTAATGTTTTTATTTTCTTTTTTTTATTACGAATTTAGTTTATTGCCTGCACTTTATTTGACCTATTCAAACTATTTTATAAACATAATTTGTTTTGGCTTCCCTAATGTCTTTATTTATCTTCATATTTTGCATACTGTAATAAATTATATTTGATATAATTTTTTATAAAATAGTTTGATGAATAGATTGTGACAATATTTAATTAATACATATAAGACATAGCAGTGGTAGGTTACTAAGACTTGAAATCGTAGATCGTGGGTTCAATTCCTACGATACTATTTTATATAATTTACATTTTTATCATTAATTATACATGATTGCCACTGCTTACGAAAAAGTTTATAGAAGATAGGTAGCAGCGCCTTCTGCGTACCATAATACGACACTGCGATCACCAACTCGCCTGCCAAGTGTAGCGATTATGGTATATCCCCCATATATATCTTTGGGAGATCTATGTCTTGTACTGAACATTCATGGGGTGAAAAAAAGATATATGACCTAACTACATAAAACGTCATCTATTTGTATAATAATAGTGACAAAAAAAGAGAAAATAATAAAGTACTAATGGTGTCCTTTATTTGCAAATGCATAACCATTTACAATATTACAGTACAAAAAAAAACGAAAATATAAGCAAAAAGGTTTTATTGTCAATAAAAAAAAATTACTTTACAGATAAACGCGTATAGTTCTAATTTTAAAAATTCTATTAAATCTCTATAACTTGTAGTAATTAGACCAAACAAGAACGAACTTCCGCTTCTGGATCCGGGATCTGGAGCAGCATTGTTCGGATTATTTAAAATTTGGTTGGGGATAGGAGTCTGGTTTTGGATAGGGAGAGAAGTTTAGTCGGTGAAGGTGAAAGCCAATACAAGGAGACTTCATCATACCTGTTACACGAGTCATCAGCTACACCGCAACGGCTTCTAGCCTTGCAACGCATTAGACTAGTCACCCGCACGGTAAATCCATGGAACGGTGAGAAATTATATCCTTATTTAACTCTTAATAGCCTGATTTACGAAAGTGATTTTTTTTAATGTTACTGTATTTGCTTGAGGGTCTAGATGAATTGAAAAATATATTTTTTTATAATTTTGTTGGAAAAAATATTTTACAACAGTAAAATTCGTACAGCCAACCTATAAAAAAACTAATAGTAATGTGAACATTCGGTTAAAAAGATTGGTATCAAAATTGCAACTCTAGGCTATTAAGGGTTAAGCAAATAAAAATGCCTATAATAAAAAATGACGGATTTATTTATTTATATGAGATACTATAACGAAAGAAACCGAGTATAATCCATCGGATTTGGACCGGACTAGCCACATTTCGTGTAGAACAGATGGTCGCCGAGGCCTTAGATTTCTGGTACAGACCTTGTTAAGGTCCCATTAGAATTCTACGGAGGTCACTAATACCCAGTAGAGGTCTTATAACGCTGATTTGAGACGACGCATGGCAAATTGCATGAGAAAAATTATTTCATAAACAACCGGAATGGTTACAAATCTCTCGAAAAGTATGTTAAATATTTACTTCTTTTATATAACGTAATTATTTTTAAAATTACAAAAACAGCGAAGGGGAGACGTATACTAGTAATATAGTCAACAATGACGACAGCCGGCGTCCCCGTTGTTACAAGGCTAGCTGCACAATAGAAACATACGCCCTGAATAGAAACTAGGCAGGAATGGGTTGCCTAAAGCACTAGACGCAAAACGGAGGTCCGTACAAACACGCTAAGCACAAAGGGCGGGGTCCATTTCCGCGCCATTCAACCCGGACTAGTTTCAATGGGGACCCCTCTGGGACCAAGGCCACGTAGCGCCGGACCCCAAGGTCACCGGATCGCTTCGTTATTTGCTTCACAGTATTACAACTGAATAACTGTTAACAGCTCTCTTGTCCGACCCCCTGTGGTCGCGGTGTTGCCAGGTAAGTGAAGAAAAACCGTTACAACGAATCTGTATTGATGTTGCGAAGATAAATCACATCTTGATTTGTTTGTCGTTTTATTTGAATCATGATGGTTATTTAAAACACCGATTTATCTCAAATTTACCGCGAAAATACATTTAAAACGACTTTGTTTTTATTTTTTTATGAATGGAAATGTGTATTTTACTGGTTATGTATTATAATTATGATGCAATATATTTAAACAAATGAAATTGGAAAGAAAAATTTTATAAAAGTGTAATTGATTTTTAACCCTTAACTTGGCAGTTTTTTTTTTTAATATTACATTAATATTCATACCACTTGACTTTTAAGACCCAAGGAAGCCAACAGAAAAAACGAAAATTAAGAAATTACCTAAACATTCACATACAAATTATTACTTTGCGTTCAAAATTGATGCCACTATTTTTTTTAATTCTAATGTATCTCTACAGATACATTATCAAGAAAAGGGTTAAATCATGCCAAAGCTTCAATTTCAATAATGAATTGATGTGTATTAATTACTGTATAAAGTAATCACTAAAATCCATGATTCGGTTCGTTTTGAGCTAAAGAGACAGTTTGAACCACTCGTAGCCATGTTATTTTAATTTCATCAACGTCATTTCATCCGTAAGATGACCACAGCTGGTCTCCATCCAGCGGAGTGGAAGGCCTATAAATGATAAGGCAGTGGCCAGCGGTTACCTGTTCTGCGTCCCGCCATATCAAACTTGCGGAATCTGCAAATGCCAAAGCATTAAATGTTCTAGCCTACTCTACTTACTGTCATCTTAACTTGCCAATTCCCTGAGTGAAGTCGGATACTTTACTTTATTTAATTTAAGCATCTTTATTATAAATTGTATTTGCATGGTAAATGCCAACTAAATATTTATTAACATTTTTATTTGTTTAATCGGAATTATATATTTCATTGTACATTACACATTTTTGTCGTCTCTGATAATCTAAATATATCATAGCATAGGATAATATATATTTAAATATATGTATTATATTATATTAAATTTAAATCATACTAGTAGTAGTCATTGGTATATTTATATGAGATGTTTTTTTCATATGTTTATCGTTATTTTCCTTCTCATTTTGATTTTAATTATTTCTCTCTTTTTTATTTTCTTGTTTCAACTACCTTAGAAAATGCCTTAGACATTAAATCGACGTTGCACATACATATATTGTATAAAAAGTGTTTAAATATATAAATAATAAAATAATTAATTACGTGAATTAAGTGAATGAATGACGTAATAAGTTTGAGTTGTTGTTTTAATTTAATCTGTGGTAAGTTTTGCGCATTTTTTTCTATCTCTAATAATCGTCATCGTGTCTTTAAAAAAAAACTGAATTAATTGAAATGTTCTCATGTCTTCCTGTTAGCAAAACATTTATAAATTAATTTTATGTACTTATATGTTACGACTAACAAACATTAAGTAACTGGGTCTATTACTAAAAGTTAGCGCTGTATGGGATAAGCTGTTCCTCGGTATGTAGCTTTGTGTTTTTTTTTTGTTTGGACTTTCACTGCTGCCTTAATGACTTTTAGGATGACGAAGTTCAGGGGCTTCCGGGGTCGCTTCGGACTGGGCCCCTAAATACTACTATTTAACAAGATTTTGTTTGTCTTGATTGCTCCCGTTTTTGGGTGTCTCTCTTCTTGGGTTCATAGGGAATATTTTTACAAAATATATTTTTTACTTTTTCCTGATTTCACCGTACTGGGACGCCGTCGAACTTTAGTTCGCTTTGGCTGAAGCACCATGGAGTCCATGCCTAGGAGCCTTAGCGTTCCGACCCAAGAACGGTCAAGAGGTCCGATCCTGGACTTGGTCGGTTGCTATAGCCTGGCTAATAAGCTGAGTAAGGTTTCTTTTTGTTGGTACTATTATCTATATAACTATGTCGTTGGTGCATATAGTGACGGGGCCTATCTACGCCCCGGCCCCTTTCCCCAACGGCCATAAAATGCACGAGCGATGTACCCCGCCTATTGGAATTTCTGACGAGCAATTCTTCGAGCAACGTCGGTGATTTCGGTTCTTTAAGAGATCTTCTCGTGTCTGATTCGATCTCACATCGAAACTCCGAGCATGGCCTCTGTGACTACTATAAAGTTATTAACAAATATATGTATACCTAACAAAATTATAAAGGAAGTACAATATACATAACAATGCATACGAAATCCGTACATAATGCGGAGTAGCCCGCCAAAACTGACAAGCGGCCATGCCAGCTGCGTGCAAGGAAACCGCCGAAGCGAACATCGCTCAATGGCGTCGCACACCTGCGTCTTTCAAGTCCTCACGCACACACGCACCGCGTCTATTCATCGCTACAATACGAATCTGTGAGGGTTGCCATACGCCGGGATTAAGATTCGCTATCTATGATCCCTTATGCTTGTGCAGCTTCAGTATAAATGCCGCGATACTTACACAAAGAGTGGAGTGAAGCGAAACATTTAACAAAAGGTAAACGATATGCTTTAGTCTAAATATTGCATCATGATTTTAAAATAAAAATTACTGCAGCACCTAATTCCTTTTGACATCATATTACTTATCTACATTAATATTACTTATCTATATCACAACAGTCTCATAAAATAGGACGTTACCAAAACTGAATTACCATAATTTTTGTGTATAAAACCCCTGTGGTGGATACATTAAATATCACGAATGTATATATCATTCATTTATAAGAAAAAAGCTTTAAATCTATTTTCAAATATGTAACCACTATAAAGTGATAAATAATGTATACTCTGAAATATCTATTTTTCTATTGGAATTCTACAGGTAAATAGCTTCTAGCAGTAAAATGTCTGCAGTAACTCCAACCTCTACAGCTGGGCTACAATCGCTAATTTTTTTTTTACATCAAGCATATTTTTCTTAATATGTTTGGAAATTAAAGTTTTAATATATGTATGAAATATATTATAAATATAAAGTCGACTAGGTTTGATAACGAAAGAAAAGATTGTAGATTAAAAACGATCTCAATTGAATGGCAGAATAGTGAAATGGGTCTTGTCCATTTTTTGCCGAGATCAAATTTAAAAAGATGGAACCCCAATTATACGATTCGTGTCGTGGAAAAAATTTGAACAGTTAAATCTTCAGATATCAGATTATAAAATATATATTTCTAGAAAACTAATGTCGTGTTTAAATAACAGTAGTATGTTATACAATAATTGTATTGGGTTGTTCAGAAAGAAATTTCGTTTTTTTTTGTGGTGACAATGAAAAACGATCTTCGTATAATGAATAAATATTTAATTAAATTATATATTGGCCATTCTGATCCAACACCTTTTGCCATCTTTCGGGTAGCAGCATGATACCACGCTCTTCTCCATTCACATCGATTAATTTATTTCTGACTTGAACAGTATTTTTTTAGTTTTTCTATAGTAAAAAAGTAAAATATGACGAAAATGCTCCTTATTGCTCTCCATATTTAAAAGGGCACCGACACAAAACTACTGAGTAAAATCAATTGAAGTTATTCACATACAAGCCTTGCTATATCAGCTGTCAAAACATATAATAACAATGCGACTTAAGTGTAAATTAGCTGTCAAAAATACAATAAAATCCTATCTCGAGAAATAAACGAAATTACTTCCCGAACAAATCAATAGTTAACTTTGAGGTTATGTTCGTTTGTCATTTAATGGCGGTTGCATTTTGCTCTCTGATAAGAATGATTGACTTTGAATTAATTAAATAATATTTAAAAAGGTTTTATTTCTTTAGGTGACATAATATATTTATATACTCGTATTCAAACACTATACGCTAACACGTATTCGCTTGCAAGAAGACTCTTACCGATTTAGAATTAGAAATGAGGATACATTCTGTCGTTGAGGTTCCCAAAGGTTCTCGAGGGCGACAATAAGGTAGACGCGGATTGTATAGACCCCCACACTAGGTAGATCGACGACTTAATCAAGGTCACTAGAAGTCTCTGGATCATCATCGTAACGATCTTTGATGGAGAACTATGTCTTCCAGTGGACATCTATCGGATGAAATAAATAAATTAATGCTTAATACACAAACTATTATTTAGCTGTAATAAAAAGCAGAATTTGATTATAAAATCTAGCTCAGCTGTTTCGTTTATAGCTTTATAATTTTTTAAGACTTTAATATTCTTTACATGTAGCATAGTATATATATATATATATATATATATATATATATCCTGGTCTGTATTGGTCATACGATAACTTGAAAATAACTTAACCCACATCATTCATCTTTTATATGTTTCCTTATACTTTGCAACGGGTTCTTATGGAGAAAAAAAAGAAATTACAAAACATATACGAATGTTGAAACTTTGCGTGTATGACACTTTACGCGCTACTAATTTGTATTGAAATTTATCAGCTGCATCCGTATTTATCAATCTAAAAATTAATAGCACATTAAATAAATAAATAAATTAATCTGTATTAAATAGGTATTTTTTATTGATTTGTATCAGCGCAATCTGCGTTATGGTTATTTATTATTTTGTTATGATTATTATTATAGTTAATACTATAATTATTATTAATAATTTTAATTCCAGCAATATATTATTTTACAATTTAATCAGATTTAAATACGCAATATAAACACAAATTACTTATAAAAATATTGTAGCCATACAATGCATTCAGTATGTATTGTGACCTTTTTAATAAATCTATACCAATAAATAAAATTGGAGTGTCTGTTTGTAATATCATAATAACCGCTTTTTACTATATGCATATGAGTATATATACGGTATATATACTGAAATTATATTATTTAAAATATTTGTCTGTGTGTTTATTGGATCGATTTTGACGGGTCTTATACAGGGGGCTTATGTAATGAGTAACTTAGGCCTCTTTTATAAAATTCTTAAATGAAAAAAAGCTAAATGACATTTGATTGACAGCTAATTTAAAATAAAAAAAAATATCAAAGGAACATGTCAAATGTCAAACTCAAAAAGATTGATAATTAAACTATTGTAAAACGAATTTCGTTGTATGATATTTCACAGATTAAATATATAATAGCGAATATGACATTCGATTCGCTAAATTATGTTTTCGTATACTTACACTGCAATACCAATAATAATGTTAATATATTTTTATTGTAATGTTTCATAAAGCATCTTTTATTACAACCTAATACGACATTTATTTGATTATGATCGATGTCAAACATTTGATATAAAAAGATGGGTCACATATTTAATTTAGTCTGTTTCTCACATTTTTACATTTCTCTTTCTATTAGGGGGACCGGAAAGTAATGTCGTCTTTGTCGACATATTTTATAGAAAAACCGATTGATTTTTACCGAGTTGTATACTAGATGGCAAAAGGTTGTCAATAACGAAGGTGAATAAATTGTTAATTAGAAATAAAAAGTTGTTAAAAATGTAGTCGTGTGAATTTAACTTATGAAAGTGACAACCTTTCTCACCCGTTCACGAAAATAATTGTTTAAGACGATATAGTTCTTTGGGGCTATATTTTTACTTATATAGACAAGAGTTAATTGAAATGTCATTAATTTCGCGCCATTTTTTAACATTAAACAGATAATCTAAGAGACCGCGTTCGCGAGTGATAAAAATACGATTTTAACGCGATTAAAAACTCGAAGTTGTGCGCGCTGCGGGGCCCGTCGCCGGAGCTTTGTGTTCGTTCGTAATCCTGTTTTTTTCCGTTGTTTTGTACTTCCCAAGGACCCCGAACTCGATCCCCACGCGTCGCGTAGTCTCGAGCTAGCGTTCCATCCATCCTTGACCTAAATGCCTGCGTTCATTATTGCTAGTAAATTATTATTCTCAGATACGTTTCAAAACTATTACGATATTGTTAATTTTAAACATAATTTTAACAAGTTTTTTTTACATAAGTATTCCATGATGTTTTTGTTGACGTCTTTGTTAGGTTTTATGTTTAATAATTTCATTAACATTTATCTATATGTTATATATTGTGATCGTCTTTTGTAACAGCAAATATAGATCGATACCATCGCAATATGTTAGTCACAAACTAAATACACAAATCTTTCCGTTTCATTTAGAAGGGGAACAAACACACTAAGTTTGGTACTATGTTAAAAATTTAAAAAAATGGAAATGATATAGTAGCATCAATAGGTGGCATGGCAAAAATATTACGTCGATTGATCCGGGATTCTTGATTTTAGGCCAAAAATTAAACCTAACATTATTTTATAAATACAATGTATTTATCTTATATCAACAAAAAATCGATTACTTTTAATGCATCAATTACTTAATTTCGCAGTTAACAAAACAAACACGAGACAGTTCGTTGCCTTTTAAAAAAAAACAGGTATTTCATTTAGAGCATTTTAAAATTTATGTGTATTAGTAAATATATTTTATCTATTTCCTTTCCAATTAAGCGTTTTGAACGAAGTGTATAACAAATAAAATTGTTTCTTTATGCTTTTTGAATACTGTTTTTTTTTTACATTTTTAGATAAGTATTTTGACTTCGAATATTTGATATGCTATGTTATTAATAAACTATATGTCGAGATTTAGAGTTAGTCTGAACATTTTAAAATTTAAAATATTACTTCATAATTACTAAATAAATCGAAATATCTGTTTAAAAAGTATTATTGTGCCCATAAAACCATTTTCGTATAGTAAACCTTTCGTACAAAAATTTGTACACAAAAACTGCCTTGTACACCAATACCTCTGTTGTCACTCTTTGTTAGGTACGCAGGTAGACGGTAATGGTCATTGTAAACTAAACTACGTACAAACTTTCTGCGTAGTGAGAAAATTGTTAAAGTTTTAGGTTATACTGATAACTGCGTTTAATTTATTTTCAAAATACTTTTTAGGCGTATTTAAAAAAAATATATTTTTTAATGCCTGCTACTAGCATACGCTTCGAAAAATAATATTTATGTGAATATAAAACTAAATTTATTTACTTTAAAATGTATAATTGACGCATACTTTTAAATTTTTTTTATTGGTACGATGACAGATATCAAACGTAATTGAGGATTTGAAATTGGAAAGCGAAAATTTTTTTGACAGTTTAAGAAAAAAGATTTTTTAATGACGTTTTGAATATTAATTTTTTGATCACACGTTACGTTCTTTTGTTCCCTTTGTAGACGTTTAAAATATTTTGTTTCTGTGAAACATTCAATATTTATATTTCCAACTGTCGGTTTATAATTTCTACGTATCTCTCACCCGTGATTAGAAAATACACCTTTTATATTGGTATTTATTTATACAAAAAAAATAGTAAATGTTCTTTTTGTAATCCGATTTTCATAGATTATGCGATACACAATTGTCAAAATATTACAACAGTACATTAACTTCTTAAAGAATTATATGTAGTTATTTTTTTAACCCTTTCACGACCACGGGGACACCGGTGTCCCAAGCAAAAATCATGGATTAATTAAATATTTACGTAACCATTGTAAATTATTTTTTTGTTTTAATATTTCGGAAAGTACCTTTTTATTGTTTTTTACTGGCAATATAGGATAACTAACACCGTTTATTGTTTATCGTCATCGGAACGTTTGAGTTCTTTTGGCGCGAATGATCTGCTGTTTGGAATAAATAATTGATATTGTAAAAGTGCTTTTCAAGTTTTAACAGTGTCAAATTATCATTACCTGATAAGTAAATTGTTATTCTAAATATTCAGTAATAATGTATTTATGTTGTATTCTGTAATAAATCGTTATAAAGATTATGGGACACGGGTGTCCCCGTCGGCGTAAAGGGATACTTTTTATACGGAATTTCTTAACTTTTGGCCTGGTGTTATACCAAAATACTATCATTTTTTTATTCATATTTTTCTCAGAATATGTTTCGTAAGGGACGTGGAGTTTTTGAACTTCGAAAAAATAAAATTCTTCAAATTTTTGTGGGTGACAATAGCGATGAGGAAGATGACTTAGTGCTTGATGACGAAGACCAAAGACTTCTAGTACAGGATGATGACCAAGGGGTATTTGATGCCGAGGTTGAAGAAACGACGACTCTTCAACGGCAAGAATCACCTGAACCTTCAACGTCTCAAAAAAACAATCCATCTAATCATTAACCAATCATCTAACAACAGGAATTGTTTCGCCGAGTACCACAAAGAACTTGCCCTATTATATTTATATTATTCATAAACAAGTAAAAAAAAGTACACTAAGTAACAAATGTACATTATTTACAACAAAACAGACTTACCAATAAGTAAACCAAAATTTAGAGTTTAAGTAGAAAGTAACCCTTAGCGACCATAGGGACATATTTGTCCCATAAATTTCCAAAAAAAATGTAAAACTTTTTTGAATTTTTAGTATAAATTATGTTTTTAGGATGCCTATTAATTCATTACATCTAGCTAAATTGATTAAATAAGGTACCGTAACCTTATGGTCCTGAAAGGGTTAAATTCCAATTGAAAGTTAAATTACTGTCATTGATTATATTGGCGAAATATTTCGTTAACTCGATTTAGCGCCATCTGTTGACAGAAGCTTTAACTATTTAGGCAAAATGAAGACTTGTTCGTTAATCTAATTTTTATAAAATTATAATACATGCCTTATTATAAATAAATTAATAATGCATGTTAAACTATTTAACGTGGATTTATAATCCTTTTTAGTAAAAATTTACCCATATGCAGTATTGAAAGTTTTTTCTAATATGTACGTAATCGGAAATAGTATTTACCGCAGATTATATTTCTACATATATAAAAACTGGTTAAGTTTAGGTAAAAATGAATGTTTTCAACTTGTCTCACACTAAAGTAAATTTAATTATTTTCATTTATTCATTTTTTGACAATTATTTATTAATATAATTTGTACATTATTTATTTAGAACTATATATCTAGAATAGACTAAATAGCAATTTATCCATCACTTCATAAATAAGTGAAGCATATATTTTTACAATTATAAAGCAGACATGCCCGTACTTCCGTAGGATTTATTTTAACCAGTATGTATGAATATGGTTTTACAATTTAGTGCTATCGAATTATATATAAGTGCGATTGTTTATAGGTAAATCTTTGAAGGCTGAATATATAGCTCATTTGTAAGAGAAAAAGCTTTTTACAACGGTTTCTAGTGAACTTGTTTAGTGACAACTCTGAAATGATACATTTTTTTCTTCTTTCTGAATGCGACAAATTTATAACTTCTGGCAGTACTCTGTTACTAATCAATTTGATTATAATATTTAGCAATTCAAATTTTGAAACGTTTTTTCTTACTATATTATCAATAATATAATTTATTATTTCCTAAAACTGTTGATTTTGGTTTTACTATTATACAATTTAATTTTAATTGACAGCAAATAAGCTTAATATTCACAGCCTTTACCTTTGCCATATAATCACCCTACAGCATGGATATGCACAGACCGCGGCCCGCCGACAGCAAAAATAAATAATACTCTCGTACGTTCGGGAAAATATTGAATTCTATTCCTGAACAAAACCAAAAAAAATTTAATTACCTATACTTCTGGCGGCCGGCCCGCCAACAGTTCATGATTTGCCATAGTGGCCCATAGTCTTAATGTCTTTGCAACCATGCCCTACAACGTAGCTCTCGAACATTGTAGTATGTTTTCTACAAGTAAAATGAAACAACGATTGAAGTGTTGCCACCATTTATTTGAATTTTACTAAAAAAATTGAATAAAAAATATTGTATTTCAACACGTTACTTTAGAAATGAATAATATACAGTGGTAGAAAACGTCCCGCCCGCGTGCCGCCGCTGCTGGGATTACAACATCTAGTTATGTATGGAACACTTATTATTTCGTTTTATTTATTATTATACGTGGCGACCGGCGGCATAGAGAGTTGCCCCGACGACCGCCGTCTACGAGCGAACGCACCAGCGGTCAATAAACGCCAAAGCTAGCAACACCGAAGCCGCGAGTCGAGAAATAAAAAAAGAAAACAAAAAATCATTTTAATTCCAAATTCAAACGTTTACAAACCGCTGGCTAGTCCACGCATGGCGTTTAGCGTGAAGCAATGATCCCGGAACACAATTTGGCCTACTTAAGCGCTATCACAAGATTTGACACTAACATTATAAACCTTATTCGGGTCACGATTGAGTTCAATTTCGTATCACTTACACCTTAATACACACGTTGGTTAGTCGGGGCGGCTGTACAACAGCGCAATGTGTTATTTATCCAAATATACATATACTTTTTTGTCTATTGATCTATAGTCTACTGCGTGCGGGACATCGTGGGCCGTGGAAGCAACTCTCTAGGTGTTCGCGGGTTTGTCCAGCGCCGCCCGGGGCTGTCTGTGTGTGGGTGTGCTTGTGTGGGACGGCGCGCATGTGTGTGTATAGGTTCAGTCTCACTCGCTGCTCTTAAACTAATCTTCGTCTTCGCCGCTCTCAGACTCTGGGAAGAGAAACTTTATTCATTAAAATGATTTATAAATACAGTAGACATAACAGAATTTTCTATTTGCTAAATAGGCATAAAATGAGAAATTGTTTAAATCATGTTTTATTTACACAAATTAACAGAGAAAATAGCTTAAAATCTTGTTTTGTCTAAAAGTATTCTTTAATTATTAATTTTCCTTTTTTTACGCCAATATTTATCAATATTTAAATTCTTAGCAACCTATTATTTTTGTAAAAATAATATGTGGAAGCTTGTATTTGCTTAGTGTAAATATATATTTTCAAATAGTTTAGACAGTAAGTAAGTAGAAAAATAATCATTTTTTTTGTCACTAAGGATAAAGAATTAATAAAACATAATTTGTGTTTTAAAATAACGCGTTAAAAATATTGATATTTAATACTGTCGCCTTTAATGATATGATTATATAGCCTATATATATCCTTGTTACATTTTAACAAGAAAATGTTTCAGTGGTACAAATCAAAAGCTTCAAAATACCAATCCTAGCAATAGAAGGTGTATACAAAATAGGATTAATAAATGTATCAAAGCAACAGTACAGCCGTGCAAAGGCATCAGCTGCAGTCGTGCCATGAATTATTATCGCACACTTCGACACCATCATGAGCAAAATCCTCGAGCTGGCTCTAATCGTGTGCAGGAAGCCGAATGTAGGTTTTGCTTAATTACTAGAGCTAGAGTAATCACTGGATGTAAGCTCCTAAATCATTGCAGCTCAACATTTTTGAACACTACCACATAATATATTTTTTATTTTACACATACATATATGTCAGAAATTTGACAAAAATTTTTCCTTTGTCAAGTAGAGGCTATCCACCAGCTATAAAAATGTAAATTTGAAACATAAGTTTACTTCTTGTAGGTTTAAAACAACGACATATATTTTATAAATTTTTAACGTATATAAATTACAGAATGGATTTACATACACATACATCTGCCTACCTATTATTTTAGCACCACCGTGTAAGAGCCTCTTAGGCCGCCATTGTACCAAAAGTAAAATAAATGTAATAACGGTTGCTCACCTTCCTCGGCGCTCTGGAGCCACTCCACAAACTTCTTCATCTGGTCGAGGAACATGACCTTGCCCTTGCTGGAGTTGGGCTCACGGTACCACTTGAGGATCACCTCCTCAGACAGTACGTTGGTCTTGTACAGCATCAGCACCAGCTTGCTGAACGCGCGCATGAAGCTCATGTTCTCATAGCAGTACTCTTGCACCTAGTGGAACATTTACTGATGATTAACTGACATGTCCAAACAAGGAAAATGTTATGGTAGGTTGATGATGATGATGAATGACATGTTCGGGGCCCAGTGGAGCGGACACTCGCAAAGACGAGTCCGCGGATGTGCCGCGAGTCAATCTCGCACACTTCGACACCGACGGGGGCAGAGCGCCCAAGCCGGCTCTAATCGTGTGCTTAAATCATTTTCCCTCAATGTCGTATAACAAAGTTCTAAATTCAAATTACCTTTATTCAAAGAGGGATCAATTAATTTGAAATTACAAGACATCACACACCGGCTCTAAATTCTGATCTGTTGAGGAGTGCTGGCCAGAGAAACTCAACAGTTGCTATTTTAAAACGAAATTTAACAATTTTTGATGTGTACATTAAAATATCAACCATGTGAAGACAAACCAAGTTCCACATTTTTTGATCAACCAAAAGCTCTTAAATAATAATAAGCAATAATCTATTTTCAATTTTAGATTAAAACTAAGATAAGTAAAGTTTGATATATCATTTGGAACAAACATACATATATATATGTATGTACCACTCAGACCTATGAAGGATTTGGTAACATTTTGAAGAAATCTAGGTCTTAATGGTATTTCTTGCATTTATGTTATTGCTGTATATTATGACCCAAAGAAAATAATGTTCTAAAGCAGAGATCATGGACTAACAAGCACAGAATATCCACCCACAAGGTGGACAAACACCGCTCCTGTTGTTGTTGTTTAAAATCCACTCAACGCTGGCTGCTTCCATCTGGTCCTACTGGAAATCTATGGAAGAGTCTTAAAAGTACAGCAGGAGGTCCTGTGGGTGAAATGATAATGAAGAATTAAATGTATATAAACGAGTTAGTCAATTCACCTTGCTCAAGAGTGCGATCTCGGCCTTGGCGGACTGAGCGAAAGCGGCCAGTAGAGGCGTGTAGAGGCGAAGATGCTTGGCAGCTTGTTCTGCTAGCAGCTCTTCCTTCTTGTTCCACTCGCCGCGCGACATCACGCACTGCCAGATCTGCAAGTCATACATATCATCAGGAGTGTTCTATGTAAAACAAAATCAATGGAGAATTGTGCATAAAGATCAGATTGCCATGTCGACAAGGAGGCGCGGCGGCAGCTGAACGCGCATGGAGCGGATGAAAGACTCAACTAATTCCCGCACGTAAAGCCTCATCACCGCACCTCTCCGACTCGTCATCAAGTTTCATCATGTTGGTTTAACTCTAGCGACAAACTGTATTGAGCACAAATATATATATGAACATGTATACTAGTTTTCCAGCAATGGACAATCGGTAAAACCTTCGGCACTGAAAAATATATAAATAATTCAAGAAATTGGGGTGTATATTACAGTAGCATAGTCAGAAAATCAGACATGTGATAACATAAAAACACTTAAAAAGCAGTAGTGTTTAAGGCTATCTAGATCCAACCCAATATCTTTTTAACACTTTCATTTTATCTCATCATAAAACTAACATTGCACATTTCATTTCAACAGATCCTGGCTTTGTTTCAAAAATAATTATCAACCTACAACTAACTCATTTTAAAGAAAGGATTAACTCCATATACATAAAATAAAAACAATTCATAATTATTTTGTATGTGAAGGGAGCGATAAGTGTAGCAGTGATATCTTTCTGTAACCTGCTGAAGAATTTAAGCCAGTCAAGAGTGATCATGCTAATGTTAAGAATGGGTTTTTAAAGAGACATTATTAAATTAGGTTGGCCCACAGACTATAAGGCGCATCAGAGTTCTTACTTTAAATGAGGGAGGCACGACTGATGTTGCACAGCGTACTCCTCAAGAGTATGGGTAATGCATTGGTCAGATCAAAGCAGACACAAATTCATGACACATCCTCAACTTATAGACACACCTGTAGCTGTACACCTAGACTTGCTTATTAAGGGGTTGTCAATCCCAGGCACCACACCCTGCCCTTGTCCCTACAGTGTAATATATCATTATCGTGAGGTGAAATGGCAGGGAACTGAAAAAAGCATGTGACTGCTAACACTTCCTTATATCTCACTAACAGTAGTATACATTGAACTAGTCTTCACCTACACCTTACAAGGAAAACAACAAGTAACTGGTGCTTACGATGGGGACAACTTCGTGGTCAGGGATGGAGTGTTTCTGCGCCATGTCGCGCAGCTCCTGGATGAGATCGCGCACGGGCTTCTCGTCTGCCAGCTCGTCCAGCAGCGCCTGCGTGAGCTCGCGGCGCGCCTCCTGTCAGCACAAACATACATTCAAATTTTCACTTCACCTATTAAGTCTCTCCTTTATAGTGCTATTTGTGTTGCATGGCAACTACAAGTGTGTGTATCAGGTGCAGTATGCTAATATGTATATAGTACCCTTGTACTTGTCTTGTGTTGCCAGGCCTATGTGTGTATAGTGTATATATCAGATGTACTGTTTCTTTAAAAAATTTTTATTTAGAATTAAAAAAGAACTTTTGTGTTGCAGAAATTATTCTTATAACATATAGTGGGTACACTGGAAGCCCCATTCGTGTTTATGGTATATTTAGTGTGCAGTAAGAGTACACTCAAACTTGTTCTATTGCGGTATATTTCAACAAAATTGGAAAATTATTGACGGAGTTAATAATGAATTTTAACGTTTTATTTGCGGTTCCTATCAGTCACACAAAAATAGGTTTGAGACATGTACACATGTCTGTGGGCGTGTGACAGTTTGGTGTGGTGTCGATGCTGGTGGACGGACCTGCGAGGCCTGTGCGCGGTGCAGGCGCAGCAGCTCAGCGAGACCGCGAGACGCGAACGACGCGGCCAGCACCTCCTCGCTGCGCCGGTTCAGCGGCAGGAACTCCAGTAGCCTGTGACAACACACTCAATAAGTTTAGTTTTATCATCAGATAACCCCCACTACACCTAGTAGACATACACCTCCCACAATGATCACCATGATAACCGGTTTTGTGCTGCCCACGTCAACAACTTCCTGATATCTTAACTATGTCACCAGTCCATCTAGAGAAGGCTTATGGATGCTCCATCTACTGGGTCTTGGTCACCACTTCAGAACATTTCACTTTACACAAGACTTATCGCAAAACATGTGCACTTTACGAGGCTTACCACGGCTCACTTAGTGAATATTTAATAGAAAGACACCATATTACACACATTTATCTTCACCCTTTCAAAGACGTAACCATTTAAATCATAATGACCTCCTTTGTTTCAATTTGTTCCATCCTGTTTATATACAGATGTATATTATAATGGTAATCGCTGATACCTTAAGGTTCTGGAATGGAGATCAGGGTCTAACTAGCATAGCTTAAGATTTTCACTTGTAAGATGAACATATGACTTTGTTGATGTCATAGGAAGATCTTGGATTCTTGCTAATACGAACCAGTTTTATTTTAAATCTATGCATGGGCTTGTTCAGCCAAGGAAGTCCATTTTATCCGCCAAGTCCAGTTTATCCGTAATAAATGTCGCGTTGCTCATGACGCCGTCGCAACTATGCGACGAGCCAGTACGCAGCGCAGTACTCTGCCCCGTGGCTTTGCTCGCGATTTCAATATTGAAATATCGCTTCCTTACAGACTCGGGGTTCTATATCGTTCAATTCACCATTCAATGAATCAACATACCCTACTGTTTCTTTTAATTGCTGTTAGCATTTGCAGATTAAGTGGGTGCAAGAGTAGTCAGAGGATGTAAGTATAGCTCGAGGACTCCCTGGGGAGCCTAAGCATGGGCCACTACTTTTAATTAATCAGCAGACACTATGGAATTTGTCTGTTCATAGGTCTTGATAATACCTGAACAGAATTTATATTCGACGAACGACGAAATCGTGATTGGTATGTCTAGCAAAGTGATTGTGGTCTAAAGCTCTAGCTAAAGTACTTCACAGATAGTATGTTGCTCTAGGCAATTAAAAAATATTCAACTAAACTGTAAAAGCGCATGAGGATTTCAGCGTTGTATTAAATCAATCTTTTTTATTTAATACAAAGAAATATGGTCAACATACCTGCCCTCGAGCTGCCCCTTCTTGAGGGCGGTGACGAGAGAGGTCACGCCGCGCTCTTGCTTCACTGTGTGGAACACCTCAAGGACGAAGTCCAACGCCAGGTTATCCTTCAGCAAGTGTTCATTCACGAGCACCAGCAGCACCGAGGGAGGCACGCATCCGTTTCCTGTAGACATATTATCCTTTTATAACTCTTGTGATTTTATCAATATCTATTATTGTAAAAAATTTCTTCCGCAATCTTAGTTTGAATTGAATATTTTAAACTAATATTTAAGATTGTAACAGTGGTCGAATAATACACGGTGTGCACGAATTTTGTAATTGTTACAAATTTTAAATTTAAACATACTATTTCATTGTTTATTAATGTGTTTCTCCAATAAGTTTTTTAAGCAAATCAAAGTAAGTATCGATACCGCCATGTATTGCAAAAATGTATTACATGATTTATAGATCTGTTATCATCATTTTAAGTATTGAATATAATAATGCACACAATAAAGCTTTTCAGACAAGTATAAAAATATTATTTTAGACATTTGTTATATCCTGATCATAGCGAATGAATGAAAAAAGAAATTGACTTATTATAAACAAAAGTTCAACAGCATGAAATTTCACAAAAAAAATATTTAGTTTTAGTTCTTTTTTTCATTTAAGAATTTTTCGAAAATTATGGCCTTGCTGTTATGTTATTTATTATTACATTAGCTACCTGCCAGTTTCAAGTATCGTCAAAATCGATTCAGCCATTTCACAGATTAGCAGGTACAGAAAGACAAAAACAAAAAAAAATGTAATTGTGGTATTTGTACCATATATATATATTCATATGCATGTAGTAAAAAGTGGTCATTTCAATATTTGTATATAGATGTATAAATCAAGTCACTCACCAATCCAAAGTGCAGTCATACGAGCCAATTTGATACGCTGCAGAGGTTCAAATCCTTTCAGGTAAACCAGGACCTGAAATAATTATATTACTCACTCAGTTATGCATGGCAGAGTCCATGGACTGCCGCGTGTCCCTCTTTCAGAGAATAAACTTGACTATTTTAATATTACTTAAATTATTTCAATAGTACTATCAAAAACAATAACACCAACTTCTTTAATATCCTTTATTGATTTTAATTTATGGTATAGTAACAACACTGATCTCGGGTTAGATATGTGAGAATAACAGTAGCTACGCCCATCTAAATTTATATCAAAAACTACATCAAAAAGTTTTTTTTTTTTTTAATTTGTGACAGTAACAATTGATTTGATGTCTATTTCAAATTATGAGAAAAAAAATTGAACTTATGCCCATTTATATTTATGATAGTAACAACAGAACCGATACCTGTCTAAATTTATTGTAGTAACAATTGTACTGATGTATCTAAAAATTTATGACAGTAACAACAGAACTGATGTCAATCTAAATATGTCATAGTAAAAACAGTTTTTTTACATCCATTTTACTCAGTGGGTAATTTGTTTAAATTGCTTCAACCTACCTTTTTCATTTCCTCTTCGAACATTTTCTCCAGATACTTGTACCGCCGCATAAGCTTGACGAACACCTGCAAATTAGATATTTTAGTAGACGAAGTACAAGGACCACGGAAATAGTTTATGTATTTATTATCAGATATATACGAACGAGAAATAGTTTCATCCACACATGTGTTCAGGACTCTAGCCATGTCTTTCATCATTTTAACTTTTGTAATCACAATGTTTTTTTTTTCTCTATTATATAAGATTTATATTATGTACTACATCTCTCTTTTATTTAGGTCTGCTAATCGACAATCGACCTTAACAATAATATCTAAAGCTAAAAATGGTTGAACAATTTTTTAGGTTCCCAATATACTTACAAATACCATTTATTTCTTACTTTTTATTACTATAATAAATATATTACTGTATAGGTTTGCCCTATACATTGCTTGACCACATATAAGCTATATATTCACCCTCTTATAGATTTTACATCTAGAACCAATCAGGGTATACTCTTGGTAAATGCACCATCTCGAATAACTTTCTTACTAGCCAAACTGTTATAAGAGGTTTATATGACTATAAATTGAATTATGGCAGATTTTGAGTTAATAATCACCAAGTAATTAGTCTCTACAGTAAACGTATTTAAAAAATAATGAAGGAAGTGTACCTGTTCAAAGTTCCGCATTGTATCCATGTCCTCGTTGGCTGAGAAGATGCAAGTGTTAGTCTTGGGAGTCTCCCCGTCCATCGACACGGAGCCCCCGGGCACTGCGGTAGAAAGAAACTCTTTACCATCTCACGATTGCATGCAAGTCACCAGATGTTGACAGTTTGATGGTCAGATTGTAATGAACGAACGAAAGAGTTTTTCCACACATGTGTTCAGGACTCTAGCCAGTTTTATCATCATGTAGATATATGGTGATTTGTAAACATAAGGATTTTGGACTAATATAAATAAATGCTATCAAATATATGAGGATCACAACACAGTGTTCAGAGTTAATATTGAAAAAACTCCATTGCCATATTGAATAAATAAAATATCTGCCACCTCCTCTTTATTCTACCTCCCTGCTTCTATATGTATTATGATTAAAATTTATTTCACTGTTAACATATCTTTAATATTTTCGTTTTGGAAGAGAAAAGACGCAGGGGAAAACTTTGCAAGTCACCAAGCGCTGATGTAACTTATATATGTCGAAAATATTTCAAACTTCGACGGTTTTTTTTTTCATTAACTTTTTACTAGCTGTAAGATAGATTTATTATGGCATTTTTTGTGTCCATTTAGAAATGCCGTGATGTTTTAAGATTTCCAGACAGTATTTTGTGTTGTGTGAGGAGACGAAGGCGCTTACGCAGGAGGCCGCCAGCGATGAGGACGTCGAAGATGACCTCCCCATAGCGGCGGTAGTCGAGCTTGGATCCGGCCGCGTCTAGGAACTTGTAGGCCGCGTCCAGGTCGCCGCCCGCCCGCTCCAGCCCCTGCACCAGGGCGTCGCGGAACCCGTTGGGGTCGTACTTCTCTTTCTCATCTGCAAACAAAGAATACTATTTAGCTTAATTCATCTTTTCATCATTTTTGCCAAAGGACCTCCATTGGCCATGTACCTTTTCCCCATAGATTTCTAATAGGCCTTCTAAAAAACTTAAAAAATTCGTCTGTCCAAATTGTGGGTAGACTTACTCTGCTTCGATACGAATTAGTGATAAAGAAAGAAATTCGAAGAAGTCAAACTCAAGGAGCAGTGTGAGCTAGCCAATATTTATTGTATTAATAACGGAAGTGGGGTTAAAACCAGAGATCCCTAACTGTGGTAAGAATACCTCGTAAGGGTGGGGGGTGAATATATATGAAAACATACTTGCATAAACATTACATATACTTATGTATTTATTACAAACAATTGATTAGATGGGGGGAGCAGTCGTGTGCATTGCAAAGGGGATCTCCCTAAATTTGGCACGCGGGTCGTCAGCCCCGAGAACGACATTAGACCCACCCGCACGGTGAATCTATGGATTGCTTAGAATTTAAGATTAAAATTGATTGCAGTTTTTAGCTTAATACTGTAGGAAACTGTTTTTACTAAACTTTTATAAAATCAAACTCAATACATATACACACAATATATGAGTATACAGCTTTCTTAGAAGAATAACACAATAGAAGGGTTTGAGGTCGTTATCGTCCCGCCAGTCAACGCCTGCTTTATGATCGATACGTCTGCTGCTTTTTCAAAGATTACCCTACATTTCAAACAATCGCATGCACGGCCACCCTCACTCAACCACGTAATTTTTATGAGTGCTACCAATATTTACAGTACTCGTCAAAAACTATTGCACACGACTTTTGGAAAGAGATAATCGGTTAATTTCGGCATCGTAGAGCACTGTCTCTGTCCTACACTACTTATGTGACGTTGTGTCAGTCGTATTTCGTGCGACAGAGATGCATTACCCTCGCGTTGTTCTATTGTTTTTCTTTGAGAGGACGTCGGATGTTTAGCCCTCCAGACAGCTTACTCGTAAAAGAGAAATCTAAGAAATAGATATCTCTTAGCTTGCGGTTTAATCTGCAATCAGCTGTCTATCATGTTTATGAACGAGGATAGGCCGATGAAGATGATAAATAATTACTTGTAATATAAATATGAGAAGCCGCAATAACGTAAGATGACTTTACGCAATAAGTCGCATTATACAGGATGATTGTTGGCAGAATTATATTTTTAAATACGATTATATCTAAAAGTAATAAACAGCGCGGAGCGAGGGTGGCGTCAAGATACTGCAGTTGTACAATACGCAAGGGTAAAATTAGATTCGACAGAAGGGGACAAAAGCAATAACACCAAAGAAACTACATTAAGGAAGTTCAGACGGGAAAACTTCTTGGGTTACTGTCAATACATATTACTTTATGTTTTATCCAAGAAAAGCAAAAAAAAAACTATTCATTGTTAAAGTGCGTTGAAAAAAAAAAAAGATTTTAGTTTTAAGTGTAATTTAAAAAGATACCGAGTAACATAGCTTAGTAAACATTGACAGGAAAAAACGTGATTATTTTTTTTAGGAAATATTAAACGTAAATATAACAAAGGCACGGACGCTAATGTCTATGGAATATAAAACCAAATAATAAAACAAAAATCTAGAAAAGATATAGCGACTTGTAAGTTATATACAGGATGATTAGTTATATGTAAAACATTGAAAGGTGTGAATATGAAGGAAGTACAATTGTTAGTAAAAAGATTTAATCTTAAATGAAAACTATATTCCTGAATCTTATTATCGGTTGGTAATATATCAAACATTATATTAATTTACAATTCAAAAGTGCGATGAAATATTTTAAATTTTAAAATACTTCTGCATGTATTACCCATCACAATAAAATATGGCAATACAAAGTCTACAGACAATAATGAATTTTAATACGGTAATAATTCGAATTTTGAACCGTTCTTACTATAGTATCATTATTTCATTTATTACTTCTGAAACCTTAGATTTTTAATAGGATGTCACATATATTAATCGATAGAAAATAAGGTATTAATTCACCCCCCTTATAGCCTTTACACCAATAAACAATTATCATTCATTTCCGTATAAAAATGTACAATAAAAGTATACGCGTTATAAAAGGTAATTGCATAACAAAGAATGAGGTCACACTATTTCAAAACGAAGCCTGAAACGGAACGTTCGGAACAATCGAGAAAATTCTGGACAATAGCAAAGTTATATAAATTCAATGTATATTTGCTGACGTAAAGCGAGCTGCGCCTCAAAATCCAATAGCATTACGTCAATCTAAGGGTGACAATACTGTATGTCTTGAATGGATACGTCTTATAAAGACGAATGAAACCTTATAAATTAAAAAATGACTAATTGTTCAATACGGTTATTGTATATTCATTTAGAACCATGAAAAACCGGAAAAATGATACCGGAACCCCTTTATAATAGTTTAATCTGTACAAATAAATTAAATATATGCTTACCAAAAATTTACTTTTTTTTGTAAATTTCGTCTGTCTGTTTTTTCCGGCTAATATCTGAAATGACTGGAAGCAATTTTGACGGGACTTATACTGACGGGTAGCTGATGTAATAAGGAGTAACTTAGGCTACTTTTATCTTAAAAAATCCGTAAACGAAAAAATAAACTAAATAATTGTTTTATTAATTTCCACGCGGACGATGACGCGGGCACAGCTAGTATCTTAAGAGGAGACTGGCCAAGGATTGAAAAGTTTCCATTGCAAAAAAGGTACATGCAAAGTTTGGTCAACTAATTAATCTCTAAAACGATTATGATAATAAAACAAATATACTGTTATTTCTTAATTATTTTTGAAAGTGATAAAATATACATCTTTACAGATTTGGAACTGTCGTTACGCCTTTTTATATTAATACACAGGTTTTCATATTATAAGTTTATTTATCTCAAAGATAACTATGTCGCCTCTCGTCTCGTCGCTCCGAGAAACCACGTTTGATGAGCTTGTTCTTATCATCTTCTTGGAAATAGAAATCTGTGTGGAGCGGGGTGATGCAACATATGTACATACGGCTCTCGACCCGTAACGTTGTAGATTCTGAACATAAGATTTTTCTTTTCAGCCAATAAACGCACACTGCAGCCCTTAGACCTCTTCCATGGAACGCCACCATGGCCATCTCACGAATTTAACTATGGCAGTTTACGCCAATTCAGAGTAGCAACTCATGCTACGTCAGTAACTTTGACGATCTCATTTCTGATTCTAGATCGTAAAGAATAAGATATTAAATTGGTAATAAATTGTTTATCCCAATAATTTCAAATATCGACATGGTCGCCGCAGTAACTGTATCTAGTCGTTGGATTCAAAGTATATTATTACATTGAGCATCGCGTTACCTTGCAACCGCCGCGGACCTGCTGACCTGTTTCCAGGGCACGTAACCTTTATATATACCAGTCAGTAGCGCACAGGCTGTCCATTAAACTGGAACACTAACACTTGCATACTTCACGGCCAGTTTCCAAAAGGACAGTGAAATTAGATTTAATATTAATTTTATTCAGTTCTTTATCTTCCCATCCTCCAAAGATTGCTACATTGACCAGTCCTGCGCTTCCAGCGTTCAGCTACTTCTTTAATCTTAACTATGTCATCGGTTAACTTGGGCGGTGGGGGTAGGGGCTATCCACGCCGCGTCTACCGGCACGTGGTCGCCACTTGAGAACCTTTCGGCCCCAAAGACCATTGGTTGCACTATCATTTCAGACGAATAACTTTTCGAACTACCTCAATGATATTGGTTCTTCTTTATTTAGTTACTTAAATATCAAATATTGTAATACACATTACGAACATTTTACCAGCACCCTTTTTAAATAGAATCGATAATAGCTTTAATGGTAACAACTGCTGTCTAAGAGGCTTTTGCAGATTCCAAGGTCTAGGATGACAAAGCGCAGAGAGCGTCTAGCGTAAGGCCACCCTTTTAAAGTAAGTTAGTTTAGGGCTCCTGGAGAAGTCATAGCATACTACTGTTTCACCGGATTTTTACGGCTCTATTTTTGGGACCTCTCTACCCTAATCATGAGTGAACCAGTCTTTATATACATTATAACTTTTTCCAAGATTTTTTATTATATAATTTAAAAATCAGTTATTACAAACAGACAATCGAATTTTATTCATTTGTATAGATAGTGTAGTGGTGATAAAGCAAGGAAAATATATTAATTTGTATACGTGCCAAGTACCACCCACTTCTCACCGCTTTAAGCCTATTCAAGGGCATGGTGACGTTATAAAATAAACGCCATTAGGCTGTCAACACACTGGCGCGAAACAGCACACTTATGTATATGTTTTTTTTCTACCGCGTAAAATAACTTATAATTAAGACGAAACCACTATATATGTTGATATGTTTGGTTCACAAATTTTATTTCCTGCTCACTCAGTATTTATCAACCTTTTATTTTGCTAAATCCCACTTAAGCCTTTATAAAGTCCTTACGCCTCCTTATGTAACATATTTTCTATATTAAACTCGTGTCGAGTGACTCGAATTGACGCCCTTAACAAACAAATCGCCCTATCTGGAATGTGGGTCCCAAGTTGGGAAACACCGCTCTAGATATATACTCGAATTAAGAGATTTTTTTCCTATATTTCACTCGTTACTTCAATAGGAGTGAATTTTTTTTATTACTTTTTTTTTCAGACAACCATTCACATGTAACCAGTCACAGTTTCACAGGACATACTGACTTTCCTTAATATATCCTGTTTCTACGTTTACTATTATATACCTTTGTAATTATCTGATATGTTTGTGAATGCGGTCTGCATTGTGCATAAATTTATTTGGCATTCTTTAATGCAGGGGTGTCAAACTCTGGCCAGAGATGAACATTTTTGCGGCCCAGTCAATTTATCGTTTCATAACGTGAATATAATAAAACCAGCATATATATATATATATATATATATATATATATAAATATATATATAACATACTTTATAAACTATACGGATCATTTTAAATTGTACATTATAACTGTATTATAAACGTTCACGTTGGGTCAATTTTGAAACTCTGCCAATAATTTCTTTGTCCGAAATATGAAAGATAGTATAACTGTAGATATGTTTAATCAAATGTAATAGTCCAAATAAAAAGATTTGTTAATATGGACATTGATATTTTTGGGGCCAGATCTAAAAAGTTTGACACCCAAGCTTTTTTTTTAAATGTCGCCAGTAATTTATTTATAAAAATATGTTAAAATATATCTACAGCCTTATACAAATAACTATGGAGTGTGATTAATTAGTACTATCGGTTTAGTTCGAACACTTAAAAATTCCGGGAGTCGTGTCGAGTACAAAATCATTTTACATATATATATTAAAACATACTATCGACACGATATAGTACATTGCGTCGGAACTGATTCCTGGGCTTTTCGCATAGACAACTTTCAAAATGTAGTCTGTGAAACCTAGCAGTTATAATTCCAAAATTCCAAATTCAAATATTCTTTATTCAACATTCAATAATTACATGTCTTATTGACATAAACGTGAGTATCTCTTCGGATGAAATGCCTCAGATCTGAGAATCAGGAGAATATATATTTATTAGCAACCATTAAAATAATATTTAACATATTTATTTTGTAATTTTCTGACGTTCCAATTTGGCGGGAACACGTGTCCACTTGCAACAAAGATGGCGGACGACGCGAAGGTGTGAATAGGCTGATAAAATGGCGCCGGCGAGGCGGCATTGACTCCAATAAGGAAACTTCCTTGTTAAATGTAGGGTAGATAGCGCAGTGAAATAATCAACAAGCGAATAGTTATTTTTAGTAATTTTATTTGCAGTTTATCGGAATTTTGTTTACTCAGACCATAGACATTACGATTAATAGCTTCCATGTCATGTCGCTCGCTTCTCGCTGCACTTTGTTTTGTCCATTTGCAGTTCTCATTGAAAAATAAAGGATTCTTAAAAAGAAGCCGAATATAGATAACTTCACATCAGGTACAGCACCCGGCGATAAATATTGCACATCGACTTTTGAAAAGGGACAATAGGCTAATTTCGGTTTCGAAGAGCATTATCACTGTCGCAGGAAATACGACTGACACTGTCACAAAGGTTTTATTAGACAGAGATGGTGCTCCACAAAGCCGAAATTAGCAGATTGTTTCTTTCCAAAGGTCGAAGTGCATGATTTATCGCCGGGTTCTATATGCGCGTATAATGCATATTAAAATTTATAACTCTTTCCCGCTATTTATAGCTTTGCAGTATTTAAAAGTGTAAAGCTACGTCTCAAACGACTTATTTAATTTTTAAAGTGAGGGTCATGTTCGCCCCACGCGGACTGAATCTTCAAAAATTCCCGTGGTAATAGGAAAACGTTTAACCCTTAAATGCATAATGATGTAAATCTGCAAAATACTACTTAAACGTAAAAAGAGTACTACACTTAAAAGTAAATACAGTGTTGTATATCTACAACTTAAGGTTTTTAAAAAATAAGCATCATTAATATTATATACTTGTTTTTTTCTATTTTTCCCTGCATTTTAGTGTACTTACTTATCTGCAAGGTTTTTTTTTTTAATTTATACAAATAAGCTATGCATTTAGGGGTTAAGAAAACTAGAAACAACTTAATGCCAAACTGAGCCGTACGTCATTGTAGGCGATAGAGGGCGACCTGTTTACATCGCGGTGACCCAGTTCCGGACGCGGCATGGTAACGCGTCACGCGGCCGCAGCAGGTACACCGGAGCGTTGCGTCAATCGTACCCAGAACTAACGCACCTGACTTGTTACGAAAGGCTTCGAGACCGACTTATACACGTGGATACGTACTACTTCTTTACCGGTGCATATGTACTTGATAATACGAGTATTCTTTTTTTTAAATACATAACACGTTGAACGCCAGACTAAAAACCATGTTTAGTTGAGTGGGCCGCGACTGACACCATGTGACTGCCGTCATGTTGGGTCCAAGAGGCCGCGTCGGACACCATGTGTCGATGACGCATGCCCTCGATCGCTTCAGAAGCCTCTAGGGAGCCAACTGACTGTGTTTCGACTGTTTTTACCAAGGCATTTGTGGTTTCCGCAAGTCGCCCATTATTTTTAAGGGTTTTACTGACAATATATGCAAAAAAACACCTTGGCGATTTTTTGACGATTTTCGATTTAATGGTGTGGCCCCAGGGGACAGTATGCTGTCGGACACATGGTGTCCGCCATGGCGTTCAACGTGTTAAGAATAGTCTACTCATTTATAGTGACCGTTGTACACGCCAAATTCAAACGCCATAAGTTTCCATATGTATCAACTCATGATGATATCTCCAAAACTGTAATGCTTAGAGAATTGAAATTTAATAGGAATACTCGTTTCACCGGGTAGAGATCGGTTAAGAATAGATTTTTACGAAATTCCATTTGCAAAGAGGATTGTGGGAGCTAAAACTTGGCCATTTATTTTTGCGTATTTAAAATTAAATTACAACTACAAAAGCCAGTGTATGTCTCGTGAAGGAGACAGAGGTACACAGCTACTTTAAATAAGATATAAACTATCAAATCGAACTGGAGGCGGTACGCGAAACGGTCTTACCCTTAAAACCTTCACATAAATCATGGTCCAAGGGTACTTCAGGGACCTCGTTTCGGGCCGTTAATAAACGAGACAAAGTTATTTATATAGGTATTAGTAATGCGTTGGAATACCTTATAAGACCAAAACTAAAAAATCCCATTTCATGTATATTATCTATGTTTAAAAGAGACTTAATTTAAAAATCAACATATATATGTGCCCTCTTTCTATATATGAAGGTTATAGGCGCAGCAAATAAAGAAACAACAAATAAACCCCTCCAAGATTAGTGACAACTCCGAAATTTCAAGCGGTCACTGACCTAATATGTTAACCTTCATTAAAACGACTATTATACTTGTTCATTGACCAATACATACATCGCTCCTCAAGTAGTTAATAGTTAAGAAATTATTTAATAGAACCAGCAATGTACAGCGGTCCGACGAGACTCAAGCGCTGTAAGAATGCATAAGCAAACGACTCCCGGGGATTCCCGGATACCCAGCTTTATATTTAAACACTCAGTGCAGAGTGAAATTGCAATAAACACGCGCTAGTTTCAATTATTCCTGTACACAGTTCAATATAAAACATACATGTGAAATTTAGTATTTCCGCATGAGATCACTGGTGAACCATCTGAACCTTTCAAGTTATGAAAGTGACCCGAGGTACGAGAGTAATATTCAACCGAAACATTTCACATAAAAATAAACCGCGTAGCCCTGGGACGAGCGGTGCCGAATCGGACGACGTGGTTTTTTAAATGCAATAATTTCTATAGGTTTTTAATATTGTTAAAATTTCAGGGTAAAAGTAACTATTTTGATTTTATGTATAAATAACCGCGTTTTATATACTTTAATAATTAAATTTCTATTAATATAAAATAAATATTTCCTTGAAAATAAAAAATACCACCAGAATATTAGATTTAACTAGACCTCTAAAAGGTGTATACATTTTTTTTACATATTACATTAACAACGCCCTGTAAAGTATTCACGATATCATATATATATAAAAATATACATTTGATATATATATATATAAGGCTTGGATCAGGCTATATATATATATATATATATATATACATATATATATATATATATATATATATATATATAGTTAGCTACAGGTAATTATAATGAGATAATCCAGGTTAATCTCGGAAAAGTGACTGATTTAATTCCAGCAACGCTTTTAGTATGATCAGGGACATCACTATTACAAGTTGATGATAAATGATCATCATCATCACACGCCCACTACAAGGCATATACCTCTCCAAAGATCATCAACACGATGACCGGTCTAATGTTTCCCATATCCATTGACTTCTTGCAACTTAAACCATTTCATCACTCCACCTTGTAGGGGCTTCACTAACATCGCATCTACTCCTTGTCACCATTTCTTGAACCTTTTGGTCCAAGTGGCCCTAGGTTACACGAGCAATGTGCCCCCCCCCCCCCTTCCACAGTTCTAAAATCAAGAAAATTTTCACGCCACACTGAAGATTTTCTTCTATGGATCTCATTCCGAATGTTGGATCTATTTAAATATACGAAAACAAAGCAACCTTTCAACGGAATGCATATATCTGTCAGTGTTATGACATTATCTATATATAGTATAAACAATTAATGAAAAAAAAATTTTTTTTCTTATATAAATACGACAATTGTTTAACCATCTTGACGGACAGATCAACATTTAATTAAGACGTTCGTATAAATATGAAATGCGCCGTGTTTATCTCAAGACAGACATCCGCAAACACCGCCCCCACTTGTTTACGTAACTCGGGCTCCAGGCAGTCATTTCTTGTTTTTATTTTTGTCAACTTCTAGAATAGCGAACAAAAAACATCTTCCTACAATAGTGTTGAAATAGTAAATTCTATAAATAACAAAGAATTATGAGAAGCGTTGGCATTTACATTAATTTATTTTTCTATATGTGAATAGTTATTTTTAATATGTAGTAAGCCTAATATATTTGTAAATATGGTGTACCATAAATTCTCCTTTTCAGCCGATGGACGCTCATCGCAAGGCCATAGGCCTCCACACAAAGATTGCCAAACCAGTCTTGCGCTGGCAGCGTCCAGAGGCTTCCTTAACTTTAACTATGTCGTCGGAACACCTATCCACGTCGCGTCTACTGGCCCCTGGATGCCACAAGAGTATCTTTCGGTTCCATTGGCCATCGGATGCACGAGCGATGTGCTCCTCACCACTATCACTTTAGACGAGCAGTTCTTTTGCGGATCTCTTTATTTCCCATTCGATATCGCAGATAAACTGCATACATTAATTGATATCAAATGAACTAATGAGCAGTGTTAACTTAGTGGTAAGGACTAAGACTTGCACTCGTAGATCGCGGATTCGATTTTCGGGATACAATCTTATATAATTTACACTTTGTGTATTAATTATATAGATTTGTTATTGCTCACAAACAAGAAGGGCAGCAGCGTCCATTTCATACCATAATACCACACTGCAATCTCAAAGCGTGATGATTATGATATATTGCCCCATAGATGTTATATATGCATCCATAACAGACTAAAAATTAAATAGTGCTAACCCTTATAATACGGTACTTTTAAATCGCGATTCTACGTATCTCGTATAACAAGTGTTAACCTCTATAACGCGGAAGTTACCCACTTTGTTACTGTACTGTAGAAAATTCTTAGCCATTTGTTAAGTTCCTTATTAATTTCGTACGTATGTGTCTAATGTTATTAAATTAAACCCTCCTAAAACGATAATAGTGAAGCGTTTAATTTGTACATAACGCGTTATACGGGGTTATGAACATGTACCAAACACTACAACACTAACCTAACATAGTTATGGCAGGAGGGGAAGAATACTGTTGACATAAATGTCTAAACATGTTCAAAGATTAAACAGTAAAGTTTAAAAAAAAACTAACTGTCAATACCATTACAAACCATTCGAAAAAGTTTTCCTTGTTTTTTCCTCCAATACCATAGAACATTTGCATATAGCAAACGCAAAAACATTTTATTTGAATAAATATGAATGCATTTAAATGTGTTTGTTTACAAAAACAATAAATATCTATTTATTTCATCACATAAAACATGAGAAAGATAAATGATGTAAAAGTAATGCAATACATACATAATGTATTGTACTGTTATATTTATTTTAGTAGCCCTAATAGGAAATAATTAAATGAAATATAAATATAGTGTATATCAAACAGTGGCCCTTTGAACAATTATTTTTGGATCCATTTGATTGTCGAATTATTTCAATATTTAAATTTATATACCCTATGTCAGCTCTTGGGAAAACAAATTACTAGTGTGTGAATAATAATTATTATTATTATTCCACCATTAAATTAGCGAAATCCAAAACACCGAACATAACTTAACCGGCATCTTAAGTATTATTAAGAGTGCTGTCATATACATGTGCCATTATATCTAACTTGAATATAATTAAAATAATCAAATAATTAAAAAAAACATTTTGCATCTTTTTAATACATATTCAATTGCGGCACCCAAAAACTATTTAGAAAAATGGCTCGCACCGCCAAAAACCTTGGCCACTACTGGTATATATTATTGAGTGGTTAATAAAAAATATAACTAGCTGACCAAAAATGACACCATGATGTTACCATGTGTTCGTCATTTCAGCACAGATGCCCACTGCAAATGCATAGGCCTCTTAAAAATATCTATTGGACAATATATCATAATCATTGCCATGCTTGGCAGGTAGGTTGGCAAAAATGTGGTATTATTGTACACAGTAAGTTCAAATATTTATTCACAGCTAATTCATGAGCAATGGTAGACAACTGAGACTTGTGATCATAGTTCGCAGGTTCAATACCCAGGATACAATCTTATATTATTCACACTTTGTGCATTACTTATATATATTTGCCACTGCACATAAACAAGTTTCCAGAGGATGGGCAGTAGTATCCTACCAAGTATGGCAATTAAGTTATATCCCACAGATATCTTTGGAGAAGGCCTATGTTTTGCAATGAATGAACATCTACAGGCTGAGAAGCTAAAATATTTAACCAACATGTATATGTCATAAATACTAAACATACAGAATGTGGAAGGTTACCTAGTAGTTAATTTTCATGTTTTAACATCACAGGCATACTTAATATGATAAATACCGGTGTTAAGACTGGAGGCACTGCTATCAGTTATAAGATAAATTTTGATGACACCTTCAACACAGTAATGAAATTTTTAAAAATTTCATTACTGTGTTGAAGGTGTCATCAAATAATCTTATTTGATGACACCTTCAACTTACAACATACATCTTCCTAACCACTCAAAATATATTGTTTATCTTCTATGGCATTAATTACTGCTATACAATCAAGACTAAGCCAATATATTGTAAATATTTATTACTATATAGGACTGAAATTTTTATTGATAAGATCAATAACACTATTTGTTTTGATCAAAATGTGTGTTCATATAATTAAAAAAATAAGTATTTTGCATGTGAGCAACTAATATAGAAATACAGCTAATCTGTTTTGAGAATAAAGACTGGCATCTTTTAATATCTAAAAAGTCTCCAGTTAGACAGATATTTGGATAAATCTAAAAAGTAAATAATAATTATCAACGAAATTATAAAATAAACAATTCCCCGATTTTAAAACTTTAAACTTTTCAAAAGTAGAAAAAAAAACAATGGCCACTTTCACATTTCATAACAAAGAAATTTATCAAACATTGTAACCTATAATGAATATTGACACGAAAGTGTATTTAATTAGAAATATAATAACAGATTTACTCATTAGTCTTAAAATTTTGAAGTGTATATATTCAAACACTTGTTCAACCACTCGAAATTTTGAATAAACATGCGATTTATTCATAGAGATAAGTTAAAACGACAAGGATAACTCTGATTTTTTGTCTTATTTGAAAGTTAGACGTAATAAAATAAGTAAAAATGCAAAGTAAGCAATGGAAATAACCTATTTCTATAACTTGAGGTCAGGTTAGTTTTTAAGTGATAGATTCACACAAAGAGAATATAAAATTTAGATGTATAGATGAATGTCACTCACCTCTTTTTCTGGTCTTGATGCGTTGACCCGATAATACTGGTTTTTCTACCTTCTGACTCATACAATATATTGCTGAAAGCAAACACACGTGGCATTAGGTTCGCAGAGTACAGGGTGAGGCCGAAGACCGTTAGCTACAGGGTCATCGCCCGCCTTCGCTCTCAACGCGGCGCGCTAGGCGGGCACCATCTGTCTTAACCCCAAAGACTCATGGCGACTGTATCTTACATGAAATACATCGCTATCAAGAAACTGTAACCTTCGATTGAAGAAGTTACCTCAATATTTGTATGTTGTATGACTCAGCAAGGATAAAAGTATTTAGCGTGATTCTAATGTAATATCAACTACAATACACTAATAGAAATACTAATTATTGAAATGTGTGCACAAATACTCACGTAGTGACGGGTTACGTAGGAGCCTTTTACTCCTTCTGCGAGTTCTCTCGGACTGCGCCTGTTCACAAAAGAAAGAAACGCTGCGACGATCTCTATTCCCTCGATAACTAGAGACAACGTGTATTGAGTCGCCGGATATCCGGTTACTGAGATTATGTATATCGATTTAAATATTTTCGACCCTCATATTTATATGCTTTTAGGTTTTCAACAAATTTTATTAAACTGCGAACTGTTGTAAGATATAAAGGTTCAAGTGGTAGTAAAAACAAAATTTATAATACCGAGTTAGTAAACAACAGAACAAGAATAATTAATAATTTTCACTGTTCTTCAGAAATTATTATTTCGTTTCGTAAAAGCTCAATGTTTTACTTAAATTTAAACGCAATATTTTAAAAAGAATAACACAATAATTTGTTGAATTTTGTACCTCTTTATTAAAAAAACACTATTTGAAAGGAAAACATATGACTAAAAATGGCAGAAAAACAAAACACCATAGATATTTTTACTTTTTAATAAATACTGTAGGTCGCAGGAAATTGATTTATGAGCCAAATTCTTGTAAAACTACTCTTTTTTATTAACATTAGAATTATATTGATATTATGATGAATTGTACTTTTTAAACTATATAATTTTATAAAAAAATATTATTTAGGACCATAATTTAATTTACAACTGAAGTAATGATTATGATTATGGCAAAGCTCTATATCGATTTTTTATTTTTATAAGTAGAAAAATAAGCAATGCAAATTAATCGTGATAAATATATCGACATATTTTATACAGCGAACCCTCTTATTGTCACATAAATATGTGAAAAATTAAAGTTTTACTTCTTTACAGTTTTAATAAATTGAAATGAAATTAATGATCTCTAGGTGCCGTTCTGATTAGACTAGATTTTATTGACTTGAAATAATATAGAAAAATCGACGGGAAATCTCCGAACTCACATTTTTACGACAGACAGGTCATCATTAACATTGGATATTAAACCAATATTTTAAACATCCGTTTAGAGAACTTTGAACAAATCCCGCCAAGAAAACGAGATTTAAAGTGGTTTCATGCGCGACAATTACTTTCACAGTAACTTTAGCTAACATATGAGTAGACCCTGTTAAAGTTGTTTTACAGATGGATTGTATGAACAAGCGATACGATGCTCTGACTTTCCGGCTGGTGCAAAGTTGTTTCGATAAGTACTAATACTATAAACGAAGGGAACCAAGTACCGTTTGCCACTATTATAGCTGCGATGACGACCCAGTTAGGGTGATGGTGCTGAAATAGAGGTCATTGAGCGTGGTTGTATACTTTTAAAAGCAATGTTGCATACAAAGGAAATAAAAAGAAAAAACTTCGTAATCGGAGTCTCTTGCACCCATAACATATCCTTGGCAGATACAGGGTGAACTCCTGATGGCGCGTGAGTTAATTTGGCTCGCATTAATTATAATGTGTCGGAAGCTCCAGCTCGACTCTAAGTTTGTATGCATAAGTATTTCCGTATATTCGTCAAAGGAGTTCTTGAGTTTTTACCTTGTTGTTTTTGTGTTTTTTTTTATTTTATAAGTTTGTTTTTAGTACAATAGTCCATAGCACCGAAGAGCACTGTAAAAGAAAATCATCACTTATGCGTTTAATGATTGTCTGTCAAATGATGTCGGTATTCGGTTTGGCCGAAAATTTTGACATATGATATTGAAAGTAAATAGGTTATAAATTTATAATTATTATATTGTTTGTTGTATAAGATTAGTTTTGTTTAGATACTGTAAAGAAATGAATAATATATTAATCATTAATAAACGTTAACATAAAAATAAAAAAAAACTATGGCGAATTCAATTATGTTTAAGGTTAGTTTAATTTTATATTTCTCATATACAAATATTATGTTTTGAGATATCGTTCAAAATTGGTTGAAATATTATTTACAGGTAAGCACATTACGATGTGCGCTAGCGTTTCTGCAACCATGTCGTACGACAACGACTAAACATTTCAATCCCAAGTTCAAAAAGGAGAGAGCTGGGAAGTATCTAAAAATCAAGTTGCCGGATTTTGACGATGCTGGAGAAATGAGTCCGGAGAAAATGAGGCAGAAAATGAAGGAAAGAGGAATGTTACCCCCTCGACCTTGGGTGGAGCGTCCCATATGTATTTCAGCTACTGGTCAGTTTAATTATTTTTTACATCAAAAATCATTTTACATCAATCATTCAGCCGAGTTTAACTACAAATTTGTCTCTAGTGTGTTATGTATACACTTAGGACAGATAGAAAACAATAATGAATGTATAATCTGACCCTTGATTTTTAGAGAGGCTGTACCATATATTAAATGACAGCAAATGAGCTATATATTAAATTCTTTGGCAATAACTCTGACAATGAGCATGATGATGATCAGGGATGAGCAAAATGTGGCCATACTACAACACCCATATTTAGGGGTTGCTGCTCACTCCTTGATCAAATTCTGGATCAATCCTTGGCTCGCTTGTGGTCCATGCAGCTGCCCAAGCTGCATATACACAACATAAGCGCTATACAGCTCTACTTGAGTAGAGTGTTTTACCTTGTGCGAACATCATCATCTAACCAAAATGCATTTGTACAGCTTTTATTTTGATTTTAAGTTCATGGACCCTTCTGCTCTGTGAACTCAGTTCGATGAAGCTGTAAAAACTCCTGGGGCTGACAGCATTAACATCAACTGACACCGAGCAAGCAATATGCAGGCCAAAGATTTCTAAAATTGAATTTATCATATGTTCATTTTTTTCACTAAATTAATTATAATAAAATAGTAGTACATACCTAACTGAAACAATTGATCAATAATGACCATAGATCAAGGCAGTGTTGAATGTTTAAAAAGCATCATTAAAAATTTCAAAGTAAATTTGTTTTTTCTTTTGTTTTTATTTATTAGTTTTTGTATGAAATTTAGATTTTTTTATTTATATTTATTCTTAAGTTTTTATTATAAATGAAGTTTTGTAAACTATTAGATATATTTCATGTGTGGTCCGCTCATAATTTTGACTCATTTCTGCAATTAAGTAACATAGTGTTCATTTTGTGTTGGACTTGCATTTAATCTAGCGAACCCAGCTCTTTGAAAAATCCTCTTACTAAAATCTGATTAAAATCTCGGTTATTCTTGCTTGTAATAAAGTATTATACAGTAATGATTTATGGATCTCTAATGTAATGTATAGCAAATTCGCAATCAATTAGTATATGGTAAAATAAAAACTCTGAAAACTCTTTTTGTCCATAATACCGCAATGTTTGAAAAAAGATCTTTAGTTGATGTGTTGCCGATGATGACATACAGATGTGAAATGTGGTCGCTTATGATGAACCTTATAAGAGGTCCGCAGGTCGTCTAGAGAGCAATGAAGAGATATATATGTAACTTCACTGCATGATCAAAACATGACTGATAAGATATGCAGAAATAAACACACAAGGTCAAGGACAGAAGGATTGCTTGACCATGTTTCCAATCCAAATATAAATAAAATTTTACATAATTTAATTACTGCATTTGAGTATTTTCGTTGCTATCTACAGGTTGATGGGAAGTAGGTGGATAACTAAAGCTTTTACACCTATTTCCTATCATCCTGTGTATACATACATAGCCCATTTGTCAGCTCACACTGCTAATTCTCTTGGAATGTGACAAGCCAATAATTTTTGGCAGCACAATGTTTGCAAATGGTAAACAATAATTGATTTTGATGTAGTAATTCAAATTTTCTCAATACATTATGTGTTATACCATCTCACTAGCTATTTTTTGCTATATTACTACATTAATTTACTGCAAATGATCATATGCACATTCCCACAAATGTGCACCTATACATCCACCCCTATAAAGTTTATAGACATTTCTTTTCTACTTGTATAATATGAAACACACCAAAAATGTGGTGAAGTAATGTTTATGTGTTAATTATAGAAAAAATAATGATAATTTGGTCATAGTAATAAAGTTAAACTTATAGCTTTCTCTAGGCTACAAGATTTACTCCTTTGTGAGCTACTATGTAGTGTTGATATGTATTATATTGACTGAATCAAAGATCCATAGATGAACAATGAACAATATATATGTATACATATATATATATATATATATATATATATATATATATATATATATATATATATATAAATATATATGTATACATATATTTATATATATATATATATATATATATATACATATCTGTATATATAGCAGATTGGCAAGTTGAAATGGCAGAAATGAAAAAAGTGATGTTTCGAGTTGTGTGTGTCATAAGAATTTATGTAAATCATGAAATTCATGTCTGGCTCACATATTTAAAATGAACGAAAAAAACAAACTAAATATTTCTCTGTTAAATTCCACAACAGGCACATTTATTATGTGTATAATTCAATTTATGTTTCCCCCCTAATGATCCATATACTTTATCAATAAAGTAAATTATGCAGCTAGTTTGTTTTAGAAACAAACTAAGAAATCAGGAATTGATGTCAATTTTTTCTCTTTTCTCTCCTTTTTTTTTAATTTTTTATATTTTTTTTTACTGAAAGTGTTGTAAGCTAGTAATATGAATTATGTATTTATAGGTGGTGTCTTTGAACCATATATACCACCTGAAGGCGACGGCAAAGCCTCCATAGTGTCTCCGACGCGCGCCAAGCAGACTGTGCAGTTATTGGAGAAGAAATCAAAGTCAATGATGGCGGTGCGCAAGATCAAATCGTTTGATGAGGACTTCAACACCAATGAGTTTTGTAGTCAAGCTCAAAGTATATACATCAAGGCACACGAGAGCTTAGCTAATAAAGACAAGGCGTCACTGCGGCTGTATGTAACGGAGAAGGCATACCCAGAGTTCAGACACAACTCGCACTTGAAGACCATACATTGGCGGTTCCTGGAGTCACTGGAGCCCCCTCGTGTAGTGCACGCTCGTTGCACTGATATTGTTACTAAGGAGAATATTTTTGGACAGGTATTTATATATTCAATTTATTTTACCCTTGGTACAGAACTGAATTCTCACTCTAAAACTAATCGGTAAACTCATAACCTCTCAATGTGCTCCGGAGAGTGCAGTTCTCTATGAGATTGAAACAGTAATGAGATGTGTAGAGGAATGAATGTAACCTGCGCAGCGCAGTGGATTGGCAAGTTGTAGTGTCTTTAGGTAGACCACATAATAAATAGCTGATGAGCTAGAGTTTCTAGAGTGGATACCTGGGGCCAGTACATGGGCCTAGAACTTCCATCCACAAGATGACCTTGGATTAAGCCACATTGTATGGCTGAGGCCTATTTCCAGCTGTGGCATCCTGTTGTTTGAAATGATAGTGATGATTTATCCCACTTTGGTGAAGTCGTCGTTTTAAAATATATCTATGGAGATATACCACATTTGGCAGAGAGGTTGGAATTGCAGTTATATTATAGCACACACGGACACTGTTGCCTATCTTTTGGAAACTTGTTATTAGTGGCAATCTTTTATGATTATTGCACTAAGTGTGAATTATATAAGATTGTATCCAGGGTATCAGCCCCATCACCTTCTATTAGAAGTCTCAATCCGTACCACTTGGCATCTACTGCTCAGATAATTACTTGGTTAAAATACTAAAGACTTACTAGTCCTATGAAGCCTAGAGAAGGATATTACAAGGTTGCTTTTGTCTCCAGGAACAATATATAAACTGGAATTGTCTAGTTCACATAGACAAGGTGTTTATATAGATGTTGATTGTGTATTTTTACTTCACTAAAGGCCCACTGTGAAAGTAAACCATAGTGCTATGGAAAAGACTAAATAAAAGTGATGTTGCTTTTTAAATATCTTGATACACATGTTCTTCATTTTACATTTAACTGCAGACAGCTCTGTGAAAAGCGCTGCGTTATTTTGTCTAGAAAACCGCGACGCAGCGCTTTTACGCTTTAAGTTTTAAAGTCTTTGTTGGTTCCTAGGAGTGAACATAGTCTTGTCACACGAGTATGTAACACTAGTTGTTCTAAAATAACTTTTTATAGTTTACATATATTATTTAAAAAATAATCATCTCTTGGGCTGTTTAATCAAATGCTGATTCAATTTCTAGTGATTCTGATAGTTAAAGAACAGGCACAAGTTTCTTTTTTATTTGGTCCCATTATCTGGGACCTCTCATACACCATATCGTACTTTTGGGAATGTAACATTTTTGTCTTTAATTATCATTATCATCATCGGTCCTCATATTATCATTCATTCATTTTCTATCATACATCACAAAATCTTACAATCTCATTTATTCTCAATTTCCTTCTTTGCATTGCATGTCATCTTCTCATTTATCACAATATTTCTTATTTTACCAATTTAATTTTTATCGCTATCACAGATTGCTTTCTTTTTCTTTTACTATCATATTTTGATACTTACAATTATACTTTATTTTTATACTTTTTGTAAATTTGCTTACTTGTCCCTATATTAATTCTAACTTTTATTCCACCAAATTACATTTTCAATAACCCCCCCTGTGGGGAGATACAAGTTGTGATAACAGCGGAGACACAACTTGATGACAGCGTTATACTCGTTAAAGAAAAGGGAGAATTTAATTTTCAAAGAAAAACAATTAATGTATATTGATTCTTTATAATACTAAAAAGATTGATATTTGTCCGAGTTTTGTATTTGACAGCATTAAAATATATCCCGTAGTTTTCGTGCGTTCTTGCAACAATTGCTTCACAGTGAAACAGTTAAATTTGATTGGTTGTATGTGCAAAAGCATTTTCGGCGGAGGCTTGTGACTTGCAGTGGTTGTCTATCAGCTGGTATGATCAAGAATGTGTCATGTTTTTGACCAGGTGACAGTCAGGTTCCACACGCGGCAACAGCTGGCTGTGTACGACCGCTTCGGTCGCCTGCTGCACGGCAGCGAGATCCTGGCGAAGGATGTACTGGAGTACATTGTGTTTGAGAAGCACCTCGCCAACCTGTACGGCACGTGGCGAATTCACGCTAAGATCATCCCCGATTGGGCGCCGCCGAAGGACCCGTCCAAACTCACCCGGATTATGCCCGAGCCGGAGCCCCAGCCGCTTGCCTTGGAGCAGCCCGAGGAAACACCAGCGATAGCCGACAAATAAGTGGAAAAAATATATATTAGTTTTAATAGTTATTTTGTTTTATTATTTTTTACTTTTGCTGAGCAATCATGGTGTATTTATAGGTCGACTTGACCGCGCTGTAAATTCCCTTGATAATATTTCGCGTTAAATATATGTTTGAGACTGCGTTGTCCTCTTGAGTTTATTTAACATTACATTATTCCAATACAGAACCCGGCGATAAATATTGCAGATCGACCTATGGAAAGAGACGATCGGCTAATTTCGGCTTCGTAGAGCGCTATCTCTGTCCCACACTACCTATGCGACGTTTTGTCAGTCGTTGTATATCGTGCGACAGAGATAATGCCTTATATATATATTGGTATATAGGGCATTATCTCTGTTTGGCACTAAACGGTGTAACATTATTCCTGAAGATGCCCCGTGGAGGGGTGAAACACGTGTTGAGTAGTTTGGCGGTGGCGGTTGTGTGATTCGCATTGTTTCCGCATACGCATTTATCAGCGGGCTGGCGGGCGGTGCACTTTGTTGCACGACTACCACTGCATGTGCGGAAGTGACTAAATATTGGTCCATTTCTTACTTAGGATGGACTTATGCGAGGTAACGCCTGATTCCATTAAATATATATTAGTATGTTTATATTTAATTACGTAGTGGCCATTAGTATATTCATGTTTTTATGTGATTATTTTGCATCTCAATTTGATTTTACTCTTTTCATTTTATTTTTTGTCTTTTATGACGTTAACGTTTCACCTACCTTTATTAATTTATCCGTGCACAGCCTTATAGTTAACTGGTAGACAAAGCCTTCCGCATTAAGTTTGCTGTTACATAAAATATATAAAGTGTTTAAGTAAATAAAACAACCATTGTTAACTTGTAATCTAGTTTATTGCAATACTAGCGGCTCTCCGAGCATCTTTTCATATACATATATTTGTTACAATAATTTAAATTGGAACACTAGCTAATAGCGTTTCAATTTCAACTTTAAATGCTGTGGTCAGTAAGTCTAGAATATACATCGACAGAAATGCATTTTTTTCTACTCCATATTTATTATACACTCATCTAGATATATATAAATGTAAATTCTTCAATATATTAATACTATAGTATTTACAAAATATAAAGTACCCTTTTTCATTAAACTATTTCTCTTAATTAAATTATTTTTTAAATTTAAAATATTCAACTGTATTCCTTGTCAGGCTTTATCAAAGAATACACCTAATTTACACAGATCTCTTACTGTATTGGCCACATTTTCATATTTCGGACAGAATACAAAAAAAAAATAATACAAAAAATGGACAATTTACTAGTTAATCATCACGAAGTAAAGATGCGTTTACACAGGGATAAAATGCCAGCCAACATTTCTCACTTTTTATGTCTGGCGTATTTTTAACTCATTTTTTTTCAAACATACACTGTAAATATTGTGAATGCAGATAAAAAATAACTGCCATAGACAAAGAATGGAAAAATAAATAAGTGAATCTGGTTATAATTAATATTTGATAATAATAAAAAGCTAAATATTACTTGCTAATCATTTAAGAAAATATCCACGTGTAAGCGCATCTTTACATTCGTTCACATAATTCTTGTTGAGACAGCGATATTAAATATGAGCTTGGAAAGCGTGTCTAACAACAAGCCTTTGCTTTGCACTATGAGATTAACCAACATGATTCTTAAGTCTTTTAAATATATACTCTATAGTGTTAGAAATAAGATTCAATTTAATCTGAACACATGTAACTACTTTTTTAAATATAATAAATAGAATATTTCGAAACAAATGCCATATATATATGTTCTATTCATTATTCAAAATATACTTTGTGGCTTTATATTATTATGTAAATGACAATGACTTCGTATCTACGTTTCAATTTAAGTAAAATGCAACCGTAAACACGAAAGCTTAAGGCTTATTTTTGAGAAGCATTTATCACGGTCCATTTATTAGTGGACCTCATGGTCACTTTTAGTTGGGAAATGACATGACTTTCGTATCGCGATTGCAAGTAAAATGCAACCGTAATGCAAATGCATAGGGTATACTTTTGAGAAGCGTTATCACGTTCGATGTCCATTTGAAAGTGGACTTTATGTAGTTAGTGCTAGGGTTGCGTTTGGACTGCAGTCTCAGACGACGGTGGGCGCAGTGCGGTGCGCTGGCTTGGGCGGCAGAGGAGGCGGTGTCCTTGGGTTCTGTCTCTGCCTCTGTTTCTCGCGCAGGTTCTCGAGGAATTCTAATAATTACATAATTAAATTATTAAACAAATACTTGAAAACTCATATCAATATGGTTGAGACCTATCAGTTGTCTTGAATGAATGAATGAATACAAGGTAGAGAGTTCTCACCAGGTGGATGATGGTGTAATGGAGGCCCGGGCCTTAGCGCCGCACGGACCCTCCCCGCTTCCGCAGTCCCATTGGCGCTGCCGTTGCTCCCCGTGCTACTAACATTTCCGCTGCTCCCAGCGGCGCCGACGTTTACGCCCCCTGTAGTATTTACACCCCCAACACTGCTTCCGCACTCGCTGCGTGTTCGACTAGATACGCTCTGTGAAATTAAAATATATTTTGTTGATTATATTTATTGTAATAGCATCTTGTAAATGTAATGTTACCCGAATTCGTTCGAATCCGGCGATAAACATTGCACATCGACTTTTGGAAAGAGACAATCGTATACGCCCCATGGAGCCTGAATGGAAAATCCTCAAAAATGCCCGTGAAAGTGGTAAAAGGCGTCTACATTCAATTAGATTTAATATCTAAAAGTTCCTAGAGTTACTATACTTTTTCTAACCTTTATTTTATTATGATAATGTTATTCAAGTCAATGTATATGTTACATATTGTAATATATAAAATGTAATAAAAAAGGGTAAAGGTGAATCTGTTTGTAAAATGTTAATTCTTTATTTATTATTACACGAAAACAAATCAGGCGAATACGGTGGTTGCGGAACGATATCAGTCAAGTTTTTGGCGAAAATGTCGCAGTATGACATCGACCAATCCAGAATTGACGCGACAGACAAAACATCTTTCAAAATGGTCTAGGCTGATATTCCATCTTTTAACAGATACTTTTTTTTTCGGATAGGACACACACTGCTGCCCAAATGGCATTTGCAAATTACGCGGGTATGAAGTGGCAGGGTGATGAGTGCGCCTAGCCCAAGACCGCTTTTAAAGAAGCAAAGCTTGAGGGCTCCCGTGAGAGCTTCGGCTCGGTTACTGTTTTACCGAAATTTGGAAGCCGCCGAGCACTTATATCATGGTTGCACAGACTTATTAAGACTAGGGGTCACTCGGGCAAATCATAAACTGATGGCGGGCCGGCCGCCAGAAGTACAGGTTATTAATTTTTTTTGGTTTTTATCTGTAATAGAATTCAATATTTTTCGAATGTACGAGAGTTTTATTTTTGCTGTCGGCGGGCCACCAGTATTTGACCAGCGGGCCGCGGTCTGTGCATCCATGACTTAGGTCAATTCGGTGAATGTGTATCTTGGCAAATGTTATAAACAGTACTACCGACCTAGGAAAAAATTACATACCTTCCTAATGACTGGGAGTTTTAACCCTTTCTTTACCACTGTACGTTCCGTCGAAGTGACGCTACTGAACCGGGCAAGTGCACAAACTTTGCACACTTTGCACAAAGTGTGCACATTTCATGGCGGTAGGCTGATGTTCGAATTTTCTCATTTAAGTGTTAAATACTTAGAGATTTTATTGATACATTAATTAAAAATAGAAGTTAGAAAATAGAATAATTCTTAGTAATTTATTTGTCTGTGATAAATCTTAAAACAGGTATCTGTACGTAAGCCCACATTACAAGGTGGATGCCTAGTAACTCGGGCGCTGGTAGCGAAAGGGTTAAATGACAATTTCACCTTACTTTTTGATCACAGTAATATAGGTACTGCATATATAGCTTACCGTTTGTTCGTCGTCCTGCAGGCGTACTGCGAGGTCGGACAGGGAATCCGTGTCGTCATCCCGCTCCCGCACCTCCACGCCCCCTGCGACCTCCACGCCCCCCGTCACCTCTAAACCTTCAGCGCCATCGCATATCTCTACTATCTCTAACAGAGCACCATCCAGTTCCTACGAACAACATACATGGTATACATTAACACTTATTATATTTTTATTTAATTCATTTAAACTTTTCAATAATTTGAGACTCCTATTTCATAATGTTTTATATCAATGGCATCATGTTGCTATTTATAAGATGATAAAAAGTCATCTAATAACATTGCATGTATATACTATGGTTAAATGTAAATAAAGTTTGAAAAAAAAACTCAATTTTTTATAAAAATATGAAGGAACACTTTTCCCCTATAGTACTTATTTATGACCATCAAGTATCACTGATAAGCGCGTATTAATCTACGAAAAGCCTTAAAACTTGGGTTATAGTTTATTGATTGCTTTAATAAACATTCTTAATACAGCTGGTTATAACAATTCATTCCCAAGCTGTATGATCCTTTACAACGGTATTTTCTAACCTTATTTGTGTCATTAGCTTTTCTAAAATAATTTCGTCCTATGTAATATAAATATTTTTTATATGTAAGCGAAAGGGTTAAACTCGGGTAGAGTCCATTTTGCACTATTTCGTCCGAACTGCCCCTCTAAACAATAAAATGCCCTCCTATTCGGCATGGGTCCCATGTTGGCAATCACTGTTTTACAGCGTAGTATGTATGTTGCGTGAAACAACAGATAAACGAGACGGGTGCTAAGTTCTCTGTCTTTTTTCGTATATTAATTTTATTTTACCAAATGAAATGGCGAAGCTAGAGAAAGATAGAGAAAAATGGAAGGCTTTGGAGTAGGCTTTTACCCTGAGGGGGTCTATACAAATTTAATATAAATTGTTAAAACTATTATCTACAAATTTTAAGTTATTTTTATGGAATGAAATAAAGCTTTAACATTAATGTTTAACATAAATGTTCAATTAAAACTTCGTAATTAATATGAACAAATTAGATCCACTACTGAACGCTAGATGGCGCAAATATAAATAACGTCATCATCAGTATGTGTACGTACGTGCACAGGCGTGTCTGGATGCACGGGGCGGCCGCCGCGCAGCACGGCTCGCGGCGGCGCGGGCACGGTGGCGGCGGGTGCGTGGCGGCGCAGCACGGGGCGAAGCACGTGGCGCAGGGGGCGCGCGCCGCGGCAGCGCACTGCCAGAACACGCGCGCCTAGTGCCAGGCGGAGCACCGCGCGGCGCTCCACGCGAGCTTCGCGCCCCGCTAGCGCTGATGATGCGGCGCTCGCCTCCACCGCGCGCCACACGCCCTGTCCGAGTGACAACAACACGTTACAACGCAACACAGCTATCGGAGGACTGCATTTCCCGTGTCAAGCGACTTCACGTAAGTAACCTTGACGATATCGAAAAATAGCACGGCGTGAGGGAAGACCGCGTGGCGATCCCTGACCGGGAGATACCGCGGTCCCCCGTTTAGCGCAGAGGGCGACCACCGGGGGAGGGGGGGGGGTTAGTGGGTAGGAATCCCAAATACCCCTGTCCTCCCCCAGAGGCAGGGCATCTTGAATACCGGAAGTTTTCCCCCACCGAAACAAAAAAAAAACCTTGACGATATCGTCGGTTCATCTTATCCATAGGTTCCAGTGGACTTCCTGTAGCTATATTTCGAACACATTCCAAAAAAGATCAAAGTATGTAAACATTAGATATAACTATAGAAATTTGAATTACAGATGAGTTCCAACTAATTTTACAACATAGTCAATCGTACACCGGAACTTCATTGACCTCTAGGCATCTCTTCACGTATCTTCACGAATCGTTTTTGTGGTATAATCATACTGTTTCTAATACTCACAACTCATATGATTATTTTTGATACTTCTATTGGAAACCTATAGAGGAGGTCTAAGTCCCTGCCGTGCTGTGGACGTCCAGAATTTTAAGGCCACTGCTGCCATTTGTTTTGCGCGCTATGTGGACTGCCCTCTACTTTCGTTCATGTATGGATCTCTTTATTTCTAATTCAATAGGAGTGGAGACTGATACGAGAAATCAGTAGAGTGAAAGTAATTTGAGTTATGATGATAGTGCCCATGATGATGATGACGCTCCATGTTACTGGCCACTACTGTCACAATAATTTCAAGGTTCAATTATTTTTCAGAATTTTTTGAATTTGAACGCCAATTTAAATTCGTATGCTATGATTAATGCAGTTCCTTTCATTAAGATTAGATTCATATTATAATATACATATATGTGTGTGTGTGTGTGGAATGGAACGTAGAATAGGAACGTCAGATGGTGCAAGCGAGAGGCGTGTAAGAGAAAGGGAGACAGACGACGGTTGAACGACGAAAGAGCGTGCGCAGTTTAAGTTAGGAGTTCTTTTTAAAATAAATAATTGTGCCCCACGAAAGACTTAAACTCAATCCCTGCATCCCGATTACCTATGATATGCAATATAAACCATTTCAATTATACTCCTGTCCATCATTGTTGCAGCCACCAGGAAGTAAAGATCAAGGGTGGCAACTCAACGTAACTTGCTAAACATATATATAAGAATTAGAGTGAAATAGTGCTGTGTGTACCTGGTCATCGCGTAGCAGTACGTCGTAAGCCAGCACGGGCAGATTGCGCCGCTGCAGCAGCCGGTCCACCAGCCTTCGCACCGGCACCCCTTCCTCCACTCCCACCACCGACGTCGCTCCATCAGGTAACACCACACGGCATAGCGCGCTCGCGCCCTGCGCTCCTGACTTCACCACCTGCCAAATCATCACCGCAATTATAAACTTACACGTTTTATTAAAACTGCCAATAGATGGCGTTGGAATCGATTACTTGTAATTTTAAAACACGAGTAGCAAAAACAGTAATAAATAGGAACATATGATAAGTTAAACAGTGCAATATAAAAATGTGTATTAAAACTAATTGTAATAGAAATAAATTAAATATGTAAATACTAATATTAGAAAATAAGAGAAATAGAACTGTGATATATAGGTATATGGTGTAAAATTAACTAAAAAAGCAGTCATGTATATAAATTGTATAAAAACTGCAGTAACTGAGGATGGATGAAACGATATTAGAGCAGAAGAAAGAAATAGACGGAATTATAGAATGAAGAACAGAATGATAGAGATTGTGAAGAATGAAAGAAAAGTACGAAAATAATAAAAAGGAAGTGAAAAATTTAATAAAATAGTAGATCTAGGGAACAAGGATCTACTTTTTTTAATTTTTACGAAATAGGGGAGGAACGATTTTTTACTAAAACATGCAATAGATGGCGTTGTAATCAAATGCACAAATGTATGATTAGTCATACGTATAAAAGTTTTAAGGAGGTGAATATAGCTAGACATTCTGTTAATTTATATATACTACACCATATATAAACCTAGAAAACATAGGCAACTATAATAATATAGTAAAGAGATATTATTGTTTACTATCTGTCTCTGCAGATTAAGTACTACAACAACTTATTGGCCTGTTGAACTGCAATAGTTTCACAGTCACTTTATGGTAGGTGCATTAAAGCATTTTGCTAACAAATGATTTATTTGCTTGTACACCTATAATCACCTACCCTTTACAAAAACCGCTAAATATAAAATTTCCAATTTTTTTCAGATTAAAAGGAATTTTAAAGGAGGTTCTATTTTTCTGGAACTTCGTACTAAACGTATTGGAAATATATCTATATATCTTGGGAGTGTTATTTTTATAGTTATTGTTACGGGTTAAGCTATTATGTAACATATATGTTTACCGGTGTTTTATATATCTATATGTTAATTTTCTGGTATCTCTGATGTACATATATTTCATAATAAATGAATTGAGTTGTATATTAATATAATTCATGAATGAACAACCGCATCTGCTATATTATATGATGCATATATATTCAAGATCTAATTTACTTTACCTATCTTAAATAAACAGACACAGTTTCATATGTTTTTATTATATAGATAAGCGTTATTATCTGACGCAAGAACGCGTTTCCACCTTAAATTAATATGTGTGCTAATTAGATGCTTTTAGTTTCGTCTTTTTTAACCTTTTAAGTGCCATGAGGACCGCCGGCTACCTCACGATACCCAACAATAGGTGCCGTGAGGGCCGCCGGCTACCTCATAATTTTTCATCTATACATCTAAGGAATATTATTTTTTTTCCGACCTTCCGGTAATTATTAGCTTCATTAGGCACCTAGCAACTGGATCACGGGATGGTACACGATTTGAAGCATGTTTTAGAAGCGGTTACCATGGGCGCCAATGAGACCGCGGGCGGCCTCACTTTTTATATAAAATTTACATTAGAATATGTATATAGAAACCTTTCTTGGCATTGAATTCACAATTTATTCATATTTCAAAGCTGGCTTTGAAAACCTATGGTGTTTTCTGTGTTACAAAAGCGTGACCCGCCGGCGACCTCATGGCACACCGAGTACTCTGTTGCCTTTAAATGCCATGAAGGTCGCCGGCGGTCACAGTACATAATGATATACATAACGTGTTATATTCATTCATAGAATGTAAAGATCCTAAATTTTTACATAAGGAAAGCCTACACTTGATATTTCTATTTGGCACCTGGGGAAGTCATGGCCAAAACAGCTTGGCAGTTAGAAGGTTAAAGGCTGTACTTTTAATGCTATTCAAATGGTATTTGTAGATTCCTTTTTTAGTATATGCGAAGGCTTTTTTGTCAGCCTCGACAGCCAGGTCCAGATGCTCAGATACAAGAGTTTTTGTGAATGACTTGTTGATAGGTAAAGATCATCAGGTAAAGAGAGATCTTTTTTTTTTATATAATGGTCCCCGCTGTTGGTGACCTCTCGTTCCCCTATCTCGTGTAGGACAGGGACTTTTTAATTCTAGTAATTTATTCATTTTTTTTTATTATTATCATTCTTCTCTTTCATATATCATCTTATCTGTCGTACTGTTTCTTTCATTCTACAATTTTACCATTTAATTTCATTCCATTAGCCATAAATTCATTGTCAACCACTACATTCTAAGTTTCCTTACTATTTTATTTTGCAACATTATTTATTTTTACCTATTGCATTTATTACCACCTTCCTGCAGTAGCTGAGGAAGCATACTCTCTCCCCTTCGTCTTGCATGATGGCCGAGATATTCCTTTCTTCTATCTTTTTGCCCATCCGGCATTCGGAATCTGCGCGCAGTCTTCCGAACGCCGTACAGGGTAAAGAGAGATCAGTGTACTCACGTCTGCGAGCGTGGGCGGTTCCGTGCGCTCATTGCGCTCGGTGCGCTCAGGCTGCGAAGGCTGTTGGGGCGGTTGCGCGCGCTCGCGGGAGGCTCCGCGCAGCTTCCACGGCAGCAGCGACGCGCCGCCGCTTCGACGTCGCTCCGACGCGTTCGACGCTGACTTCTTTAACTGTGCGATAAATTTTCTATATACCTTATAGCATTACATATACGATACGAGAGACAGGTAAGACTCTGTGTTTGGCACTAATCGGTGTAACATAACTCCTGAAGATGCCCCGTGGAGAAGTGAAACACGTGTTGAGTGATTTAACGATGGTTGTAGTGTAATTCGCATTGTTTGCCGCATTTATCAGCAGGCTGGCGGGCGGTGCACTTTGTTGCACGACTACCACTGCATGTGCGGAAGTGGCTAAACATTGGTCCTTTTATTACTTAGGTAGGAAAAGCGCCTGAAATTTTTTAAACTCATACATTGCTGATATGACTCCGGCTTAGCCATGCCGTTCTTGCGCGAACTTCCTCATCAATTCGATCACTGACTACATCGACAGCTGATGTCAAGTCAACATAGTTCTTCACTACCAGAAGCAGATAAATTTGATCCCATCTTACTAATTGTGAACATCTAATTTTTTTGTCCCAATTCTCTCGCGAGGAATCTTGGTGGTACACCTAGACTACTTTGGCAACTGTTGGCTATGCGACTTTTTTCAAAACTATATTAAAGTAATAACTACTTTTATATAACTTATTTTATTATTATTGAGGCGTTCTTACAATACATAGTATATTAATACTGAATGTGGAACATGTATGACGACACAAACCTTAGTGGGCGTGGCGTCCTCAGCGCGCGGAGTGGGTGGGGCGTAAGGAGGGGGCAGGCCGCGTAGATCTGCGCGCGCGCACTCAGCGTGCACGCTGGAGCGTAAAAAGCGCGGGTAGCTGTCGAACTTCATCACGTTGAATATTTGCTTCTGAGCCTGTAAATTAAAACAATAATAGGTTAATATTGTTAAATGAAACAAGCTGTTAAGTGTGTGTGTATTTAGATTGTGTATAAAAGGTTTTTTTTTTTTTTTTGATGACCCCCGCTATTGGGGGCCTCTCGTACCCCTATCTGATTTTTGGGACAGGGACCTTTTTTACAATTATTTTTTCACAAAGTTTTTTATTTCCATAGTCATCTGTCATTCATCTTATTATCTTTTATTCTTTTCTCTCTATCATGTTATATTTCTTTTCTTTTATGCCCTTTTACTCTACTCTTCTTTCTTTCATCCTCTTATTTTGTTTTACAAATCTTATTTACTAGGTATGTTATCACAGTTGTTTACTTATAGTTATTATTTATTTTACTTCAGTCTTTTTTGTTTTCTTTTACCTAGTTTTGTTTTTTTGTATTGCTTGTGTTATTATTGTTTTGCAATACTTGAGGAATTCGTTCCTAGTTACACTTTCGCCTATCAGGGAGGCTATTAACTCCTCCCTGATTTGAACCCCGGACCGGCACTCGAAGCCGAACCGGTGTCCCCCGAATGCGGGACACCGGGCCACAAGGTGGATCACGGTCTGGTCCACGCCCGGTTCACAGAAGCACGAGGGGTCCTCCTTGAGCTTAAACCTATGAAGGTACTCAGAGAACCCCCCGTGCCCCGTGAAGAGCAGGGCCGAGACCGCGTCCACCTCGATGCTGCGGAGCACGCGGTAGGCTGAGACGGCGTCCGGGAAAAACATCCTCGTTACCGAAGCCGTCGTTCCTTCCACATACCTCCTGTTCCATTCGTCGAGCGACTCCAGTCTCAGTTGCCGCTTGACGAATGAAACAGGGCATCTCTCATACTCTGGTCGTCTTTTACTCTTCAGGGCCGCTTCCTTGGCCAGCTGGTCCGCCCTCTCCTTCCCCTCCATCCCCGCGTGCGCTTTCACCCAATACAACCTTACATCCTTCCCTTTTTCTCTCGCTTTCATTACGTTCTCCTTCACTCTTAACGCTAAGGGATGGAGGGTGTCCGATCTTGCGGTGTATAAAAGGTTGGACTAGCGCTTATTATACAGAGCACGTGTGTAATTAGTTAGGCTTTCATGACGGTTGAACCCGAATGTTTGAGCTAGAGTCTATGTGATGGAGGTCGTATGTAAAAGGTTTTTTTCTCTTACGCCTTCTGATTTCTACCGTCAAGTGGCTGAGACTTTTTACAATACAGAGTTAATAATTTTATCAGTTTGATTTTTGTTTACATTATTTCTTATTTCTTTTTCTAAACGATTCTAGGCTATTCTTTTATTTCATTAACATTATTATCTTGGTCTATTATTTCTTATTAATACATAAGTGTTGTAAGATATGGTAACGTGCATAAGGTACAGCTCGTGTGTGAGCGGTTGAGCTTCCGTCTAAGAGATTCGTTTCGTATATAATATATTTATCTAATGTTTAAAAGATTTAGCTTTCGTTAAGTTTTTATTTTATTAGGATCTATACTCCACAAACATTAGCATCCGTGCCTTCGTTTTTATATTTACGTTTAATACCTCCGAAATTTTTTTGGTCACGTCTTTACATGTTACTGTTTAGGACTTTTAAACTATTATATTACGATTTTTTTAAACCATTAGCGTCTTGTTTGCTTTCAACGACGCTTTAACAATGTTTAGTTTTTAATATTTCGTTTGGTGCGACCACTTCATCATCCCTACTCCATATTCTCAGGTTGTGCGCCAGTATCTGTGCGGCGGTTGCTTTATTCTTGACATCGATGAACCTTACGATCGCATCTTGAGTCTCGTCCGTGCAATACACGCACGAGTTCGTGTGACGTGATATTGCCACCACCGTATAGATGGACCCTGTTGTAAAGTCTTCAGCCCCTGAGCCTCGTGGATGGTAAGTGTCCTTCAACCTGTCTCTGTACTGTAAGCTTGGCTAATGTGAACTTGTTTATCAGCTTGGGTGTGAGTTAGGTTCAGGGTGTGTCTTCTGTTTTGAGAAATCCCATAGTACGGACGCCGACTCAGGGAGTGTGTAATGTGTTAATTATGAGAATAATAGGTGATGCATGTCTTAGGTTGCTGCAGAAAAGTTGGTGACCTGCAGGAATAGGTCATCGGGCGGTGGACGCAGGTGAGTACGAGCTGCGGCGGTGCGGCGGGCGCATGCATCTACATTGACCGGCTCTGGTGCGCCGTCTGCCAGGTGTCGCGCCCAGATGTCCGCAGCCAGCCGCTCACGCGCTGCCGACCCGCTTCTGCTGTACTGCTCGCACGACCACCAGAACCTGACCACACAAACCATCATAAAATATACACGATGATTTTTTAAAAATGATCTATTCATTCACCCCTTTAAAGTTTTTACACCTATAACCAATCATCCTGTAGCGGATAAATGGAAGTGCCCAAGAAGCGTTTGGGACATGCTCGGCTTTCAACTATAAAAATACTTCCTTCGTAAAATCCTACATATATTAAGAGTAAGGACCAAAAAAACTATGTAAAACATTCAATCATACACTAGGATTTATAAATAAGAAAATTTACAGAACACGGCGATAAATATTGCACATCGACTTTTGGAAAGGGACAATCGGCTAATTTCGGCTCTCTCTGTCCCACACTACCTATGTTATGTTTTGTCAGTCGATGTATTTCATGCGTCTGCGATAACGCTTACGAAGCCTAAATTAACAGATTGTCTCTTTCCAAATGTCGACGTGCAATATTTGTCGCCGGGTACGGTGGTCTAAATTAAATAAATTAAATAGATAAATTTTTTCGACGATGTATATTTATTTAGTAATATTTCATGTTTCCGTGTAAGGAATAAAACTTATTGTAACAAAAGATTGTATATGTCGGTATATACTTAATTTGTAGAGGCATAAACCAGTTCTTCATATTATAACTTCAGCCTCTATGTTGCCTATATATATATATATGTAAATTGATGTTTGTCTGTATGTCCTTCATAGAATCGTGAAATATGCATTTAATCATGTGATGATCTTTAGCAAAGTTGTTGTGCATGAACCCACGAAGGTTTCTAAGTCGGTGTGACCAATTTTCGAAAGATGGCGCCACTGTAATTTCTATAAATTTCATATATCACCGCAACAGTTCGTGCTAATTTGAATTGAAACGAAAACTGCAAACGAATGATGAACGTTTCGAGTTGTGGGTGACATGTTGAGTATATCCAGCTTTACGGCTGCTGTCGGTGGATCAATACAAACGATTCAAAGTTAAATATTAATAAGAATAACGTATCAATCATTGGCATCGTTTTGGATGATAGGTGTTCCATTAGCCACCACGACCCGGTAGACCCAGAGTAGAGTGGGTATGTCTAATGGAATCAGGCGTTACCTTGCGGAAGTCCATCCTAGGTAAGAAAAGGACCAATATTTAGCCACTTCCGCACATGCGGTGCCAAACACAGAGCGCACTCTGTTTGGCACTAATCGGTGTAACATATCTCCTGAAAATGCCCCGTGGAGGGGTGAAACACGTGTTGAGTGATTTGACGGTGGCAGTTGTGTAATTCGCATTGTTTTCCGCATACGCATTTATCAGCGGGCTGGCGGGCGGTGCACTTTGTTGCACGACTACCACTGCATGTGCGGAAGTGGTTAAATATTGGTCCTTTTCTTACTTCGGTATGTCTCTCCATTAGTTGGACCGACGACATAGTTGAGGTCGAAGGAAGTCACTGGATGTTGGCAGCGTCAAACCGTTCATCGAGGAGATGTTCAGGGAAAGCATATACCTTGACATGATGATAATGATAAATAATTATGACAGTGTAGTTAGTACCTTATGTTCTCCGCGGCGAACTCCTTGGCCAGGAAGTGCGCGAAGGCTGCAGCGCCAGCTGGGTCCGCCAGCAGCTGTTCCAGGCCCAACGACCAGCGCGCTACGCCGCCAGCAGCGCCCGCACCGGCAGCGTTCGTGGCACCCTCGCTCATTTGCTGCGAGCACACGTCGACGAGTTATTCAACCGAGTACATACCCATGACCTAATACAATTACTGTAGTTTTATTATTACACCGGAAAAGCTAATAACGTTCTACATCTATTGAATATAGTCGTACAAGCAGTTAGAATCCTTGTAGCATACTAAGTTAACACTCGTGTAAGATGTTTTGCTCACCTTATTGTAGATGTTGCGATGATCGTGGTGCCTGTAGGAGCTGCCGGCGCCGCTGCCCGTCGTCCAGCGACGAAACGGCGACGACTGCTCGCTCTGCAGGTACGAAAGATCACGTCAAGTTTCTTATTTTTACCATCACTAACTTAATACGTAGTTCATGACATATTTATAAAGACAAGCTTCTATTGTGATGGAAGGTCAATGTTTGTCCACAGGCAGAGCGTAAAATTCGTAATATGGCGTAAAATTCATAATGTTTTGGATTAATTAAACTGAACTATTTTTTCACTTTTAGAGGTCCGACGCGATTTTCACAAATATCCCATCGAGCGTTGTAAGGCTCACGATTTCTTGGTACCGCAGACTTTTTTATGGCCCCCCTTATTGGGAGCCTCTCGTACCCCCTATCTGGTGTGGGACAGGGACTTTTTGTTTACATTTATTTGATTTTTTCACATTTTCTTTTTCTTTCTCTTCTTTCATACTTCATATTATCTTCCATTCATTTCTTTCTTTCCACAATTCCACTGTCTTTCCCTTTCGCTCTGTAACCGCAGACGTTACGACCGTGTATAATCCGAGTAACGTTTACGGGCAATATCAGCGGCCGCTTTGTACTGAGATACCGTCGCCGATATCGTGGGAGAGACGAACAGTTAGCGGTAACAGTTTGTGAAGATCGTCATGCTGCGAGGTATTATGAACGAAATAGCACGGCAACAACTGTTATCGAAACATCTAGAAGACGAAAATAATTTCGCGCGAAGAAATTTTATTTTCATCGTTCATTAAAAAAGTTCAAAATTGAACGCCCAATAATAGCAGTAATTACGATCTTTTAAAGCGATCAATAAAAACCAGATTAAGTTTCTCGAAAGTTCTCAACGGATCAGAAAATCCTGTGGTGAATGTTTTTTGTGATTCGGTGTTTGGCACTAATCGATGTAACATTACTCCTGAAGATGTCCCGTGGAGGGGTGAAACACGTGTTGAGTGATTTAACGGTGGCAGTTGTGTAATTCGAATTGTTTTCTGCATGCGAATTTATCAGCAGGCTGGCGGGCGGTGCACTTTATTGCACGACTACTGTCATATAGCGGAAGTAGCTATATATTAGTCCTTTTCATACTTAGGATGGACTAGGTAACGTCTGATTCCATTAAATATGAATGTTTCTCTATTATAATTTCCTTACCTACCAAAAAATTCTAATTATACCAATTGCTTCTCATGTTTCTTTATTTCGTCTTCATGAACCGAAACGATTTTTAACAATGAACACAACGGCGTTTATCAAAAACAATATAATTAGAATATACCATGCATTTAATATTTTTAATTTAAGACTCTATAACTAAGTTTTGACATAAAAAAATAGTTCATACACAGAAAAATAGGAACCACCGTCCTGTAGGTTCATTGGAAATATATATAAAAGCTTTAAAAACGTGAATGTACTCACTTGCTGTCAGTTAATGTTTAGTAAACCCTGTCCCACATCCCACAAGGGGGCGATTTGATTGTATAGGATGACAATTCGAAAGTGGACTTCAACACGAGTTTTACTCCTTAATATAAAAGTTATTTAAGAAAACGACTAATATTTAGCCACTTCCGCACATGCAGTGGTAGTCGTGCAACAAAGTGCACCGCCCGCCAGCCCGCTGATAAATGCGTATGCGCCAAACAATGCGAATTATACAACTGCCACGGGGCATCTTCAAGAGTTATGTTACACCGATTAGTGCCAAACACAGAGTGAACTCTAAAAGTTATTTATTTTTATTAAATTTTCTTTTCTTTACACACTATTATGTTACATAGGGGTGGCGTAAGAATTTTCTAAAAGATAAGTTGAGGCATGGCACAAATATGGGCGGAATATACTGCTCTATACTGTTTACACAATAAAAAATACCAAAAAAAAGTTCGCCATTTCTTTATAAATAATTTCAACTACGTATCACAACAATCACCCTGTATATGTTATTGAATAATTGCGGTCGTTTATGTAAGAGGAATCATTTCGCGAATATCCAAACGAAACAATCGAGGTCGCCAAATTAAAGAAACCTAAACACACCCACTCGCCTCATTTCCACATCTATACCAAGGACTTCCCATTTAAATATTAAAAATTATTACGAAGATATAAAAACACGAGGATTCACAGCTGTGATATTAGAACGGAAAACAATTTTATACATAACGACGTGTTGAATAGAAAATAGGTTTTCCGAAATCATTTTCCGCAGGCCTACCACCACAGCTCTATTCCTCAGTCCTTTAATATATATATTTTTTCTTTATATATCAACCTTTAAATATATACTTGCATAGGCTGTGTGTATAATCGACAAAAATTTAAATTTGTACAATGTTAGACGAACCTAATGTATATTACTTTTTTCTAGTAGCGTTACAAATTAGATTATCTATATAATTTTCAATTTCAATTTAATAGTATCAGTTTTTTTTTAAAACAAATCGGATTCCACAACTAGGACTTATTAAGCGACGTCGCTCAGACTAGTTCCCTTCACATTCACCGTATACGTATCGAATGTAAACACGACGCAATTAATTAACTATGTAGTTTAAATCTAATCAAGTGGTTTAGGTAACGGTTCTAGATACTTCGCTAATGTAACCACAATACAGATATAGCATACAATGAGAATAAACGATGGTGTTACACGCATATGAAATCAGCAAAGGCTATAAGCTAACAATTTTTTACGTTAAACTTTCTTGTAACAAAAATGTACTTTCTTGTAACAAAAATGAACTATCTTGTAACAAAAATGAACTTTCTTGTAACAAAAATGTACTTTCTTGTAACAAAAATAAACTATCTTGTAACAAAATGTCATTTTCTTGTAACAAAGACAACCTTGCTATGCTTTTTCAATGTTCCATAATATTAATATCTCCTATATAACTGAAGAATGTATATGAATTAAATTTGTAACGTTTTTAATAGTTATAGCCACGGGTGGTGTTCAGGCCTAGGGGGCGCCAGGGTTTCATTGCACACGGGCGCTATACGAGCTAGAGCCGCTTCTGATTATATGTGTAATTCGAAAATATCTCTGACATAATTTTACAGTTAAATATGAACCAATTCCGCGGAACATTTTGTTTCAATTTCATTAACATGATTCATTGTTTGTTTGAAATAGTTCTCGTGAATCGTATTTATAAACACTTTACAAACAATTTCAAGTCAAAACTTGACGACACATTTTTGATAATGAATGTATTGAACGCATTGTTTATTATCCCACCATTTTCCCGTTACACGACGTCGAATGGTTTGATTGCGTGCAAACTATTTGTCAGCGTTCGGTTCTTGTGAAGCTGGGAGTGTTAGTACATTAAATATATCCTTAATTCAAAGTTTAAAGTATATTTAAATTGTTTCAGATAGTATTCATACTATAAGTAGATAATAAAATAAACACTTTGCTCCACGAACAATCTTCTTAAATGCTCGCCCCATAGTACTGACTTCACTGCCTCCTCCTTCCCAATACAATCTATTCTTTGCAAGTCGCTCCCCCTCGATATAAGGATGATCAGGAGTCGTTGCGCAAAGCGAAGGTTCGACGGCTGTTGCTTGACAAGCTGACGGAATCTTCACGATTGGGTTTTATTTTAATTATATTTATATCATTGGCATTGTCCTATAGATACTCACTACTTGGTATATGACCTCCTTTAAAATATCTATGGAGAATAGCGATCGCAGTGTGGTATGCTGGTACGCAGAAGATGCTGCCGCACATCCTCTGAAAACTTGTTTTCATGCAGTGGCAATCCTATATAATTAATGCACAAAGTGTGAATTATATAAAGAATGAATCCAGGGAAGTAAGAAAAGGACCAATATTTAGCCACTTCCGCACATGCTGTGGTAGTCGTGCAATGAAATGCACCGCCCGCCAGCCAGCTGATAAATGCGTATGCGGCAAACAATGCGAATCACACAACCGCCACCACCAAATTACTCAATACGTGTTTCACCCCTCCACGGGGCATCTTCAGGAGTTATGTTACACCGATTAGTGCCAAACACAGAGTGTATCCAGGGACTCGAACTTGCAACCTATAAAAGCAGGTCCGAGTTCTCTACCACTGGGATGACACTGTTCGTAATCCGCTTGTTCGTCGCCTGTTGCCGCGTTGCATGCGAAAAGCATCAACATTATTTATTCACGCTACAGAAATAATTAATTTTAAACCAAAAACCATGAAAATGTTTACTTTTGAAATGGCTTTCTCATTTATATCGTTTTCTTTTTCATTATTAATATCTAAAAAATTATGTCATCTCGGCTAGTTGCAAATATTCCTAAGCTTGTCATAAGCACCGTCTTCCAAAAGAAGGAAGGCCAACTACATGAGTCGTCACACGGACTAAAGACGCTTATGCAAGAGGTCCACAATAAAGAAGAAAACTTCAACACGGAGAGCTATAGAAGTAGCCAATAAAATAACAATAGCTACGGAACAGAGCTGCTCTTCCAACACCACCCGGAGTGACGAAGAAATAGTATACCCGAGTCACCCAGACGAGCCACATTACATCCAAGTGATACATGATAAGAGGCAGAAAAAGAAGTGGGAGGAAGGAAGGGGAAGAAGGAAAAGAACTCGCGGATATCCAATGCCAGAGCCCTTTGACCGTCTAAGTTGTAAGCACCACAAAGCTAACAGCTACGACATCTATCAGAAACTATAGAAGGAGGTTATATGAACTTGTAAAAAGATAAACACTATATATTTGACGCAAAAGTGAATCTATTTAATTAAAGTTAAACTACTTATATATAAAATAAAAATAAATACTAACAAACTAGAGAAAATTGTAATTGAATTTCATAAGTTTAGTTATTTCAATTGGCAAGGCACCGTTCAAACTGAATCATTGTAAATTGCGGTTAAAATCACAAGACAAAACAGTTTAAACCCTCCAACTGGAAGTTCTACCTTCCGTTTACCAGCTCATGGACTTATCTCTAGAACCTCAAAGCCTCTGTTCTTCGCTATATGACCTGGGTAAATATGATATTAAATATTCACCTCAAATTGAAACTGGCCCATGCCGTACAACCATCTTGTCATTTGAAACACCGAGATATATTTCACTACACTTATTTGCATGAATATAACACAAATGCGTCTACACATAAACGCATGCCGAACTGAATTGAATCTATCAAAAACGTAACACGAACTACACAGTTATACTTTGGTAACACAGATATTCAAAATGAATCACACATTGACATATTTAACTTATTACACATGCAAGTGTTGCAATTTTAAAAAAATATTTAATTTTAACTCGATGTGTGTGTGTTTAAAGATGTCACAGGCCGTCTAACAGCGGAGATAGACGGGTGACAACAGCTCAGCGCGGCGGCCCGTTCGAGACTGACTCAGGTGACCACGTGGAGGAAGGGCCGCACGGGACTGTCCGACGGTAGAATTGTTGAATTGCAATAACAATGGCGAGCGGAGAGAGGAGTGACACGCAATTTCCTGTGACATGCGGTCCAAGTCATAAGCTGACGCGTTAAGTGTGCTCACAATTTTCATTTCCATCTAAACTCTTGCTAAAAACAATAACTATAATCTTGAAATATAGCGAATCACCACCACTTTATACAGGTGATTGAAAATACGTGTAAAAGCATTTAAACTTTTAACTGATGCTGTGCTGAACTGTGCTTATATATACGTTTCACACCTGTATTAATAATCAGATATCGGGCCAAGAAAAGTTTTTCGCGAAATCTTTCGTAATCGAAAAAAAATGATTCATAACATGTAAGTTTCGATTTATGTTTATTTTGATAAAATTTATGAAAATTTAACAAAAATATTAGCGACGTAACTCCAAGAATTGCTCATTGGAAGTGGCAGTAGGGGGGAGGGCATATCGCTGATATAATTTAGGTAGAGGGAAGTTTAGATGCGGGCAACGCAAGGCCGGGTCGTGGCGATTTAAAGTAGGGGGACTAAGCCTTGCTATGGGAGTTTATCAGTTGCAAAGATGAAAATATGCTGTGATATAAAAAGAACTAACTGCGATCTATGTAGATGAGGGAATGGAGGCAATTTGTGGAAGAGAAGGAATGTTTGAAAAGATATACTATGTAGGAGAAAAGGAAAGGGTATAAGAAATTTCGAAGGAAAGAAGCCTGCCTTACAAATAGTATAGAGGAACGAGAGGCCCCGAAATCGGCACAAATAAACGTTAAAAAATAATTACGATAATATTGCTTTATTCACCGAAAACACAATATTTAATTCAAATTTTAGATTTAACAACGCATGTCTGAAACACGTTCAGGAAAATTTCAAACAGATAATGTCAATAGCATCCTATGTAACGCCTGCTGTACATTTGCCAGTTGTTTGTTATAGACGTTCGTGGAATCAATCAGCGCGGCACAGTCAAACAAGGAAAGCCAGCAAATTGATATGTACTTGATTATAATTTGTATTTATTAAATATTGTTTCACGTATATACAATTAATAGAATACACACACATACATATGTCTATACATATATATTTGTACACACAACACACGCCTATATATATATATATATATATATATATATATATATATACGTAATTGCTGTTGAATGTTCCGGTGGAGGTAAATTGTGAAGTTAAAATGTAAATAAAATTATTCCCTTATTAATTATCGATTCTCAAATAATTATTATCATTATTATTATGGAGATTTAAAAGAAGAAAAAAGATTTTATGAAATAAAACTACAAAAATATTTGGTACACACACACACACACACACACATACATATATATATATATATATATATATGTATATACACACTCATACACACACAGAGATACTTCTGCGGATACCCCGTGAAGGGGTGAAACACGTGTTGAGTAAATTAACGGTGGTAGTTGTGTTTCGCATTGTTTACCGCATGCGCATTTATCAGCGGGCGGTGCACTTCATTGCACGACTACGGCTGCATAGCGGAAGTAGCTATATATTAGTCCCTTTCTTAATTAAATTTGGACCGCTTCATGATGATGAAGCGGTCCAAATTTATAATAATTTTTTTATAATGAGATATATCCATCATAATAACAGCTGATAGATGCTACTACGAGACATACACCCTTTTCCTCCCATTAAATCGCCGCAATCTTAAATTGGCCGCATCTAGCAACTAACTTGCTCGCAACTTTAACAAGACCAAATAAATAGTTAAAATTATTTTCTTTGTCTTTTAAAGCGACTAAAACTACAAGACAAGGACACTAAGGATTTTACAGGTGAGTCGTTGTTACGTTTTAAATATATTTTTTTTATATTTTTGTATTAACTTGTACCACACACTCAGTGCAGTGGGTACTCGCTATCGCTCTCTAATCATGACAAATCATGTTGGCCGTAGTCCAATTAGGTGCAGTTTTGAATGGCAGCACCCTCGTCACAAAGGACCCTTTCAATTGTGCTCCCGCGCATCCATGTAGGGGCGTTGGGCCGCAGGCGACGGACGCGCGTCATCGTCGTTCGCCATTTGCGACCGTATTGCTGCGATGCAAATTTTTTATTCACTATTTATATGGCCGTTTGACGTAATGCGGTCACGTAGTCCATCCGTGTATAACAGAGTTGTCAATAGGACCAAGATTCTATTTCTGACATTTTCTATTTCATTTACACATGTGTATAACTTTAAAAAGTAGAGTGGGAAAGTCACTCACGTCGGCGTATTTAAGTTCGTGGGAAATAGCTGGATGCTGGCAGCAAGGCCGGTCAACATGTAGTTCTTAGGGAAAACGTCTATGCCTTGCTGTAGGCGTAAAAAAATAAAAATAAAATGGGTGAATGTATTTGCGTGCAAAAACATTTAACGCTTTTACACTTATTTTCAATCATCCCCTAATAAAGTGATCATTCTGAAATATTCAACATTAATTTATATCTTCTTTTGGAATGCGACAAAGCAATAACTCTTGTCAGGCTAAAGTCTGCATGAACAGATAATAAACGATAATTAACTATAATATTTCATCATTTATTCGTATGTCCTCAAGATGGGGCACAGAGCGTCCACAGTACGTCGCCATCCCGAGCGGTCTTGAGCCTCGCGCTTTACTTCGCTCCACGTCATTCCAACTGCCTTCACTTCTGCAGTGATCATCCGCCAGGTTTGCTTTGGGCGGCCATGTCTTCACTTCCACGCTTCCTCGATATGTGATCAGAGTACCTTCGGAGCGTGTGGCCTATCCAGTTCCACTTGCGGCGTTTGATCTGCTAGTCGATCGTCATTTTAGCGCAGCGTTTCCAGATATCTACGTTGGAGACTTTCTCAGGCCAGTATATACCGTGAATACGTCGAAGACAGTTGTTAACGAAGACTTGGAGCAGACGCGAGATATCTTTGGTGAACTTCCACGTCTCGCAGCATATAAAATTTTAATACGAATTCTAAAAACTTTTTAAACAGTGTTAAAACTTTTTAAAGCATCTTTAAATCTTTTACACCTATAATCAATTATTATGTATAATAAATTATCTGTATTGCGAGTGAGAACAGACAGCACTGACCCCGGGTCATGAATCATATCTGTCGCTGTGCCTTATCACCGGCGACAGGTTATTTGTCCAGCGGCCGTTATTTACGACCATTATGTTTGATTACGATTAATACCGGACTATGTTCTTGACCTACATTAATATTTGTCCTCTTGTGCATCTCATTTATTGTGTTAAGAACAATATTAATTTGTTTTATAACAACAACGACAAGTATTTAAAGATTATTTATTTATAAGTAAGAAAAGGACCAATATTTAGCCACTTCCGCACATGAAGTGGTAGTCATGCAACAAATGCACCGCTCGCCAGCCCGCTGATAAATGCGTATGCGGCAAACAATGCGAATCACACAACCGCCATCGCCAAATTACTCAACACGTGTTTCACCCCTCCGCGGGGCCTCTTCAGGAGTTATGTTACACCGATTAGTGAAACACAGAGTCACCCTATTTCTTTATATCCTAATACTAAAAATAATTCAATAATTTATATTGTCATATACTTTGTTGTTCAGGCCGGTGTCGACAGATGGCGCTAGATGTCCCCGCATAAACATAAAGGAGAACCGCGCGGTAGAATTGAAAGATAAAATGTCTTCGGAGGAAGGGATCACACCTTTCTCCGGAAACCGACTAAGTAACAATTAGCTAATACAATACGTCAGGTGAAGCGTCTGACGTAGATTATTTTTAAACGGTTTTATTTAGTTCGACCCGTACGGAATTTGTTTATTTATTTGGGTCAAAATTAGAAATTGAAAATTAAGCACCTTCCCGTAGTCAGATTGATCTGAAATTTGGTACACACATTTAATTTAGATGACAATACTATATAATAAAATCAATAACATTATAAATCTAAGATGGCCGCCGATACAAAATGGCGGATTACGTATTTTTCCTTAACCCTCTCAATATGGGTATCAAATGAAAGGGCTACACTAGTAAAACACGATGATTATGTCAAAATTTAAAATTCAAGATGGAAGCCGTTCCAATATGGCGGACTAGGTTCATATTTTTCCACAACCACCACAATATAGGTATCAAATAACACCGTTTAAAAACCGTACATTTAACTTCAAAGTTTTTTAAATGCATTTATTTTAGTTTATTAGCTAGCGGATTTCGGATCCGCGAGTCTTGAGTGCAATGAAGCTGTAAAAGCCAAAACGGCTAACAGCGCGCATCAACATTCGAATATAGCCAGAATTGACATTGCAAGCGCTGCTCCCACTACACCAGCTCGACACAATATAACCACCAAACACTGCAACAGCGTGGGCGATCCGAGGAAGAATCTAGATCCTCCTTCAGATTACCTAGTGGTCAACGCTGCTGACCCAAGACGTATATTACGACGTAAGTTATATTAAGTAATATCAGTTATATTTGTTAACCTAAACTATATTATCTTTATGTACATCTTTTACAAAGGTTCTTAATACCGTAATAATATTATTATTTTTTATCTACGACGGTCTGAAAGAGACCGATGTTTAAAAAATAGAAATGTAAATAAATTCACAACGATCACACTTCACACGTCTACATGAGTAGAGCTGTGTTCTATCTGCGAATAGCATCGTGCTATTGCCAGTAATTTTTTTTTAATATTTTCACGGACTTTTCCGCTTCTACTCGACTCTGTAAAAGCCTCCAGGCTAACAGCAACGACTTCTACAGAAACACAATAGTATAATCTACATTAATAAAGAAAACCCGACTACGACACCACATAATTATTCATTTTAATATTACTTAATATTAACCCTTTGCAGTTATATTATTTCTATACGTTTGTTTTTTTATAAATGTTTCTAAAGTATTTGTAAAGTGCTCCCCGAATAAGAAACTAATTAGCTCAAGCGAAAAAGGTATCGAGTACAAAGGGTTAAAGAACCCTTTAAAAATAACTTTTGTTCTGATATTAATAAAATCAACCCAATTTTCAGGCGACCGTAGGGACTTTTTACGTTTACTGGATTTGAAGTGTAGCATTAAATCACACACACACACACGCACGCACACACACACACACACTCTCTTTCACACACACTCTCTCTCACACACACACACAAAAACGCGCGCGCACGCACGCACGCACGCACGCACACACACACACACACACACATATATATATATATATATATCGTCGCAAGCTACAGACGGCCATTGCAAGGAAATCTATAGGGGGTTTATCATAATCGTCACACTATTGTATATTAAATGCACAAGTCCCTACCGCTAGGCTACCACCTATGTATATATATGTGTGTGTGTATGTGTATAATGATAGTACATAAAACATTTGACGACACTTATACGACACGACATAAACATTTGTAATGTTTCACTTATATGAACAAAAAACTTACAACGCAAGACATCTTGGCCAGGAACCTGTCGACGGTGATGGTTGGCATGGTGGTTACTTCACTGCACTATGATCTTCACAAACCAGATATATTCTATACGAGGTATACTGGGAACCAACTATCGTAAACGATATATGGAAGCTACCTAATAAATCCATCTAATCATTATAATGATCTTACTAAATATACTAGATATGTACATGTTTAATGGAATCAGGTGTTATCTTGGTCCATCTTAAGTAAGAAAAAGACCAATATTTAGCCACTTTTAGTGCACTCTGTGTTTGGCACTAATCGGTGTAACATAACTCCTGAAGATGCCCCGTGGAGAGGTGAAACACGTGTTGAGTGAATTAACGGTGGCGGTTGTGTAATTAGCATTGTTTGCCGCATACGCATTTATCGGCGGGCTGGCGGGCGGTGCACTTTGTTGCACGACTACCACTGCATGTGCGGAAGTGGCTAAAAATTGGTCTTTTTCTTACATATGTACATGTATATATACATATTTTTGTATATATGTATGTGTGTATAATAATATATGTATGTACACTCTAAACTACCCTCTACTTCATGTCTCTCATCTCCATTCAAAAGGTTGTCTGGAAGAGATCGCCTCGAACGATAACACCGCCACTTGTATTTATATATAAATTGTTTATTTATTTGTTTCAGTAATTATCTATGGTATACAATAAAGCGTATATAAATATATAATATTTAATAAATACTTCTCTTAATAGATTCTCTTCTACTCTCTACCTTTAAAAATCCCACCACAAAGGAAATTATTTTACAATATAATACGGCTCGAATATAAATGTTTTTAAATATACAGTATATTCCCTCCTTTTTAAGGATGTTCGTGAAAATGATCATAAACAAAACCTGACTCGGTTTTTGGCTTTTCAAATATGTTCACGCATTTGGAACCCACGTAGGATAATTGCTCGAGCTGGTGGGTCTTGGAGATGATAAGACGGAGTCCAAAATAGAAGTGTGTATAAAAAATTAGCACATGTAAAAGTATAACAAGTTTCATTATATAATAGATGACTCGACGTAATGTTTTACGTAATTCAAAATTTAAATTGAATATCATTTATTGTTTTACACTCGATTTGGTCTCGTGAATATTTATTTGACCGCGTTGAATAATTTAAAATATATTAATGTGTTATAACTCATCAATAACGGGTCTACCGGTTTATATCTTATGTACCAGTTCATATATAACTGTGCAATAGTGGATACAATGTTATATAACTCACACTTTGTGCATTATATATGATTGCCACTGCTCACAAATTGTGGAAACTTTTCAGAGAATTAGCAGTAGCGTCCTCCGTGTACCACAATAGCACACTGCTATCGCCAATTCGCCTGCTAAGTGTGGCGATTAAGATATATCCTCATCTTAAGATAACTTTGGGGGAGTGCCTATGCTATCAGTAACGTCTATGGGTTAAAACACAAAATTGTAGAATGAAAGAAACAGTACGACAAATAAGATGATACATGAAAGAGGAGAATGATAATAATAAAAAATATGAATAAATTATTAGAATTAAAAAGTCCCTGTTCCACACGAGATAGGGGAACGAGAGGTCCCCAAAATGGGTTAAAACAACGTATAATAATATGAATAAATAGATCCTTGAATACTTTACTGTGTATCAAAATTAAAGAAAAAAGATACTTTTTCTAGACAAGCATTGGATGGACTTTTATATACATAATCAGTATTTTTTTTATACATATCTATATATATGTATAAAAAATCCTCGTGTCACGGTGTGCATGATTGAATTCCTCCGAAACGGCTTGACCGATTTTCGTGAATCCCAGCATGCATATAGGCCAGGGCGGACAACATCTATTTTTCATCCCCCTAAATGTTTAGGGGCGGTCCACCCCTAATTTTTTATTTTTTGGACAATTTTTTCGTTTTTATTTTATTATGATACAGCATACAAAAATACATACAACCATACCATTTCACCCCTCTACGATCAACCCTTATTTTTTATTTGTTAATTAAAAACTTTAATAATATTATCGCGGGATCATTAAGTATATATTTATATATATATATATATATATATATATATATATATATATACTTATATATATATATATATATATATATATACTTATTGACGGTGTCAATTTATTTTTGTTCTAAATAAATTATATTTACGTAATTTTTTGCGATTGTATAAAAAAAAAACATTTATAAAACTAAATACATGTTACACAAGTTCATGTTGTTCATTGCTTACACAAGTTAATCACTTTTGATGAATTTAAATGGAATATCGCACACATAGAAGGTTCCCGTATACCCGTACTTCGTTACAACTTCCGACTTATTTCGACTCGGGCGCAAGTTCACGGACTGCGCACCAAGGGTACACTGTCGTTTCGGTGATGCGGCTGCTAATTAGATTCGTTATCACCTTATCATCAGAGTCTAAACACGCTCGAGCGGCGTGCACGCCTCCGCAATGATAAGTGCAGCAGATAAGGCTGTATTGCGATCACAATATCGATAACGGGTCACAATAAATGCCATATCTCAACGTTGTTGAGTTGGTAATAAAATAATAAGTTTTGTTTTGGTATATTAATAGAACAATATATCTTAACGCAGCTGGATCAATGAATTCATATGTCCACGTGAATGTACCGTCCTAATGAAGATATCTCTTTCTTTTTATCGAAGCCTTTGATCTCTATCTCACCTCTACGTCTAAGATGGTACATGCTTACATAGAAGAAACCTATTCACTCTTGTCTTGAAGCCTCCTAAGTTATAAGATTCTGGAAACAATGCTGCTGCTAACCCTTAAATGCATGGCTTATGTGTATGAATTAAAAAATATATTTACCTTGCAGATAAGTACACTAAAATGCAGGGAAAAATAGAAAAAAATATGTATATAATATTTATGATGCTTATTTTTTAAAAATCTTAAGTTGTAGATATACAACACTGTATTTACTTTTAAATGTAGTACTCATTTTACGTTTAAGTAGTATTTTGCAGATTTACATCATTATGCATTTAAGGGTTAAGTAACAGGTACAGCCTTTAGGATTGTCAAGTTGAAGTCGGCCATTGAGGCCTTAAGGCTCTAGAGAGAACATGTTATATCTACTAGTATATACATAAAATATAATTTTCTTGCTTACAATTAAATTATAAAACACAGTTACGGAATTTTTATATTCAATTGACAGCGTATCAATAATTTGAGACATCAGAAACAAAGTTCGAGCGATAACTGTCTATACTGCCGGTGCGTATAGCCAACAAGACTAATAAATATTATTCTACCCTCACTAATTAAGTAAGAAAGGGACAAATATTTAGCCATTTCCGCACATGCAGTGGTAGTCGTGCAACAAAGTGTTCGGACTCTGTGTTTGGCACTAATCGGTGTAACATAACTCCTGAAGATGCCCCGTGGAGGGGTGAAACACGTCTTGAGTGATTCAACGGTGGCAGTTGTGTAATTCGCATTATTTGCCGCATACGCATTTATCAGCCGGCTGGCGGGCGGTGCACTTTGTTGCACGACTACCACTGCACGTGCGGTAGTGGCTAAATATTGGTCCTTGTCTTACTTAGGATTGACTTTCGCAAGGTAACGCCTGATTCCATTAAATTCCTCACCAATTAATATTAAACACATACATATAGCAGAAAGTCATTTTTACATCAGCATTTATATATTTATTTAAACACTTTTTTATGTATAACGACGAACTTAATGCCGAAAGCATTCTCTACCAGTTAACCGTTAGGCGGTGCAAAGATAATATAATAAAGATAAGTGAAACAAGCTAATAAGACGTGAAAAACAAATCAAATTGAGAAGTAAAATAATCACATACAAACACATTATATAAATATACTAATGGCTACTACTTACTATAATTATATATAAATATACCATATAATATGTATTTAGATAACTAAATATACTATTTATATAAATATAATAAATAATAAAACCAAACTATCGTGATGATTCCATCAGTTTGTCAAGCATCAGCTTTGGAACCTTCACTTTGAATGCGGAACGGTTCCTGATCATCGTAATATCAAGAGGGAACGCATTGTAAAGAATAGATTGTATAACGAAGGAGTGAGTAAAGTCTGTACTATGGGAGGAACATCTAAGTAGACGATTGTTTCAAAAGCGAAATGTCTGCTTGTATACAGTTGCCTCAAATTGAAGATAGCTTATTATAACTTTGCTATCCTCTCCACAGACTGTTGAGAGATCGCTAAGGTTTACAAGGAGTTCCTTTAACACTCGAAAGGTACCTCCCTCGACCCTGCACACCTTTTTACAAGATTTAAGGTTGCAGAGGAAGCCGAATCGAATTATTTCTCATAATATTTGTTATGAAGGTGAAACATATCTCGTAAACTGGGCCTCGCGAATTCAATTTGAAGATAAAAAATTGACAGCGTCCGAGATATACCGAAGTATTTCTACAACCTGACCTTGTTTTGATATAAAAATACATAACCGGATTATTGCGATGCCCTAATATTCAGATTAAAATGTAATACAGTATAAAAATCTTAGTGTGTTACCGGTGATGAATTAGGATACAAATATTTGGTATATCACATATTTTAAGTAAGAAAAGGAACAATATTTAGCCACTGCTGCAAATGCAGTGGTAGTCGTGCAACAAAGTGCACCGCCCGCCAGCCCGCTGATAAATGCGCATGCGGCAAACAATGCGAATTACACAACTGTCACCGTCAAATCACTCAACACGTGTTTCACCCCTCCACGGGGCATCTTCAGGAGTTATGTTACACCGATTAGTGCCAAACACAGTCTTTTAACTTATTGTAATATTTATTGACAAGTTGACTCAATATCGTATACAGAGAGTTATGCTTTGAATTTCTGTAACAAATAGTTTCAGAAGGTCTGTAAATAAGCTAAAAGTAACCCGGTACATAGAACCTACCATCGGTTTTGTACAAGATCTGTATGGTATTAGTTACGGCCTTTCTTTTTATGACGGCAAATAACACTCGTTGTTTTTATGCTTGTAGCACATCTCTGTCGCGAAACTAAGCGGCGAACCGCGATGGTTTATGTCTCGTCTTGTGTTTTAAGTTTAATGAACAGCGAAATAGAAACGAAATGTATCGAATTTCTGTTTCGCTGCCCATAGAACTCGTACTGGGAGCGCCTCGGCGCCCGTGTACATTGCAACCTGTACAGGTTAAGCCGCCCCTGAGTAACCGCTTCTGAATAACTTATAGCTAAAACTATGAGTTTCTTAAGTTACAGCGCGGGTAAACTTAGCTTCTTTGTGGAACCTTAGCTCGAGTCATTACATCACATGCAATTCGATTGGAAGTCCGAAAAGTTAATTAGGAAGCAAAAAGATTACACTATTGTTTTTTTTTTTTAATTTAGGATAGCATTATAGATACCCACGGTATGTTCAACATGGAGTATTTAAATGTTAAAAATGAATAAAAGATATATACAGTTATGTTTCGATACGAGGTCAGATAAAGATCACAGTGTGCAGATAGCCGAAACGCGCAAATCTTTAGGATTACCGCGGTACAGCTTCGACTTAACACTGCACCTTATCGACGCGGCCTCACTGCGTACAAACAAAACAATAGACACTTAATCGCAGTTTTCCGGTCTTAAAGTATTTCAAAACTTCAGCTATCTTGAATTATTTTCATAAAGACAATCCGAGTATAAATTATCTGATTAGTAACATTTTATTTTTGTGAGTTCTAAAAATTGACACGTGTATATTGCCGGCGATGATTTATCTGCCATGACGTGGTCGTTTACTACGGGAGCAATGGAGAGGTTTAAACACGGAGTTTAGCTTTATATTGCACATAAGTGTCTTTAGTCTAAAGAAAAAATTGTCTCTTAAATTACCTTTTTTTGCTAAAAAAAAGGTAATTTAAGAGACAATTGGTAGATGACACCGGAGATAAGAAACAAGTGTCATCTACCAATTGTCTCTTAAATTACCTTTTTTTTAGCAATAACTATCGAGGTAAGATATTTTAACCTACAACATTCTTTATTCATCATCGTAAAGAAATCACCGGTGATCGCTTAGGTAGTCAAAAGAAGTACTCTGGACTTCATTTACAAGTTCACGGTCGCGAGCCAAGGCCACGCTTGGTACTTCTCGATGAGACCAAATAAAGAATCGGCAATGGATAGGCCACATACCTACATACGTTAAGAGATGGTGGATAAGACCTTTAGATTCTGAAGTAGGCAAACCAGAAATGTTCAGTAAGAAAAAGACCAATATTTAGCCACTTCCGCACATGCAGTGGTAGTCGTGTAATAAAATGCAATGTCCGCTAGCCCGCTGATAAATGCGCGTGCAGCAAACAATGCGAATTCCACAAATGCCACCGTTAAATCACTCAACACGTGTTTCACCCCTCCACGGGGCATCCTCTGGAGTAATGTTATACCGATTAGTGCCTCATGAAGGCTATACCTGTGTAGGTGTATAGTGATATGACTGAAGTGTGGTGTAAACTAGCGAAGCAAGGACTACTCGGCGGTCGTGAGCGACGCGGATCATTCCTGACCCTCTGCATCGCATCCGTCGAGGGTATACAGATTGTAACTATTAAAAGCATTAAGAATTCTTTAGTAGAATTCTTTTAGAATATTCTAGAATACAGAGATCACTTAAGCATTCTTTTTTCAAATTAGTCTAACCAAAATTTGCCTCGCCATTGACCTGTTGATTTCCACATTAATGTGTGAAAATTAAGTGCAGCTTGCATTTTTGTAAAAATAAAGTCATACGAGGTCGTCGGTACATTTCTCTACAAGTGTAAGCTTGATAAATCTCAACAAACACCGGCTAAAAATAGACACACAAATATAAACAGCAATGGAAATAGAATTAAACGTCAAATAAGATAAGGACAATGATAGCGGCTGAGATTTGATATTGCAATCTGCGTGTAAACTGCGTATGTGGAATACTACCTTGTTGCTAGGTGATCGACGAAATAGAACAGGTGACAGTTCCTGTGGTCTACCTTATGATCTCATGACTACCTGAAAAGGTTTTTGCGAGTAGGAATAACACGTAACTCTGTTCTCCTCCCTCAAGGTTGGATATCACCATTATTGCAACTGTAGGGAGTCATCACTGGAAATAGGCCTTCAATATACACATCCTAAAAGTAATGACACGGATCATTATTTTCCACTTGGTCACCGATTGTCCCACATTCAGGAAATCCCGAATCGAGACCAAATGCAGGTTAGGCAGAAAGATAGAGACGGCAAATATAGCCTCCATTATGATAGAGAAAGAAGGCAGAAAAACCTTTCTCAACTTCTGCAGAAAAGTAGCCAAAACAATAATAAATAGAAACAAATGATATGATAAACAGTGCAATACAAAAAATTATATTACAACTAATTATAATAGAAACAAATTAAATATGTAAATACTAATATTGAAAATAAGAGAAATGTGATATATAGGTATAAGATGTAAAATTAACTTAAAAAGCTGTGATATATATAAATTGTATAAATAAACTAAACTGCAGTAATTGAGGATGAACGAAAGGACATTAGAGCGGAAGAGAAAAGTAGACAGAATTATGGAATGAAGAACAGAACGATAGAGATTGTTAAGAATGGAAGAAGAGTATGAAAATAATAAAAAGGAAGTGAAAATTTTAATAGAGAAAGTAAATCCCTGTTTCCAACAAAATAGGAGTTGGAACGAGACGTCCCCAATAGCTGGGGCTGAAAAGAAAGTAATGACCGAGTTGGAATCTTATAGAAGCAAATATAGTTTTAAGTGAATTGTTTTTATATAGTCTGTGTGTTTGTCACAGATAAACACAAAAAAAGTACAGTAACGAGCAGAGACGTTCACTTCTGCTTATCACTGTTTAAACAGGGTGATCAGTTATAGATATAGAATTTATTTAAATAAGACAAAAGTATAGCACATTTGCTGCCAATATATATGGTATACCAGATCCATAAATCAATGGTTTCAAAAATAATAAAACCAGTAATGATAGTATAACAAGAAAAAGCGTTTTTAAATTTGGAATTACTTTTATACATATCAAAAATTATGATTTACTACCTGTGTCTGCAGACTTTGTATTAACAGAAGTTTTTTAATCTGTCGCATTCCAATAAAAATATCTATATTAATGTAACATATTTCAGAGCCCCAAAGTTTTTTTGCTCAAAAATGAGTTATATATTCAATCCTCTAGCTTTTACACCTATGTATGAGTATATATAATAATAATGTATGATATTGTATGTAAGAAAAGTAAAGAAAGCTTCATATTGTCCATACCAGACAGTCCGGCGTACCAGAAACTTATAACTTACGTATACCAGACTTTGTCGAACACACACACAGTATTCATTTATATTTGTATATATATATATATATATATAAATGTAAGTGTGTAGAGTAATGTATGTATTTGTATGTATAGCCCAAACTGCCCTCTCCTTCATATCTCTCATTTCCATTCAAAGGTTGTCTGGTAGAAATCGTCTCGAGCGATAAGACCGCCATTTGTTTCTTTTTTTCTTTTCAATTTAATTATTTCTTTTCTATTTTAGTTATTATCTATGGTGTAAAGTGTAAATAAATAAATATATATCTCTATCTATAGCCTTGAAGAAAATGACGAAACATTTTTAAATTTAGAGCGCCATTGGTGTCTACAGCCGTAATATGTTTCACTGTTCTTTTCAATCAATTTTAAAGTAAATTTATAATATCGCGTCACCTATAAAGGAACACAACAGATGCATTATTAATACGGTAACTTTTAATGTAATTACAATATATAATTCATAAATAACCTAAATAAATAAATATAACAATCTTCACTCTGAATTGCATGTTATTTGTCTATACTTGTCTCACATACCTCAATTACGCCGAAATTTGCGACCTTCCAGACACTATAGATATGAAAACTGGATAGAAATTTTAACTGCAACCACGTCTACATCAAAAGAACATCTGATTCTATTCACTTGTTACGTCTCGTTTAAATTTGTGTGCACTATTTTAAATTATAAACATACAGACACATATGAACAAGTAATATATGGAATTATATTAGATGCGGGGACATAGGACAGTCGCGGCCGAAGTCTCGACGCATACAGATCAATGAAATGTACGACCTCAGCGAAGTGCAATCGAAGGCGCGGCGCATCCACGCGGCTGCGTGCACTTTTTTTTTACTTTCATTGACCAATGCTCTTTGCTCATTGGCATTTACGTATCATCGAGTTTAATATGACCTGGAGGCATTTAGCCCTGACCTCTAAAATAATCAGACTTTTCGAGGCTCCGAAGGCTACGTTCTGGTCCTTATTTATGTAACAACTAGCTGATCCCGCAAACGTTGTTTTGCAAAAAAAAATTGATATTTTAATTTACAAATAAAAAATAAGGGTTGATCGTAGAGGGGTGAAAATTTATGGTTGTATGTATTCTTGTATGCTGTATCATAAAAAAATTTTTAAGTGTGAACAACCTTTATCACTTAGGGGTATAGAAAATAGATAGTAGCCGATTCTCAGACCTACTGAATACGCATATTAAATTTGGTAAAAATCAGTCAAACCGTTTCAGAGGAGTTTAAGTTCGAACACCGTGACACGAGAATTTTATATATTAGATTACCCATATAATAAAAATGTTCCTAGCCACCTAAGAGTAAAAAAGATGAGGAAAGGAAGGCGATGAAAGCAAGAAGGAATGAAAGAACAAAAATTGCAAGATATTGTGAAAGATAAAAGGAAAGAATAAAAGAAATTGAGACGTATGAGAGTGTCTTATAAAGATAAAACTCTAAAAAAATTATGTGTAAATAAAGTCCCTGTCCAAACTAGATAGGGGGTTCGAAAGGCTCCCAATAGCGGGGGCCATAAAAAAAAGAATTACCCATAAGAGAAAATCGTATAAGAAATATTGTAAATAGTGATAAAAAGCTGTCGTGACTCGCGGCTGGGAGAAGAAAGTTCCGTATCGAATAGCGGCAACCTTCTCCCAACAGTCTGCGCTTAGTGAAAGCGAAAAAAATATTGTAAACAAAACACAGTTCGTTCCGAAAAATCACAAGTAGCGACATAGTTTCCCTGATAAAAGTCAACAGAAATTGCCGCATTTTCTGGCGATTCTGTAAACAAATTATAGGAGAGTAAACTCAACTAAAATAAGATAAAACCGAAATAGGTTGGGAGAAATACAGACAGACAAAATAATAACCCGTAATACAGGATATATGGATATAATATATAATGTAAGCCAAAATTGAAAAAATTGCAAGAAATGTGACGAAGGATGATAGGCAATGTATGAATGAATTGTAAATAAAATCCGCGAAAGTGAAAGAATTTATGAAGGATGCAAGAAGAGAACGGAAGAGATTGATTGATTGAGATGGATAAGAGAAGGAGAATGTAAGATGAATCAAAAAAACTGAAACACTTAGAAATGTAAGCGCCTCTTATAGTTACAAGAGATAGAGGAACGATAGACCCCCAAAAACAAAGGCCGTATAAAAAGACAGTTCTTTTCGCAAAGAGACTGCGCATGTGGACCTCCGAGAAAGTAAATTACCTACTATATTAAATTGTATTGCGCTGTTAGCCTTTTACAGCTTCGTCGGACCTTTGCTTGTGATGTATATTAAGTTATGCTGTTCGCCGATCTAGGCTTTGTGAGGCTTCATTGAAATTGAAAGTGGAACCAGAGGTCCACGGACTAAAAAATTTTTACGCCGGCGATCGTACCCCAGTTACAACGACGACGTCCACACGCGGAGAACTATACCTGTGTAGGTGTATAGTATAGTGAATGATGTGTAGTGTAGGTAGCACGAAGCGAGGACAACTCGGCGGTCGGGAGCGACACGGGCCTCTCCGGACCGCCCTCGCTTGGACGTGGATTAGGCGGGCGCGGCCGCCGTTTCACGTGTAGATGAGTAGTGCATGATATGTGCATCGAGACCGCCGGGGCTCGATGTGAGGCGATATCCGATATCCTGAAGTTGATACGTGGGAGCGGATATTATTTAAACTCCGCTTTAAGTGCGGCGAGAAGGGCCGAGTGCGCCCATCTCTTCACGGGGCACGGGGGGTTCTCTAAGTACCTCCACAGGTTCAAGCTCAAGGAGGACCCCTCGTGCTTCTGTGAACCGGGCGTGGACCAGACCGTGATCCTCCTTGTGACCCAGTGTCCCGTATTCGGGGGACTCCGGCTCGATTTCGAGTGCCGGTCTGGCGTAAAAATCAGGGAGGAAACAATAGCCTCCCTGATAAGCGAAAAACAAACCAAAAAATTATTCATCAACCTCTGTAGAAAAATTATAAATAAAGCTATAAAAAGAAATAAAAACTAAATATTGCAAAGAAATAGATAATAAAGACAAAATAAAAGCTAAATAATATAATAATACTGTGATATAGAATAATTATAGTACCTAAGTAAAAATGTGATGTGAATTTAAGAAAATGTAAAAAGCAATGAGGAATGAATGAAAGGCGATACAGAGCGAAAGGGAAAGGCAGTAGAATTGTGGAATGAAACAAACGACCGAAAGGTAATGTAACGTGCGAAAGAAGAGAACGAAAATAAAAAGTTAAAAAGTCCCTGTTCCACAACAGATAGGGGGTTCGAGAAGCCCCCAATAGCGGGGGCCAAAAAAAAAGGGCCGAGTGCTCCGCAATACAGAGAAAGCACTCCGAGAGACCGGAGGCTTTACGGAGTTACGTCGGACTACTACCAATTGATATCCATTCGGTTACTAGAGGGAGACGAGTAATCTCTTCTTTACCTTTAACTAATTCGATATTAAGGTGACCGGAAAGTAATGTCGTTTCTGTCGACATATTTTATGGATGGATTTTTTACCGCTCCGACATTGTATACTAGATGGAAGGTGAATATACTGTTGACTATAAATATAAACTTGTTAAAAACGTAGTCGTGTGAATTTAACTTAACACGTTGAACGCCATAGCGGACACCATGTGTCCGACAGCATACTGTCCCCTGGGGTCACACCATTAAATCGAAAATCGTCAAAAAATCGCCAAGAAAACCCTTAAAAATAATGGGCGACTTACGGAAACAGCGATTTACCCATTATTTTTCTGCGGGGCCGCGCGGGTCACTTGCCTTGGTAAAAACAGTCGAAACACTGTCCGTTGGCTCCCTAGAGGCTTCTGAAGTGATCGAGGGCATGCGGACACGTGGTGCCCGACGCGGCCTCTTGGACCCAACATGATGGCAGTCACATGGTGTCCGTCGCGGCCCACTGAACTAAACATGGTTTTTAGTCTGGCGTTCAACGTGTTAAGAAAGCGTTTACTTTCCGGTACCTCTAATAGTTGGTGTGGTTCCTAAGTCTTTCTTTGTTTACCGCCAGGACAATATACAATCGACGCAATTTGCCTTATCGCACAAGAATCTCAAGTGGCACTCCTCCTTTATAACGTCATATGTACGAGGCCTTTCACTATCAAAATATACGGCACAAGCGTATACTGACGTATGAAGGTATTTGTGTTTGTTTTTATCTAACTATAATCTTAGATATACAGTTTATTATAATGTAAATTTCTTTTACTTTTACATTTTCTTATGCATCTAGATCAGTTATTCCCAAAGTGGTCTATATCGACTCCTAGGGGCCTATGACAACCTGCAAGGGGTCTACGTCAGCAAAAAAAAATTGGGGGTCCACGATAGTGAATCTGAACACATACACTGATAGTACCTATTTACTTACATCATACTATCTTATAATATCGAAACATTTACATTATTTATAAAAGTACCTATGAAGTAAAAAATTTGTTTATTTAATGTTACGTATATTTTACATAACAGATACAAAATTTTATTTTGAGTAGTTTTAATTTAAATTCAATTAATAAATGTATAAATTAACACTACAGCTAGAAATTTACAGGAAATCAATATCAGGTAAGTAGGGGGTCTACCCAACACGAAAAACATGGCAAGGGGTCTACGACACAAAAAAATTTAGAGAACTCTGGTCTAGATTGTATATAGTTGCAAAACTCAAAAACATAAATCGTTTGCTGTCAATCAACATATGGTAAAAAATCCATGATTTAAGGAATATATCACTTAATGATAGTGTAATAAGGTAAGTGTAATAATTGGAACATACTGTACAATAATCAAAGGTTTCAAAAATAATAAATAACGCAATAATAATAAAGTAAGAAAAAACGTTTATAAAACTGCAATTATTATATAATAAAATTAATTATTATTTATTATCTGTTCCTGTCGACTTATCACAGCCAGAACTTACTGGCCAGTCGCAATAATAAATGTCACAGAATGATCACATTATAATGTTTAACACTAGGTTTACGGGCGTTTCTTATATACCTATCTCTACGAGCATCCGTCAAATTGACGGGTGGATGAAAATACGTATTTATTTTTAAAAAATCAATTTATTCAAAGTAAATCTGAGTTTAACAACATAAGGCTTCACGTAAAAATAAAATACTAATAAGTCAAAATTTTTGTTAAGTTATTACGAAAATGATAACAATAATATAAAAGCTACATAATCATATTTATCGAGGACATTTTTTACATACGTATTGAATTTTTTTTATGCATTTTCCGCATACGATATTTTTACAATACATACAGCAATTACTGCTTCTATTTTTATTACAGTAGCCCACTTGGCAACTTTTTCGCACTCCCGATGTTGAAAGTGACCGATCTGAAACGTCTGAACTGTGACGAACGTTCTCCTTGTTTTTTCCAGCTAATTCATCGGCTAAAGAAAATATAAACTCCTTTCTGGATATTTTCAATCCGGTACACCCTTTGTACAATATCCACGCGTTTATCGCTGCCAAATGTAAAATATTATAAAATGGTATGTATTGTGTAAATCTGCAACGGGCTTTAGTTGGAAACAGTTGTTCAATCACTGTGATATTTTGATGTGGTTTATAACAAGCCTGGCTGTTACTTATAAATCTGTTCCATACTTCAGAAATGAGTGCAAATTTATCGGTTTGTAACCTTTCGGATCGTTCGGTTCTTTTATCAAAGCGTATAAATCTTAGAATTTGCATAAATCTACCTCTGGTCATTGTATCTCGGAAAAAAGAAGGTCCCCATTTTTTGGACCATAAATAAGATACTTTCAATGCTCTTACTTCGTACGCGCCCCGGGCATATAGTATTGCTAGAAAACTACGTAATTCGGAAACTGTAATTCTCCAGTCGTTCTTCAAAACTCGACGTGCCTCGGTTTCGGTGCAGTCTTTTATATGTTTCATAATGCGAGCGTCAATTATCAATTCAAAAGCACTAGTTACACAACCCGACATAATATTTCTTTTTGTGTAACCAGTAGGCCCTACGATATCATTGAATATAGTATGAACGGACGGCCTACCCCTAGATTTCCCTGCTTTCAGTCTCACCCACCGTGTCCCGTCAACTGCAATTTCAATTTCTTCCGTTACATCTCTGGATGTACTTGGAATACTCGTCCTCTCATCTTCGGTGTCAGAACTAGAAATAATCCGCCTCCTTTTCTTGTTACGACGTATATTGAAGAGGTTTTCCTTTTCACTATCCGAAGATCCTTCCATTTCTGCAGTTTCAGTGGATTCAGAATCTTTACTGTAATCATCACTTTCACCTAATTCATATTGATCTTCTTCGTAAGACACCTCAGAACAATCCTCATTGATGTTGGTAATTTTTGTCAATTTCTTATTATATCGCATGTTTCTACTCATGATTGCTAGAAAAGGGTGATCGGTGAAAGTAAAAAATACCGTGCAAAATTCAATTACCCTATTGTAAAAACTTACAATAAGCGGGTGATTACAATAACCAAAACTCAGTGGCGTACCTAGAACTTTTGCCGCCCGGGGCGATCTCCAGTTTGCCGCCCGGGGCGATCTCCAGTTTGCCGCCCTTTCTATTATATGTCAATCTGGTTTTTGATTTAAAAAAATATTGATTTATCACTTCAAAGTAATCATATAAACTTTTCATCTTTAACATTTATAAACAGACATCAAAAAATTTTAGTTAGGAAAAATTGCCGAATAAAGTCGTAAAGATCCTATTACGAATTCAACGAATTTTATGAATACAATAAAATAAAAATATTATCTTGTTCTTGAATTAGAATCCAAAATTTATACTAAAATGCATTTATATACACCGAGGAATAATATTCGAAATAATATAAGTTAATCATAATTTATATAAATCAAATATTAAACTTATAATAATCACTTATAATAAAAAAAGAAAGAAGATAAATTTAAAATGAAAAAGTTGCTTTTTACAACTATAAGTAAATATAAAAAATGCCGCCCCAAGGTAAGTGCCGCCCGGTGCGGACCGCACCCACCGCCCCCCCCTAGGTACGCCACTGCCAAAACTTTTGCACACTGTCTTCGAAAAATGTTCTTACCACTGTCACTGCAGCGACAATACTGAAGACAGCAGGGATTATCGCAGATTCATATCGCAGCCTAACGTCGGCTACCGCAGGCTGTGAAAGTTCCTTGTGTGTGTTGTTTATGTTTGCACCAACACTTGAACTGAATATCTTTTCGATACGACATTTAGTCTGCTGCACGCTTTGAGTTTCGAATAACGCGAGGATTTGACACAAGGGCTACACAATTCGTTATCGAGGCGCTATTGAGATTATGAGTTGGGGGGGGGGGGCGGGGTCTTAGACCTTTCTTTCAGTCTTATATTTGCTATTGGAGGTATAATTTTACAAGCGAAGCAAATATATAAGATTTGTTGACGTAATCAGCTAACCCGTCAAATTGACGGGTTCCGTAGAAATAGGTATACAAGATACAATTTTCAAAATTTATAAAGCTTAGGAAAATACTAATTGTGCGTATAAACTCTTTTAATGAAATTATAAATTTACGATGCAAAATAGTTAAGATTAATACTATGGTTTTTTGCGTGTTTCATTTCAAAGTTTGAAATCCGTCAAATTGACGGGTCCCGTAAACCTAGTGTTAAAAATAGGTATAAAAAGTTTTGATTTTATTTCCAATGCTGTATTTTCACCTATTTAAAACTTATACACCTATAATAAAACACCATGTATAAGTGTACTTTGTTACTGCTTTGTGACTGTGAATTAACCCTTAATAGCCTGATTTACGAAAGTGATTTTTTTTTTTAATATTACTGTGTTTGCTTGACGGTCTAGTTGAAGAGAAAAATATATTTTCTTTTAATTTCGTTGGAAAGAATATTATACAACAGTAAAATACGTACAGCCAACCTATAAAAAAACTAATAGTAATGTGAACATTCGGTTTAAAAGATTGGTATCAAAATTGAAACTGTAGGCTATTAAGGGTTAAAAAAAATTACATTAAATGTTGCCCTTCTTCTCGTTCCCAGAGAACTATATCTATGACCAAAAAAGTAAAAAAAATAATTACGTAATGTGTCAAATGACTAGGGTATCATATTTTTAGTACGAATACATAACGGATATGCTTACGCCATACTTGCGGTCAATAAATATAATTAAGAGGTAAATCTTGACTGTCCAATAATGTAATAATTTCATATAGCAATTTTGTGAAAAAACCTGGTAGACACGTTGGTTCAGCATATAAATGCCCACTGCATAGCATAGGCCGCAGCAAAGATAACTTTGGTAGATATAAGGTATATCTACCAAAGTTATATTTGCTTGGTAGACATAAGGTATATCTACCAAAGTTATGTTTGCTTGGTAGACATAAGGTATATCTACCAAAGTTATGTTTGCTTGGTAGATATAAGGTATATCTACCAAAGTTATATTTGCTTGGTAGATATAAGGTATATCTACCAAAGCTATCTTTGCTTGGTAGATATAAGGTATATCTACCAAAGCTATCTTTCCTTGGTAGATATAAGGTATATCTACCAAAGTTATATTTGCTTGGTAGACATAAGGTATATCTACCAAAGTTATGTTTGCTTGGTAGACATAAGGTATATCTACCAAAGTTATATTTGCTTGGTAGATATAAGGTATATCTACCAAAGCTATCTTTGCTTGGTAGATATAAGGTATATCTACCAAAGCTATCTTTGCTTGGTAGATATAAGGTATATCTACCAAAGCTATCTTTCCTTGGTAGATATAAGGTATATCTACCAAAGTTATCTTTGCTTGGTAGATATAAGGTATATCTACCAAAGCTATCTTTGCTTGGTAGATATAAGGTATATCTACCAAAGCTATCTTTCCTTGGTAGATATAAGGTATATCTACCAAAGTTATCTTTGCTGCGGCCTATGCCATGCAGTGGGCATTTATATGCTGAACCAACGTGTCTACCAGATTTTTTAACGAAATTGCTACATGAAATTATTACAATATTTGAATTGCTATATTTGCCATATGAAATTATTATAATCGCCAGGCTTTGTAGGTGGGTTGGCGATCGCTGTATCGTACCCTACTGCCCGTCCTCTGGAAACTTGTTAGCTAGCAGTGGAAATCCTATATAATTATATAAGATTGGATCCCATGAATCGAACTCGCGACTTATGATCGCAAGTCTCTACACTCAACCTCTGGACTACCACTGCTAAAAAAGCCTTAAAATTGGGTAGTGATAATTTAATGAAATATTACAAACAAATTTTCGTTTCATGTAGGCTTTGCCAAGTACCTTCTTCAACATATTTATTAACATTTAATGTATTTATAATAAAAATTTAAAAAAAAATGTTTCTAGGCCATTTTTATTTCATTGCAGAAAAATCATTTTTATTATCAATTTTATAAGAACGTTTTGATTACGGTTACTTTAGGTGATGAAGATAGAAGAATAGCACTGTTAATCATACAATGTTTCGTAATTTTTTTTTTTCCCAACTTTGTTTAAGAAAGGTAGACCAATACCTCCAAACAATCCTATTTATCTGCCATTGAACTGAAGCAAGCAATTCGTCATTCGAAAATAATAAATTCCAACATATACACGAACCGTCTATTAGATGTACTCGCCTAATCCAAGAGCTTGATCACGAACTGGACACGCACTTCACAAATATAAACTTTAACTATCACGTCTTAAGATTGATTTTTAAATGACAAAGATCGTTCTCACTCGGAGATGTTTCACACAAAACTTTCACTGTTCAAAACGAAATCAGACTGGTAAACGATATGTAACACTATTGCATATACATAGAGTTGATATTAGCTTGTAGATAGTTTTAAGGTTGAACGCGAAGCTTTTCTTGGAAGGCAGTCGGAGGCAGCCGGAGGCGTCAGAGTGCCGGCGTGGACTGACAGGCGCCGTGCCTCTCCCACGCAGGCCCGTACCAAACAATAAGCCGCATCGCAATTCAACGTAGATTTAATCGCGGATGGAAAAAAATTCTGGTATCATGTCGCCAATGTACAGGTAGAGACAATATTGGACCAGGGCATTAAAGTTACATTTATTTTTTCTACTTTTACAATAAAAAAAATATTCTGTATAATTCATTTCTCTCTAGTAGAGATAAATTGTTTGCTTATTTTAGTTATTATATATTATGTTATTTTGTTACATTTCTTTTTTTGATGTGATACAGAGTTTTGTTGTACAATAAAGTGTAAATAAATAAATAAAAATAAATAAATTAATATCCTTAATTTAGCTTACATAAAACGAGACTTATTAAAAAAATATTACAATAATATAATATCATTTCCGATAAGGAAGTACTCCAATTTGTCACTTGTAATTCGTTGACGTAAAACGAACGCTTCACCTACTATATTTGTGCGCACTGACAAGGTGGAGCACTTGTCGCGTATCAGGGCTGATCAACCCGGGGCCCGTATATGTTACTTTTTATTTAGTTGATATGCTCCTGATCCGAAGTACACAATAAATATTGTCCAAGTCAAGGATTGGGGTAAGCATGTTCCTGCAGTTTACTGGTAGAAATGAAACGCATAAGCAAGAGATGGAGCGAAGTGGAGAATGACATCACTTCAGGCATTCTTCTCAATGTAAACTGCCCCTATTGCCAAATATTTGTAAATTCTTATCATATACATTACGGCTTTAATTAGTGTACAAGTTGTTCCCGACGTACTGTCAAAGCAATAGCAAGCAAAGTAACCTATAACTTATTACATCTGCTATCTATTCATGTACTGGTCAAAATAGACTGCCATAACTTGATTAAATAAGAGTCACTGCTCTATCTAATCATCAAATACAATAATTCTTCTCTATTTATCCATTCAAAAACTTCTAGTCGTGTTTCCTAAAATCTTAAACAATGTTGTTGATTTAATGTTGCTTTTGGACAATGAGAATCAGTTTTACGAGGAAATTTCCAAAAAAAATATAAGAAGTTTAGTTTGAAATGAGAACTTTATTCTATTATTGATAATTACTTAAACTCTAACGTCAAGATAAATTAAGTTATATCATTCTTAATCAATACATCAAATAATACTTAGTATAAATAAGCATAATCTCTAGGATATGAAATATATAAGCAAAACCAAGACCGAAGACAATGTCAGGACTGGTTACGTAAGTCATGCAAAAAAAAAAATTCTCGGCGACCCTAAAAGTTTTCGACTTGAGCGGCCCTGGCGTAGAATGTTCAACAAAGAGCACTTGTGTTAGTACAGATGTCCGGGCGCCCGAGGTGCGAGCCCGTGACGTCACCGCATTAGCGGGCCGGCGACAATTCGCTCATTGTGCCGCCTGATCAATACAATCAATAGAACAAACAGTGACTCCGATAGCTACTCATTGACATTCCACTTCCACTAATTGAAAATTTCGCTTCAAATGATTTCTAATTAAGACATTTGTACCAGCTGGAATTAAAGTTTACATTTCGACATGTTCATCTTCAAAGATCGTTAGAGAAAGAAGTCAGTTGTTGAATCAAACTCGGTAAGGCGGCGTTCGCGAAACAACGAAATAAAGAACTGCTCAGAAGAAAATGCAGTAAGTCCAAAACACAAAAAATGAGAAAATTAAATGTTTTTTTATACAATACTTTTTCAAATTCTTAGTTTATTTATTTATTTAAAAATGTATGAACTCTTTTCTTAACTAGATATGTACAGGTTGTGCAAATAAAAACGTAAGTGTTCATTGAAATAATGACAGCATGTTACACATTTTAGGATTTATACCTTTTGGCAGCTGAAAAAGATAAGAAATTTATGTAAAAAAAATTGATAAAAGGTGGACATATTTACAATGGCCTCTGAAATTATTATACAATATTTTCAGAACATAATAAATAGATAAAAGGTCTGTCCAACGTTTAAAACCATTAGAGCTGTAAATGTATATTTTATTTGCTGGCAATTAATATATGGTTCACCCTATAAAAATGGTTCAAGAAATAATAAATAACATAATATCTGTCTCTACAGATTTTATACCGCTAGAAGTACTTATTTTGATATTATTTGTTTTTGATATTAGTTATTATTGAGTCATATATTCAACTAGTATATTAAAAAATATATATAATTAAAAATACACAAATATCGCTTTAATAACGATAACAATTTTTTCAATAAATATAATTTATTTCACAAAATACACACACATATATATATATATATATATATATATATATATATATGTATATGTATATATATATATGTATATATATTTATATAAATACAAAGAAGTTTCTCGAATGATTACATTACATTTAATGCGTAATATATTTTTTATAAATAGGAAATGGAATTATTTAACACAAACAACGCATTAGTAGAAGTGCCAATCAAATATTTAGATAATTATAAAAAAGAGATTCTTTCACGAATCCGGTGCGGGTTTCGAAACAAAAATAAGTTTCTAGCAAGATGTACTGTAAACATAAATTTTCAGAGAAAATTTACAGCGGCGCATATAAAAACTAGCCGGGTTTATAGCTAACAGTATAATTTATGTACTTGCATGCGCTAATATCCGTGAATCCGAAATTATAGATTCAAAATTAGAATACAATAACAAAGCCTTATTCTATCAACAAATGCCAGTTGGACACTTGTTATGGGCGCGTATGAGAAACAGTACATAGCCCTGAGGATATATCTGTGACGTCTTAAACAGAATATTTAATGGAATCAGGCGTTACCTCGCGGAAGTCCATCCTAAGTAAGAAAAGGACCAATATTTAGCCACTTCCGCACATGCAGTGGTAGTCCGCAAGCCCGCTGATAAATGCGTATGCGGCAAACAATGCGAATTACACAACTGCCACCTTCAAATGACTCAACACGTGTTACACCTCTCCACGGAGCATCTTCAGGAGTTATGTTACACCGATTAGTACCTTTGACTCTGTTTGGTCAATATTGGTCTTTTTCTTGCTTAAAAAAAGAACATATAAATACGAAATAAGCCCAAATCATCACTTATAAAAAATTAAAAAATAGCTTTTATTATCTGTATATTGACAGAAAAGTGTTAAAAAATAAAAGTATAATAACCTTACCAACATGCAACAAATGAATATTTTATTCTTAGAGTCATATGAAGCGAAAATCAATTTCACGTCTACCTGTACACTCGTCGCATCACAATGGATCGGCGGAAAACACAATGTTTATAGCTAGTGAAATAGAGAGGCTTTCATTCATAAGGCGTCGGTGAAAGAAATGAAAGATCTCATTATATTATTCCTTGATACGATCTTAAATTAAATATACCGCACAAAAAAAATGAAAAAGGAAAAGTGACAATAGATCCCTGTTTACGAACAATATAAGTTTTGGCTTCATGCTTTCTACATTTGTCTTTTTCTAATTCCCGAGTCCGTCCATCATTTTTTTTCACTCTTCACTAATTATCTACGTATTAGTATTAGTATGTAATAAAGTATATTAATAGTAAAGAGAAAAGGTAGGTTTGATAATAAACTTATAAAAAGATAATCAAAATATTCTTTATTCAAATAAGCTGCTACAAGCACTTTCGAATCAATCGACATAAAATGTCGCAATTGCTGTTCCTATAGGAAGCTACCACCAGCTCGGAAGGCAGTTCTGCTGACAAGAACCGGTGAGAAACTCAACAGTTGCTCTTTACAAATATAGTTTTACAAAAAGTGTGCGACAATATATTATATAGCATTATCTTCACTGCCAGTGTCTTGAACATGGGATACAGTCAGAAGCCAACTTTCTTTTTTGTTATTTGTTTCAAAAGGATTAATTAATTAAATTATAAATGAAGTACCATTTGCATATATAACGTAATTAAAATAAAAAGAAACGCGTTGCAGACATTCGTTAGCGTTTCCAACCTTTATTAGCCAGTACGGCGCCGGCATCGCGCGATGCCGGCGCCGTACTGGCTAATAAAGGTTGGACGACAGTCATCTCGCGCCGGCGCGAAACTGGCCCCTCACCGTACTTTCTGCGTCTCGCGCCGGCGCGACATCGGTAACTCAGTTGTTAAATCCACATATTCATATATTATATATATATTCATACACATTCACACTGCATTCTTAAATGGATTGATTAATAATATATTTTTTCCAACGGTATATTTTTAATACTGATTTTAAACCTCTCTAGTGGCAGATCTAAAATTATTTGTGGAATTTTGTTTTACATACGTAAACCTTGTAAATGATTTGTTTAATTTTTGAAGACTAAAATTAGGAGCTTGTTTTTATCATATATTATTACAGATACATAATGACGCAACCGTAACAAAACTTGATTTAATCACCATCTTCCATGTTGGACCCGCTATTTTCCAAATGTCATCCTCCTATCTCTTATTCCGTCTACTTCTACCTCTTTTCTCACGGAACTGGGTACTATATAACACTGTAAATATAATAATCAATAAAGAGTATTTAAATTTTAATATTGACGCGCAAAACAAATGAACGGAATGAAAAGCACTAAGACGAGAGAGATTTGTCGTTAGACAAGCTGAAAGAATTGAACGACCTTTTGCCTATGTTCAACAATAAAGGCTTTTAAATGTAATACCAATATGTAGAAGCATCATCATATCTCAAAGATCGCCACTATGAACTGTCTATGGGTTCAGTCCACCCATCTAGTGGAAGGCCTGGTGAAGAAAAACCTTTGTTGTTACCACTAATTCATTATATAACTTGTTCTTGCATAACAAACACTTAAACACAACAATTAACACAACAAAGTGTATTTAATATATTTGCAGTTCACGATAGTCTTATCTATGAAAGTAACTGTCAAGTTCAAGATGAATAATTGCATTCGTACTGCAACTGTTTAGTTATTAAATTTATTATTTACTTGATAATGACTATGGTGATAATCTGACATGTACCAGGTCACATAAATAACGTATCTTCTGTTCTTCAGTCGATGCCCAAGGCACGAAGGGTCGCCACGACGACATGCCTTGCGCTGCTCGCATCAAGCGACTTAATATAAATAAAATTAAATATTCTTTATTTAAACCAGTAAGTAGTAGGCGTACATCTTTGGCGTAGGCCTGTCCTTAACCCCTCCATCCATCACGCTACCACCTTTTACATGGTCGTCCTCTTTCATTCTGGCTCTTTCTCTCTCTCTCCCTCTCTCTCTCTCTCCGTCTCTCAATATATATAGTTACAATAAATCCACTTTATTTATATATATGAAATATTTCGGAGTATACAGAGAGCTGCCCAGAGTGTGGTAAGGTTAAATAAAAACAGCCAATATAAGAAAAACATATACAAATAAAAAGGGGTAGTGGGTAGAAGGCCTGGTCTGACTTATTACTACAGGTGGATACTCCCTAGGCAGCCGCACTGTTTCACTGGTCAGAAGACAGAACTGGGGGATTACAAGACTTATTTTGACGTTGTAAATTTATTGCCATTGAAGTGGTCACCCTACTTGTACTAAAATACTTTCCATTGACATGGTCACCCTACCATTAGACCTGGTAACAGCCGATGATATCTTGCAAGTGTAACAAGGCTAAATTAATGGGGACGAAAGGAATTTGAATTTCATGAATCGACAGTCGCATAGGGACAGAATAAAATACTGTACACAGTTATAGCGTATCTCGGATCATTTAGATGTTTTTATAATGTTATTTCGAAACTGTAGTATTGTTAGTTTCTCATAATCAACAAAACTATATCAATTGTATCGATAAAACTGACTTCACAATTAAAAACACGTCTATTTTTCGAACGCTTTTATATCTATTCGTGTTTTCCAACGTGGGGTCCACACCCCACACTGTTGCAATTTGATTGAATTTGACTCTACCGAATAAACCCTTTAGCAGAGTATGTTTACATTATTATTAACATAAAATAAATAAATATAGAAAAATAATTACAAAATATTTGGAATTCTTTCTAAAACTTATCGTTTAGTTTCTCAAATGAAATTTTTTTTTTTTGTATTAAAAATTATATGTCACATAAGACGGGCAAATGAACTTTAGAAAGACGAAGGCGAGGCATGCCACCATAAAGGTTGGGAAACACTGATCTATACAGTTTTATTTAGGCGGCCTCGGGTGTGAAAACTTTTCATGAAAGCATTCTTTTATATTCCAAGACTATCCATATACACCTATCCCCCGATTTACACGGTACTCGTTTTACACGGTTTTCCAAAAAAGTAAATTTTTTGTTTTAATAACCGATTTTATTACCATCTCTCATAATGTAAATATCTCTGCTTCAAACATCGAATCGGCACAAATAACTTCGAGTGATGAAAGTGAATTCGAACCTTCGATTCCGAAAAAAAGAATGTAATGGAAAAAAGAGTGTAATTTACTTTTTGTTCTTCTGTTTAATGTATATTGTAATTAATTTTAAAAAAAAGTTTTTCCGTAATATATTAAATATTTTAACTTTTCAATGCATTCTATTTTTATTTGTGTACACCTAAAATTATTGAAAAAAAAATTACAACTGTTAAGTAGCAAAAATATGCGTTTATTGCGAGTTTTTCGATTTACACGGTTTTGACTTGAAAATTTTTGATTTTCGATTTACACGTTTTTCTCAGGAACGTATCTACCGTGTAAATCGGGGGATAGGTGTACTTCTAAAACTAATGATAAACATTAAAAATAAATTTCATTCATTCGGCATAATATACAAAATCGTCTTATACGTGACGTCACCTATGAGGCAATCAGTACGGTCATTCAATTCAGTACGGTCATTCAATTCAGTACGGTCGCGCGTTCCCGAAACCAAAACACTCAACAACAATTATATCTTAATCTGTTTAAATATATACAAATAAAAAACACACCGTCCTCTACATTAAGCATGTAAAAGAAACCACAAAACAACAGGCACTGTTCTTTCAAAAAAAAGTTCTTTCAAAAGCGTTGCCGGAGTTCCTCACGGCACTGTTTCAATTTTAAAAAAAATCTTAAATCAACATACAAAAGAGTACATTTGTTATTGACGTCGACCCTATCATTTGTCCGGATGATAAATGCCTTACACTTGAGAATACGTAAACTATTTAAAAAAAAACTATTTTCATTTTAAAAATGGAACATATTTAATAAACACCGAAGTAGTCGTGAGGTGAACGCATCTACAACAAGATATATTATCCCAGATATTCTTCCGTATGCTAGTTTTCTAGGGTACGGTACAGCAGTTCCGGACGCATCATAGCTGATCAATAGGAACTGACGAAGGTGAAGTTCAGCTCTAAACCACCCCTGACGCAGAATGCTAAACGCGTAATAAGTGACAGGAAGTCGAGGGTACCCTCTTAGGGATTCTTACGATTGCTCCTTGGAGTGTAAGCCCATAATAACCAGTTCGTCATCCTTCAAATCTGATAATAATTGGATATCACACCGAGCTGGAGGTTCATATGAAACCCTCGATCTGTGATTCCCCAAGTGGTCTATATCGACCCCTAGAGGTCTATGACAACCTGCAGAGGGTCTACGTGAGCGAAAAAAAATTTGGGTGTCCATGAAATGAAAATGGGGGTCCACAATAGTGGATCTCAACACATACACTGATAGTACATATTTACTTACATCATACTATCTTATAATATCAAAACGTATATTTTACATAACAGATACAAAATTTTATTTTGAGTAATTTTAATTTAAATTTAATTAATAAATGTATAAATTAATATGTGTTTTTACGTTAAGTTTTTAACACTAAACTTCACTACCGTTAGAAATTTACAGGAAATCAATATCAGGTAAGTAGGGGGTCTACCTAACACGGAAAAACATAGCAAGGGGTCTACGACACAAAAAAAGTTTGGGGAACTCTGGTCAAGATAAATCTTCTACTATCAAACAAGTAGAATCTATAAATGAAAAAAGGTAATCAACACAACGCTATTTCATACCTAAAGTATTTCATAAAAAATGTGTTAGTACCCGTGGCAATAACCTCACAATTGTCGCGTACGATTCATAATTAGCTTTTGTTAAATTTTAAAATCTAAACAAAGAATACCGGAACGACAGGCATTTGCGATGACCCATAACGACAAATATTTACTTTATTTAAATTGTTTACTACCGACATATTTCGGGTTCGGTTTCAGAGACACAACCTTATGTAAATCACACTGTTCATTAATTATTTAATGGAATCGGGCGTTACCTTGCGGAAGTCCATCCTAAGTAAGAAAAGGCCCAATATTTAGCCACTTCCGCACATGCAGTAGTAGTCGCGCAACAAAGTGCCAAACAAACAGACTCTATGTGTTTGGCTCTGGTCGGTGTAACATAACTCCTGAGGATGCCCCGTGGAAGGGTGGAACACGTATTGAGTGATTTGACGGTGGCAGTTGTGTAGTTCGCATTGCTGGCGGGCGGTGCACTACGACACGACTACCACTGCATGTGCGGAAGTGGCTAAATATTGGTCCCTTTCTTACGTTCATTAATTATATAGGATTTCCACTGCTCACAAATATCTCCGGAGGACTGGCAGCAGTGTCTTCTGTATACTACGACCGAGAACACACCTGCCAAGCGTGGCAACAATAGTAAATTCTCGATAGATACTTTCGGAGAAGACCTATGCCATGCAGTAGACGTATATGGGCTGAAACTAGGAGTACAAATGCCAAAAGAACCCAATTTAATTGAAACTAGGAATAAATTTAGCTCATTCAAGTATGTTCAAGACGGGGCAGGGTGATTGATTTTTCCAGTCTAATCAATTATTTATACTTTAGTTCCCTTCTATTGATGTACTGATAACAATTATACCAATTTTGGAGTTCCATTCTCCAGAACATCAGAGCGATCATAAATATAAAAGAAAATATTTTATATTCAACTCAAACAAAATATGAATTAGAGTCTTATGAATTTAAAAGTCGATATGTAAACGTTCATACAACACTAAATCACACGTCTTCTTGTTTGATTTAAAACAAGCGAATAAACTCGCCTTCGTGCGGTCAGAGATTACTAACAAATTGTACACATACATATTAACAAAACCAAAATAAAACACGACTGATTTTGTTATGCACTTTTATCAGAATACTTTTGGAACCTACATTATTTTAAGTTTAAATCATTGTAGTGGAATCAAACTTGATTCTGTTTTTCTAAAAGTGATCACTATAAATGATTCAACGTAGAAAATAATTTAAATAAACGTGTAAAATAGATAACTTTTACATAAAAATAAAAAAGAATTGTAAAACAGTTAAAAATTATATTTATAACATACAGTGAACTTAACGGTACCATACAAAATTATGCACAATTATTACTATCAAATTTATTACATATATGATATACTATGCACATATATATATATATATATATATATATATATATATACACACACTGAACTACTACAGATTCATAGACGAATAGTGTACTAACATGGACAAATGAATTGGCAAGTTAAAGTGGCAGTGGTCCACAAAACGCATGGACGCTGGACCTCAAGATCCTGGTGTGGAGACCACGGACCTTACCAAGCAAGTATATTTAATACCTTTAATAAACGTACTTAATTGCGTCATGCGAATTTAAAAAAAAATCAAAAACGATTCAGACTACAAAGAAGCATGTAACGTATCAGCCTATAGATATCTGCTGCAAAGGTTAGGTATCTATGGTGGAACGAACCATAAACGCAATGTTTGGCAGGTTGGTTGGCAATTACAGTGTAGTATTATGGTATGCAAAGGACGTTGCTGCCCATCCTTTCGCCATTTAGTATGTGAGCAGTGGCAACCCTATATAATTAATGCACTAAGTGTGAATTATATAAGACTGTCCCGATTATTAAACACACGACCTTCAAACGCAAGTCTCAGTTCTCTATCGCTGAAATATCATTGCTCAACCCCTGGTATACTTACAATAAGCTATCTTGTATTATTTTACTATGTAAGAAGTTATTTACAATCCAGTGATATTTAAAAAATAAGATTCAAAATAAATAAATTCTCATTTCGTGATACTCCACCGTCCTATAACCGACATTCAATTTTAAAAAGAGAATAAAAAAAATGGTAAATAACCTGCTTATTCGCCAATGCCAACTTCTGCGGGTAGAGTTCCTGGAGGCGCTGGCAAAGGTGCACGGCACTTGTTGCCAGACGTGCCATTTCACAAAACGTTCTATATCACCGTATTATATCTCAAGTTAAATAAATAAAACACTTCAATAACTTCGCTATAATCACATATCTAACAATGGTATATTTAAACTAAATAAATCAAGTTTATAATAAATTTTAAACACTATAAAACAATAAGATTTAAAATATTAATGTAAAATATCACATCACTGATCACCTAAGTATATTTATGCACTTATGTGTTCAAAGAATAATTTTCAAATAATATTTACGTTTTACAATATACAAATCATATTTGATGCAAGTAATCACAGCGCGTCCGTCGCGTGTGCCGGTCGGAGGCGTACTGAAGAAATTCACCGTTTGCAGCCGCTAGGGAGGTACGTAGCACGATATATCGGTGTCGATGTTTTCGTACAAACAAGGTCGAGTGTTTTAATTACGTCGGATTGTTTCGATGCATTGAAGGCACGACGATTGAGGCTTTCCGGTGTTAGGATACCGCCAAAGGTAAGTACATGTTTCGTGGAAGTCTTAGAGGTAAAAGAAATGACAAAAAAACTCTGTGTTTCACACTAATCGGTGTAATATAACTTCTGGAGATGCCCCGTGGAGGGGTGAAATACGTGTTGAGTGATTTAACGGTGGCAGTTGTGTAATTCGTATTGTTTGCCGCATGCGCATTTATCAGCGGGCTGGCGGGCGGTGCACTTTATTGCACGACTACCACTGCATGTGCGGAAGTGCCTAAATATTTCTTACTTAGTAACAAAAAAACTTATGCTTCACATACTCAACATATTTAAGAGTGATCAATTTAATTATTATTTATTAACAATCGTCGATTTTAAACCAAGCGACGGAACGTAGAATTACTCGACTAGAGTATTGTTATTTTAGTGAGCAGGTCACATCGCTGAGACAACTAACGGCCCTCTGGAGACTAGATGTCCTTGAGACCCGACCTCGAGTCGGTAGTGGCAGTGGGGGTAGACTTCCCATAAAGTTTACCTACGACATAGTTGAGGAAGTCGCTGGAAGTAGACATCGGAGGACTAGACCTCCTGGTACTCTTTGGGAGAGTCCTTTCGCTTGTGAACATCTATCCTTTATTTCTACGTTTTACGTGTAGATTGACAACTTTGTCAAGTCGTAAGATATTGCAGGTTCTTACGATTTCTACTGGAAATAAGTCAACGGTCTAATATACATACGAATTCGATAATTAAAATTTTATAATAACGATAATTGTGAATGCAATTAAAATTATTACACAATGTAAAAAAACGTGTACACGACACTAGCAGTAAGCGATCATTGCATTTCTAAATAATTTACTTCGAACAATTTAAATCATGTGAAATGATAGTAAATATTACTCAATTCAATATGTAAGTGTGTTTATTTGACATCGATATATATTTGTCGTGACCCGTGCTTCACGAATTAGGATATCATACGTACAATATTTACAATTTTATTCTTTATGTGACGAAATATACAAAGAATATAGCACGTAATATATACTTAATACTAGTATAATATAGTACATATTGTGTAAAATATCCCAATGTATTACAATACCCAGCGATAAATATTACATACACATCGACATTTGGAAAGAGACAATTAGCTAATTTCGGCTTCGTAGAGCATTATCTCTGTCCCACACGACCAATGTGTCGTTTTGTCAGTTGTGCGACAGAGATAACGCTGTACGAAGTCGAAATTAGCCGATTGTCTCTTTCCAAAGATCGATGTGTATATTTATCTTACATTGATTAGTTATTTGTGTTAATGTAAAAATTAAAATAAAAACATATTTATTCAAGTACACATTTACATGCACTTTTGAAACGTACATTATTTTAACATTATAAGCAGTAAGCTAACAGGCGCGGAACGCTGACCTGCTAAGAGCAGACCAGAAACTCAACAGTTGCTCTTTTAAATGAAATATAACAATGTTTGACATGTACATTATAATATCAAACATGCAAATGAGTCAACAAAGTTCCACACCTTTGGTTTACCAATGACTACAGTTTGCTATATTATCACAAATCCTGAAAGATTTACTGTCAATTATAACACTATGAGCATCCTACAAAATGTTTACAATTTCTGCGAAATCATAAGCAGTTAGTCATACAAGTACTTTGCATTTTGCAGTGAGGTACAAAGCGCCTCCTGTTGTTCACGTTATCAGCAGATTGTCTTGCCTTGTCGGCGGTCCCACGATAGGTAAGCTCCGAGAAATGTCGATATCATGTTTCTACAGTTCGTTGACTATCGATAATCATTCAAATAATTAACATCAATATGAATATGTTAATTCTGTTTTATAACACGCTTTGTATGTCAACGAAAATAACTATGTTTTTATTCAATAACCAGACTCTCCGACTTATCTGTCAAAAGCGTTTGTCCTGTTGCACTACAATAATAATAATTATCCTTTTTAATTCCACATAGTATTTCACGTTTTTTTATTTATAGACGCGATACATCGTGTACTATCTCATTTACAGTTTCTTTTTACATTCCCTATTTACTATATCAAATTAATTATCTCTATCTCTAATGATTATTTTATGTGAATTTTAATTTTAATATCATGGCATTTAGCATGACGGTATAGTGTGTTTTTTTTATTTTGTTTCACTAATATATAAAATTAACATTAGCTTTATATATTACATAGTAATTAATTTTAGACTATTTCTAACTTTCTTATTTTTATACAATCTTAACCAGCGCCGCCAGGAAACTTACTGCTACCGTTCCTGACCAGTACATCCTTCATTACTTGCTCTATATAAACGTGAAGGGAATGTTTTAGTTTTTGGGAGATGATATCTGACAACTCACATAAGTCTAACCTTCTCCCCATCTCTGACTCCAAGTCACCTCTGCGCCAAGTTAAACCAGGACTATTTGTATCGTCATGGTCCAGAAGGAGGCGGCCGAACGGGATCGGCAGAGGACAGATCCCGCTCGGAGACGACGCCGTCAGCGCAGAGACGCGCCTCGCAACGGCCCTCCGGTGAATGGTGCTCCCCTACCATAAACGGGTCCTTCGGAGTCGCGGGAGTTTAGGGTGGGGGCCCTAAACTCCCACTAGCTTCGGCGACTCTGAGGCGGACGATGGTTCGACGTGGTCTCGAACCATCGTGATAGCACCACGAGGGTTTCAGGGGTAGCGTATCCACGCATACCCCGGGACGGGCTATCGAAAAATAGCACGGCGCGAGGGAAGACCGCGTGGCGATCCCTGACCGGGAGATACCGCGGTTCCCCGTATAGCGCAGAGGGCTACCAACAGGGGGGAGGGGTTAGTGGGTAGGGATCCCACATACCCCTGTCCTCCCCCCAGAGGCGAGGCATCTTGAACACCGGAAGATTTCCCCCATTGAAACCAAAAAAAAAAAAAGAATATTTTAATTTGTATTATATACAGAGGTTATTAGAAATAGATAGCAAAAGCAGGTAGGTATAAAAGGTAGAAAGTGTCAGTCATCTGTGCTTTAATAATGCGATTGCATTAAAAGCCTTAAGCTCCGTCGAATTATCGATTATTAGTAGTTTCCGTGAATTGGCTCATGGCCCTCGAAAAAATATAACGACTTATATCACTCAATACGCCGCCTCGCGACAGATTTTATCTGTTCAAATGTAGAACATCCGGTGACTTTGTTTAAACGTGAACACAACGCAAACAGATTCCGCGCCGTCTCTCAACGAGGCTTTCACCTGAAGGTCACCATATACAAGTAATAATATTTTTTTCACGTGTGTGTATGAATAAGACTTATAAAATAATCAGTGACTGCATATCCCTTTATATATATATATATATATATATATATATACACACACAGACACACATATATATATATGTGATAATCGGGATGCAGGGATTGAATTTAAAGTCCTTCGTGGGGCATAAATATTTATTTTAAAAAGAAGTCCTAACCTAAACTGCGCACGCTCCTTAGTCTTTCAAACGTTTGTCTCCCTTCCTCTTACACGCTTCTCGCTTGTACAATCTGACATTCCTATTCACGCATGCTATTACGTTCCATTCCACTTAAATATATATATATATATCAGCTGTTACTAAAAATTCCAGTTCCAAAAAAAAACACTTCACTTTTTACACAATCGTCTACTTAGATATCCCTTCCATAGTACAGACTTTACTCACTCCTCCGCAATTCAATCTATTCTTTACATCGCGTTCCCTCTAGATATTATGATGATCAGGACTCGTTGCGCATTCAAAGCGAAGGTTCGAAAGCTGATGCTTGACAACCTTACGGCTTCATCACAATTACTTGATTTATTATTTATATATATATAATTATAGTTGGTAGTAGCAATCTGTACATTTATACATGGTAATTTTTATTTTACTTATTTATTTTGTGTTTTATAATATTAACTTGTTTCAACTACCTTCATTAATTTATCACTGCACCGCCTATATAGTTAACAAAGCCTTCTGCATCAAGTTCGCAATTAAACCTTAATTGTAAAGTGTTAAAATAAATATATAAATCAACATTCATTACGCAGTATATCCTGTAAGTACCTATTCAACAAAAATTTCGATTCACTTCGGAAAATTCTGACGGAACGTTTTCCGGTTGGAACGAAACGCCGAATTACTGGTAATTAGTGAAGGCACGCGAAACGGCGGCGCGTGACGATCGGTCACGACGAAACCGGAACGTGTAAATGCGATGTCCGAAATAAAATAAATAAATAAATATTTACACATCATCTAGTAAAACATTATTGATGGACGGTCAACATTTAATGGAATCAGGCGTTACCTCGCGGAAGTCCATCCTAAGTAAGAAAAGGACCAATATTTAGCCACTTCCGCACATGCAGTGGTAGTCGTGCAATGAAATGCACCGCCCGCCAGCCCGCTGATAAATGCGCATGCGGCAAACAATGCGAATCACACAACTGCCATCGCCAAATCACTCATCACGTGTTTCACCTCTTCACGGGTCATCTTCAGGAGTTATGTTACACCGATTAGTGCCAAACACAAAGTGAGCTCAGTCCTAGAAGTCAAATGACTCTGTGGCTAAATATTTTTTACTTTTCTTACTTCGGTCAACATTTGTTAGCGTTTCGCCCTTTCGACTACTTTCAGCTGGGCATTAAAATGTAAATTTTTTGTGTTTATAATCTTACAATCATATTCCAATATTCAGATACATACAGCGAATTCTTACGAAATTTTGTATAGCTAATAAGTTTTAACCCGTTCGCTACCAGTGCCTGAGTTAGCCGGCATCCACCTTGTATTGTGTTATAGGATTGCCGCTTCGCAAATAAGTTTCCAGAGGATTGCCAGCAGCGTATCATAAATACATTTAAAAAACTTTTAAGTTAAACGGTTTTTTGATACCCATATTGTGGTGGTTGTGGAAAAATATGTACCTAGTCCGCCATATTGGAACGGCGTCCATCTTTAATTTTAAATTTTGACATAATCATCGTGTTTTACTAGTGTAGCCCTTTCATTTGATACCCATATTGAGGGGGTTAAGGAAAAATACGTAATCCGCAATTTTGTATCGGCGGCCATCTTAGATTTATAATGTTATTGATTTTATTATATCGTATTGTCATCTAAATTAAATGTGTGTACCAAATTTCATATCAATCTGACAACGGGAAGGTGCTTAAATTTCAATTTCTAATTTTGACACAAATAAATTCCGAACGGGTCGAACTAAATAAAACCGTTTAATAATACGACACTGCCATCGCCAATTCGTCTGCAAAGCGTAGATATATCCTTGGAGTAGGCCAATACCTTGCAGGGGGCGTCTATATATTGAAACGACCAAGTATTAATATAACATTTATTAAACAAAATCAATTTAACCCTTTCGTTACCAAAGTTTGATTTATCCGGCATCCACCTTGTAATGAGGGCTTATGTGTAGATCCCTGTTACAAGATTTTTCGCAGCCTAATAAATTACAAAGAATTATCCTAACTTCCATTATTATTATTATTACAGTAAAATCTTTAAATATGTAACACAAATGAGAAAATTCGAACATCAGCCTACCGCCATGCAATGCACACTTCGCGGCGCACATGCCCGGTTCAGTAGCGTCACTTCGACGGAACGTATTGCGGTAAGGAAAGGGTTAAAGACGGTGGTTGCGAATTTTAACATTTTGTCTGCCTAACTGGCATAATACTGAAGTGTATCATTTTGAATCTTTGACTATTGTAAACAATGTTTAATGGAAAACTAATATCGCTTCGAAAGACCTCACGCTACTGATTTTTTTAAAGACACTTCAAGAGCCGCTTCTGCAGTCTACAAAGTTCTCCGAAGCGATCCACAGGACCAATGCTCTGCAAGTCCTCCGGAACATGTTTATTAAGATTAAAATGCCTACGATTAAAAATACCGTTTAGGTACTGGGATTATATTACATTAACAAACACCTTATCTATTTATCACAGTTGATGTTCATTTAAAGGGTTGTTAACACTAAAAATACCGTTATGGGTCAAAATGACCCATTTGGGTTCATCTTATTGATTTTGCAAATTTTGATATCATAACTTTTTGTTACTAATCAATCTACAGCTATTACAGTTATTAAATTTAATTTTTATTTCCTTCCTAAAAACTTATTTCATACATTCAAGCAGGAAACAAAGTTGGGTTATTTGACCTATTATGGTAGGAATAAGTACTTAATAAGTGTTGGTATGATTAGTGTTAAGTAAAAATACAGCAATACATATTTATGAACACAAAAAAATCCAACTGAATTTGTTAGAGTCAAAGATCAGAACGTACTTGTAGCTTAATTTTAAGTTGCAAATTTTCACCATGGAGATCAATTTGATTGTAATTTCTATCTGTAATTTATAATGGAAAATGAAATGAGTCAACAAAATAAGGACAGAAGATATTTGCAAGGATTACTTGGCCTAGGCCTGCACAACTCAACATTCCGAATGGTGCAGGTGCTTTTGTAAGTACCTGTGTCGCATAGGCAGGAAACCGTCGATGATATGCTACCATTGTGGTAGCGAAGAGGATACAACTCAGCACACGCTTGAGGAGTGAACAGCTTGGAAAGAGCTGCACCGAGAACTTATCGACACTGGGAGGAATGATCTCTCGTTACCAGGCTTCGTTAAGGCGATGGTTCAGAACGAGCAGTCATGAAGCGCTGTTATAACCTTCTGCGAAAAAGAGATGTTAAAGGAGGCTGCGGAGGGAGAGAGAAAGAACATCTGATCTCCTCATCCGCAGTCGAAGACCTGGACATGGGAGGGTGTTATACCGCGCCTTTCTACAACCATAACACGTCCTCGGCGACGGATTATGGGTGATCCGCTGCAAGTAAGGAGTCAAGCTGAATTGAACTGTGCCATCACCGTTAAAACTGCGGTAGTATGCGAAAACGTTCCCGTAGTTTCAACAAAAGGAGTTCAAGAAGACCGTAAGGTTGTAGCCGGTAAGAGTCCGGCATAACCCTTTCGTTGCTCCCGGCATCGGAGCGGTATCCAATTCAGGATTTCATCACAAGTAAAAACAAAGGCCTGCAGAACTCGGCCACCTAGCGGTAGCTGCGCAATGTGTTCCTACCATCACAAGGTCATTGCAACTGCGTTTGTTATGGTCGTCTGCGAAAATATATCGCCCAAATATCCTTATCGGATAATCACTATCGCGAGATAAATTCGACAGCCCATGTTTACAAATACAAAATCAAACTATAACCTTGATTGTAATCTGGGTGTCAGAGAGCAACAGCCCAGAGATCTAGACTAAGCCTTGGGTTCGCAGGTCGCGGGTTCGATTACCGCAGTGATTCCCAGAGGTCTATATCGATCCCTAGGGGTCTATGACAACCTGCAAGGGGTATACGTCAGCGAAAAAAAATTTGAGGGTGCATGAAATGAAAATGGGGGTCCACGATAGTAGATCTCAACACATACACTGATAGTACCTATTTACTTACATCATACTATATTATAATATCAAAACATTTACATTATTTATAAAAGTACCTATGAAATAAAAAAATATTAATATATTACGTATATTTTACATAACAGATACAAAATTTTATTTTGAGTAGTTTTAATTTAAATACAATTAATAAATGTATAAATTAACATGTGTTTTTAACACTAAACTTCAATACAGTTAGAAGTTTACAGGAAATCAATATCAGGTAAGTCTACTCAACACGGAAAAACATAGCAAGGGGTCTTCGACACAAAAAAGTTTAGGGAACTCTGGATTAACGGGATACATATTTTTATAATCCACACTGCTGACAACCAAGTTTACAGAGGATTGATAGCAGCATTGCGTACTTATGTACTTATGTAGGTATTATTACCACACTGCAATCGTCAATTCGTTTGCCAAGCGTAGTGATTACGATATATGCCCCCCCCTCCAGATTATATCTTTGAGGAAGGCCTATGCCTTGCAGTGGGCCTCTATGAGGTCAGACGACGAATGTGGGAGTCGAGAAAATAAAACTGTATATTAGTAAGTATGTTATTTCCAGCTTCTATCACTTGAACGCCAACTTAATTTTTTTGGTAAATAAGACCATCCCCCATAGCTGTCTGGATTTTTTTGGATTTGACTTACTCTGCTGCCCAAATAGCATTTGCAGGTTTCGAGGGTGCAAGGGGGCAAGGCGCAGAGGGCGTTTAGCCTAACGCCTCATTTAAGGTAGCAAAGCTAAAGAGCTCTCTAGGAAACTCCGGCTCGGATCGGTACGTACTACAATTTCACTGGATTGGGAGGCCGCCGATTTTTTATATCACTTCGGTTGACGCTCTATGGAGTGATATATAAAGGTACCCACCCGCGAGGAGATCTCGATTTGGGTTGTCACTCTTCAATAACATCCATTTAGCAGGGCCCGAGAGGGCTAAACCTCGACTTGCTCAACAAATCGCCGTTTGCAATAAGCCTGCCGTTTTTACTTCTTTTGCCTATTTTGTATAATTCATTACCTTTTCCTGTGTCTTCATTTGAAACAAAAACCCAAGTTATGATCGTATTTTCAGCAGCAGGAAATCTATCTCTGGATATAGGTCTTCCTCATGAACTTTGTGGAAGGGATCTTTAACCTATGATTTTCCATGACCGTTACAAGGTCTGCTGTTCAATTTCAGATGGATTTCCTACGCTGCGGTTGCTGGTCCGTGGTCTCCATTCCAGAACCTTAGAGCCCCAGCGTGCGTCCTGCCACTTAAACTTGCTAATCCACTGTGCTATGTCCCTTCGTCTATGTATATCCTCATTTTGTAAATAAATGCCGAAATGCTCCATGTCTAGTAGGCACTAACTGCCATTACGTTTCCGTGCGGTAGGTCATCATATCTTATAGTTTCCATTCGTTCATCAGACCATTCAAACTGTACCCAAATCGAAACCCTGGTGGCGTACGTGAGCGTTCGGTCGTCGTGAACTAGTATGATCCGGTTTGTACGTTTAACGAGCTATTGTGCCTGGGCGTGACGTCAAACCTCCACCTCCTTGTAAGGCTGCCCAATGATTCAGCCTTCGCTTCGGATTGTTTTGGTCGTTAACTACATTGTTACGTTTTACAGCCGTTTCTGATCTAAGCCACAGGTCATTGTACTGCGTCTGGGACAAGTTATGTTATATTTATGACATATAGCATGGAGGCTGTAAAAATGTGTTGACTTTGTTAAAAATCTATCAAAGGTTAACATATGTCGCAAAGAGACTTCTAGTTCAGGGTAGAGTAAATAACTTATATCCCTGAGGTCGTATTGAGAGCCTTCTAGGAATTTCTGAAGCTATACAGGCGAAGTGTCTCGAAGACGAAAACATGGCGGGGTACTATGATGCTAACCTAAGAAGACACGACTAAAAAGGAGATCGAAGAACAGATGGTCGAATGGATTTTAAGGTTCCGGAATGGAGACCAGATATCGCGAGATACTAATGTAATAAAAAAGTAAGGTGAAATTTTTATTTAAAACTCCCGAGTATTAAAAAGTCCGGAATTTTTTTTCTTCCTAGATTCGTAGGACTGTCTATAACTTTTTCCAGGCGTCTATTTCTCAAATGTTTGAAATCTGGCTCAGACCAAACCATTTTGACCGATGTTTTGTGTCTTAAACGCAAAGTTTTGTTTCATCGATGTAATACTGCGTTTATACTTCGCGACTTTTTTTGCCAAATACTCGACTCATATTGTTCCACAACCACCGCATTCTCCTGATTGTGCTCCTTGCGACTTCAGGCGATACAAACTGAAAAGGCAAATGCGAGGATGCAATTTCCACACTATCGTGGTGATAAAAGCCGAATCGAAGATCTTTAAGGCTATAACAGATGAAGACTATTCCTTTACTGGAAAAAGCGTTGGCATAAGTGTGTTTTATCAGACGAGGATTTCTTTGGAGAGGATGAAATTGATTTGGAAGAATAAATAAACATTTTCACTTTACTTTTTGATCACAGCATCATATAAGTTGTCATTATTGTATAATCAAAACTACAAATGGTCATGTGGCAATCTCTCTGATGTTTCATAGTGCATTTAAAATCTAGTACTTTATAAATTCTTTATCGAAAATTGATTAAACACAAGTGACTTAAGACGAGCAAACGTAAGGTAGCGCGCTTGTTTACACTTTGCGCACACGTCAGCCGAGTATCCACACAGAAGCACTCGTCATGTGACACGGAGAATCTCAAATATCACGCTCACATACACTTTGCGCTGATGACTTGCACTTTTTAATTAATCAAAACATCATTTATGCAAGCTGCATATTTGTACATCGACCTCAATACTATCAATTAAATAGATTTTTGTAAACGTATAATATTAGAATAAACTAGTATCAAATTGAAGTCTCTTTATCCTTAAACTAAAATAAAGCCGAGAGTGTTGTGCGTATCCTGATCTGAGTCACCCATCCTGTCTTATCAACTAAATGTTGGTTTTTATTGTGATCATTTTTTCAAACAATTATACTAGTTAAATAGACTAGTATTTAATGGAATCAGTCGTTACCTTGCAGAAGTCCATCCTAAGACAAGGACCAATATTTAGCCACTTCTAGCTCTTTTAATCGGTGTAACATAACTCCTGAAGATGCTCCGTGGAGGGGTGAAACATGTGTTGAGTGATTTGGCGGTGGCAGTTGTGTGATTCACATTGTTTGCCGCATACGCATTTATCAGCGGGCTGGCGGGCGGTGCACTTTGTTGCACGACTACTACTGCATGTGCGGAAGTGGCTAAATATTGGGCCTTTTCTTACTTAATAGACTAGTGTTTCCCAACGGTGATCACGCCCCACAAGGAGGCAAATCAAAGTGGACTCGACACGAGTTTAACCCTTTCGCTTTAATATATAAAAATACAAATGTTTCATATGTTCGTAAGAATTTCAGGCAAAGGTGGTGCATGGCACCTAAAAAGTTGAAAACACTGCAATAGATTCTCAATCTGCTATTACGCTTTATGAAATTCTTTACTCACCACTTCGATTTCCTCATCATGAAATATGTTGTAATATTGCAAGCGGTCTAGACATCACGTCACTAATTTCACATCAAATTAGCTAACTGCTCTAACTAATTATTACATATTTGCATTACTTTTAATTTCCCGTTACATCGACAATGATCGAATTTATTAACTTGCTCTCTTTTTAAATAGTCGCAAGGAGCAATCTCTTTCTCTCTTACACACATGATTAAAGTATGAGAAATAAAACATTTACAATTTTTATTATTTCACACGATATTTGAATTATTATTGTTAAAATCTTTCATTTCATTGCCTAAGCGAGCCAGCAGTAATAACAATATACGCGTTCGAAAGCGCCGACGGCGAGGGTGGTCAGCTGCCGTGACGGAGGCAGGTGGTCTGCCACCTGACCTTAAATTCGAACTCACCTCCCCTCACTACCAGGCCCCGGTAATGTCATTCACTTGCTATATTTTATATTCGATGTTTGTCTCAAATATATAACTCTGTGGTACGCTAATATTTAACTTGTAACTGTGATAAATAAAAGGAACTGTGATATATATATATATATATATATATATATATATATAGAGAGAGAGAGAGAGAGAGAGGTAAATTAAATAAAAAATCTGTGATATTTCACTGTATAACTGCAATGATTGAAGATTAATGAAAGGTAATTAGAATGGAAGAGAAAAAGAAGATAGATAAGATAGATAAATAAAAAAAAACTGAAATAAATTAATAACAAAAACAAAATATCCCTGTTCCCACATATATAGAGGTGGAACGATACGTCCGCAAAAACGGGGACCATATTAATATGGATAGTTACAATGTTAGCGATAAAAATAAAAATAAATAATATAAGCCTGTTATACCTTTCTCCAAGCTTTTTTTAAAATTACAAAAACAGTTTTAATCTAGAGTAAAGGGTTCCTTAAGTTTTACCCTTTAAAGGCGAAGCATTGACTTCAGTTTCGTTTGTATTAAATAAGACTTTTCTTATTTTTACTAAAGAAATATGTATACAGAAACTACATTTCTTTACAGTGACTTTTTTACAGGACTGACACATGTCTTTGTATTGATTTATCATAAAATTTTCCTTTTAAAGGATTATAAAACTATAAAATAATAAAAAAAATACTTTACATATAACTTTAAAAGTCGATTGTAAAATTTACTAATGTAACCTAAGTATTTACTAGAATAAAAAAATCTTTATTTTAAGAAGCAACGCTGTATTGTTAGATCAGAAAAGGTGTCTTATATTTGAATACTTTTTTGCAATTTGGCATGATTAAAAACAAATTCCGATATCAAAATAAACAAAAACGAGCATCAAGAACAAAAACGTGACTTTATATTAGAATAATCAATGACATAGCAGAGTTAAGTTGTCGTAGATAAGACGCGTTATCGCAGTGGAAAACTTGTGCACTGCGCCACAGCATCCTTGCGGAATAGGCTGTGACCGACATAGTATACGGAAATTATAAATTTTTTTAAATTTAATTCATTAATATTACTATCCACATATGAGTCACAGAGATATAAAACCGCTAGATGGCGTTGTTACATCAAACTAAGTTTCATAAAACTCCATCTACCCACATTAAGCGTTTCACTATTATTTTTAAAGTACGAACAGCCAAGGAATGGAACAATTTGCCGGCGCCATTGTTTCTGACTATATCTTAGGAGTCTTCAAGTTTAGAGTGAATAAGTGTATAGTGGGAACGAGAGGAAAAAAAACTGCCACTAAAAATACATTTAATTTAGTTTTTTTATTATATAAAACAAATGTAAACCCACGTAATGATTTACTGTTAGTGTGCCTATTTAGAATATATAAATAAACGTCTATTGAATACATCTAACAAAGGCGATCGATGAATGCACGCTTGATAAAAATTGATAGGATACGGATATTGCTTCGAAAAGATCTCAAAGACCGGAAACGACGATAAACAATCAGGCATAAACCCGTCTCTTTCATGAAAATCTTCCATCAATCACTAGACAAAGCGCTTCACAAGCGTTTGAAATATAATGAACCGCCCACGGGCAGTGAAAAGACGCCTGGAACAGCCTGAATGCGGTGGAAGTAATAAATCAAGACAACGGGTAACGTCCCTCGATTTCCGTCCAACTAAACTTCGTTCGTTATTAACGACAATTTTAGACAGCGGCTCCAGAACTATGTTCACACACACACATATATATATATATATATATATATATATATATATATATATATATATATATATATTGCGATCTTCGCGGGTTCGATTTCTTGTGTTCGATCTCTTTGTGCATTAATTATACAGTATTGCTTTTCACAAACAAGTTTTACAGAGGATGGTCAGCGTTTACGTAGTATAATACCACACTGCAATCGCCAACCCGCCTACAAAGTGTGGCGATTATGGTATATCCCCCATAAATATGATTGGGAAAGGCCTATAGTCTGAAATATCGACAACGACTATTTAAAGCATTAAAATTAAAATATCTAATCAATTCAGGGGTTACTTTGCGGAAGTCCATCCTAAGTAAGAAAGGACTAATATACATCTACTTCCGCTATGTAGCAGTAGTCGTGCAATAAAGTGCAAGCCGTGACAAACGAGTACTGCACTCGGTGTTTGGCACTAATCGGTGTAACATTACTCCTGAGGATGCCCCGGGGAGGGGTGAAACACGTGTTGAGTGGTCGGTGGTAGTTGTGTAATTCGCATTGTTTGCCGCATGCGCATTTATCAACGGTCCGGCGGGCGATGCACTTTATTGCACGACTACTGCTAATTAGCGGAAGTAGCTGTATATTAGTCCTTTCTTACTTAAAATTTAAAGTCGAATCAAGATTAAACCTTCACGAAGACTTTACATCTGTTCATAAGACCTTCGGCGAGGAAAAACTGGTGAGGATGATGAGAAGGACGATGCAACTATCCCCATGAACACAACTCTACCTAGAGCTTTGCTCTGATTCACATGTCGAGATAGGGAGAGAGATAGATGGAGCTAGTATCGCCTCCCTATTTCGCGACAACTACACTGTACATTTCTTGAGTATTGTAAAAAAGTGTGAAGCAGATATATGTACAATAAATAAGAATAAGACTCGATACTAGACCCTAAGGGTCTTGCAGGAAAATTAAAACTGTGATAAAAATTATATAAAAAGCAATACTCTAAAACAAATCCGTCATAGGTAATATAAAATTGTGTTTAGGGAATATGGACGAAGAAAGAAAGACGATGTCTGGAAGAAGATTTACAAATAAAGATAGAACACGTGAAGCACAATAGAAAGGCATAAAATATATTGTGAAAAAAGAAAGGAGTACGTTAATAAATATTAAATAACCTGCGAAACTTATTTACCTGAAAAGGGAGATACGAGTGGTCCCTAAAAACTGGCAAATACTCTATTAGAACACACGTAGAATATAAGAATGTGTTTGTATCACTATATCACGTCACAAGGACTTAAAACTTTCTATTTCTGATAAACATTTTGCAGGTTAACTGTTATTCAAATTTAAAAACCTAACTCATTACCGAAAGCTTTACGTAATTTCCGTGTGCATTTTTTAAAAGCTCCCCTGCAGTACTATCGCACCCCCAAGTGCAAATACACGAACATATGTTCCAGCAAAACTTTAGAAACGTATCAACAATAAGCGTCAAGCGTCGACTAAACTGAATAAGTTTTATGCATCCACATTGCACAAGCTTTTCCCATATGCAAACATTTGTTTATTAAAAACTACTTACTATTCAAATTATTAATTTGTTATGAACTTAAATATTACTTTTTTATATACGTAATAACAGACAACTTTGTCAATAGGGTCATTTGAAGGCTCTTGATGAAGGCTGTATACGACTTGCCCTATTAGAAATGTTAGGGAGAGGCCATGTCTAGCAGAGGTCATTCTATGGCACATATAACATAACCTTGGATGAACCTAAGGATGCAAGAGAGTCCGTCCTCAAACTCTTTGGAAAAGTTGCACAATACGTAATTAATAGGAATAAAACATAGTTAAACATAAAATATTGTAAGTCTTATTATATATTTAATCTTATTAAGATAGATTTATTGAATTTAAAATAAAAATCTGTGAAACAAATTGATGTACATGAGAGAAATAAATAAACTAAATAAAGCTGTCATACTGCAATAGAAAATACAACTGAAGTAATTGAGGATGGATGAAAGGAATAGAATGATTGAGAAAGGAAGATGGAATTATGGAATGATAGAAGGAAGAAAAAAAGATATTGTGAAGTATAGAAGACGAGGACGAAAATAAAAAATTCATGTGAAATAAATTGTTAAGGAATAAAAAAACCCAGTTCCCAACAAAATAGGGGTGGAAGGAGAGGCCCAATAGCGGAGGCCTCAAAAAAACATAACCTTCGTTATAACATCATCATATCAACGTCCACTTTCACTGCAATACTTGTTCCTCCCCTTCCCCCAAATGTCGCCAGCGACTTCCATCAACAGTCATAATATATTTTTTATAATGGTTTGGTTCCAATTGGCACACAATACACTTATATCAAAATAATTACATACCGAACAACGATGTTACATCACACACATATAGAAGAAGATGTAGAGAAAAAGAAGAGAAGAGAACACACCGTGGAGGCAGGCGGTTTCCTCGCCCTCAGCGACATGTAGGCGCGATCCATGGACACTCCCGGGCACAACATCACGCGGCGCCGGGTGCAGCGGCACTGTGCTCGCCACACACCAACACACCTCCGTATTTTTTAACCACGACTAGGTAACCATATATTCTAGTTATCCCGGACAAAGCAAGGTGCATTGTCATATATAAAAGTAATAATATATATTTGACCGAAGAGAGAATGTAAAGCTAGAAAATTAAAGCTTTATTATTTAAAACTAGCTGTGCCCCGTGACCTCTTCCATGTTAATTTAACAAAAAAAAACCAGTTCATTTTGTAATTTTTTCGTTTTAATTATATGAGCCGGACATGAATTTCATAATTTACATAAATTCTAATGCTACCCATAACTAGAAACGTCATCATTCGTTCAGTGTTTTCGTGTCAATTCAAATAAGCACGAACTGTCACGGCGATATTTGAAATTCATTGGAATGACAGTGGCGCCATCTGTCATAAAATTGGTCACACGGACTTAGAAATTTTCGTGAGTTCATGCAAAACAACTTTGCTAAAGCATATCACATGATTAAATGCATAGTTTACGATTCTATAAAGGATATACAGACAAACATTCATTTATATATATATATATATATAGGTTATATATTACTTATCCTCCTCCTACCTGCATCCTCTGTCTGATTGAAGATGTATAATAAGGAAATTAATTGAATTAATCGAATAACCGTTGAAATCAAAATCAATTCTGTATTTAAATTTAATCTTTTAACTATATGTACCTTTACCGTACCTTACTATTCTGTCAATAATTCTTTTATAATACATGCACAAGCCTTTAATAAGGCTTTATTTCCAATCTTACTTCATTTAAAACAGTAATATTCATTAATAGTACATCTACAATATCTAAAGCTTGGAAATTAATGTCTTACTACAAAAAAAACCTCGGAATTTGTTGTCTGCATATTATGTTACGGAACCCTCTTTTCAGATCAACCGTATGAAACAAATGTAACTTTAAGTTGAAATGCCATTATAGGGAAGAATATAATTCTATTTTATATCAAATTAGTTTTCTCTGCCATTATTTTCATGGTATATACATATGGAGACATGATTCTTAGTGAATTCTAGCCAAAGCATTTCAATAATTAAGATTAAAAAATTGCCGAGACATTAATAATCATGTCTGTGATATCCGCAACATTTTATCTCTAATTATATTTACACGACGCCATAGATATCCAATTTAATTCTTTTTTAATTTCTTAATTACGTAAAAATTTTGTCCTATATTTTTACAACATAATCATGGTCACTCTAACCCACGCCCCTCATGCTAGCAAAGCGACCCTCTACATACCGACACATACGATTCGTACAAACCTGACTCATCATTCGCACACGTGACTCATTGGACAACCTACCCAAACACAATGCAACAAGGTGCATTATTGTTAAAATAACCGCGATGATTAAACGCACCAATTGACTAATTCATAGGAATCCACAAGCGCTATTGCTTAGTACTAAACACTAAACATTATATGGGATCGCCTTTACAGTGTTTTATAACTAGCGATCGGAATATATGGAGCGTATTTTGTTATATTATTAATAGTGCAAGTAACTATTGTCATTTGTCTTGCCCAAAAATATCTATATGAGGATATACCATATTCGCAACCTGGTAAGAAATGCCCATGTGTCGACTCCACAGTACAGACTTTTCATCACTTACTTAGACATTGCTCCCGATTCGAATCCAAAAGACGTAACCACGTGACCTTATGTGAAAACCTTAATATACCTCCGTTCAACTTACCGGACCTTCTCAAGAAAAAATCTATATCAGAATCTTTTGATGAGTTCGCCCGGCACATTGTCCTAAACCTCAAGGCATTTAACGGTCTGTAGCGCTTGGGCAGCGACTTGAAATAAAATAATGTACCAACTAAAACTTCCAAATAGTATCGTTAATATGTATAAATTTTAGCTGTATTTACCCATAAGAGATAATTGTGTAAGAAAAATTGTAAAAAATTATAAAACGCTGTCGTGCCTCGCAGCTGGGAGAAGAAAGATCCGTATCAAATAGCGGCAACCCTCTCCCAACTGTCTGCGTTTGGTAAAAGCGAAAAAAAAATATTGTAAAAAAACACTAGCGATACAAATTAGAATTAATAAAAAAGGTCACCACTCCTATTTTAAGATGCTGAATGTATTTTATCTCTATCTTTCTTTTCATACATCGCCTTTACTTCTTTCGCCTTCTAGGGTTGTACAATTTTTACGTATATCATTTTTATCATGTGTTCAATTCATTTATTCTTAATTAATGTTTATTTTATCTCTTGTTTATTATTTTCATTATTATTGTTCAATTTTTTATTTACTTATATAAATACTAGCTGATTCCGCAAACGTTGTTTTTCAAAAAAAATATTTTTAATTTTCAATTTAAAAATAAGGGTTGATCGTAGAGGGGTGAAAATTATGGTTGTATGTATTTTTGTATATTGTATCATAAAAAAATAAAAACAAAAAATTTCGTCAAAAATATAAAAAAAATTTTTAAGGGTGAATAACCATTATCACTTAGGGGTATGAAAAATAGATAGTAGCCGATTCTCAGACCTACTAAATACGCATATAAAATTTGGTAAAAATCGGTCAAGCTGTTTCAGAGGAGTTCAAGTTCGAAAACCGTGACACGAGAATTTTATATATTAGATATAGGGTGGGCCAAAAATTTTGCAAATAGCAACACTTGATTTCTCCAAAACCGTGAGAGTAAGCCAACGGCGAGACGGAGCACATCTCGACGTACATCGTCGTACATTTTTAAAAAATAAATTTTAATAAATGATAATTACGGTAAATAAATCATAAACAAAATAGCATTTGAAGTTTTATTTCTACGCATGTTTCAAAAGTGCAAAAATTTATGGCCCACCCTATATATTGATTTTCATTGTTTTTCCTATTACATTTTTTTATAATTCCAAAAAGGTTTAGCTACATTCTTCTTTACTCACCAAAGAGGTTATATATATAATTTCCACCTTACATTACACACAAGAATACACCAACACAAGAAGTGCATCAACTACTCAGCCGAAAAAAAATGTGACCTTATTTTTACTGTTTTGTTCATCCTTAACTTTTAGTTATACCTTAACATAATTACGACCAGAACTGCTTACAGCTACAGTAAGTAAATATATAGAAGAAGATTTTATAACGGATGAAATAAAAAGAACGATAGATACTATGGAGGAAGAAAGAGGAAAACTGTAAATTAAGCAATATTTCATATTATCTCGTTTTACGCCCCCTGTGTAACATATAATTTTTATATTAAAGCAAAAGGATTGAAATCCATTTTTGAATTGCTTCCCTTAACAATCAAATTGCCCCACGTTGGGAAACCTACTGTAGAAGAAGAACTTTTCTTTACTCACCAAAGAGGTTATATATAATTCCCACCTTACATTACACACAAGAACACAGTAGTTCCGCGTATCATAACCGTTGCTCGGTCACGAGTTAAATTTAACCGCGTGAATAAGTCCGTATAAACACACCGCCCTCACAATAGGAACACCCCGCTAAACAACGCGGCGGTAACGATCGAGGTAATGCACGCTTTTAAATGTAATCATATACAGGATGATTTGTTACAGGTGTAAAAACTCTGAACGAGTCGAATGTATTGCATATTTGTATACAAGCTTTCATTTATTTTTCTATGTCAATGCGAAATGCTAGAAACTTCTTACAGTGCAAAGTTCTCGGGGATATATATTAAACAATAATTAATCTTAATATGTAGTAATCAGGCTGTATATTATATATAATAATGCTATAGAAAGAAATAAAAATGTAAATATTGCAAATAAATAGATAATAAAGACAAAATAAAAGCAAAATAATATATAATACTGTGATATAAATAATTATAGAATCTAAGTAATAAAAATGTGATATAAAATAACAATGTAATTTAAGAAAATGTAGAAAGAAATGAGGATTGAATGAAAGGTGACATAGAGCAAAAGCGAAAGGCAGTAGAATTGTGGAATGAAAGAATAGACCGAAAGACAATTTAAAGTATGAAAGAAGAGAAAGAAAAAAAAGTTCTGTGAAAAATTAAATAAATTTGCCCAAAAAGTCCCTGTCCCACAAAAGATAGGGGGTACGAGAGGCCCCCAATAGCGGGGGCCATAAAAAAAAATTATATATATACAGACATTTATTGACGAGCAATATATTTAGCATTTTAAAGCCTATAACCATTATCCTTTATAGTACATATATAGCTCAAACAAATTAAATCGATAAATTTAACAGCGGTTGAATAGTTCGGAATCGATTTTTTTTATTTAAACTCAAAACGATTACTAAATCCGATTTTAATAGCAAAATTACTTGCTCCATGATTCGATATTAGCTTGACGATTTTTTGTGGGACAGCTTGCATATATTTCATAGGATAATTTAAAAGTCTAATTAATGGAGTGATATGGGACCGCAAATGAGTCCCATGTACCGGATTTAATCTCCGTAGCGCTCCTGTAACGAGAGTACAAAACAATGTAGTCCAATTAAAACCAACATGGCGGAACGGCGAGAGATACAATTAATTGGCGGCCGACTTCCTGCGCCTGCGACGACCGTCCAATTAAACTGCCGCACCGCTAATGTACACCATTACACCCCTACCATCGGCTCTAATCTCGAACGCGAATGCAACTCGAAAATAGTTCACACCTAACAAGTTGTCCCGATAGATTACACAGTCTGAACTCATTCGCCTGTCACATTTATAAATAAAAATAATCGTAACATACTTGATAGTAATTATTTTATTTGTCGATTAAATGTAAAATGAATAAACTCATTTTGTGATTTATAAATACTAACCGATAAAACTGTCAATCACTTTAAATTCCCAGCTAACTGTCAAATAAACTGAGATAGACTTTACAAAATTCAAAAAATGCATACGCATTACATTTCCCGAAAATTGTAAAGCTGTATTTGAATTTTATTTTTCACCTACAATGCCCTTAGCCTTCTACAACGTATTGGGAAACTTTAAAATAATAAGAATGAAATGCCTTCAGCATTCGCAAGTTATGGCATATAGCACTTAGGAAAACAGAGATGCATTTTGTACACACACGATCCAAATTAACCTGAGCAAGTTTATTTTTATTTATTTTTTCTTCGGAAAACACAACGTACAGCTAAAATAAATAACAATAAAATAATGTGAATCTAACAAAGTCACTAAAGTTTTCCCAAATATATATAAAAAAATATAAAATATTACATAGTGTCACAGTATTTGTCTACATATTTTTTTTAAATATTCCTTCAATGCTTACTAATAAATAAATAAAAATGAGAGTAAAATAAACGTAACATTTAAAATAAACGAATAATTCAGTATTTAGTAGTTTAAACTTACAGTAATATTTAATTTAACTATGAAATATATTTAACTTTTATCTCAATTTTCAAATCAGCGCCCTAAAATATATCATTTTTTATAATCTACTTTTCACGTGAGAAACGATGGTAGAAAATTAGTCCAAGTCTTATAGTCTAAGTTTCAATAAAAACAAAAAACAACATATGGTAACATACCAATGTTGAATTGGATTCTCACTGCATAAAGAATGAACATACCTGGAACAAAAAGTATTACATTAAAACTGTAGCACTGAAGAGGCAAATAGGCACAAGAACATACAAGAGACATACAATTACAACATGAATAAATACATTTAAATAACTTTTAAGTTAAACGGTTTTTTGATACCCATATTATGATGGTTGTGGAAAAATATGTACCTAGTCCGCCATATTGGAACGGAGTCCATCTTGGATTTTAAATTTTGACATAATCATCGTGTTTTACTAGTGTAGCCCTTCCATTTGATACCCAAATTGAGGGGGTTAAGGAAAAATACGTAATCCGTCATTTTGTATCGGCGGCCATCTTAGATTTATAATGTTATTGATTTTATTATATTGTATTGTCATCTAAATTAAATGTGTGTACCAAATTTCAGATCAATCTGACAAAGGGAAGGTGCTTAAATTTCAATTTCTAGTTTTGATCCAAATAAATTCCGTACGGGTCGAACTAAATAAAACCGTTTCATCAGTGCAGTGTCCTTCAGACGGAAACACAGTAACATTTTTTTAAATGTAAAAACTATAAAATAATCCTTATATATTTTCTTACATGTCGTCAAAATTAAACTGATAATGATAACCAAACAGAAATAAAATACATCAAAAAGTTAAAAAGTTTTCTGTAAGGATAACTTTATAAGAAGCATACTGCATATTTAAATAGCGTAGTTTGTTTTTCTAACTAAGGGTATGAACCAGCGGTACATCAGCAATACATTTAAACCAGGTAATGAAACAAACAGTTCGTTCCGCTAATTCTCCTCCCAGCGCGTACGCTTCCCGGAGTATGATCCTCTAAACCAGTGATTCCCAAAGTGGTCTATATCGACCCCTAGTGGTCTATGACAACCTGCAAGGGGTCTACGTCAGCAAAAAAATCCGGGGGTCCATGAAATGAAAATGGCGGTCCACGATAGTGCATCTCAACACATACACTGATAGTACCTATTTAATTACATCATGCTATCTTGTAATATCAAAACATTTACATTATTTATAAAAGTACCTATGAAGTAAAAAAAATATTGCTTATGATATATTATTTATAGTTTATTTTATGTTTATTTAATGTTATGTATATTTTACATAACAGATATAAAATTTTATTTTGAGAAGTTTTAATTTAAATTCAATTAATAAATTTATAAATTAACATGTGTTTTTATTTTAAGTTTTTAACACTAAACTTCACTACAGTTAGAAATTTACAGGAAATCAATATCAGGTAAGTAGGGGGTCTACCCAACACGGAAAACATGGCAAGGGGTCTACGACACAAAAAAGTTTGGGGAACTCTGATCTAGACCTTTTAAGACGTTATACTGTTCGCCTAATGTAAGATTCTACGAAACAAGGTGAGCTAAAGAGAGCTTCTGTTCCGACGTGGTTAATTCATATTATAAGTGTATAGATCAGATAACTCGCTATAAAATATACAATTAAGGTTTTTTATAACGATAGTTTAATATGTGATATACTCGAATGAAAAAAAAATTGTCGAGTTCCAATAGTAGGGTATTCAGATAACGTTTGTTTATGCTAAGCTCTAATACGCTTCCTGTCTTCTCGAAAATAACTCACGGGCAACACAGGCACTCTGATACTTTTCTACTTTTTAAATAACTTCCTTATATCCCAGAAAAATCAACTCTTTATCTCACAGATCATTCAAAGAAAAACATCGACATCAATTAGTTTTTTTCCGTAGTAATCGCTCGGAAAATTGCGTAGTTACGAATGAGCAGGTATCGCGACAAAAGAACGACTTCCGTGAACAGATGATTAGATCCGTAAACACCATTGAAACATTTAATGGAATCAGGCGTTATTTTGCGGTAGTCCATCCTAAGTAAGAAAAGGACCAATATTTAGCCAAACACAGAGTCTGCCACTCTGTGTTTGGCACTAATCGGTGTAACATAACTCCTGAAGATGCCCCGTGGAGGAGTGAAACACGTGTTGAGTGATTTAACGGTTGTAGTTGTGTAATTCGCATTGTTTGCCGCATACGCATTTATCAGCGGGCTGGCGGTGCACTTTGTTGCTCGACTACCACTGCATGTGTGGAAGTGGCTAAATATTGGATCTTTTTTACCATTGAAACAATTATTAAAGCTCTCAGTTAACCATCACCATTTACAATTATCATCATTATTTCAGCCGTAAAACGTGAAACCTTCTAATAGGACCTGATTTTCTTATAGTACGTCTTAGGTACAGAGGGACTATATTAGAACACCATTTTTTTCACAAATTTTATTATTCGCATTCACTTATACTTCACAAATTCTTGCATTTCTTTAAATTTTCCTCACTTCATTCATCACCTCACTTCAATAAGACCAATTAGATGCAGCTTGCATTCAGTACCTACCAACGATCTCAACGTAATCATCTGGTTGGAAGTCGTACGCCGAGCTTGCCGTTCCGTGGTCTCCGATCCAATACCTTAAGGCCCTAGTGGTCATATATTCTGCGTACTATGTGTCAAAATAAACAATAATGTACTACATCCATTCTTCAACATAAACGTTTTAAAAAATTTAAATCTAAATTGTCAATCTTGCCAATTATCTAAGATGAACAGCTACGTAAGTATAAGAAATTAAGTCCATATTTATATTTTTGTATATCACCAAAAAGTTTATAAGCGCTCACGTAAGAAAGAGATAGCTTTATATTACTGGCCACCGCAGCCACATTTTTTTTTATGAAACAAAATATTATTGCGCGTTCTAATTCGAAGGCCGATTTGAATGTCACCATCAGTGATATTTCAGTATTTGGATTAAAATTTTAAATTTAGACACTGTATACACAAAATAATCACCACATTGATGATCATCAAGAAACAACGAATACATACAGAAGAGGTCTACCATCATCACACCTATAACGCGTATAAATTAAAATATTTTTCTAATAAAAACTGTACTTTCGAAAGTGGCCCAGATGGACCCTGAGAGTCCACAAAAGACAACAGAGGTCTATATAGACATGACAAATAAAGTTGGGGTTCAAAATTTGCAACCAAGGGACCACGTAAATTAAACTGTTTTTTATAGTGAAGAACTAAAATTGTAGAATAAAACGGTTGAATGAAATCACTGTTTTCATTGTCTAAATTTATTTTTTAAACATCTACTCAAGTGTAATTAATTGATTATTTAACATTATTTATTGAGCCGTATCGCAATTTTTCAAATTTAAATTTAATTTTCACATATTTTTCGAGTTTTGCGTTAGTAATATAGCTGTAAGAGTTCCACCAGATAAATTTATATAACGTCTATTAGAAAAAAGTTTGACGACCTCTGGATTAGATGTAACACTAGTGTCACAAAAATACACGTCTGCTACACTTCCATTAAACGGTCGTTGCTTGATAGCGATGTCATAGATGAGCCCCGTACGGGTCGAACAGCGTTCCCACGGGGTCACTAACGACCCGCCCACCATTGTCGCGCCCCATCGCCTGTTATGTCCATTAAGACCATTACACGATCTCATGTTTATGTACTCGTGTCATTGACTCTTAACCTTAAGCATACATGTGTACATTTCAAAAGAAAAGTTCTAGAAGCATCTAGAAAAAAGTACATTTCCAGAAACAATTACAGAAAATCACTTTTCTTCTTCGGTGCCTTTTTATTTCAAACATCCGGAATCAACAGCGTAATTGTCTTCAAACATTTTTATATATATTTTTTTTACTTTTTATATTTGACAGTTTGTGTCGCTAAGCGTCCTACATGTGCTTTTGTTTCGGGTCAGTCTATTGTTACGCGTCAATATACTCTTACCGAGTTTTATGAAATTATATTTAAATAGCCATCATTTGAATTTATTTAATCCTTTATACAGTTCACACGCTCGCCAACAAATTGGTTAAAACTTTATAAGGGCGAAAGTAAAGTCAGGGATCAACAACCTTTTTAATCAACGAGCCAATTTAAATCTAATTTTTTTTTGCAACACAAAAAAGAGATTTCATGTACAAATTCTATTATAAAAAACAAACATGAAACTTACTTACTTGAAAAAAGGCAAACAATTAAAATTAATTAGTAAACAGAAGTTTGGATCTCTAACGATACAAGCTGATAAATATAAGTCGCAATTAATGGGGTTACACTTGGGGCTGTATCACCCAGTCATGATCTATGGTCATTTTTGATTAATTGTTACGGTTTAGTATGTAATACCATTTTATTATTATTAATTTTTTTTAAAACATAGATGAGAGATATTCGATAAAATAAATTCAATTTTAGAAACACTTGGCGTAACGCATTTAAAACCGGCTGCGTATGGCTTGTTAGTTAGCAAAAAGCTTTTAATATCTTTTACACGTATTTTCAAATTTATTTTTCTATTTGTGTGCGAAAGACAAATAACTTCGTCTCTTTAACATCAGTGTAGTATTCTTTAATACAATAATATACTATTTTTAAATATATTTTATTAATATTGGTTTTAAATCTCTGTAATGACAGATTTGAAATTGTGGAATTATATCGTACATATATACCTTGTATCATAAATCCGTGAAATCTGCAAATGCCACTTGATTAGTAAAAGAAAAAAAAACTTTAAAAAATCATATTAGAGTTTTACACAAGCTCTGATTTAAAATCGATATGAAATTTCGTAATAATGTATCACAAAACATACTAGGAATGGAATAAATTACAAAACGTTATATAAACAAAAATGCGACGATAGCTGAGGCAGCAAAGTCAAGGCGCATGCGGGCGAAGCTGACTCAGAACGCGCTGAACGCCATTAATTGGGCAATCCTACTCACTTCCTGCTTCAGAGAATTGTATATTTAGACAATACCAGCTGAAGCATTTCGTACATTATTTTTAGTTATTTTTTAAGATTATTTTGATACATGAGTAATTATTATCGGATGTGAGCAACCTTTTTACTCAATCGGCCAATTTTAATTTTGAAATGACATGGCTAGCCGCACATAATGTAACACCCATTAATAATCTAAAAAAAACTCATTATAATAAATAATATATTAAAAAAATAAATTTCATGTAGAAATTCAAAACAAATAAATCGCATGGCATCGTGTTCATTGCATATTTGAACAAATCGCCGACGAGTGAGTTATAGGGAGAAAGAGTGCATTGCCTTTGATTTGGAAAAGAGAAAAAAAAGTTGGGATTGTACACAGCTAAATTAAAATATAACATATAGTTAAAAATAATAGTTATAAAATGAATTTTTGGATTATGTGAACATAAATTAAATATAAATGTAAATTCCCAAGACAATAAAGAAGGTGTATCACTTAGAAAAGCGTGCAAAAAATCGTGTAGAAATATATGCAACACATGATAAATTTCAGGATACGTTCCATAACTTAAAAAATCACGTGAAATGAAATATTATATTTTTTCAACAAAAAAAAAACCGTGCAAAAGAAGTAAAGATAAAATCCGTATTACACAAGTATTTATAAAACAAAAACAATTCATTTTTATTACAAAAAAAACAGTATTCCACCAATTGTATTTTGTTGCTGTATAGATAAGCTTCTGTAAAATACAATGTCGAAATAAGAATTGCTAAAAATTTTACGAATTCGTGCTAGAACGAAATATTCGTGTATAAAAAGTACACTTATTCTTACTGGCAAACTGAATTATTTAAAAAAAAAATCGTGTATAAAAGAGTTGGGTGGATACATATGTATTGTAACAAAATTAACTTTTTTTGTATAGGTATTAAAATATTAATAATTTGGTGACCATATGAATGTATTCTCCACTGTAACAAACATATCGTATGACAGTTTTTGCAATAATTTAAATAGAATCAGGCGACCAAAACAAAACTGAACATAACTGTACAATGTTTACAAGAGGAACGGCCGGTGCCCCACGCCTGAACTTTATGATCAAAAATATTGTGACGTATACCAAACTATATCACATACAGGCCGCTTCATAAATACATTCGAGTTAAATAATAGTTTGGTGGTGTATTCCCGATCATACTTCACAAATATCTTACACAAGGTTGTTAAAATATTTTAATCAGATATATAAATATATTTAACCCTTAAATGCATGACTTTTATTTATGCTTTTAAAAAAAATATTTATCTTGCAGATAAGTACACTAAAATGAAGGGCAAAAAAAATGTATATAACATTTTTTAAACTTACTTTTTAAAAAAAACCTTATGTTGCGTATATACAACACTATGCATTTACTCTCTCATTTTACGTTTAAGTGGTATGTTGCAGTTTTACATCATTATGCATTTAAGGGTTAAACAAATCATCGTCCAAAAGTTTCACAACCTATTTTATGCCATGTTCCATTTAAGTCTTTCTAAAATTTTTACGTCCCCCTATATAATTTTGTGTATGTTTTTCTATTTTTCTCCTTTCTTTCTTCACCATTTACCATTTCCTCTTTCCTTGCATCCTTTACATTTTCATCAATTCAATCCTAATCTTCTTTCACACATCACCCTTTTTCCTTCATCTACATTCCTGGTAACATTTGGTTTTTCACAGATTTTATTAATTTTACTTTTTTTATGTGATTAGCAATTTTTTATAGTCAGGCTTTACCCGGCCTTTTATATTTATTATTTAGTTTTATTTATCTTACTGATCTACCTGTTTGCAAAGTCGCCTGTGAGGTAAATGACACTTTCTTCATTTATATTTTTACCCATTTTCACGTTGAAATCAATGCGTAGTCACTACACCGCAGATTGGAATGGAATATATACTAACGACCTATAATATTATTTACTAATTGAATAGAATTCAGCTGAGGTGAGTCAATTGGACGCGACTATAAATGGAAAAGCACAAAACAAACGCACATTCATTGTTAATCAATGACTAACCGCCATAGATAAGTTACGCATTCGTTTATTTAAACACGCTAACTTTGTTGATGTTTTCCTAACTTAGCTATGTATCATTATCATCAGTTCAACTATACGAAGTTAACTGCTGGATATATGCCTGCATACAGCCTTCGAATGATCTTAACAAAGACGCCTATCCATGCTACAACAACCATCGATTGCATTTGTATTTTATGGCCACCGCAAAGGCAAGGATTGCATACTTTTTTGTAGAACCTTCAACGAAGCATGAAAACATATATAAAAAGTCGAATGATATCTATAAAGTCTTTTGCAGCTTATGGCGTAAATAATAGAAAATGTAATTTCACCTTTAGATACAGAATAAATATCCATAGATTTAAAACATGTAAAGCGGTAAATTTATATCTATACTAGCTCATCCCGCAAACATTGTTTTGCAAAAAAAAAAGTTTTTAATTAACAAATAAAAAATAGAGGTTGCTAATAGAAGGGTGAAAATTTAGAGTTGCATGTTTTTTTATATGCTGTATCATAAAAAATAAAAACAAAATATTAAAAAAAAATTAAAGGTGAACAACCCTTATCACTCAGGGGTATGGAAAATAGATAGTAGCCGATTCTCAGACCAACTGGAGTACGGTAACTAACATAGTATCATGGAAACTTTATATATTAGATATTGCAGCTCATTCGACATTAGTTTTAGAGCTTTTACTCTACTTCCACCAATCAACCTGTATTATAAAATCATGATTCTGAAATATGATATAATAATGTTCTTCTATTATAATGCTACAGGCTATAAACTTTTAACAGTGGAAAGTTTGCAGGGACAGATGGTAAACAATAATTATTTTTAAAATACAGTTACGTCTTTTTATCATTTCTGAAACCATTGATTTTTAGAAGGGTTCACCACAAGTAAATTAAAATCGAAAGAGGTATGCATTCACCCCGTATAAGCTTTTATATCTTACTACAATCATCCTGTATACATAACATGGCACAAGTCATAACGAATTTTCAAATTCAAGAACAATTATACGTAATATAGAACATTAATTTGTTCAGTTCGAATGAGACAATTGCAATTTAGCTCATCTTGTGCGTGGTTAAATGCATTCCTTATTTTTCCTCCTTGTTACAAATTAATGTCTACATTCCTTTATCATTTGTTTCTGCGGCATATGGCATGTTTTCCTTCGACATTTTTAGACCAGACACGTCTCAAACTGTCAGACTTTTTTTTACTACTAGCTGATCCCGCAAACGTTGTTTTGCAAAAAAAATTGATATTTTAATTTACAAATAAAAAATAAGGGTTGATCGTAGAGGGGTGAAAATTTATGGTTGTATGTATTCTTGTATGCTGTATCATATAAAAATAAAAACAAAAAATTTCGTTAAAAAAAAACAATTAAGTGTGAACAACCTTTATCACTTAGGGCTTATAGAAAATAGATAGTAGCCGATTCTCAGACCTACTGAATACGCATATTAAATTTGGTAAAAATCAGTCAAGCCGTTTCAGAGGAGTTCAAGTTCGAACACCGTGACACGAGAATTTTATATATTAGATAAATCGAATAGTATAACAATGGACTCTTCCGTCTTCTTTAAAGCAAGTGAACATTATGAATGAATAAAAGTGAAGATTTAAATAAATGAATTTCAGTATCTGGTCAACCACTTCATCGTATCATTCAACTATAGGACATCCATTTCTGATTTTTTTTTAATTGCCCCCACTATTGGAGACCTCTCGTACCCCTAATTAGTTGGGATCAGGGTCTTTGTTTACAAATAAGTTTTTCAGATTTTTCCTCTTTATTCTTCACTCACTGTCATACTTCTCAATTTCTTTTATTCTTACCTTATTTCCATCACAATATCTTTCATTCCATCTTGCTTTCACTTCCTTCCTTTTATCATCTTATTACTCTTAGATGGCTAGGTATATTTTTTTTCTTTATTTTATTATTTACATATTCTATTTTTTTATCACAGTTTTCTTTGGGTTGTGCTTTTTTAAACATTACTACAATCCATTTCTGATCATAAGATTCCAACATGACCGATTCGCTCGTTCAATTGATGGTCGTTGGCTGAAAGGATCTCGATAGGCGACCACGAGCAGGTGATGGCGTGGGATATTACCCCACTAGGTGGACTGAAGACATAAGTCAAGGTTACTGGAAGTTACTGTATGCGCAAGATCAGTTTTCGTGGCGATCTTTGCTGGAGGCCTATTCCTTGTAGTAGGCATCCATCAGCTGAAAAGAAGAAGACCGGTTTTAACCAGCATCTTCTGACTTGGTCTGCGATGTGATATTATATTAAAACCTTTTTACACATTGACGAATTTAAAAAAAAATACAAACTCACGCACGTCTCAAATTCAAAACGTCTCAAAGTCTCAATTCACACTTGAAATCAATTCCAATACATCACACGAACATTGTTATTTTAGGCCACCTTGTTAATAAATTGAATAATATTACGTTTTCCTCGTGCCCCTGATTCACAATGCTGCGGGGTCAACGACATTTACAATTGCGGGAACGTTCCAGAATAAAATGCGTCTCAATTAAGATGGTATGGATAATGTTGATTATAGATGTGCTCTTTAGCTGACGCCATTTGTTTTCTACCCTACAATTTTAACGAGGGTAGGTTGCTTTTTTTAGATGAAAACGAAAGTATCTAATCTATTAATATCGATATATCAATTACTCACGGTTTTAAAGAAAATCAGTAGTGTGTGGCGAATTGGCAGGTTCAAGTGGCAGTATTCACGCTACAATACCCGGCGATAAATTTTGCACATCGACCTTTGGAAAGAGACAATCGGCAAGTTTCGGCTTCGTAGAGCATTATCTCTGTCCAACACTACTTATGTGACGTTTTGTCAGTCGTTGATTTCGTGCGACAGCTAATTTAAGGATGTCTGTATCTGTATTGAAAGTTTGTTGAAATCATCAAAATTATAATGATAATATAGTGATATGTACATAGCTGACATCGCTCTCTATTAAAACACACCACTAAGGCTATTCCTTAGAAACACATAAATTACATTCTAAATTTTTAATATGACTTTCGTTACGGTTAAAAATACGTAAATATTTACATAATCCTGGAATTAATCAAAGCCCATGTATATATAGTAGATAAAACTTATATATACACGTATTAGAAGGCGGTCATATCGAAAATTCTTTCAGACAAAATAGTACGTTATCTGTAGCACAAAGACACAAACATGTTCAATCGACCTAAATACATCTTAGTACATCGATATTAAACTCAATTTTTCGTCGAGACAAATCAAAATATCGCACGGGTTCAACGGCAAATATCCGGGACACCGGGATTGTCCCAAATATAACATTAAAATTGCAATGAAGGAGGAAGCGCAAATTTGGGACGGCTGGGTGATCACATTAGCCTAGATTATCCGACGAAATTGTGAAGTATCTCCGTGTGTATATTTTCTACAGATTTTTAAAGCTAACCTAGATATCCGTATAACGTAACTAATTCAGACGTTTTTTATTTAGGCAGTTACAAATAGATTACAGTAATTTATGTCAGAAGCTGTTAATTCAGACGGCGCCGATAGATGGCGCTAGTAGTGGATTGCCTCGCGCTATCGTTTGTCGTTTGGTAATCGCTTATAAGAGTACCCACATGTTTAGAACTAATCGAAATAACAACTAAGTCACATATAAAAGCACAAATACTTTGCCTCATCTCTTTCTCTGCCGTTACATGCACCTGCATCTTCGGAGACCTTCAAACATAGCGCCTTGCTGGGATTGACATACGTTCTTGAGTATATAGCTGATGAGAATACAATAAAGACAATCCATATAAAACAATTTGGACACCTGATTTACTCTCGGAAAATGACAAACCATTAATAATCCCAAATAGAGATGTTACTGGGTTTCTTTCGCCATTTCCACCAGCGTTCACACTTTCCCAACTGATAGTAATGTCAGGCAAGAGAAATCGACAAAGTCCAAGTTCTACTCTAAGCGTGACACATTACGTAGTCTGCTTTTTGCAGAGCATACCCAAGCGAGCTAAAAGCTAGAATACCCCTCCAATGACGGGAGACTAATAGCCATGCTACCTATAACCAGATCTAAGCTAAACACACTTTGCGTTTTGCCCATCAAGTCCACGGAATCCGTAAACACCAGTAAAGTGTTGTCTTACATACATTTACGGAGTGACGTTCAGTAAAACAACATAATATTTATATCACTGATATTCGTTATACTAAACGCATGAATATATATACTTTCATCTAACGCTAAACAGGTATGGAGAGAGCTTCAATCTTAATATGTAGCTTCTAATTAGATTGTTTTTGTTTTGTATAAATTCTGTCATATTTTATTTGTAGAACGTCCACAGCTAGACCATTGGTCTCTCTTAAGACCGGATGGAAGGGTGATGCATCCAGCGTCTTGCTACAACCTTAAACAGGCCTATCTGTCTACCTTAGGTAGACGTCATACGCTTGTCGGTTTTTTTTATTGACCTCTGCTATTAGGGACCTCCTCTTCCACCACTATTTCCTTATTTTTATTTCCATTCTCTTCTTTCATTCCTCACAATATCTACCTTGCTACTCTTCTACAATTACGCTTTTTCGTAATCTACACATCAAATTATTAGCCTGTAAACTTTTTAGAATATTATAATATTACAGTAACCCGTCAGTTATGCATAGACTTACATTTCAGTTAAATATACCGTGTTAAGGATCTTTAGTTTCACGGTTAAATAAGTTTTTAACTATTCGGCGCAACACCGCTAGGTGTAATTGCGGTGACCATAAATTCAATATTTCAGGAACATTTTTTTAAACTACTTATGCCTTCTAAAAAGTACAAATAATTTTCGGTGCAGAAGTCTACCATACGGTCTGTTATTACAATAAGAGTATCTTGTTTCTCAGACATATAATATACTCGTAGACCTATAATTAATCATCCTGTGTATGTTTCAAAGGGGTGAATGTATAAATCATTTGTTAGCAAAAAGCTTTAAAGCAGTATTTTACAACCTTTATTTATATCCTATGCTCTAACTTAGCCTTTCAAAAATTCTTATGCTTCCCTATGTAACAAACATAATTTTTATGTTAAAGTAAAAGGCAAACTATTGTAGAATCGACTTTCAAATTGCCCACCTTAACAATCGAATGGCTCACTTGTGGGGTGTGGGCACCACATAGGAAACACTGCTTTGAAGCAATTTCCAATAAGCCTGTACAAAGTTATCAATCCGAAAATACATACGTCAAACATTTAACATATTATTTTATTGCAAAACGCGTTTCACCGAATAATGTCTCTAATCGACATTAATGCCCGCTTTTTAAAGCGATGTTCTTCGCTACTACTTTTTCCAGGAATACCCTCGATTTCCAATAAGCACATGCAAGAATACCCACACTTAATTTGAAATAAATTGGATTAGTTACTTCAATAATTATGACTTTAACGACGTTTATAGGCAGCGAAAATATTTTTTTAGCAAATTCTTTACATTGAATTTTTAATAAAGTGACCATACATGCTCGAGGTCGTCTAGAGAGCAATGGAGACGGCTATGCTTGGAGTTTCGTTGCGAGATCGAATCAGAAAATCATCTGAAAAGGCAGTGAATAAGGCACATCGCTCTGAAAGATTCTTGGGTGCCAACCACGAGTCGGTAGACGCGTCGTAGGTATGCCCACCACTGGGTGAACCGACTACATAGAAGATCGCTGGAATATACTGAATGTGAGCAACGAAGAACCAGTCATCGTGGCGATATTTTGGGGAAACCTATGCCTTGCAAAAGGCGTCCATCGGCTGAAGGAAAGAAGGAGAAGACTATACATGAGAAGCAGTAACCCAACAGTAGAGGATTGAGACTTGCGATCATAAATCGCTGGTTCGATTACCGAGATAGTCTTATATATAATTCACACTGTTTGCATTAATTATAAGGGATTGCCACTATTATAAATACAAATGAAGATTCCAAAGAATGGGTAGCAGCGTTCTTTATGTACCATAATGTTTTACTGCAATCGCCAACCCGCCTGCCAAGCGTGGCATATTATTTATATTTATATATATATATACCCAATAGATATCTTTTGGGTGCGACCTATGCTTTGTATTTTTTTAATCGACCCCGGTATTAGGGGCCTTTCACTCTCCTCTATCGTATTTATAGAACAAGGTAATACAGTGTTATTTATAACAAATAATATCCATTATTGATATACATATTTAATTTCACATTATATCACAATTAAACAATTTTTGCCTATGCTCAACGACATGTACTCTATCTGAAAGATTTGTATATACTTATATATAACAATGACGTATGTAAAATAATAATTTTAATTTACTTTTAACTAGATCAGGATTATCCGCGTATAAATAAGTATATGCACACCCTACTCGCAACTGTAACGCACGTGTCGAGGGCAAAGCCCCAATGCCGGTGCGCGACAGAGACGACATGACAGCCTCCCCAATGAGTAATAGAGAGGGTTGGTGCTAGCGCGTTATCTCACGACACCTGCAACAATTTTAATAAACACAGCCTACAGACGAGTGACATTTACAAGAACGACACCGTTTGTTTGAGAATGTGGCATGATGGCATCCACTTTTTATATACGGCCGGGACAAGATGGGAACTCATCTTAGAGTACAGTTTTCAACCAGATAAGACCAGACCAGGGTTGCACCCTTGAAGCGCTTGTCAAGTGACAGACCTGCTGAGGGAACACATTGACGATTCGTGAATCTATTCTTTTCGTAGAAATATAGCTTAGGTAACCTTAAAGCTTCACGATTTCATAATCCAATTTAATAAATAACACAGGCCTACACGAAGCCTTTTAAACACTCTTCTACTTCAACCTTGGAAAAGCTGTAAATATCCAAAAGCTAGCAACATTTATACAGAATGTATACATACACATAATCAATACATTTGTTTTTTTTAATACTTTTACACAGAGGTATGCAAAGTGTCCCACAAATCAACGTCAAGTAAAATGTGATTGAAAAAAAATGTGTATGATGTATTTTTTTAATTATTGCCACCGATAATATTTCATGGTTTTTAATATCCCTGAGATTATTATTTAATTAACATGGCTACAAAACCATAATCTTATAATTTATTCAGCCAAATCTTAGTGAATTACCCTTCTAACAGATTGTGCCAAAGTAATGTCATTGTGAACTTGCCTTAAAAAATTGCCAAAAAGCAACTAATTCTCTATATATCTACATCATAAATGTCAAAGCGCGGTGACATGGCGCCATTTATAAAAGTTAAGACGCGTTCACATTATGACATTACTTTTGCGCCACCTGCTATAAACAACAGACAAAAGATCAAGTTGCAATGGCCTCATTTAAAATAAAATTGGGTTTTTTGTTAAACCATATAATTAATATTATAACTACTTTGCACTTAACCGACCGTGTTGAAAGTACTGCAGTAGACACACATTTAATTTTATAGAATTAACTTACCCATATCAGAATTCAGTATGACATTTATTTATGGGACACCCTGTATATACTTACACGTCGATCAATATTCTAATGGAGGATTAAAATGATTATTAATCGATTCTAATGAATGTACGCGATACAATGGCGCGGAGACGTGTCCGGAAGTGCGATGATTCGACGGAACTGTTCAATGCCGCGCAATGGACAGCACTTGCCTTGTAATATACATTCAGTAGTTTGAGCGCCAGATCGTATTGTAAGATATTTCTTACATTGCATTCGCATTACGAAAATATTGACTTTCATTAGTTGCAACCAATTGATGATACGGTACGATAACCATTTTAAAACTTTCTGTAAGATTATTTTTGGATTCTATGGGAAATCTGTTCTATGCGAAATTTCAATAAAACTCCATCGGTAGATTCTCAGCGCTGGTGAGAAACCCCTGTACTTAAGTTCAAAATACAGCACAATCCATCCTGTTGTTCATACTATCCCTAAAACCATAGCTGTACTATCACGAGGCATCGATACTGACAGTTAATAACTTCCATCTAAAAACCCAAGAGGCTTGTATTATGTGAACGCGGCTTTCCGATTTATTATAATGTAATTCGATACGAAATGATCGATGTCAGTGGTTGTTAAAAAAACTGATTTCACATTGATCAATCCAATAATTATATATCTAAGAAAAAAATGAAATAAGACAGAGGAAAAAGAAAGAGAAAATAAAAGAAATAAGGAACAGAGATCAGATGGTATCGCAGAGTGAAATTTACAAAATTTAAACGCCAATAATACGTTCTTTGGGGAGTGTTGTGACCAACCCCACATACGTATGTCATTTGAATATATTACTATTACGCAATGAATAAAATGTCAATGCGAAGTAATAAACGAAATAAGAAGTATTGGTCGAATTATTTAATACAGCACTCCACACTCGTATACATTATAGTTTTTTATGTATACTTCAGTCGTCAATGTATGTTAATCTAAAACAAACTTAAAGATATTGAACGTGAGAATTGAATACGAATCCAGAATTTTCATGAAATAAGTCGTCCGGAAATAGCTTTGTATGTAGTTTTACAGTGGCAGCATTTCAAGAAGTGCGTGGGAGATTCGTGTAATCCACTATCTGTGAATCACCTTTGCAGTTCATTCAGGGACATTCCAATTGGAATTTGAGAAATGATACTGAAAACTAAGGCAACGGTACATTGCAAGTGAAAATAGGTACCTATTTTTTGCAACAATTGTCAAAGATGACCACAGCTGGACATAACCTTCTCACATTGACTATCAATCGGACGGGTTGAAGGCATCCTACACCTGAGTTATGCGACGATGAAAAAAAAATTCGGCAAACCATGAAAAGCTAACCTTATTTTGCTCATTGACTACTATTTTAAAGGTTCACTCATTCGAACAGTGACAAATCTAGCCGAGCCGAGTTCTAATCACTCTGTGTTTGGCACTAATCGGTGTAACATAACTCCTGAATATGCCCCGTGGAGGGGTGAGACACGTGTTGAGTAATTTAACGGTGGCGGTTGTGTAATTCGCATTGTTTGCCGCATGCGCATTTATCAGCGGGCTGGCGGGCGGTGCACTATATTGCATGACTACCACTGCATATACGGAAGTGGCTAAATATTGGTCTTTTTCGTACTTAGGATGGACTTCCGCAAAATAACGCCTGATTCCATTAAATAGTTCTAGACGAGTTACTTTATAAAGACTCCACCGAAGCAATTTAAAAACTCGCCTGCCTCAAAATCCAGTGAAATAGTATGTAGCTATGTAGCCTACTAGATTCGTTACTTTAAAAGAAGTCTTAGGCGCCTAGAACCAGTCATTTGGACAATAACACTGTCGTACAAATGGCTGACTGTCTGGTCTAAAATAAAGCTCTATCGCAAATTGTTTACAATAGGATATTTAAAAGCAATTAGTTTTGGAAGCACGTGAATATATACTGTTTCTCTCTCTATATATATATATACAGGAACTTTATAGTATCGGCCGGTGTCGATAGATGGCGCTAGCTGTCCGTAAACGTATAAAAAAGGCACCGCGCGAAAAAATCGACATTAATAAAGAAGACTCGATAACGACACGACATATATATTCTTTAATGTTTTGTGTATATCTACATGACATTTCATTTATAGCACCGTTGGAAATGATTCAAATACATTCAGCAACAACAAGCCAGAAAAGCGTTTATGACTCTATAAAAATTCTCAGCAGAAGCAAATTTAAAAATTGCTCTTACACATTCACTTTATTTTTATTTTAATATCTAGTTCGACTATCTCGCGACTGAATCTCATGCTTCTTTACGTGCAAAGATTAATGCTTTACCCACGTGGTAATCATAGTAATTTCATTTATATATATATGTATTAGCACTTCCGATGGATCATCGCGCTACTGCCTACCCTTTCGGCGCAACTGTCGCGTGTATAATTCAGGTCACGAGTGAGCAGTGATATAAGGATAGTTTAAATATATGTCACGTCCACGAACGAACGCGTGCGTCTATCCGATCACGACACACATTTCCCGATGCGCGCACGCAGCTCGACTCTAATTCGACTTGACATCATAAGTCAATACGACAACCCACTGTACAACTAAATCCTACACACACTACTACATAACAATATCACTATACTAATAATTATCCAACAACACGTAAATTCAATTAATCAGCTGTGGTCTAGGAACGAAGATGAAGGATGGAAGTTGATGGTCAGGAGACGAATCGAATGTAAAGACAGAGTGTGATGACAGAAGGAAATTGTAGTAAAAGAAATCGTGAGAGACGAAAGGAGAAAGTTAAATAAAAGAATAAAATGAAAAAAATATTTACCAGTTTTAACGTCTCTGTCCCACACATAGCAAGAGGGAACGAGAGGTCCGAAAAAAGAGTGGGTGGGCATAAAGATTAAAAAAGAACTACCCTCAGACATTTGATACATATATCTCTGTCAGTAATTTTTTTTGCCGTTACATACGTAATGCTATATGTTCAGTGAAAACCAATAGAATTACTCTATTTGACCATCCACGACGAGCGCAGATATTATTGAATTGATTTTATCGGTTCTTAACAAATATATCTCTTATTCGACAGCTAGTTTGATTTACAACAGTTGGAAAGTAAGAGAGGTACAGGGTTTTTTACATTTTCACCTCCACTTTTTTTCGTCGCCATGTCAGTTCTACTCTTCTATTTTAACTTCTATTTTTTATTCTATTCTACAATATCTCACTATATTTCTATACATCAACTTTCTTGCTTCTTCGCTCCTAAAACATCACAGTAGGTTTCCTTTTATATACAATTTAATTCTTGTCTTCCACCTCACCTGATGGAAAATGTAGATGAAGACGGAGGTGGTACACGCCCATCCAAAAGAAACCTGTTCACTCTACTCTTAAATGCTCCAGAGTCCAACTAATCAGAAAAAATAGACCCAAGCAGGTCGTTCTAAATCTTAGCGACTCTCACTAAAAACGAGCTGTCAAATCGTTTAGTTCTACTTTTGGGTATGTCAACAACGTATGGATGAAACTTTTTTCCTACGCCTAGTAATGCGATAAAGGAATGGAGATGGCTCAATCAGTTCGAAAAGAACCTTCGAGCATTCTCATAAGCGTTTTCTATAAAAACCGATAAGCTGGCAACTCGACAACGATGCTCAAAGGTGTGTAGTCTGCTATTTGAGAGGTTTTATTATATAACTCCTATTTGTCTATCTAAATACACTTTGTACTTCAAGTCTGCTCCGCGTGCGAGCAGCCTAAATACATAAACGAACAGCTAGAGTAACAAAGTATCTTTGCTCTAGAGCGAGGCCAATACCGCACGGTAAGATATTCACTAAAATAAAACTCATTCATACATTCCTCAATGGACGAACCGCATGTTTATTTAGTAGCTACTAGCTGTTCGCTAAGATTCGGTATATATTTCAATTTATTTCTCTCTTGTTTGTTTGTGTCGCTCGAACATTACATTGTTATATCAACTCACGCCAACTGCAAGGCATAGCTAGCCACCTGTCTTTCTTTCAAAAAAACTTTCCTTCTCAATCTTTACCAGATGGATCATTTCTATATAAATATCAAATGAATTCAGGCGTTATTTTGCGGAAGTCCATCCTAAGTAAGAAAAGGACCAATATATACCTACTTCCGCCATGCAGCAGTAGTCGTGCAATAAAATGAACTGTCCGCCAGCCCGCTGATAAATGCGCATGCGGTAAACAATGCGAATTACACAACTAACACCGTTAAATCACTCAACACGTGTTTCATCCCTCCACGGGGCATCCTCAGGAGTAATGTTACACCGATTAGTGACTCTGTGTTTGGTCCGAGGAGGAGCTTATATAAACGAGGATTACGTCAAGCGTCCCAATCCTGCAAAATCTGTCTGATCCAGATCTTTTAGATATATACCATCTTTGTCATATTTATGAACGCTGCCTTCCGGTTCCGATGTTGCTCAAGATTAAAGTGATAAAAGCATTGCTCATTCATACTATGCTATTTAACTTTAACTTAATCAAGATGGAACTAATAAATAGATACTCTTTCTAATGTCACTTGTAGCCAAATTATATCAACTTGGTTGGAATGACTTACCTTGAGAAAGTAAGAACTGTATTATACTGATACAGATTTATTTCATAAGAAACATTGTTGTTACACAAATTCAAAATATCTCTATTCAAGACATTTACTAGCGAGCATTGGCTTCAAATTCTGATCTGCTGAAAGGAGCCGGAAGCTCGACAGTTGCTATTTTAAAAAATATCAACCTTGTGAATGAGTCGACAAAGTTTCACACATTTCGATCAACTAAAATTCTAGAATGATATAATAAGGTTTATTTAATAATATACTTTTAATTTTAGATTTAAATTAGTAAAAGGAAAGTCTAAGATATCTTGTGGAATTATATATGAATACACTTAAACATATGATGTATTTGTTGAAGATGCAATTTAGGTGTTCGTTTAATTTGGGAACATAAATAATATGTTAATAAAAATGTATTGAGAAATTTCATTGAATCTCTAGTTTTTAGGTTATAAATAGCCTATATAGGTGTCTCTTGTGAAATAGATAGAGATATATTTCCGACGGCACTGCCCCCGTAATAAAACATAGACAAATTAGAGTAGGTGATTTAATAAGACGCGTAAATAAATAATTTGAGATGCGGGTAAAAATCTATGGGTCTGTTCGGAAAGTAATTTCGTTTTTTTTTGTGGTTAAGATAAAAGACTATCGATATAATAAATAAATATTTAATCACATTATATATCGGCCATTCTGATCCAACACCTTTTGCATTCTTTCTGGTTGTAGCATGATTCCACGCTCTTCTCCATTTTCTCCATTCACATCGGTTAATTTATTTCTGGCTTGAACAGCATATTTACCTTTTCTATAGTATAAAAGTAAAATATGACAAAAATGCTGCTTATTGATCTCCATATTTTAAAGGGCACCGACCAAAAACTACTGCGTAAAATCAATTGAACATATTCACACACAAGCCTTGCTATATCAACTGTAAAAACATATAACGACAATGTGATTTAAGTGTGAAGTTGGCTGTGAAAAAATACAATAAAATCCTCTCGAAAAAACGAAATTACTTTCCAAACAACCCAATAACTCTGTTTACTTGTCAAACTTTATTAAACCAAGAACATCGACTTCCAAAGAATCAACGCCTAATAGTAAATAAGAAAAGGACCAATATTTAGCCACTTCCGCACATGCAGTGGTAGTCGTGCAACAAAGTGCACCGCCCGCCAGCCCGCTGATAAATACGTATGCGGCAAACAATACGAATCACACAACCGCCACCGCCAAATTACTCAACACGTTTTCACCCCTCCATGGGGTATCTTCAGGAGTTATGTTATACCGATTAGTGCCAAACACAGAGTCTTTTAACTTGTCAAAGTTTATTAACCAAGAACGTTCACTACCAAAGAATCAACGTCTAATAGTTGACTGTTCTAATTGCGTGTATAAGGCGCTCGCTGAGGTCGTTTCAAAGATAACTTTTTTTACCAACATGGCGTGCGTTCAATTAGTCCTTAATTACCGGCGGGGCGTTTAAAACGATTGCGTCAGTTGACATTCCTCTAGCTGCGAGCGTCTCGTGAATTGATCCAGTTGCACTGCTATACTGTACATATTCTTTACTATTCTAGAAGGATTATAATTACACATCGACTACCTTAAAGTAGGGTAGACAGTGATGCGAACTAAATTATATTTTTCGGCTAATTTCGGCTTCGTAGAGCGTTATCTCTGTCGAAATACAACGACTGACAAAACGTCACATAGTGTGATATTGTCTCTTTCCAAAGATCGATGTGCAATATTTATCGACGGGTATTGCACTTTTCGTTCCTATATTACATTTGGTTAATTAAATATGTTTCTTACACTTACGACACTTTATGTAACATCCGTCTGTCTTTTCGTGTGCAATGTTTCGGGCGCCCTTCAAGCGAAACAGAGCGCAGTTACTGCATAATTTACGGCCGCGCGCCAGATTTACTGTAACCTATAAATCGTCTTAACGATTTCCTGCAGGCGGCGCCGCGTGCAGACACTAGTCGCGATAAACGGACCCCATACGATGACCAATCTGTATTGGTATTGAACACGTGTCTTCAACGGTTACAGAACTCCAACGCAGACGTAACGAGTAATCTTTTCGCTTCGACTGTGAAGCGAATTATTCTTTTTATCATAAACATATCTTGTTTCCCCGTTGTCATTTACAGTTAACCAATTATGGTTAAAAACGAAATGGTATTAAGCGGGTCACATGGCAGTTGAACCGCTGGAGCCTTAAGGTTATGGATTGGAGAACTGTCGAAATGGACGGACTACCTTATTGAAGTTGTCGATGGACGCAGGAAATCTGGGGGAGGCCTATGTCCAGCGTTACACGTTCTGCGACTAAAATGATGATGAATTAGATCTATACAAAAATCATCATTCAATATCCAATAGAATCAGGCGTTATTTTGCGGAAGTCCATCCTAAGTCAGAAAAGGACCAATATATAGCTACTTCCGCCAATGCAGTAGTAGTCGTGCAATAAAGTGCATGCGCATTTACCCCGATTAGTGCCACTGTGGCACTAATCGGGGTAACATTACTCTTGAGGATGCCCCGTGGAGTGGTGAAACACGTGTTAAGTGATTTAACGGTGGCAGTTGTGTAATTCGCATTGTTTGCCGCATGCGCATTTATCAGCGGGCTGGCGGGCGGTGCCCTTTATCGCACGACTACTACTGCATAGTGGAAGTAGCTATATATTGGTCCTTTTCCTACTCATCATTCATTGTTCTCAAAACAAATAAAACATATGTATGATTTAAAACTGTCTACTGACATAATACCTCCACAGCTGGACATAGTTTCTCCCCCCCCCCATAGATTGTTACAGTTATGTAATTGTATATCGCATGAAATAGAAACCACGGATCGGCAAGCGCACCGTACATCTTCACCGTGGACAGATGACGTTATAAAAAGTAAGAAAATGACCAATATGTAGCTACTTCCGCTATGTACTACACAACTACCGAGTCATCGTCATCATTGAATCGGTGTTTGGCACTATTCGGTGTAACATAACTCCTGAAGATGCTCCGTGGAGGGGTGAAACACATGTTGAGTGATTTAACGGTGGTAGTTGTGTAATTCGCATTGTTTGCCGCACGCGCATTTATCAGCGGGCTGGCGGGCGGTGCACTTCATTGCACGACTACTGCTGCATAGCAGAAGTAGCTATATATTGGTCCTTTTCTTACTTAGGATGGACTTCCGCAAAGTAACGCCTGAATCAATTAGACCTTGTAAGAGTCGTCGGAAGACGCCAAATGTCGCTTCTAACCAGTTTTATTGAAAATCTAAGAGGAAAGCCCTATGTCCTTAACAGATCTTGGTTAGAGACTCGTGTATGTAATTGTTGCTAAACTTAACAATATATAATAACAAGACGAGTTCCATGTTAATCTGTGATAGTACCTCCAATAGAGTAAATCCAAATCCCACCAGTTTTCTGTTTATGATTTGCATTAATTGTTACCGTCAATATAATAGTTGTTTAATTCAAACTATAACAGGCATTGTATTGATCTGCAGCGCGAAGATTCTCGAAGATTTGTAAATATATCTTAGCTTGTTTCAATAACATACTAACGGGCTTTTTCGTCGTGTGCTCTTGAACGAGCAGTGATCATTGGTGATGAAGGCCCTTCTTCCCCCCACTATTCACCGAGACTCTTCGCATGAACAGACTTGGATGTGAATAAATGGGGCTTTCGACAACATATCCCTTTATAGGTCTTACATCGACATTTACTTATATTCTTATCGACACAGGAATGTTTAGTGACTATGAGAAGAATGTCAAAGTATCAAAATAGTCTGATAGAATCTAGAATGAAGTTAAACTCACTATAATGCCATCTATTACTTAAAATAAAGAGGCATGCAAATGCGCCTTAATCTGAAAAACGCCTAAAACGAACTCAGATATTTTGTGTGAGAATTTGCTTCAACCATGTTAATTCGTTCCAAAAAACTTTTACAACGTTAAAAGAAAAACGAGTGAGTAGCTTTGCGTTCAGAACTAAGCAGAATTTAAATTTTAACAAAGCAGCGTCTCCTAGGTGATCTTGAATTATCATCATCATTTCACATGTCAATTCTATCGATACTACGATTCGATACATCGATCATCTTTCGTTATTCGTAATCTTTTTCATTCTTTCCTCTAATTTCCTTCACAACATCTCTCATTCCTTTCCATACATCGTGTCACTTCAGAGTCTAAAGTTTTATGTTTTGCACACACCTTAAATGAGCATATGCTGCAATATTTTTATTTGTTATGATGCTTAATTATATATATATATATACATACACACATGTAAATATAAACACACAAACACACACTTATAATATATATATATATATATTTATATATATTTATATATATATATATATTTATATATATTTACATATATTTATGTATATATATGTATATATATATATTAACATTACGAAAGCGATAAAGATAGTTTGTGATATCCTTAGCGTTTCCAGGGATGCTTAACTATCCAATAACGCAGACAAGAAAAACATGAAAACAGAGTAGGACACCATATATGTTGGAGAATAATGCTTTTGAGGGCTCTTCTGAGAAATCACTCCATGGAGGTTCCACCTCAGAGGTTCAAGAGCTCGGTGGCCTCCCAATCCCGTAATACAATGCAATATAGCAACCGGAGCGAAAGACATAACCAACTCTTGAGTTTTGCTGCTTTTAAAATACCATCATACCATTTAGAACCTCCGTAAACTGGTGATGCCACTTACACAGTACTCATCATCATAATTTGAGGTCTTTCTTTGTCGGGCTTTACCCTCCCCCGTAGATTTCCAATAAGACCGACTCGAAGTGGCCTCATTCGTCGTTCTTCAATGACCTCCTAGACAGACAGCTGTGTAGTCCAAAATAAAAAGAATGCTGCAGATATTCCTAACTCAACACAGCCTGCCTTCTTCCTCCAGCAACACCACCATCAAATGTTTCTCCTTAATCAACAAATTAATAAAAAATGCGTAATTTTTTTAATCACGAACAAACATCATGACAATTTTATTTATATATATAGATTATCTACATGGTTATCTGCGAGGCGTCCATAAATAAGTAGAAAACTAAAATAATTTTTTCCCTAAAAACCCCAAGGTCAAATTTGCAAAGTTCAAAATAATTATTATTATTAACACCTAATTCACGCGAATTTACGTGCGCACACATTTATTAAATATATAGTACGTGTAAATAACACGGCGAGATATCGCCCGTAAAATAAATTCAAAATATTTTTATTGAAGTAGACATTTACACGCACTTTTGAATTGTTAATTACTTTTAGCATTATCAAGTGAATGCAAAGAAGATCCCGCTAGAAACTAAACAGTTGCTCTTTTTAAAATTATATTTAACAATATTTGAGGTATACATTATAAAAGGCTAGCAAATGAGTCAACAAACCAGGCTTCACACATTTCGATCACATCAAATCACACTTATATAACTCACTTATTTTTGTTTCAAAGGTTTTATCCTAATTTTGTAAAAAAAATTAGGATAAACTTACATGGAAATATACAAAAACTAAATAATACACAATTGTAATACAGTATTAACAATTTAGTTATCATTTCAGTCATAAAACGCCCACAGTTGGGCATAGACCTAAATTCAATGCCTTTCGACGACCTTGAGAATTTAATTATTGGACAATTTTTATGTTTTGTTATTAATGACACGCAATCTTTACCGACTAAGATAACACACAAGTATGTTAGACTAATAATATAAAATTTATATAAGTAATAAAACTCACCAACAAATTGTCGACGGAACTGTACCCGCAAATCATGTACCCCATCACCCTGTTCGCCATGGTCAACTCCATTAACGTATTCTAAAACTTAACACCATTAATCGCGGTACACTGCCCGCTGTTAATGCACCGTAACTCATCACCGACGCACCCGCGATCCGATGTACATCAAATAAACGAATTCGGCAAAACAAACACGCATACACAACACTGGCGTCTTCACGTGGTAACGCACTATCACAGTGATGAAATCTGTACGGATTTGCGCGTTTTTCAGTCGCTTCTATCTAATTTAAAATAGATCTTAATTCACCGGGACAAGGTTGTTTTTAGACAAATCATCGTTTATGGTTATTATATACGTGTGCCGGCGACGGAGGCGCGTGCGAGACTGATTGCTTAGACTTCCCGCAAGTGGTACGGGAGCATATGGGATCTTACGGCTTGCTCATGGCGGTATATTCCAAGGTCGTCTCGATTCAGAGTTATGTTGTCGGCTTGTTTCAATATTCGTTTTTCTGCATTGTTTATTTCTATCGTATTCTTTTATACGAAACTTTAGAGAGATAGGTCATTTTATATATTCTAACTACAATAATTAACTAAAATCAGGGAGCCTACTGGACCTTCGTATCTTTTAGATGATGGATATCATTGCAGGAATTCAATCTGATTCTAGTTTATATCAAATTGCATACTTTTTACGTTGTAAAAAATGTGTCACAGTAAATGATCCTTAATAGATAAAATAATAGAAAGGAATATTGATATGACCGCGTTGTATAATCGCGTAAATAAATGCAAATATATTGCGTAGTGGGTAAAGACGGTGCAAAGAAGAATACGTTGTCGCTTGAATTGCTAGATCCTCATACGACAGCCACTGCCCTTGCGACACACCGCTTTTTGTACAACCTTCTGTATTGGGGGGCGGATTTCGCCCCCTAACCGCATACAGAGTGGGAGATCCAGTTGAGGATCAGGATCCTTCCTTGGATCCAAACAAAAACACCACACACCTCTACTCAGGTAGAGCTATCTTTTACGTGCAACCGTCGTGCATCTGGAATACGACTGTCCAGGTAAAATTTTTCAAAGTTCACGGACCCTTCAGTTCCGTAAACTAAGTTCTGTAAAGCTGATAGTTCGGACAACTCAAGATGTTACGCTGTTAGTCGAATATAAGTAGATTCTATCTGACTGACTTTATTAGCAATTTTCTGATCACGATTTGCCTTTAATATAAGTTGAATGGTCCCATTACTTGTGAATTCAATGTAATAGTAGTTTAAAATAAAAAAAGACTCTTCTGGAATCTTCTCTTGTACATAGTTGATTACTAGAAATGATCCATGTCAATAAATATATAAATAATGGTGTTTCTCTCTCTATATATATTTACTAATTTATAATTGTCGCCACCTACAAAGCAATCCTGCTGGAAACATTCAGGACAGTGGCATTCAAACGAGCAATTCTTCGAGCTACGACTTTGACAGGTTTTATTACTCATTCCGAAATGGTAGGAATCACTCCACCAAAATATCCTAGGCCCTCCTATACGGTAAAAGAATAATGTAAGACCTCCGTAGAGACTTCGAGAATTAAAAAAAAACTTTTCGTGTAAAACTCGTTCGATAAGCAATCAGTTAAAGTTTAGTGGAGCAATCCCAGAAGTGAGACGTTACGAGCCGATTAGCCCACATCCGTATTTATCTGCCGATATGGAGTAATGCACGTGGTGACTACAGTTACGTAACACCAACAGATGTCGCTGCCATACCGACAAACATACACAAACACACACGTACGCAAGCATGCACATATCTAATATATAAAATTCTCGTGTCACGGTGTTCGAACTTGAACTCCTCCGAAACGATTTTTACCAAATTTTACATGCGTATTCAGTATGTCTGAGAATCGGCTACAATCTATTTTCCATACCCCTAAGTGATAAGGGTGGTCCACCCCTAAATTTTATTTTTAATTTTTTAGACAATTTTTTTGGTTTTTATTTTATTATGATACAGCATACAAAAATACACACAAACCTAAATTTTCACCCCGCTACGATCAACCCTTATCTTACATTTGTTAATTAAAACATTTAATTTTTTTTGCAAAACAACGTTTGCGGGATCAGCTAGTATATATATATACGGACACCTACTGCAAAAGATATAGGAAGAAATAATAACAAAGAACATACACTTGCATAAAAATAGGTCGTCGCAAGACGCTGGATGCAAACTATTTATTATCTGTTATTTTGTTACATTTATATACATATATATATATATATATATAAATTTTGGTGCACAAAAAATGTGTAAATAAATAAACGAAATAAAAATAATTTTATAACAAATGTCAGTCACTAGTGATTGGACGAAAACTTGTGTCGGTCACCTTTGACTGACAGTCGGGATAGTAAGCTCGATGTCCGTCATATATGACTGACAAAGCAATCAAGGTATTAACTCAAGATAAATTCTTTAAGGGCAAGTCACCTATATTTCTATATACGTAAGCGTGAGGGTCAATATGATTCCAATTGCATATAATTTAGTCTCAAAGGTATCGTATATTTTTTCATTTGACCCGCAATACAATCTCTGCCACAGAAAGCCTAGGATATGAAATACTATATATTATATATTGTTCAGTATATTCGCCCGTATATCTTTACTAAATGTGTTTAATCTTTCGCAACGATGTTTTAAATATCACATAAAGATAACTTAATAAAAACTTAATAAACTTAACGCAAAAACCAGACTTCAATGTATCCGCACTGATGGGACCCTCAGGGTTAGGGTCCAATATTAGTGGCTCAGAGCGGTCAATTAATTTGAAAACCTAAGATTAACTTGTGAAATACTTTAAGAGACAGTGACATGCAGAAACGTCAAAAAATAGGAAATAAAATAATTCTTGTAAAAACAAAGGCACGGACGCTGCTAATATCTGTGGACCATAGGAGAAAATATAATATGTCCACATATTGTAAGATCTACCCACACCATGTCTACCTGCTTGTGGACGCCACTCGATAATAATTTGGCCCCAACGGCCATCGATTGCACGAGCGATCTACTGCTACTTCAGACGAGCAATTCTTCGAGCTACGTTGATGATCTTGGTTCTTATGCAGAACTCCTCATTTCAGATTCTATCTCGCAGCGAAACTCCGAACATAGCATCTATTGTTCTCTGGATGACCTTGATCATTCTCTGAGGCCCGTCATAAGTGTCCACCTTTCGAATCCGTATGTCATCACCGGCAACACACATTGGCCCAAGACCTTCGTCTTCAGACATTACGCCCTTACGCACGAACTTACGAACGCATCCTTACGTCTGTTACTTATTTTTAAATCTAATATATAAAATTTTCGTGTCACGGTGTACGTGATTGAACTCCTCCGAAACGGCTCGACCGATTTTCGTGAATCTCAGCGCGCATATCGGCCAGGATGGAGAATCGGACATCTATTTTTCGTCCCCCGAAATGTTAAGGGTGGACCACCCTTTACCACCACTAATTTTTTTTTAATTTTTTAGACAAAATTTTGTTTTTATTTTTTTGTATGATACAGCATACAAAAATACATGCAACCCTAAACTTTCACCCCTGTATATCAACCCTTATTTTTTATTTGTTAATTATAAACTTTAATATTTTTGCAAAACGTTTACGGGATCAGCTATTATTATAAATTATTACCAATATTAACTTTTAATATTTGGAGGTTTAAAAATGCCAAGCACATCACGCGCTTAAAGGCAGCCATAAAAATGTCTCACGGCGGGTAGCTTGTGAGAATTATAAATGTATATGGTTGACAGTAAAAATGATATGAGTCGATACAACGTGAGAGGAAACTCAACATGCCCGCATGCCGGCCTAATTGGTCAAATATAATAGATTGGTATACAACATCTCATACCGATAAGTCTTTTTTACATCAACCTTTGGGAACTCCCTTTTGTCTATTCTTTTTAAACGGTTTTATTTAGTTCGACCCGTACGGAATTTATTTGGATCAAAATTAGAAATTGAAATTAAAACACCTTCCCGTTGTCAGATTGATCTGAAATTTGGTACACACATTTAATTTAGATGACAATACAATATAATAAAACCAATAACATTATAAATCTAAGATGGCCGCCGATACAAAATGGCGGATTACGTATTTTTCCTTAACCCCCTCAATATGGGTATCAAATGAAAGGGCTACACTAGTAAAACACGATGATTATGTCAAAATTTAAAATTCAAGATGGACGCCGTTCCAATATGGCGGACTAGGTACACATTTTTCCACAACCACCACAATATGGGTATCAAAAAACCGTTTAACTTAAAAGTTTTTTAAATGTATTTATTTCAAAATCATATTATTCCCGACACAAGTAATGTTAACATTGTGCGATATGTTTTTAAAAAATAAACATTATTGTAAAGGTTAAACACATTTTAGAGTAACAAAACATACGCTTGTTTGTGCTACACGTTTTCCTGTTAAAACGTTCCAATTATAAATAATAGGTTACTGGGATCTTATTGTTTTGTTAATATATAAAATCGATACATACCTATTACGTGAAATTGTTTTGAGTATAACCATCTGTATCACTATACAGGTTCATTTTTTTTTTATTCTTAATTTTAACCCTTATTCCACAGACATAAGCATCCGTGCCTTTGTTTTTACAATTACATTTAATATTTCTAACAATTTTTTGCGCACGTTTTTAAGTGTTTACTTGGTCTCTTAAAGTATTTGCCAAACTAAATCTTAGGTTCTTAAATCATTAGTGTCTTGTTTATTTTTAACGATGCCCTAACAATGTCCATCCCTACTTCCAGGTTGATAGTTTATAGGTGTAAAAAGCGGTGAATTCATGTCTTATTTCTAAGGACTTTATACCTTTTCCCAATCAACCTGTATAAAGTAATCACTCTGAATTTTGTTACATTAATTTTTTTTTAATGTAATGAGTAAGGCCATGAACTTGGGTCACTGTAATCTGTGTGGACAGATATTAAACAATAATTAATTTTAATATGTAATAATCCAAATAATAATAGGGCGTCTATCAGCTGACGTAACGATAATACTGAATTCGAATTGTAAAAAGACGATTTTTCATTTTTTTTATCACATTACCATTATATTATAACACAATAAACGTAATATATATACACACACACACATATATATATATATGTGTGTGTATGTATATATGTATACACGTGGGACAAGAAATTGTACTAAATGCAGTAATGTTATAATTAGTAAACGGAGTTCAAGATGATTTCCGAACGACGCCTGTATGAACGCGGAAGTATAGCTCTCTCTCTCTCTAACGACAACGTCGCTATTGTGTAAGACGTACTAGGATTTCTCTCTCGATTAAACCCAGTTATAAAACTAAATTGAATTAACTGATTACTTGATATACTTGAATTTTAATGATATTAACAAGGTCTAAGTCTCAAGTGGACTTCCCAGGATCTTAAGGCATCAGCGGCTCCCTGCAGTCTGTCTCAGTGTGCTGGTTACCGATTAGTGCCGAGTCGGTGTTTGGCACTAATCGTTACACGACTACTGCTACATAGTGGAAGTAGCTATATAAGTCCTTTTCTTACTTAGGATGAACTTCCGCAAAGTAACGCCTGTATCCATTAGGTTGTGTAGGCATTGGCTCTTTTGCTTGTCGGCACTCCTCACGGCTCATCCATTGCTCTCTGTGTTGACTCCTAGTACGCTTTACTACTAGAGATTCCATCAGCAGCTGCCCTGGAATATGTCGGTTATTTTCGTTCATCCCCATGTCTTGTTTTATCTCATATAGAAATCCCAGGTGTATTTATATATATAAAGTATCCACCCAGATCAATATCTTCATAAACACTGTTCATTAATATAAGCAATGCATTCATATGAATGCTCAATAAAACTAAACGTGGACCCGTGTTATCGGTCAGAAGGCGGCCGATTAACAAAGTCGTATGAACGCACAAGATAAGCTGTTCCTCATAACTGAACGAGGGCGTGACCCTACGACGTTTTCGGGCACAATCGCTAATGTCACAAGTCACCCGGCTATCGCGGAGATATCTAGTTTGAACACATTCACAATATATTTTTATATCATCTACTTTTTTGGGATATTAATCGAAATAACATAGGACTCTTCCCTGTGTGTCAATGTTAAAAGCATTAAGAAACTGATGACATATATTAGTATACGTGGAATTGTGTCACTACCTGAAGTGTGTGAGCTCTGCAGAAGGAGAAAGATTGCCGGTCTGGCGTAAAAATCAGGGAGGAAACAATAGCCTCCCTGATAAGCGAAGAACAAACTAAAAAAGAGTTTATTCATCTCTGTAAAAAAGTTATAGGAAAAGCAATAGTTAAAATTAAAGACTAAAAAACTAAAAAATTTTAAACACTTAAGACACAAAGATACAATAGATGCAAAATAAAGTAAAGTGATATAGAATAATAATAGAATATAAGAAAATGTAAAAAGTAATGAGGAATGAATGAAAGGAGATACAGAGCGAAAGGGGAAGATAGTGGAATTGTGGAAAGAAAGAAATGAACAAAAGATAATATGAAGTATGAAAGAGGAGAAAGAAAATAAAAAAATGTATGTGAAAAAATATACCTTATACTGTACCCGATACCCCTATACTGTACGAGGGGCTCCCAATAGCGGGGGCCAAAAAAAAGGGTAAAGAAGTAATTAGTAAGACGATTGTCAAGACGCACACGGGATATTTTGGTCGAAAGCACGATTTTCAAGATACCACAAGAGATATTTAATCGATTTATTTTGAGTTAAGCCGCAATAGGCAAGACGCACACGAGATATTTAGGGCGAGGGTACAATTCGCAAGACTCACAAGAAATTTATACAGGAGATATTTTTTGCGTATAGCTCAATTGGTCAGACGCACATGAGATATTTTAGGAGAGGACGCGATTGGTATAACACGCTCGAGATATTTTGAGAAAGAACACGATTGTCAAGACGCACAAGATATATTTAAACGAGTTATTTAGGGGAAGAGCGCGATTGAAAAGACGCACATGAGATAGTGATCGCGGAAGTGCTGGTCGTCGCCCGGAGTATGTAAACGGTGAGACAAGAGAGGGCGTGTATACCAAGACACGAGTTATTGTGAGCATGACGTAACAGACAAGACGCACACGAGATATTTACATAAGTACTTGAACACTTTATATTATCTAATATATAAAATTCTCGTGTCACTGTGTGCGTGATTGAACTCCTCCGAAACGGCTCTAGCGATTTTCGTGAATCTTAGCGTGCATATCGGCCAGGGTGGAGAATCGGACATCATCTATTTTTCATCCCCCTAAATGTTAAGGGTTGTCCACCCCAAATTTTTTTTTTATTTTTTAGACAAATTTTTTTTTTCAATTTTTAATGATACAGCATACAAAAATACATACAACCCTAAATTTTCATCTTTCTACGATCAACCCATATTTTTTATTTGTTTTTCAATGTTTTCTAGAAATGGCAAAACAACGTTTGCGGGATCAGCTAGTATAGATATATTATTTATTATTTTCTTTGAGGGCATATAATTCATTTTATGAAAACGTTTACTTTCCGACTTAAAGAATAAAATTTTATAAGTATTGTCGTTCCGACTGTACCTTTAAACGAAACAAATTCAAATTGGACTAGAAGTTCGGCGCGAACTGTACATACGAGCATACAATACGAGCAGCCCGCCAATTGGTCTGTTCGCTAGCGCATTTGTATGTGACCCGATCCGCTGTATCGGGGTCGACGGGCGGCCTCGATCCCGCAAGCGCCCTCACAAAGCTACGCAAATAAAGCTGATCGCACACTGCTCGCTATTTATTTTTATTATAGCTTTCATCATCGGTCCATCATTCGTCGAGAAAAACATTTTTATAACACTGGGAAAAAAGTGACGTCACTTCTATTATAATAATTCACACTGATCTGATGTACCCAAATATTTAATGGAATTAAGCGTTACCTTGCGGAAGTCCATCCTAAGTAAGAAAAGGACCAATATTTCGTGCAACAAAGTGCACCGCCCGCCAGCCCGCTGATAAATGCGTATGCGGCAAACAATGCGAATCACACAACCGCCACCGCCAAATTACTCAACACGTGTTTCACCCCACCACGGGGCATCTTCAGGAGCTATGTTACACCGATTAGTGCCGAACACAGAGATGATTATTTCTAGATGATGGCGGTAGGAATAACTTGCATTTTCTAAAAGAAACCTACCCAAGAAGTTTGTTAACAAAAATGAAATAAACTTTAATACAAGCCTAAGGTTGGAGACAACTGTCGCGAAACTGCGTATGCCGGAGTGTTTATTACGCTAATACATCGCTGCGTATGTTTATGGTTTAGCGCGACAACGCTGATCGAGGCGCGAAATGGAACGATGTTTTATTAAAACATTAGAGCTCGCTGGTAGTCGTGATGTGGCTGTAAAAACGGTACACACGGCAAGACCAAAATAACTAACTGAAATAAATAACGGCAGTCGCACCAAACCCTACACATTTAATACTGGCCACAAATAAATCAGTGCGACCAAATAAATATATATTAAAAAAAAAACTACTCGAATGTGTCTATTATTTAGCCCAACATTAGAGAGAAATAGAAGATAAAAACGACCTTTAAATTAAGGAACGTAAACCACATATTCCTTTGCTCTAACTATTCTCACTGTCCTTGCGATAAAGATAGTTGCTTCGCTATTAAATATATAGCAGACATAGCAAAGTACTGAAACAATTTGTTGACATCTTAATTCAAATAAGGGAACCTTCAAAATTCTTTGTTTTCTAAAACTGTAACTTTATATTCCAACGCGCTTCCTCACCCTTGTTAGACGTTACATATTTTGCAACAACCTTTTCAAGTATCTTCACAAAAACTATATCTTTATTATTAATTTTGTTTAGGCTGAAAATAATGGTTATGCTGCGATTGCTTATAAGCAATTAGCTTATTAGCTGTCTATCTATTTGATCTACATTTGAGACTTTCTCAGGCCAGTATATAACGAGAATACGTCGAAAACATTTGTTATCGAAGACCTGAACTTTTAATTCTATATTTAAACAAATTATTCCCAAACTGTATTATCGTTACGAAAACACAATCGTAGGGTATTTTAACAAATCATTCAAATTTAATTCTAAGGCATTACAAAGTTATTAGTTTTAAAGGAGTTGCTAATGTTATAGAAGGGTAGAGAAAGGTATAACAGGCTTGACTTTATTTCTTATTCTAACTATATGTACTTCGCTTCTTTTAATATATTCGCATCACCATTCATAATACACATAGGTTAGGGTGATCATACATTGGCCTCGAGTGCTGGTATAACCTTTAAAATTGATGTCGCAGAAGAAGGCTGCGGAGAGAGAGAGAGAGAGAAAGAGAAAGAACGTCAGAGCTCCTCATCCGCAGTCGGAGACCTGGGAGTCGGAGGATGTTATACCGCGTCTTTTTCCAACACCCTTAACATGGCATTGGAGACAGATTTGGAGTGATCAAGTAAGGAGTCGAAGCACTGCGCCACCGCCGTTGAAACTGCGGTAGTATTCGAAAACGTTACCGAATTTTTAACAAAAGGCAAAAGGAAGAAGATCGTGGGGTTTTAGCCGGTAGAAGTAAACGGCGTAAACCTTTCGTTGACCCCACAGGACTTGCATGAGAGAAAAAAGTTTGACCTGATACTTTAAAGTTCTTTGGAAATAAATGTTAGACATAAAATCTTCCTCTTAAAATTTGAACTACTTTTAAAATAAATTAATAATTAAATATTATTCCGAAGAGTAATATATTGGCAACATTTGCGAAATTAAAGACGGATTTAGGCGCGAATGGTGATTGATGGCGAAGGTTAATTGGACAGTTAGCGTCTGCAACTAGATCATGGCCTGAGGTCAAGGGGAGTGCGGACGTCAAGCCAGTCGCGACCGCCCGCGACTACATTTTAATGCTCTACAAAACTACATAGTAGCTCACAAAGGAGTAAATCTTGTAGCCTAGAGAAAGCTAAAGAGTTAGCGTCTTATTAAAAGACGTTTGTAACACTGTCAATTTATTTAACACACGAACAAATTTTTATTAGCGCTTGAGTGCGAGCAAAAAGGACGTGCATTCGTCGTAGGACTCTGGGGCGCAATGTGCTCCGCGACCGAGTGAAAGCGGGCAATAGAACAAAGGCGCAAAAGAAATAAAAGAAACAAAAGTAACAAAAGATCTGCGCCCGCGTCACCGTGCATGTGTGTGCGTGTGCCCGCTGCACTAATTCGGCACACTAAGTTCGCCCGTCGGCTACGCTCGCCCACAAAATCTTACACCTATTATTCATTCAGACATCACATCAGTATATATACGACTCCCACAAAGCTATAAGTTTAACTTTATTAGTTTACACTAGGGCCAAATTGTCATTATTTTTTCTGTAATTAACACATAAACATTACTTCACCACACATTTTTGGAGGTGTGTTTCATATTATACAAGTAGAAAGGAAATGTCTAAAAGGTTTAAAGGGGTGGATGTGTATATGATCATTTGCAGTCAATTAATATTAGTAACATAGCAAAAAATAGCTAGTGAGATGGTATGGCACAGTGATTCCTAAAGTGGTCTATATCGACCCCTAGGGGTTTATGACAACCTGCAAGAGGTCTACGTCAGCGAAAAAAAATTTGGGGGTCCACGATAGTGGATCTCAACACATACACTGATAGTACCTATTTACTTACAACATGCTATCGTATAATATTAAACTATTTACATTATTTATAAAAGTACCTATGAAGTAAAAAATTTATTATATATGTTTATAAAATTGTGTAAGTTGTAGGATGTTGGTATTCGCTTTGTGGTCGCAATACATTTTGAACTTATTGCTTATGTTATTTTATTTATAGTTTATTTAATGTTACGTATATTTTACATAACAGATACACAATTTTATTTTGAGTAGTTTCAATTTAAATTCAATTAATAAATGTATAAATTAACATGTGTTTTTACTTTAAGTTTTTAACACTAAACTTCACTGCAGTTAGAAATTTACAGGAAATCAATATCAGGTAAGTAGGGGGAATACCCAACACGGTAAAACATAGCAAGGAGTCTACGACACAAAAAAGTTTGGGGAACTCTGCTCTATAACTAATGCCAACGCGGCCTGCTAAACTACTTCCCATAAACATATCTAAACGCAAAAAAAAGAAAAAAAAAACAAAAAAAAATAGATAAAGATACGTACTTTTTTACATAAACACTTAACACATTCCATGCCATGTGGGGCGTATACGACCACCACTGCACTTTCTGTTTCGTCCATTTGCAGTTCTCATTGAAAAACAAAGGATTCTTAAACAAATGAATTGTAGGCTCATATATATAACTTCACATCACGTATGCGTACGTAATGTATATTAAAATTTATTACTTTTTCCCTCTAATTATATCTTTGCAGTATTGACAAAGTGTAAAGCATACGACTCTTTTTTTAATTTTTAAATTAGGTCGTATACGCCCCAGGCGTCCTTAATGGGAAATCTTCAAAAATTTCCGTCTACAAAAATAAGTATATATATGCTATATACATATATATGTATGTATATATGTATGTTTTATGCAAGTTAACTACCTGTTATTTATACTTCTAATGTTTCCATACTATGATTGTCAGAAAGAAATTGCCTTGTGTGATAAGACCGCCCATTGTACTTTTTTGTTTACTATTATACAACTATGTATATATTTTCTTGCGTGTACAATAAAGGATATAAAATTTAATTAAATAAATAAAAACATCAAACTTACTTGGATCGCACTTGCCTCATAAGAAATAAAGGTTGGTCTAGTAAATATTTTTAAACCAATTTCTTAAAAATAGCAAGTGATATAGCACGTCTTATATTCAGCGGTAAATCATTCAACAATCCAACGGTCTGTGTGTTAAAAGATTTGGCCATAAACGAAGAAGAATGCGCATTTTTAATTTCAAATATACTGCGGTATATCGTTTTTCTTGATTTTTTAGATTAAATACATTAAGTGCCATCTTTGCACGTATAACAAAATTTAATTCTAAATCATCATAATACGCCAATGCCAACTCATGACCTGTCTATTATAATATAAATAAGCCATTACCATAAATAGCAACGTGCTATATTTAGCTACACCCTTGAAGACGATTGCTTTACAGATAAACGATAGGTTGTAGGCACACCGAGACTTCAACATCACTCTACAGATAATATAATTTATTATAAGCCAATAAATTTTTTCTATAACTTCAGAAGGCGTCAATAGATGGCGCTACTAGCTATGAGCAGTGGTAGTTCAGCAGTTCGGTTTTAAGGATGCAATATATTCACACTGTGCATTAATTGTATAGAATTGATCCTCAAACAAGTTTTCAGATGATGAGCAATACAAGACCTGTAGAGTGATATTATTTATAAGTGATGTAAAAGGTGTAAAAGAGTGAACTTATAGCCTTATTAATTAATATATGGCACTCTATCCAAAAGCAAATTGTATAAAAATAATAAATAACGTAATATAGTAAGAATAAGTGTTCTAATAATTCGAAATAGCAGACTGTCACAAATTTTTGGCCTATTGCATTCCAATAGAAATATCTTATATTTCAGACTAATCTATTTTGTATAGAGAGATTTGATATAGGAGTAAAAGGTTTTTGCTGACATATGTATGTGTTTTAAGTTTTGCCTTGTACAATACCCGGCGATAAATATTGCACATCGACTTTTGGAAAGAGACAGTCGACTAATTTAAGCTTCGTAGGGCACTATCTATGTCGCACGAAATACGACTGACAAAACGTCACATAGGTAGTGTGAGACAGAGATAATATAATGCTCTACGAAGCCGAAATTAGCCGACTGTCTCTTTCCAAAGGTCGATGTGCACTATTTATCGCCACGTACTGTACATTTTTTAGTACAAACAAAACAATACTTTCTTAACAAGCTACTAACATCTGTACAACATATAATAAATATTTTACACATACCAGTTTTACGCGACTTGTTGAATATTCGACCTTATTTAGAAGATTATTCAAATATGGCAACAATGTAATTTTAAATATTTAATGGAATCAGGCGTTACCTTACGGAAGGCCATCCTAAGTAAGGAAAGGACCAATATTTAGCCACTTCCGCACATGCAGTGGAAGTCGTGCAACAACTCGCGGGTGGTGCACTTTGTTGCACGACTACCACTGCATGTACGGAAGTAATTAAATAATGGTCCTTTTCTTATTTAATATAATTTTTTAATTGTTTACTTTCAATAATGTGTAAAGCTTCGTTACGAGTTTTTTATACGCAAATAAATTATTCGACATTCATCTTTCTTTTTGACAGATTACACCAGTGTTGCAATGTTTACAAAATATAAATAGTTACTACTGTACCGTTGCACACAGAAAAAAAATTATTAGGGAGACAGGAAAGTAATGTCGCTCAAGTTAAATTCGCACGACTGTATTTTTAACAAGTTTTTATTTCTGATCAACAATATATTCACCATCGTTGTCAACATCTTTCAAGTACGTAATGAACTAACAAATGACAACCAAATATTGACATCGCAGAGACGACATTACTTTCAGGTCTCCCTAATATATACAATTTTAAACAGCTTGTGTATAGTGTATCCGTACTTATTCATGTGTGCCGCGGTATTAAAAACAGATATAAACAGAACAGACAACGCCGCATAATTACAGGAAAAGATGACAATAGCTGCTGCTATTTTTACTATTATCTCAACCTCGATCAATTGACAGTGAACCTACAAACTGTTGTTTAAAATAGCTACGTGCTAAATAGCATTTAAATTTTCGTTATTTATGACAGATTTTTATCTTTCAAAACTAGACTCTAAGTATGCAGCTAATAAGCGAAAACGGGAGAAGACCAAGGGTTAAGTTATTTATTCAATTGCACATGTTGGTGTAGCATGCATCACTTTAAAAGACAAGAGCTGCTTAACCTATAGAGCAGGGTGTGCAATGCACACGGGCGCCCCCTTCTCAAGGAACGCCGCGGCAACAGAGATGTTCTACATAAAAACGATGAGTGTTATTCTGCCGTCATAAGAAGAAAGGCCGTAACTAATACCATACTGTAAGCTGTACCTACTTAATAGCTTGTTGGAATATGAAAAAACTTTCTTGTTACAACGGCAAAGTTAATGGTTATAGCCGCGGGGGGAGGGAGTCAGGCCTAAGGGGCGCCAGGGTTTCATTGCACACGGGCGCTACACGAGCTTGAGTCGCCTCTGTTAAAAGAAGTGTCTTTGTACGCTATTGCAAAAAAAAAATATACCACATCCGAACGATGACTAAGCGCGCCATCTTTTGATGTCAATTGTCAACTTTGCATATTTATTTAAATACCCATTACATTAAAAAAGGATATATAAAGAAATCGGATAAAAAATTAAAGGTGGAAGCTCAAAGAAAGGACCCAGTTCATTATTTTACCACTAAGACGTCCACAGCTGGACATAGAGCATCTATTAGTTAATAGAAATAATTATAGCTGACGGTAAAGCGGTTAAAAATGAATCTTACTTTGGCAATTGGTTAAATTATATATATATATATATATATATATATATATATATATATATATATATATATATATATATATATAATTTTAACGTCCGCGCCTTTGTTCTAAAATGACGTTTACTTTTTCCGATTTTTTTAATTAAGTATTTGCTTATCTTGACGACGCCTTAACAATGTCCAGTTTTTATGATTACGTTTCGTGCGACCATTTCCTCATTTCTACTCCATATTGTCATCCTCAGGTTGTGTGATTGCTGTATTCATCACATTGAACCTTGAGATCCCATCTTGAGTCTCGTCCGTGCAATACACGCACGTGTGTGACGTGATATCGCTACAGCCGCATGATGGACACTGTTATACAGACCAAGGGTGTCTGTTGTTGGACGGACATCGATGACCGCATCGCTCTTTAGCAACTAACGCCTCGCGGTTGAAATGATAAAGAAATGCTATTTAAGGCACAAGATAAAATCCCATAAAACACCTCCGTTTATCAGCAAACTATGAGACGTAGACAAACATAAATAATCTAAGTTTTCAGAGGTATTAGCTGAACAAATTAAGATGACCAAATAAATCTATTTTCAACCGGTTTAAACCAGTTATTTAACGTCGCAACCGGACTGTTTGTTTAGGAACCGCGTATTTAGCAGATGATCATAAAAATAGTCTTGCATCATCTTAAAAATATCAAAGAGTAGGTATCTTATAACGACACGATAGTAATAAACAATGACGAACTGCAGAATTGAATATATTATTTTTCTTCTTTAAATACCAGTTACTTTAAGTACCAGTATTGGTGTCCTCTCGCTCTCCCCTAACGTATTTATGGGACAGGGAATTATAATCTTATTTATAATATATAATATCCTTAATACATACAGTACCCGGCGATAAACGCACATCGGGCTTTGGAAAGAGATAATCGGCTAATTTCGGCTTCGTAGAGCGCTATCTCTGTCGCACACTATGTGACATTTTGTTTGTCGTATTTCGTGCGACAGAGATAACCCTCTACGTAGCCGAAATTAGCCGATTGTCTCTTTCCAAACGTGATATATGCAATATTTATCGCCCGGTACTGTAACTTTCTGTTTTATTTATTTCACATTGTCTTATTTATTTCACACCCGAAAAGAAACTTGTATGACAGATGCACTTACCTATTCCCTCCAAATAGTGGGGCTGGGCAGGTCAGGTCATAAAATGGATGAGACAACGAGGTACCAAAGTGAGAGGCAGACCTAATGCCAGTTGGGCTGACGAGGTCGAGGCTACTGGTCAAGGGTAGCTCCAAGTTGTCAAAGATGGAAAGCTTTTGAGGAGGCTTTCACTCTATGTGGTCCATAAAAACATGTACAAAATTATCAACAAACTATTATTTAAAATTACTAATTTTAAGTCATTTGTATAGAAAATAAAGCTTCATTATCAATCTCGCAAACTACGGCTTAGTCAATTATTTTAATTAAATAATAATCTCGATTAATAATCTAAAAATCCCCGGCGAGGGTCAGAGGGGCCGTTCCCGCCCCGACATGCGGGTCGTGACGTGAGGACAATTGACCCTAATAAGGAAATAGACATACGCACGGCGGCCCGCACGCTGCCCAATGTCAATCAATACAAACATAGAACTATTTCTTCAAAGATTTTAGTTGATAAAAACCTCCTTGCGGCTTACACGTGATATCGTGAGCATAAAAATAAATATCAATTTATAACACTTGAAATTATCACTAACATTACACTTATAACTTTGAACAGTTTTCACTTTGAACAAATACTCATTACGCTACGGAATACGAGAGATGCGCATGCGCAGACATGCACTGATCCAACCGACGCCACGTCCCAATTAATTAAATAAAGTATAGTAAGCTCATATAACATCGGCGCGACTGCAATGTAAAATCGCATGATTGTTGAAGGTAGACGAATAACAAGTCTTGGGAGGTATATTTGAAAACGAAACGACGTCACAATGCAGTTGTTTCATGAACTGCCTGAGGTTCAAATCTCTTCAGATATTATTACAATATTAGTCGAATATAAGAAGATTCCTTGTAAATTACGTGATGTCAATAACACTAACATACAGGATGATTATTCATAGCTGTAAAAGCTTTAGTGATAAACATATAACTCATTTCCTGTCAATTTATGTGTAGTATATATTTAAATAACAGTTTTCCAAATTTATTAACGTGTTGATAATATAGTAAAATAATTTTTGTTCAGAAATAGAATGAATACATATTAAAATTCTTTATTATTTACCATCTGTCTGTTACGAAAAAAGGATATTATTCAGTAAACTATGAAATATTTATCTGACAAGACTCCTTGGCAGTGATGTCGCTTGCTTATTTTGTTTTCATTTAGGCTATACTTGATAAAATATACATAAATCAATATTGTTAAACTTCTTTAAAAGATGTAGAGTTTTTTCTTGCTTCTTCTCCACAGGTATAACACCTTGCGAAGCAGAATAGAGTCAAAAATTTAAAAATTTAAGAATTAGTTTAAAAAAAAGTTGACGATCAATGAAAGTCTTGTAAGTTTCAATATTCAATAAATCAATTTTATTTATAACTCCATATGAGATCTGATCGAAAACATCACTCCATTATTTTAATAAATAATAAATTAAAATTGTTTTAAATAAATAAATAAATTTCGAACTATTTTTCTGCCATTGTGTGAAATTTCAAACGACCAAGAACTATAGGTCTCACTATATTCAAAATTGAACAATTAGGTAGCGAATTGAGAAAGATCAAATTGATCAATATATAGCACAACTAACTCTTTCTACACAGTAGATATGTTTCTTAGAAAAGTGTGCAAAAATAATCGTATAAAAATATACATGCTACTTTTGAAAATCGTGAAAATAAAAAAAAAAACCTAAATATTAGGGGGACCGTAAAGTAATGTTTCTGTCGACATATTTTACAGAAAAACCGATTGATTTATTACCGCTCCGGCATTGATTTGTATACTAGATGGCAAAAGGTTGTTGATAACTAAGGTTCCGCAAAACAATGAAACCACACAACCATATTGTTGATTAGAAATAAAAACTTGTTAAATATGTAGTCATGTGAATTAAACTCAAGAAAGCGACATTGACTTTTCGGTTCCCCTAATATTTGTTTTAAAAAATTTAATTTAAAAAGAAGTAATTATGAAATTCGAAATTCGTTTTTATTACAAAAAATAAATAAATTAGCGTACAAAGAAAATTCAGTAAATAAATACAAAACATAAAAAATTCAAATTGAAATTGGGAATGAAAATGAGCTTTGCAACTATTAATGGTTACTTAATCACTAGCTGTACTTTTATAACGCACTGTACCAAAAATGTCTAGCACAACTGTCGAGTTAGATATCTAATAGATTAGGCGTTCCCTTGCGGAAGTCATCCTAAGTAAGAAAGGAACTAATATATAGCTACTTCCGCTATGCAGCAGTAGTTGTGCAATGAAGTGCACCGCCCGCCAGCCCGCTGATAAATGCGCGTGCGGCAAACAATGCGAAACACAACTACCACTGTTCGAACAGGCATTTGCATTATAGGTCATAAGGAGTGTTGTTGGCGTGGAATAACTCCACTTATTGGACCGGCGACATGGTTAAATAAGTGCACCGCCCGCCAGCCCGCTGATAAATGCGCATGCGGCAAATAACGCGAATCACACAACCGCCACCGTCAAATCACTCAACACGTGTTTCACCCCTCCACGGGGCATCTTCAGGAGTTATGTTACACCGATTTGAATTGGTGTAATAAATAAATGACGACGTAATCGAATCGTTTGCCGCATGCGCATTTATCAGCGGGCTGGCGGGCGGTGCACTTTGTTGCACGACTACCACTGCATGTGCGGAAGTAGCTAGATATTGGTCTTTTTCTTATTTAGGATGGACTTCCGCAAGGTAACGCCTGATTCTATTAAAGACATGGTTAAAGTCGCGAGAAGTCCCTTGACCTGAACAGGGTAAGACCAGTCATCATGGCGGTCCTTGGTGGGAGGTTATTGACTTAAAGTGACTATCATGCAACACGACGATGATGATTGTTGGCAAAAGTGGTCAGTGTATTTTTAGTAATTGCATAAAGCGTTCTCCCTCGAATACTACATCCATTAAAAAAAAAAGCTAACTGACCTGATCTCGTAGATCGGGCTCGCTGGCTGCGGCAGGCAGGGCCCCAGCCCCGCCGGTCTTATCCGCGGACACATCACCCGCGCTCGCGCTCAACGCGCGCCTTCGCCCCTCCATCTCCTGCTCCCGATCCTTGTCGCCTTTCACGTCCTTCCCCGTCAGCATGTTCTTCGTTTTGGACAGTATGTTCAATGGTTTCATGGTTTTGCGGAACTGAAATATAATGTATTTCATAAACCTTAGCGTTAATTTTTGAAGAAAAAACTAATAAAAAGGGCAGTATCGCCTTTTAGAGAGTGATGAATCTTTACATAGAGGTGATGATACTTTCCTCACATGTTATTAGGGCTGCTATAAAATGTTTTTAGATGTATAAACGTATAGCGAGCCAATAACTAGACGATTACTTACTAAGCAATCATTCAGGTATAATAAACGAGAAAATTAGAAAGAGATAACAAGTGACATGATACACGTCACGTAAATTTTATTTCAAATCAAATTATCATGAGACAGTTGAGTCCACTGTTATTATTAAATACACCTATCCCCCGATTTACACGGTAGATACGTTCCTGAGAAAAACGTGTAAAACGAAAATTAAAAATTTTCAAGTCAACACCGTGTAAATTGAAAAACTTGCAGAAAATGCATAATATCGCTATTTAACAGTTGATTTTTTTCAATATTTTTAAGTGTACACAGAAATAAAAATAAAATGCATTGACAAGTTAAAATATATTTAATATATTACGGAAACACTGTTTTTTTTTATTTAATTACAATATACATTAAACAGAAGAACAAAAAATAAAACCAAAGGTGTTTTATTATCCTTTATCACTGTCAGAAATTACTCTCATTCTTTTTTCGGAATCGAAGGTTCGAATTCACTTTCATCACTCCAAGTTATTTGTGCCGATTCAATGTTTGAAGCAGAAATATTAACATTATGAGAGATGGCAATAAAATCGGTTATTAAAACAAAAAAAAAATATTTGGAAAACCGTGTAAAAGCGAAAACGTGTAAAACAAGTACCGTGTAAATCGGGGGAATTAGTATATTTTAATCACGTAAACATTCTCTATTTGACTGTACTACGAAAGTTAACTCAAGTTTGTTGCGAGCTATAATTAAAGTAAATAAATGATGAAGAAAATATCACGTACCTTGCACTTAACGTTCGCCGGGTGAAGGAACTTGCCGTCGTCGGGGTCGCGCGGCTGCTGGTCGCGCAGGCCCAGCACCAGCATGTCGTCCAGCGAGGCCTGCAGGTGCCGGCGCCGCGCGGGCCGCGCCTCCTCGTGGCTGCGCGACGAGTACACCGACACAGAGTCCGCGCTCGCCTTGCTGTTCCCCGATATCACGGTCACGTTCTCCACCGACTCGTTCGAGTCCGGGGCGTACCGAGACCGCTCCTCGTAAATCTCCACAGAGTTGAATGTTTCCGCCACACGATCTATGTCGTCCATCTCCACGTGGGGTACGAGCTCATAATGTCCCTCGTTCTCTGTATACACCTGGTCGTATACGACTCCATGGAAGCTCCTAGAACTGGTCGGTAGGTTGCCGTACACGTTGTTGTAATTGTAGGTGTCTTCGTCGGTGCGCTGGCTCACGTGGCGAGGTAGCTCGTTAGCGTTCAGGATGACGTCATCCAAATTAAGTGGACGCCCCTGACCTCCGAAGCCGTCGACTACGGGCGTGGTGTTGGATAAGAAGGATCCGTCGGTGTCGAAACTGCTGCAGCCGACCAAGCCCATCGGTCGACGAGGCATTTCCTGCCTGAACCTGCTCGGCGGCGGCTGTTGTCCAGCGAACTCCACTACGAGGATTCTGTCCGCGATGTTCCGGCAGTCGTTGTGGAATCCGATCCCAGAATCGCTGTTACTTGACGTCGTCGTCACCTCGCTGTGGTTACTGGGCTGTGGCGAATTGGCGACAAACTCGGGGGCATCCATTCTCTGATCTTCATGCCTGCACGGTCTTCGGTCCCGCTGGCCTCTGAACACCGGTCTGTTGCACCTAGAAAAGTTTCCTAACGCTGGACTGTCTCCTTTTACTGCCATCTTTGATATCTGCTGCAAATTTGGACTGACGCAATCGTCGGGCGGCAGAGAGTACATTCCTCGTATGACGCCCACCACGTATTCTGCCGAAGGAGGAAATTCTAGACACCGTTCTGCGACGGGGTCCCTAGTGCATACGATCTGGAAATCCCTGGCTTTAGTGACGTGGGCTTCGTGTTCTGCCATTCGCGAGTCGACGGCGAACACGTGGGTACTGTGAGAGGCTTCTGTCTCAGGACCGGAGGCGTCGGCGGCGGTGACGAGGCCGAAGTAACGTCTATCCGCTTCTGATCCGCATCCCGCGTAGACTATGCGTTCACGGGGGTACTGGGCCAGGACTTGTCCGGAGGGGCGACGGAGGAGAAGCGCGTTGGGGAGGACGGAGAGGAGGACAGGCGTTGCAGGTCGCCGCTCCTGGCGGAGCTTCTTGACTGCAGCGCGCACGTTGGCAGGAGCAGCGGCTGCAGTGGCTCGCGGAGTTTCAATAGTCCCCAGGTAGCCGACCACGGCACGACACTCCAGCCGGGCGGCGTGGTTCGGCGTCAGCTGCGCTCGACTCAAATTCTGCAGAATCTCATTGACACCAGACGTGCTCGGAGCCGCATGGCAAGCTGAAATAATTGAGTTTCTTCTAAAGTACTTCACTTTAAGTATCCTTAAAATATTTTCTGAGCATGCATATATAATAAAACATTTCAATAACATATTTCAACATAATCAATAAAGACAAAATGTATTGATTCACATTTTGTTTGTTGTCACATTATCAAAATTTCAGCAGTGTTGATGTTCATTGCTTGACGCAAGGCTCTGCAAATATTTCCAATTGCAGAACTGTTTGGAAATTTCCCGCATTTGGCTTTTTCCAACGTCATTAAGAAGGTAGTCTGTGCATCTGGTAGATAGACTTTCTATGCTGGGCTTGCGGCACAATGTTTATTTGGTCATTCATATATATTTCATTGTACAAACACTAAAATACTGTTTTTTATTTAAATAGTCAACCACATAGAAAGCAAATGCAAGAAAAATTTATTAAGAGAAACATTACACAAGCATTAATGTAATAATTGTAAAAGCAACAGTTAATAAAATACTCATGCTAAATATTAATTGTTTTAATGCCTTTAGATGAAAATATTACTTGTTCACATATATACTCATGTTATGGAGTAAGTCAGTCTAGCCAAGCTGATTTAAATTTGCAATGTATGAAAGCAACAGAAGAGTGTTATCATTGTCATAACTTGAAGCATCTGTAATCTGAGGTTAAATAAGTTAAACATAAGCGAGCCCAATATCCATACAAGCATTACTTAAACTAGAATACTGCACCTAGTCTGATTATGCTGTTTACTATTGCATGAAATGCTTATATATAAGATAATTTATACATTAGCCTCCATAATTTTTATTTACTTATATAAAGAAAGAGGGAAAATAAAAAAGAAAGAAACTTTATTTCTTTTCATTTGTGTGAGTTTCTTGTCATATGCATATGCATAAAAACTAAAAATAAAGGGCCTAGTTGATGAGAGTGTTGAATTTAAGGCAATCTAGGTAGTGGCAATGTCGCAAGACCACTTGCACACCTACCAAGAAATCTTTCTTCTCCTTGGTATGATGTAAAGCTTAAATCTATTCACAAAATGATGCCATTACTAACATATGTAAATACTAATTAACTTAGTCAATGCAATAATACATGTATAATCTCTAGTAAGAATTTGTATTAGGGGGCTCGGAAAGTAATGTCGCTTTCTTAAGTTAAATTCACATGACTACATTTTTAGCAAGTTTTTATTCCTAATCAACAATATATTCATCTTCGTTATCAACAACCTTTTGCCATCTAGTATACAAATTTTTAATGACAGAGCAGTAAACATCAATCGTTTTTCTGTAAAAATTTGTCAACAGAAACAACATTACTTTCCAGTCTCTCTAATAAGATATTTACTACTTGTCATGTCAGCTTCATACTGTCAAGACTCTTGGCAGTTGTAGTGCAGTAGGAAGTAGAATTGATAGAATGTTTTACAATTAGTTATGAAGGGAAAGGGGTCTAGTGGGTGAAACAAAATTTAAATGCACTGCAAAAAAGCCCCTAAACCTTGTAAAACAGTTGCCAACAAGAATCAATTTATCCTTTTGTAAATCCATGAAATTTATAAAAAGCACAATCTCTCCGATTCTGTAAAGTCATTTTCCTTTACTTCAGATTATGTTCACAATAAAGATGTTTGAAAATGAACCGTTCTATTTTTAATTTTTTTTATTAATGCAATAATAAAAAAAATTACAAACCTCACCTACTTTCTTGTTAATTTTTATTAGTAGCTGGTATGTTACAAAACAATGATTATAGGTGATTGTAAAGGTCTTATATAATAAATCTATTTTGACCTAGCAGCCCGTGATGGGTTTGCTAGGATTACTAGAAGAGTTGGGTTGGAGCTAGTAAGGCAAACCCTGATGTAATATGTGTACAGTGCCAATAGCTTCCTAAAACCAGCCCACAGAGATAAGACAAGGCAAGCTATTTTGACTTCTATTTGCTAATTCTATGAATCTTAAAACATATCTAGCATCTCATTCCCTTACTATAATCAATAGGAGTCAACCATCTTTATTTCAACTTTCATGAACATGAACATATAGAAAATGTGTGGTACTACTCAAGTAAAATATGAATGTTAAACTAAACCAGTTAATATCCTATAGATATCAGTTCTCAACAAAATGACCCTTTGAACCAGGGAGAGATTATAATTGGTATAAACAAATTAAGTATTTGGCTTCATTATTATAATGCAAGTTAATGAAGTAAAATTTATACATGTGCTTTAAAATAGCATTGACCTCTTCAAGTTCACAGCCCCTTCCTCTCTGTGAACTCAGCTCTGTTGAAGCTGTAAATTCCCACGGGCACAACAACACAACAGCAACAACATCAACCGAGAATAAGTATTGACCTCATTGTGTTTTAATGAATTGAATGAATTAAGTGTTAAAAATTTTAATGAACAATTATGTGGGTGCAAAGCTGTAAACACTCTGTGCAAAAAGAATTCCCTTTGTTTTGCACATACCTAGATAATTGTGTCCTTACACTTAGGGATCTGTAAGAAATTCATTGAAATTATTATTTATTTATATCTAAGTCGCAAGAACATATGAGGTATGATCAAAAATTATTGTGACTAATTTTATAGCAAACAAAGCATTAATTGTGCATCAAATTTAAATTATTCTCTCAAATTTAAATCATTCTATAAACTTTAACTTTCTAGTATTATGTTTTTAAAAGTTTAATTTAACAGTCATAGAAACATTAGATTATTGCAAGCATAAAGACAATGGATATGTCCAGTATTTTAAATAATTTTAATTAATCAACAACTCTTGCACTTTCAGAGTTTTGAAAAACACACCCGAGGCGATTAAATTATATATCTTATAATATATAAGGCCATTGTTTACATCCTATGGATGCAAGATAAGAATTTTAGTAGTAAATACTTAATTAAATAATATATTAATGTATTTATCATATTAAGCAGTTATAAAATCACCACCATGTATTTATTTATTAATTTAACCCATCACCTATATTTATAAATACAACGAACATATACCATAGGTATATATCACATATTCAATGAAATTCTATATATCATTTTATCAGTAACATACCTGGATGGTGCATCATGGTATGTTGTGGCCTTCTACGTGGAGGCGGATATCTTCTTCTTGTCCTCGCTCTTTCTTCTGGTTCAGTATCCTCCGTATCAGTAGGAGGTGACTCTCTAAGTGCTACACTTAGTGATATCGCACCAGGAGCCGCAGCTACCATTCTTGCCACCGACGCATGAGGAGCTCGAGCCACGCTGGTGCCATCCACTGCAAGTAGAGCATCACCGGCCCGAAGTCCTGCTCGTTCAGCCGGACCCCCAGCGGCTACTGCAGACACTATACATGGCCTCTGACCAGCGATAGTAAAACCAAAGCCACCGGACCCACGAGCCACTACAACACGACGCTCTGCTGTGCGAACCAGAGCCGCGCGACGTCGCCTTCTGCGCTGTTGTTGAGGTACCATTTCAGATCGATATTTCTCAACAGTCATTCAAATACACTCGAAAAAATTGCATGATAAAATATAAGAATGTAGTTTTAAATGAAACTACACTATCTTAAATAAGTTTTCAATATAATAAAAACTAGAAAAACTAGAATTTAGAAGTACACAAGAAAGTTTCGAGGTCTTTGTAACTGACGTTTAGAAAGTTTGAGTGCATTTTGCGTTCGGTACAGTAAAGTTTTTTAAACTGAACATTGTAACGATTAAACATACTTTTAATTATTTTAAATTTATATTTTTTCAAAATTACAATCAAATACATTCAATTAATTTTCCTTCGAATCACAATACATTTTATTTCTAATATCGCTGGAAAAAATATTTATTTAAAAAGTGGGAGTAATAATTTTTAAACTTGATATTAATTTAACTAATATCTTAATGTTTATCATGATTATTTATTTGCCAATGCTTTTATTTAAGTAAAGATTGAAAAACATTTTTATTTTTTAGATTTTCGTTTATGTGCATTTGGTAAAACGAAACATAAATATTTGAAAGCTCATTGCTAAAAGTTGACAAACTTCGGAACTGTCAGTGTCATTTCAAACCCACGTTGTGTTTATTAGGTTTATCGGTAAAGTAATCAAGTCGTATTAATTGTATGATAACTAAGAAAGAACATAATTAGTGTTGAAATACATAAATAAACATCGTAAAAATGGCTGTAAGTATTTGGTTTCAATTATTAAGTTTTGTTATTTATGTTATTATATGTGATTCTATATAATATTCTTACAAATTACAGAAAAAAGGCAAGGTTAAAATTAGTAAAGTGAAGAGAAACAATCAGACGACAAATAAGATGAGGAAACAGGGCAAGTTACGTCTTCAGCGTCACAGACAGAAGGTACAGAAACAAAAGCAACCGTCAAATCAAATTGAGCAACCAGTATACAGCAGTGAGAGCGAGTCCGCATCTGGAGATGAGTGGGCGGACATGCTGGACGAAGAGGAGCAGAAGTACATAATGAATCGCCTTGCCAAACAACCACACCTACTGACAAACGTGCCCGAAGAAGATAAGAAGGAACAAAGGTAAGTAATAAAATAAAAATGAGGTTTCATACACTTTGATGTATTGTCATGGTGGTATATAACAAGTACTTTGTGTTCTCTGTAAAACTGTTTATTATGAACAAATTACATATTTCCACATCAATACATGGATATATACATTTTGAAAGCTTTGCTATACAGTCTGAATGATATAACAAGCACTGAAGGCAGATACAGGCAAAATGTGGTTGATGACCCTTTTTCAGTCTCCCTATTTGTTTAGAACAGGTTGAAATATTTTAAGAAACTTGCCTACAAAAGCATACTGTAAATTTGTATTTAATAAATATCAATAGATACATTTGCTCTTGATTGACAGTTAATGTGATAAGCAATGTTCCTTAGAATAATCTTAATTCCCTTTTTATATTATCCTGATTGATTATTCATTCCAGTTATAATTCACTTCCATTAGAATGAAATTCCGTTCCCATATAATAGCTTATTTGAACTTGAAATACATGGCTACCAAGATTCTTATTAAACCTTGATCTAGGAGCCACTAGCAAAATTGGAACAATTGGTGCATCAACCCCTGTATCCTTTGGACATACCCAAAGAAAAATATTGGAAGTATTGAACTGTCTAAACTTGTTGTTTGGAAAATTATTCTTTATCCTCCTATATAAGTCAATACAAGGAAAAATTTTACAATAGACAGACAGCTAGAGTTTGCTATTAAAATGAAATGTTTATTAAAGATTTTGTTATTATCCAGCTTCTTATGAATAATCCACAGTAAACCTAAAAAGCGTAAGAGAACAAACATACAGCCAACATCATCAGACATAGCACTGAGCAGTGACAGTGGTGCAGACACTGATTTGGATAATAGTGACATGGAAGAGAAGTACGAGACAGAATTGGCAGAGCGTCCTGTGAAAAAACTTCGTGCTCTGCTACCGATCAAAACTAAAGAAGGAATTCTGGAAAGAGCTGAAGAATGTGAAGGTGAGATACTAATCTATTTAACTACTGATAATACAAACCTTCTTTTACCGCATAGACAAATTCTGTTATTGTGATGTCATTTTTCATTTATATACTTTGCATTTCTCCTGTTTGGCAGGTACATTACAATTTTGGATAATGTTTTTCAGATATATTTCTTTTTCTTTCTCTCATACATCATAAAATGTTTCACTCCACAAGCTTTATTGTCATTCAACCATTGCCTTCATCCTTCTTCTCTATTCTCAAAGTATTACAGATTATTTATCACATTATTGTTTCCTGGTTTTGTGTTTTGACTTTTGTATCTTACATTATTTTTATGTCTTACGAACGGGTCAGCCCTTGACTAAGTGCAATACGGTCTGGTACACCCTAAGTCAACAGAAGCATGGGGGACTCCCCGAGGACTTGAGTGAGATGGTATTTAGAAATCAATCAAGTTTGAAGCTGCTGAGATCTTTTTCTTTACAGTACCTAAGATTAGGAAGTTATACCGTTTTCAAGGCTCCATAGAATTAGGGGTAACTGTGCATGTATCTACAATAAATTCTGTAACACCTCAGACATTTATTTAAACCTCAAAACTTATTTTAATTAGAAACAGATTCTGAAGAAGAGAAGACAGAAAAAACAACAGAAGAAAATGCAGATGAGGAATCTCAGAATGAAGAATCTGATTCTGGCATGGAGGGTACAGCTGAGGAGGTGGAACCTTCAGAGGATGTTGTAACCACTGTGCAGTTATTGGCTGCGAGGAGGGACAAGCTTAATCAAGAGAAATTGAGGATTGGAGCTTTGTGTTCATCTTTATTAGAGAATCCAGAGAAAAAGGTAATTTTTATTTATCAATGCTTTTGAGTGATCATTTGAAGTTTGTTAGTAAAATTTTAGTTTGGACTAAGTGCTCTCAGCGCCCTGCCCCCTTCAAACTATAAAGGTAAGTTATTAGTCTAACTTGTTAGTTTAATAGCTAATGAGCTGGCAAAAAGAAGTGTGAGCTTAGCACCCGTGCATGCAACAATGAATGCTCGTGCAAGGTAGGTGCAATCTTTTTTTATACTAAAGATTGCTATAAACACAAACTCTTATCGAATGATATGGAAATATTTTGCAAGAACTAAGTATAAATGATGCAGTCAAAATTTTATTTAAAAAACTTTTGTATCTCGCTTCATCTATTTTTTTCCTAATATTTAACGAACTGCCTGAATCATCATTATTCCAGCCTTTGGAAGTGCACATCTGAACACAGGACTTCCCAATAGATTTCCAATAGCTACAGCTAGAAGCGGCCAGTATCAACAACCAATAGTTCATATATAAGTCAAATTCATTTAAATTATTTTCCTTTCAATTTTGAAATATTCAATTTCCTTATATTATGTGCGTCATATAAATTTGATTTGAACATATGTTACTATCAATAGTTGTTAATTTCTGGTTAAATTTTTCAGCTGAAAAATCTGTACCCAATCCTGTACCTGATGGAGGAGCATCTCAAGGACGGCACCCCGAACCTGTTATCTGTGCGAAAACTGGCTGCCATCTCCGCTGCCGAGGTATTCAGGGACATTCTGCCTGATTATGCAATACGCCATCAGGACTATTCAGATGTGAAACGTATGTATTCCATCTTTTTTAACATAAATTGCCTTTAGTAGATTTCAAATTTTTATTTTGACCATTGACTTTCCGGTGACAGCGATAAGAGAATCTAACTATGAAGTACATCTTTACTAGTTAAAACATCATAAAGTTGATGTTTTTATTGAACTTAACTCAATTAAGTTCTCATTATTCTCATCATAATAGCGAATAGGCCTGCCCAAAGATCACCATTGACCAATCAAGCATTGCCCGCATTTAGCTACTTCCCACAACCTTTGACTATTCCATCGGCGCAGCTTGTGCAAAGGTCTATCCACACCCTGTCCACCAGCCTATGTTTTAACCACAAGCATCACAGAACTGGAGGACTATGACCATTCTCATAGTGTGGGTAATGTCAGTTATTTAGACATCTAATAGAAGCACTATGAATGCAACATCCAGGAGTGGACATTATACAGCTAAAATAATGAATGATGTTAGCTAATCGGCGTTAACAGTTTCATCTAGCTTGAGGTGTTAGAGCGCTAAAGACGCGTAGCCTAGACCTGATTACAAGAACTGGTCCAATGACTCTAAGTCCCATGGCTCGGTCCAGCCACGGTTCCTGCCATTACATGATTTATCATTGGTTTTTCAAACGACCAAAGCCATCAAACTATTAGATCACTAAGCTGGATGTTCCTCAAGTATCCCCTCAGCTTGGGCTTTCTCTCGAAGCACATTTAGCCTAGATCTAGATTAGTGTATAGAATATTTTCTTTTAATAATACATGAGCGTGAATTGCTCTAACTACTGTGTGAAGGTTTTAAAGTGATCTTAAAAGAACAAGTCTAAGCTTCTCAGATTGGTACTTGTTTGGAACCCTCATACTTTGTGAAAGAAGATTTTGAATAACAAGTCTGAGCTTCTTGTTGTCTGACCTTTAAGTTGAAGGATCTTCGTAGGATATAACAAGTTTACATTGAAGTTTATATTGTATTTCACTATTTTCAGTAAAAAAGGATACATTGGCTTTGTATAAGTTTGAAAAAGAGTTATTGCTGTTCTACAAGAGATACCTTCAGCGGCTGGAGAAGATTGCCATTGTTTTGAGACGAAAAAGAGGTGACAATAGGTATGTCATGTATTATGGAGATTTGGTTTAGCATATAATACATGCACACATGTAGCTATGTATACACAAAAATATGTTGCTGAGACCACATTTCAGAAGATTTTTTAAGATAGAAAATTTATAATCTTGTCATGTCTTGTTGGGGTATGAATAGCAACGCATTGCCAACATAGACAGAATTTTTACTAATAATTATGTAGCATACAAATATATATGTAGAGAGAGAGTATATGTGGTATTAGTATGTATGCATATCTTACAAAGCACGAGCTATACAACCCTCTAAACAATTAACACAAAACCCTACGATCAGAAGTGCCATGATCATGTGACCTTGAAGTTATTTATAGATTTTCGTGTACGTTCTCGGAAATTCTAACCGAGTACTTTCTCGAACTTACTAGAACCTTCTCCGTAGTGTAAATAGGTGTACTCCCCATGTCGACAGGTCAGTGTTGTTTTTCGAGTTATAATATTAAGATCTACGATCGGTGATACAATGTGACTATTTGGCAAGTTATTTGAACTGCTATCTTATGCGATTTGGAAGCATAGTTTGGACTAAGCGAAAGTATACTTTGTGTTAAAGTAGGGTGACCATCTGATTTGTGAATAAAGGACTCCTTGTGAACCAGTGGTGTTTCATATCGAGTCAGAACCCACAGTATGTAACAATATTTAAATGTATGTGGTATGAATGTCTTGAGTTTTCGTAATTGCTTATCAACCTGCTTATCAGCCATAAAGCCTATTCAAAAAGAAAAATTATTCCGTTCAGATATATATATATAGTTTTTAATATTTCGAATCAATCAGACAAATGGATGAGTCAGCCCGGAGCCTGGCGCTGGTGGGGCTTCGCAGCATGTGCTCGCTGCTGACGGCGCGGCCCCAGTTCAATTACGCTGGTAACATCGCGCAGAGCGTGGTGCCGTTCCTCGCGTGCCACCAGCCCGACGTGCGTGCCGTGGTCTCCGACTGCTGCTCCCAGGTCTTCGCAGAGGACAACAAGGGCGAGATTACTTTAAAGGTATAATTTATTAAAATAAGGTTCTGCAACACTGTATCCAAAGAAGTTTCATGTCATTTACAAAATATAACTTCAACTATACTCATATTTCTACATTTAATTCGTAATTGGTTAAATTTTTTCCAATATATCCATCCATTTCTATCTTAAAATTTTTAGTATTCATTATTTTTGTGAGTACATGTTCATATAGAAAAGAATAAATGGAAGCTTTTGATAAGCTGTTTGAGGCCTACATAAGTATATATTTATTATTAGTCTGTTTTCAAAAAATTATAAAATATATTACAGTGATTATTTGTTATATGAGAGGTATGGTGACATCATAATATCTATTTCAAATAATAGAGCAGCACCTCGTTCTACAAAAAAATCATATTTTAGACATATACTTAAATACAATTGTTTCATATGCATAAATATTTCAAAAAAGATATTAATTTGTTGCAAAATATCCTATGCAGTTTTATGCATGTCACGGGTATGACTTTAATTTGTGTATTGGTTACAATAAGTATATGTTGGTTACAGTTTGTGTATATTGGTTACAATTAGTGTGTTTTGGTACAGTTAGATTGTATTAATTACAATTAGTGTGTTTTGGTTACAGTTAGTGCGTATTGGTGCAGTGATGATGAACGCCAATTCATTGCTAATCGGCCTCTCTAAACTTTTATGTTTATATTACATCTTCACGTTAACAAAATAGACCCATATTTTTGTCACTAACATTGGCCATGCCCATTGACAAATTAGATTATAGAAAATTAGAAAGCAGTGTTAATAAGGACATTATGAAAAAACAAAGTTGTCCTTTGTCAATTTTGAAAATAAATTCCCAAGACCGACAATTGACTTGAGTGTATTGTAATATTAATTTTGTATGTTTAACATCAATCAATATAAACGCTAATGATACCATATAAGTGGAAGCTTGTAATGAGCAATTGTCACAAACAATTGTCGTATCTTAAAATTTGTTATTAGTTTGTAAGCTTTCTGTAAAATAAAGTAAATAAATACTGCACATAGTAAAATTTACTTGTTTTCTTGTCTGATTTGCAATAAGAGTTATTTTTTTTTAACGCGAATATTATTTAAATTAAGCTGACATTTTTTTCCAGATAGTCCGCTTGATAAACCAGCTGGTGAAGAAACGTGGCGAACGGCTGCATCCATCAGCGCTGAGCTGCCTACTGGCGCTGCGGATCCGCGACGTGGACCTGGACGCGGAGGCTGACCTCAAGCACAAGAAGAAACAGGAGCAGAAACACAAGAAGAGAATTGTCAACTTATCGAAGAAGGAGAAAAAGGTACATTTATTACATTATGTAATTAAATCAAGATATACTCCTGCAAGGTACAGGCCTTCCCCAGACCTGTCTAGAAGGATATACCATAATCGCTTAGCAGCCGGGTTGGTGATCGCAGTGTGATATTATGGTACACAGAGAATGCTGCTGTCCATCATCTTGAAATTTTTTTGTGAGCAGTGGCAATTCTATATAATTAAAGCATAGTGTGGATTATATAAGATTGTATCCTGGGATTCGAATCCGCGACCCAGAGCAAGGGTAGTTTACCATGGTAACAGTTTGAGGAGACCTTTGCCTGAATGTGGCACACAGAGTTGAAAGCAATACCAGTAATTGCCGTTATGATGGGCGACGACAACCTTCGCCCATCATTCCTATCTTTCGCTCGTGGGGTGGCTAATAACAAAAAAAAACTGTATACAATAAGGTACTTAATAAACTCTGCACAAAATAAATTGTTAACTAATAATAAGAAATAGAAAAAGAAATGCGTAATAAAGAATTAATAAAGTAAAATAAATGTGTAAATAAAGATAAAATAAATGTAAGATAAAATTAAAGAATAAAAATAAATAAAATGTACGTAGCCACCTTAGAGTAAGAAGATGATGGAAGAAAGGCGAGGAAAGAAAGAAGGTATAAAAGAGCAAAACGAAAGATATTGTGAAGGACAAAAGTAAAGAATGAAAGATATTGTGACGCGTGAAAGAGAGTGATAAATAAAGAAAAGACTGAAAAAAAAATTGAACAATAAAGTCCCTAATCCCAAAAAGTTAGGGGTACGAGAGGCTTCCAATAGCGGGAGCCATTAAAAAAAATACCAGTAATTGGCTGTTAAATGTGTGCGGCAACTGCAGTATCAATACACAAATATATAAGGGATCACTGTAAACAATCAAAACTGGAAGTAATATATATAAATAGAGACTTAAGTAGGTTGTATATCATAGTGACTATTTATAATGCTATACCTGTTAGAGAATAATTAAATTAATAAATAAATAAATTGTCAGCGAGCGAAGAAGTTGAAGGAAGTGGAACGGGAGCTGCTGGAGACGGAGGCGCGTGAGAATAGCGAGGCACGCCAGAAGCAACTGACCGAGGTCACCAAGACAGTTTTCCACATCTACTTCCGCATCCTGAAGACATCGCCCAAGTCCCAGCTGCTTGAGGCTGTTCTCACCGGACTGGCCAAGTTAGTTATATTATTATTTATCTTGCTACTAATTAATTTCCTGATAAAACTCTTGATAAACTACTTTAAAATTGTCTTTTTTATATATGTCTCCTGTTTATGGGAGCACCTACTTCCCCTGTATTAGGTACATAGGGAATATTTTAACAATTTTTTTTTCATCATATTGTTTGCTTTCTCTTTTTTTCTCTTAAAAATCTTTGATTTGTAGTCCTCCCATCAGAATACAGGTTAACAATTTGTTCTGTTTTGCTTTATTTACTTTGTTTTATTATTGCATTCTTTTATGATATTATTATTACTTTCCTATTTTCTTTACATTTATCACAGATTTAAGTATTTATTTTGACTATTGTTACACACTATTGTTTTTTGTTTTGTCTACTTGTGCTTTTTAATTGTCTCTCCTATTACCATTCTGTTGTATGTCAACATACCTTTGTTGCCGATTACATATGTGAGTAATAAATAAATAGGTTCACGCACGTGATCAACGTGGAGTACTATTCTGAGCTGGTGTCGCTGCTGGCGCGCCTGTCCACGGACGAGGATCTGCCCGCGCGCAGCCGCCTGCTGTGCTCGCGCGCCGCGCTTGCCGTGCTGGCGGCTGCTGGCGACGCCCTCAACCTTGACCCCGCGCACTTCCACGCGCACCTATATGCGAACTGCCTCCACGTGCACGCAGGTGTCTATTCTTATTTACTTCATTTTATATCATCATATCAGTCGCTGCAAGGCATCGGCTTTCACCAAATATCGGCACAATGACCAGTCTTGTGCTGCCAGCATCCAGCAACTTGAAGTGAGACGAATAGGAGGCTTACCCATGTGGTAATACCTACCAGAAAAGTTATTCCTGCAGTATTTAGATTAAAACTAATTTATGTGCTGTTCCTTCACAGGCGGGACGTCGGAGGATGCAAGGATAATCATAGAAGCCATCAGTCAGATTTGTTCCCGAGCGCGGAGCGTATCCAGCGAGGTGCTGCAGGCCTTCGGTAAGCGGCTGGCCACGCTCGCGCTGCAGCTGCCCCACAACTCTGCGCTCGCCTGTCTTCAGCTGCTGCACAACTTGATGCAGGTGAGATCACCTTCCTCCACATACGGCTATAGGACATACTTTAAAAATTCATACTTCTGGGTTTATATTACTATATATAACTTGAATTGACTTTTTGTATGACGTCACAGACGACTAGTAGGTCTGCATCGATTGGTCTACTACCAGTTGGTCCCAAATCTTCGCATCTGACACACACTGCGTTGTTCAACACACCTACCTTTGTTCTGTTATTGCTGTCTCTCTCACCCTCTCTGGCCTTATAAATATGTAACATATAGAAAAATGTATTTTTATTAACTGGTTAAACATAAAATTGACGCAAGGGGCCGGGATTTGTCTAATTTTCTAAGATATCGAATCTATACCTATATAGCCCAGTGGATTTCCAAGCTTACATAGCAGTGGGCAGACCCACTAGCGCGCAAAACAGATGGATTCGGAGGTATATGGTTCTGGAACGGAGACTACAGACCATGAAACCCAATGTAGAATGTTCACTCATGAGGTGGACAGAGACAATTTTGATAAGGTCATTGAAAAACTGAGTATAGGCCACTTCCAACCGATCGTATTGTAAATCTATGAAGGAAGCGAATGTCCAGTTGTGTAGATGTTATGGTTTGAAATATAATCTATAGAAAAAGTTAAAAATAAGAATAAGTGTAAACAATAAAGTAGCAAATTAAGCAAAATAACGATGAAATGTATATACAACAATATGTTTAAAATAAAATGAAGAAATGTAAAACTCAGGAATGAGGGGGAGATGAATGATATCGAATGAAAGAGAAAAGCAGAAGAAATGTAGAAAGCAAGACGATGTACAACAGACTATAAGAAGAATGCGCTAATAAAAGTAATGTGGAAAAAAATTATAAAATGAAATAAAACTACCATCTCTTTCCCAAAGGTAGGGGAACGAGAGGCCCCCAATAACGGGGGAAATTAAAACAAAAGCGCTCTCTGACGTGGGATTCCCCTGTTCGACGCGCCGCTGACGATGACGTATTGTAACTCCAATAGTTTCTGGATTAAGGGTTATCTCTTATGTTGCAGTCGAGCGCGGCGGTGCAGTCCCTACTGGACACTGAGGAGGGCGTGGGCGCTGGTCGATACGACGGCGCGCTACCATCGCCAGCGCACTGCTGCGCCCGCGCTGCTGCTTTTCACGAGCTGTGTGCACTGCGACGCCACCAGCAGCCAGCCGTCGCGCGCGCCGCCGCTGCCCTGCTGCGACGCACCAGCCCCACCAACATGTACGTAACCCTACCACGACACTCCTTACATGGTCGATTCCTACAAAAACCTCTAATATGGTTACTCAGTGTAGTTTTAATATTAATAACGCGTTATTAAATATACCCCCTATTGTCGGACAAATATTGGGTTACACTATCCCTATCTTACTATGTATTGATCGACGTGGTTCCGGCATGAACCCCAACAGATGGCACCACAACAAAAAATTAAAATCCAGTCATAGTGTTAACCCTTTTGTTGCGAACAGCGCCTTCAGGCGTTCCGCTGTAGACACTTTCTCAGCGAACAGTGCCTTCTGCCGCTCGCCTATAGACATTTTCTCAGCGAACAGCGCCTTTTGGCGCTCCACTATAGACGTTTTTTCTCGGCGAATACCGCCTTCTGGCGCTCGCCTATAGACATTTTCTCAGCGAACAGCGCCTTTTGGCGCTCCACTATAGACGTTTTTTCTCAGCGAATACCGCCTTCTGGCGCTCGCCTATAGACATTTTCTCAGCGAACAGCGCCTTTTGGCGCTCCACTATAGACGTTTTTTCTCAGCGAATACCGCCTCCTGGCGCTCGCCTATAGACATTTTCTCAGCGAACAGCGCCTTTTGGCGCTCCACTATAGACGTTTTTTCTCGGCGAATACCGCCTTCTGGCGCTCGCCTATAGACATTTTCTCAGCAAACAGCGCCTTTTGGCGCTCCACTATAGACGTTTTTTCTCAGCGAATACCGCCTTCTGGCGCTCGCCTATAGACATTTTCTCAGCAAACAGCGCCTTTTGGCGCTCCACTATAGACGTTTTTTCTCAGCGAATACCGCCTTCTGGCGCTCGCCTATAGACATTTTCTCAGCGAACAGCGCCTTTTGGCGCTCCACTATAGACGTTTTTTCTCGGCGAATACCGCCTTCTGGCGCTCGCCTATAGACATTTTCTCAGCGAACAGCGCCTTTTGGCGCTCCACTATAGACGTTTTTTCTCAGCGAATACCGCCTTCTGGCGCTCGCCTATAGACATTTTCTCAGCGAACAGCGCCTTTTGGCGCTCCACTATAGACGTTTTTTCTCAGCGAATACTGCCTCCTGGCGCTCGCCTATAGACATTTTCTCAGCGAACAGCGCCTTTTGGCGCTCCACTATAGACGTTTTTTCTCGGCGAATACCGCTTTCTGGCGCTCGCCTATAGACATTTTCTCAGCGAACAGCGCCTTTTGGCGCTCCACTATAGACGTTTTTTCTCAGCGAATACCGCCTTCTGGCGCTCGCCTATAGACATTTTCTCAGCGAACAGCGCCTTTTGGCGCTCCACTATAGACGTTTTTTCTCAGCGAATACCGCCTTCTGGCGCTCGCCTATAGACATTTTCTCAGCGAACAGCGCCTTTTGGCGCTCCACTATAGACGTTTTTTCTCAGCGAATACCGCCTCCTGGCGCTCGCCTATAGACACTTTTTCTCAGCGAACAGCGCTTTCTAGCGCTCGGCTATAGACATTTTCTCTCGGCGAACAGCGTACATTTGTTTTACATTATCGTGGCAGTAATTGCATGATCATTGTCATTAATTTGTTTATTATTAACGCGACAGCTGCATACGCTACCTGTGCCGATATTTTATCACATAAGCAAATACAATTATTCTTCAATTTTGCCCCTATCATTGATAAATGGCTGCGTAGGCGCTTGGCAGCGAAATGGTTAAACATCGCCGCGCGTATTATAAGACTGCTGGTGTTATGATTTTAATAAGCAAATTAAGAAACAAGGAAGCAAGTAGCTCCTTGAGGAATAAATTAAATCCTATGGGGCTGCATTGTTTCATTTGGTAGCCAATAGGACCGTTCCTCAATTTACACCAAGTGAGGACACAATAGCGAAGGTACACTTTTCATATTAGACAACTTATGACTCCTGACGTCGATAATATTCACAGCTCTCAGTGTATACAGATATCTATTTCTTTTTGAAAAAATACAAGGAAGGAGAGGCCTATTCCTTGAAGTGGACGACCGGCTGAAAAGAATAAGAGATTTTAAACTTCTCTCATTATTATTCTTGTAACTTTCAGGAGCCCTCTAAAAATCTACGAGGAGTATGACGGGTCACAGATGGCTTTCAAGCCGGCCATACCGCCGCCCAAACGCACAGAGCCCAGCGGCAAGCGGCCAGCGCACACGTGGGCGTGGGCGAACGCGGACTTCAAGAGCCACTGCCACTCCGTTGAAGAAAACGTGCAGTTGACTTTGACTGATAATATAATCAAATGAAACCACTTTGTTTTTTTTTAAATGTTATTATTAAACTAATTTAAAGTGCATATTTCTTTTATTTAACTTAGTCTTAAATGTAGAAAATCTGACGTATATATTCACTTCTGAACGCTATATATGTTTAAATGGATATTAAAATTGTTTAGTTCAGCTAGTCGACAACAGATGGCACTACGTGTTTTATATACAGGGTGTCCGGTAATGAATAGATAACCTTGAAATGTCTTATAGTACAACTTATACGGACACAACAACAAAACGGACGTTTTGAAGAGAGACAATTCAATTTAAAAAATGTTCCCATATTACAAATTTTGTTACTTAGTCAAATTTTCTCCTTTTCTACATTAATGGTAATAAGTCACTATTTATGGAAGATACATTTATGAATTATACCATTATAAAATCTACATGAAACCGACATTATTTTAAAATTATTGGCCACCCATACATTCATATATTTTTTTCATACCCAAGAGGTTTGAGCTTCGCTTTAATAATATTTTTTGCATGTTTTTCAGAAATAAATTAATTTGCGAATTTCTTTAAGTAAAAACTGCAAAAGTTATTCATACTGTTTACTTTTTATCTATTAGCACAGTTAGTGTATAATAATAAAATAACAAAAAACCAATAGAAATCATTCATTTTTGGTCATAGTGTTCAAGACAGTAAAATAAGACAGAAAAAAATCGACTTTTCTTTAAAAAAAATATATCAAAGGTACTACTTGTGATATATTATGTTTCATTTTTTTTTCAAAACGGACATAAGTTGTACTATAAGACATTTCAAGGTTATCCATTCATTACCGGACACCCTGTATATATATGTATGGTTTTCGTTCCATACAACTTATGTGAGCAAATGGTTTCTTTGGTGCAATTTATTGCTTTAACAGTGAAAAGTTTTTAATATAAATTACTACTGCGCATATAATTTCCACAAGCTATCTTAGACCTTCAGTTTCTTAGTTTTACATCTAAAATTAAAAGTATAATATTAAATAGGTCTAATATGTAATATCAAAGATTTTGATTCGTCAAAATGAGTTGAACTTGGTCCGTTGACTCATTTGAAGGATTGATATTATATGGCGGTGATCTTTGCGTGAGGCTTATGCCTTGTTGCAGACGTCTTGATGATGAAGACACTTTAAACCACATCACGTGATGCCATGGGATAATAACTGTGGAATTAACATATTTTTACAATGGTAATTAAAATATCGACCACGGTGATCACAGCGTGTGTTGTGCACACTGCCGGATGCCGGCTAAGACGAGCTGTGCGCGCTTTTCGTGGGCGGATCGCAACACGTGCCCCGCCTCCTCTCGCTTCGCCGCGATGTACTCCCTCATCTCCGATAACTTGCTTCGCCAACTGAAATTATTTAATGGAATCAGGCGTTACTTCGCGGAAGTCCATCCTAAGTAATAAAAAGACTAATATTTAGCCACTTCCGCACATGCAGTGGTAGTCGTGCAATAAAATGCACCGGCCGCCAGCCCGCGGATAAATGCGCATGCTCCAAACAATGCGAATCACACAACCGCCACCACCAACTCACTCAACACGTGTTTCACCTCTCCACGCATCTTCAGGAGCTATGTTACACCGATTAGTGCCAAACACAGAGTCTGTGCGCATTTATCAGCGGGCTGGCGGGCGGTGCATTTCATTGCACGACTACCACTGCATGTGCGGAAGTGGCTAAATATTGGTCCTTTTCTAAATGAAATTATACCCCCACTCAACAACCTCAACCAAGTTTATTTAACACTAAATATACCGTTATGGGTCAAAATGACCCATTTGGGTTCATGTTATTGATTTTGAAAATTTTGATATCATATCTTTTTGTTACTAATCAGTCTACAGCTATTACAGTTATTAAATTTAATTTTTATTTCCTTCCTAAAAACTTATTTCACACATTCAAGCAGGAAACAAAGTCAGGTCATTTGACCTATTATGGTAGTAATAAGTACTTAATAAGTGTTGGTATGATTAGTGTTAAACATACAAATAGCACATATCTATGCGGGAGACATGTGCCCAGCAGTAGGCGTTCTGCGGCTGAAATGAATAAATGTAAGTGTTCACTCACGCCTCATCCTGCTTCTCCCAAAGCTCTAGCTCGCTGGCGACTGCTGCGTGTTCGATCTTCGCGGAGCTGATCTCCTCAATCCGGCGATTCATCAGCTCTTCCTCGCGGCTCCAGGCCGCCGCTTCCTCCGCCTCTATCGCTTCTTCCTTCTCCAGCGCCTCCTGCTCGCGCTCTATCGACAACTTCAGTTCCTCGATTTCTTTCTGTTGTGTCATATAAAATAATGATTAATGGAGGCTGACTGGGTCATTTAAATCCCCTTTACGTTTTTGTTTTTTAAACGTTTTTTGTATGTTAGTTTTGTTCTGTCTGTCTAGTCACATATTAGTCAACTGTTACCTAGTTTTATAAAATTATAATTAAATTATTTATCATTTTTATTTATTTATTCCGTTTATACTGTCCACAAGCTCGCCAAGAAATGTACCGTATATTCATAATAGCCTATGGGAGTCGCCTGGCGCCTCCGCGGTCCCGGAATACGTCCCACTTGCACACATATGTACATACACACACTGACACGCATGGACACTTCCGTTCAGGAACTTAATTTACTTTTTTATTTGAAAATAGCGTGTGTACTTTATATTCCTGTAGTTTCATTATTTATTTTTATAAGTCAAATAATTATACTTGTGCATATTTTAATTGAGTTATTTTAATTTTTCTTTATTTATTGTGTGTGGTGAGGAGTGCCGGTGTGCGAGAGAGTGTGGGAGTAATATAGCGTTATACGTGTGAGCGAGAGGTACGGGGGAGCGAGAGCGTGGCGTGTATTGTGTGTGGGTTGACATAACATCTTGCTTTTAAGCGTTGCGTATCGGATGTGTATCATGTGAACTGGTTGAGCAAAGCGTGCTGTGTATGTGAAGTGTGTGTGTGTATTGTAAGGGGAGGGGGGCGGAGACCTCGCGCTGCTGGTGGCGGCGCGCGGCGTCTGCGCGGTGCGCGTTGCGTCGCGCGCGCTCAGCGCCCAGCGCGCCGGAGCGCTGCTGCAGCGCTGCTACGCTCGCCGCGATCTTGTCCGCGCACGACGCGCTCATCAGCTCGCTGATGAACAGAAATTGCTTTATCCTTGACGGCAACACAATGTATGTAAAATAAACAAAACATGACCAATATAGCTGTTTAGAGTTCCAACGTCGAGATTCTTGGGTTATATTCAATATATACTAACTGAAGTGATGAAAGTCAACTTCTAAAGCAGGGCTTCTTAAACTATGGGTCGCGACCCCAAATGGGGTCGCGTAGCAATATTCTGGGGTCGCGAGAGATTTTAATGTCAAATATTTATATATACCATTTCATAACACCACTAGAGTTGGCGGAATACAGTGGACTTGCAGCATCTAGACACGCGCATTTGTTGAAGGTTTTAAACTAATATAAATACAATTTTATATTTTTTTGTGCAATTTTAAATTTTAGATTTTTGTATGTTTCAAAACGAATTCTAAAACTATCTATTTTTATACGTATATTGTTACGTAATAAATAAATCATCGAAAAATATTAAATTATTTTTCTTTTATATTTGTATAGGGTCAAGAAACTCGCAATCATAAATGGGGTTGTGAATGACAAAAGTTTAAGAAGCCCTGCTCTAAAGCATCATAAGAAATTGAACAACTATCTTTGGCAGGTGTTAGATTAAAGCCGATTCAACCGCATTGGAAGTGTGTCGAGAAGGCATATTTCCAACAGAAAATGTCCTAAGAACATTATGAGGATTAAGGTGAAAGGAACTAACTTCTCGTCGATGGCGAAGTCGGAGAGCTCTGGGAACTGGGCGGCCAGCTGGATGAGGCTCTGCTTGTACTTGACGCAGTCGTACAGCGTCTTCTGCTGCCACGTGGCCAACTCCATCTCCTTGCTCTGCACCATCTGGAACCAGCACAGGCCGGTATCAAATTAGATGTATAAAGGATTATGTATTACTGAATCATAATAACGGAATGCTGCTGGGGCCTAAGGGATGGACTGGAGACTAGGGAGCGGCAAGCGCTGATGGTGTCCAATCACAAGGAGGACATATGACCTTGTTAAGGTACGGAAGTCGCGTGATGATGAAGCTTTAATAATAAACTTGAGTCAAATATATTGCTGGTGTCTCAAAAAAAATTGTACATCGCCTCTTAATATTACTTGAAATGTGATTAAGACAGCTTTCATTTCTTTTTCGGTTTTGTATTAAAGTTTTATTTTCACAATCCAAAATTTTGAAAATTTAATATTAAGTTTTGACATAAAATAGGTTAAGTCGGCCATTAAGAACGCTATTTAATAAAATAAACTTATAAAATAGATAACCATAATGATTTTATGCAGTATGATTATAAAGTACATGAAATTTATATTTTATACATTGGTAGGAATAGCTGAAGGTGTCGGTAGGAAGGATATAGGAGGTGGTAATGAGAAAAGGTAAGTGTAGATAAAGATGTTGGTGAAGATGACGAGGAAAGTTTTGTCAGAGAGGTGAGGTAAGAGGTGTGAAGAAGAAGTTACTTGCAGAGAAAAGAGGTTCTTGGTAGGATTAGGAAAAATATTGGTAGGGTAGACGATAGATATACTCAGGAGTAAGAGTAGAGCGTCAGTTACCTGGGAGATCTGGTCGGCGAGGGCGCGCTTGGAATCGAGCACTCGCAGCGAGTAGTTGAGCGTGTCCAGGAGCCGCGCGCGCTCGTTAGCTGACATTGGCTGCTGTGCCACCTCCTCGCGCAGACGCTGCTTCTCCGCGCTACAACGGCATATGGATCAAATGTCAGCAGTGAGCTCATCATTCCAACCTTTACAAGGTAAAGGCATTCCAGTAAAATAGTACCACATAGCAAAATACAAACCGAGGCTCCCAGGAACTTTGTTACTTTAAAGAAAATCTTAGGCTAGGCGCCCTCTTTATTCTGCTACAGAATCCGCTAAATCTGCAAAGTACAATCAGTAACAGCCCAGTCCAAAATAATGAACCTCATATCTTGCAGTAGACGTCTATCGGCTGACATTATGATGAATATAGAACAACAGATCGGGTGATGGTGTGTAATGAAATAAACGGATGCAATTGAGAAAATCCTAATTTAATGTTCACACAACCACTATACAAAGGTGGCGCGTCGGAGCGAGAGTTTATTACGGCGTGCTTGCGTGTGCGCTGATGTGCGGACAAACCCAGAGTGCGCGAGACGCGCGCCGAGCGACCGGGTGATCAGGGTCGCTGGCTTACATCATCGTCAATGCGCTAGGGCGCACATGTTGCCGCTAGGACAATCCGACGTAGTGGGACTGTCCGCCATAATGGACTTTATATGTTCACGTCTTATTTGTAATGAAGGTGAAGGGAAAGCGTCGTACTTGGCACGGTCGAGGTCCTGGTGCAGGCGCCGAAGCGCGTCGTCCAGCTGTTGGTTGCGGTCGCGCTGCTCGTCCAGGCGCGCCCGCAGCTGCAGCCGTGCCGCACGCTCGGCACGCAGCTCGGCTTGCAGCGCGTCGCGGCGCTCCATCAAGCGAGCTTCAGCAGCACGCGCTGCTGTTGCCGCGTCATTCTCCATCTCTGATTCATATTCTAACAACCAAAACAACGTCTTGTCTTATTTCTGTCATCATGACAGCTGGTGTATGCAGCATGATGCCTCCCCTAAATTCAGGAGAAGCATGGACATTCATTTATTTCAGACACAGGACATGTAATGTTAAACATAGCTTCCCCCATATATTTATAACAAGACCGGCAGACCAGATGACCGCTGAAACCAACCACATGATGGTCAAACTCAAAACATTGGATTGATAGGCCGTTAACCAATTTGTAAGTGAAACAAAAATGTAGTATAATATTGCTAGCAAGTTCATATTTACATTTGACTTGTTTAATTAGATATTTTAAATAAAAACACTGCAATAAAATATTCTGAATGGTGCAATATGAGTTAAAATATAACAATTTCCACTTACTATTTATAATCTGTTGCAGTTCAGCAATCTTCTTCTCGTCATCACCAAGGAGTTTCTTGAGCTTCTGAAGATACTCCTCATCCAGGTCCTTAAAGTCGTACTCTGGCTCCTGGAACCTGTAAGAACATCAGGTGAAATTACTACATCGGGACATAGAGAACAGAATATGGTGCCAGAAATAATATATATATTTTTTATTACCAACTTTGTATTATTTATAGCTATTATTTATGCATATCTGGATAAGAATGTCAAAATATTCCAATTCAATAAAATTTGCTTTAAAATGTGCTTTCTCTCTTCAAACTCTCTCTCTCTATCTCTCTCAAATCTCTTCAAACTTTCTGATTTTAGAAGATCCCAGAACATAGTTTATTTTCATTGTAGTCGCTTTTATAAACATCCTCAATAAGATAATTCATTCATAGGCTGCTATAACAAAATATCTTACAATCGAAAGTTTTGTTATCACATGTTTTGTTTAAATAAAAAAACTACTTACACAAATTCATAACAAAAGATTAAACCTTATTAAAAGACATTATCAGCCTCTTGGTCAAATTGTAGATACAATACTTTGATCAAAAAGTAAAGTGAATTTGTCAATAAAGTGTAAATTCTTTATTTATTCTTCCAAATCAATTTCATCATCTTCAAAGTAATCCCCGTATGATAAACAAACAATCTTTTTCCGGACCTGTATATGTATGCCCTTTATAGTCTGGACTTTCTTTGATTCGGTTTATATCTTCTCAAAGGTGTTAAAAATGTGATAATTTTGAGTTTGTTGAATAACTAGTCACACAGCGCCTTAACAGGAAATGCAGGTTGCGGAATAATATAAGATGAGTTGTAGACAACAAAAAAGTTTCAATGCAGTATGACATTAATCAATTGCCCAATCTGTCTACCAAGCTTGGAGATTATGGTATATCCTCAATAGATATCTTTGAGGGAAGATCATACCTTGTAGTGAACGTCTAAGGTAGTGATTCCCAAAGTGGTCTATATCGACCCCTAGGAGCCTATGACAACCTGTAAGGGGTCTACTTCAGCAAAAAGAAATTTGGGGGTCCATGAAACGAAAATGGGGGTCCACGATAGTGGATCTCAACACATACACTGATAGTACCTATTTACTTACATCATACTATCTTATAATATCAAAACATTTACATTATTTATAAAGGTACCTATGAAGTAAAAAGTTTGTTTATTTAATGTTACATATATTTTACATAACAGATACATAATTTTATTTTGAGTACTTTTAATTTAGATTCAATTAATAAATGTATAAATTAACATGTGTTTTTACTTTAAGTTTTTAACACTAAACTTCACTACGGTTACAAATTTACAGGAAATCAATATCAAGTAAGTATGTAGGGGGTCTACCCAACACGGAAAAACATGGCATGGGGTCTACAACACAAAAAAGTTTGGGTAACTCTGGTCTAAGGGCTGAAACAACAACTACGCTAAAATTCATAATGAATTTGAATACAGTGGAGGTAGGAACAAAAAGTACTATAGCGAAGTCCCTCCATCTGCTGAGTGAACATCAGCTTATTTCTAGCGTGGATTCCTAAAGCAAGATTGATAGGACCATGTAAAACTTGGTTAGGTAAAGAAGTCTGGACGATGGAGGTTGGTGGTGTTAAGCCTGGTATACAGATCATTTGCACTAAGCACTGTACTTGGTTCTTCCCTACAACGCCATGAACCTAACACCCACATGAATCCATGGAATATTTTTTATAAACTTAAGCAAAAAGGGGCCAACCTTAGCCAACACTTGTAGAGGAACTCACGGCGAAGACGTGCATGCTCGTCCTTCGATACGTACAACCAGTCGTCAGGCACCGGCATTTCCTGAAACCAAAACATCCAACTGTTTTTTTTTTTTTAATTTAATGTTACAAAATTTTCCTCTAACTTAGACAGAGCCTATATTTCTAAATAACAATTTCTAGACGAGGGGGGGGGGGGAATCCTCAAATGGACGCCTGGGAATGGAGGGCCCAGGCAGTATCAGACTTACTGACTAAAACCCCCCGCCGTCGGCTCTGTTACAATTGAATTCTTAAAGTTATGCATTATCTTACTTTCTTATATATCTATTATTATTTTACGCTTATATAATATCTATTCTTTTTTGTACAATACTAGTTATATCTTATCCTATTAACAATGTATTTTGCTTAGTCTATGCTTATATGATATTACTTATTTCTATATTTATGTTAATTCCTCCTATATATACTTTCTTATGTTTACAATGCAATGTAAATTGTTACAAGTTTTCTTACTTTCTACTTACTCCGTTTATTTTACAGTGGCTTATACTTCTTTCGTCAGGTAATATCTATTGTGTTTTTACATTTAAATTTTGTTATTGACTGCTTTTATTTTTTTTGATGGCACTTTTGATTATTTTTTCATCCAACTGTTGTACACTATGTTACTGGTTGTAACCGACACCTGAACACAGCACTGGTGAAGTTGTCACACATTCTAAGTAAATAATAACATGAGCTTGATATGAAATTTTAATTTGTTAGTTTTGAAACTCACCACGTGGTTGGCGAGGTCGAGGAGATAGGCGATGAGAGCCAGCGCGTGCGGAAAGGCATGCAGAGTGTTGACGGTGCGCAGCCAGGACTTGGACAGCGTTCCAGGATACAGCAGCTTCTTACACAGGTTCGGCAGCTGGAACACAAATCTAATTAGACAAGTTGCCTTTGGTAATGTTTTGTTTTTTATTGAAAAACCAACAGCTAAACAGAAATAGGTGGCTATTTATGTTTTCATGTATGTGTTACTTGATGTACTATATATATTAACATTATCACTGTTTTAACAGTTTGGACTGTCCACTGCTGATCATAGCTTCCTTCACAGATTTCTAATAAGTCCGATAGGAAGTGGCATGTATCCAACGGTTTCCAACGACCTAGAAATCTTACGCTTGCTGATACATGGTTTCCACTTTAGAATCTTAACGCCCCAACGGCCATCTCTTATCGTGCTATGTGGCTTGCCAATTGTCATTTCAACTTGCCAATCTGTGCTATGTTGATTGCAAGTTTGCCAGTGCCAAATCAAGTTTGACAGTCATTTACATACTACTTTGGTGGTGGACACAACCACTGCTGTCGACAGTATTTAGAAAAAGAGATCAAAGAGAAAAAGAGAGAAGATGAAGATCAATAAAATAAATAAACATGATCCCTTACAATTTATGAAAGAAACGGTTTCTCGGTTTCAGCCGATAGACGCCCACTGCAAGGCAAGACCGTAACTATTTCGTCAGTCCTCTTAGGGAGGGACCACCCCCGCAATGTTTACAGGCTCTTCGTCACTCTAGAAGCTTTCAGTCTCAACGACCATCAGTGGGACGATGGATGTGGCCTGACCACTGTCACTCCAGAGGAGCAATTCCTCGAGCTATGTATGACCTGGTCCAATCTCACAACCAATACCATAGCTCTCTCTCCATTGCTCGGGTGACCTTGAGCTTTCATATAAAGTCCCTAGTAAGATCCGTCACTTTAGACGAAAAGCGGGTTGCACTAGGAAAAACCAGTCAGTTTGTTGCAAGCTCTTCTGACATTGACACGCAATCAGGAGCTTGAAGTTTACGAATTTGAATGTGGGAAGTACAATTTGGTTTAATTATATATAAGGTACAATATGAGGGCATGAACCGCTAGTGGTCTGCTAATTAGCTGATATATCCAGCAAGTGCGCGTTTATCAATAGTGTACCTGTTATTGAACCATTAGAGAGGGACTACTAGGACTCTACAGTTGTGGCTTAGTTCCATCAGTGTGGCGCTAGTGAGTTGCTATCAGAGGGACCGGAAAGTAATGTCGTTTCTGTCGACATATTTTACAGAAAAACCGATTGATTTGTTACTGCTCCGGCATTGATTTGTATACTAGGTGACAAAAGGTTGTTGATAACAAAGGTATTGTTTATTATAAATAAAAACTTGTTAAAATTGTAGTCATGTGAATTTAACTTAAGAAAACGATATTACTTTCCGGTCTCCCAATAGAAAGGTGAGGTGTTGTTCAGCCCCACCAGAGGCGCTAGTGGATCAATAATGTACTCTTAGTTAGCTGTCACCTTGCCGATGTAGTTGTCGCTGGTGAGCTTGGGATTGGGCTGCACGACAGATATCAGCGCACCAGTGATGTCCACGAAGCGAGCGATGGTAAGCGGCCGCATCAGCGCGCCGGCGCCTGCCTCCATGCGTTCGGCCAGCGCCTCCGACACGCGGGCGCACGCAGTTCGTTGCCACGCCGCGTTCGACAGAGGCCTGTACAAACACATACATATACAGGGAGGAGTCAATAGCCTCCCTGATAGGCGGAAAGGATACTAGGGAAGAATTCCTCTCATACTGCAAGGAAATAATTTAAAAAGTGATACAAAAAAAATAAAAATCAAAGAAAATAAAGAAGATTTTAAATAGACAATAAGAAAAAATGTGATAAAATATAACTCAAAATGTGATATAAAATGTGATAAAAATGTAAACGAAAAAAAAATAAAAATAAAATGTAACATGTAATGAGGGAGGAATGAAAGGTCACAGAGTAAAAGGGAAAGATAGCAGAAATGTGGCATGAAAGAATAGATTGAATGAATATGTGAAGAACGAAAGGAGAGAATAGAAATAATAAATAACTATGTGAAAAAAATAAATTGCCCGTAAAGTCCCTGTCCCACCAAAGATAGGGGTACGAGAAGCCCCCAATAGCGGGGGCCAAAAAAAACACATACATATAACATATGACATAAGTAAAATCATAGTTCATTAGAGCCCAAAACTCGGGAGTTATGTTGATAAGGCTCAAAGATGCAAGCAAGTATGCTAGATAGCAACCAGTTACAAAGCGCTCTACTAGATCTTGGACAACATACTACCAAAAACATCTTGTTACACTATGCAGGAGTGAGTTAACATATTAACTGCCTATGGACATATATACCCACAACATCCTGGTGCCAACAGGTCAAATATGCACAAAACGAATTAAGATACATTATATCGAATCACCTTAAAAATACAGTTTAAAATCGCTTGCTCTGAATACATACTTCAGATCAAGTGGCCATAAACAATTATATTACATTTGTTATTAAAAAAAAATCATTTCCAACACTGGCAGTCGATATGTTGCACCCTTCTTCGCCAACGAGAGGTGAATGAGGCATTACTATCGCTACAGATTAACTATTTCGAATAAAATAGTCACGACTTTTGAAAGAATATCTCCACTTATATACAAAGTCACTTATGTCAGTTTAACCATAAACGTCTCAAATGTCTGACTGTACATTGAGTCCATGCAAATTGTACTTATGTTCTTTTTTTTAAATATTAATTTTACAAGATTTTGTCTAACATAGTCAGAAGCTTATTTTCTATTTACAATTTCTAGACGGAAGGGGGAAATCCTCAATAGGACGCCTGGGAACAGAGGGCCCAGACAGTGTCAGACTCTTACTAACCCCCCCTCCCCCATGTACTTATGTTCACTCACCGCTGATCTTTGATAGTAACAAACGCCAAAGCCCGCTCCAACGACGCCTCCCAGCTTCGGTTGGAACGCTCATCGGCCGGCGTTCGCTGCTGCAATGAACACAAACGTGATATACACTGTACTTGCATTAAATCTAATCAGAAATTCATTTCTTCAGTAATTACTTGTTAAAATTTAAATAACTGAGAAAATGGAGACAAATGTTGCATAGTAGGGTTTATATGTTTTGTTTTTTATTTATTTTTCCTCTATAGCAGTAGTAGTACTAATAACTAGTAGTAGAGTTTATCTGTTTTGTTTTTTTAATTTTTTTACTCTATATCATGCAGTCATACAACAGACTATGAATAGATGTGTTGGACTATTTGAAACGGTTGTTATAGATTCTTCATTATGGCTCTATCTTTAATTGGTGATTTATTCAAAGTATTATTGGCCATTTTTTACAAGAAAAAAATTAGTGTTTATCTAAATTTTGTTTTTTTATTTATCTTGTTAATTGTCAAACAAAATATTTGTTATTAATTTATCTTTTACAGTTTTTTTTATTCCTAAATATCAGGTATTAATTTTTTTTTATCTTTTTTTATGTTATACATACTGTCTCCTCAAATTTAAGAGACACTATTTGGTACCATATATTTAATGTTAATAATAAAAGTGAATAGAGTCATACCCATAAATTTTAAATCAGAATGGTTTGATTCACTTCAGAATTAATGACCCACCAAGCTTTTGAATTTCTCAAGACGCTGCTTTGCAATAGTAAAAATAAATTAAATATATATATATATATATAGATTCTTCACAGATGTGTTGTATCAGAAATTTGTGCTAATGACATCTAGTGTCAACTATTACATCTTAGTGAAGACATAACTCCATCAAAATGCTTTTGAGAATATTTCTATGACATATATTAGTTTTATTACAGAGTACAAAGCAGGCACACGCGAAGCAACTCCTACCGCGCCCCGCACCTAGAAGGCCTACGCATAACGTACATATTGCCACCAGCATTGGCCTTTGTAAATCAAAGTAGACACTAGGGTACTGTAACCAAGCAAGCCCAATCTCTCTTGGGCACGGTAACACGTAACACAGCATATTTAATTTGTAATAATTAGTTGTAGTTTGTGTAAAAATAAACGTAGACATTTATTCTATAGTTATGTGTATTCCAAAGCAATAAATGTGTTTGTTTATTTTATTATCCTGAGTTTCTTTGCAAAGCTAACAGCACTTGTCACACTAGAGTTCACTAAATTTCTAAGTAAAAAACGCCTCTGTTGAACAAGGAGGCGCAATAGTTTGGTAATAACAAACAAATGTAACAAAAATAAACTTATAAATGAAAAAAAATTTCAATTATTTCCTTAATTTGCTTGTTGAGTCAACTTCAATAATGTATGTTTTATTTCTTTTGGACAACTTTGCGGACCAATAAACTAACCAGTTTTAAATCAAATTATACATTACCATGGGCGTAGTGGTCAACCGACAGTACTGACTTGCACGAAGAGGCGTCGACATCGACTGTCCATATCTAGACTCCACTTGTTGCGATCTTGATCTCTGAAACATATAAAATTAATTTTAGGGATTGTCCGAGTTACAGCTCAAGCACAGGTGCCCTCTAGAAAACCCTCCCAGTCACTCCATACAACTTCTAAATCATTATAATCCTTGGTAAAATACTCAAACTGTTGTCCCACAGAGAAATCTCTAACAGGATTACTATAAGGAAGTTTAGTCTGTGCACTTTCATCGCTCTATCAGTTTAAACCTGATAAAGCTATTATTGCTCAACCAAAGGGATGATGAAAGAAAAGATAAATTGTTACTTGAACAACTGTTAAATTTGTATGCATCTTTAAATTTCTTCTCCTCTTAAAACTTTAAAGATGTCTGTCATTGAAGCTGCCTCCCACCTCTGCTCTTTAGCCCAACTGCTCAACTTTAAAGTTCCTCACACCTGGGACCAGCTATTGGGAGGTTTCCTTCTTCCGTGACTAGGCCAAAACTAATTCCCGAGATTTATTCAACATCTAATTTATTTTTTTGGAACATTGAAGATTATATTAACTGGGGTTTCAACTTCATGGTTCTTCTATATGTGGCTACCCATGTCAAATGTATCACCAGAAAATTTATTAATAGCGCCATCTATCGGCGCATTACATCATTCTGTCATGTATATTTAGTAAAATCACATTAAGAACTCAATAGTAAAACTGGAAATCATCGAAATAAATAAAGTCTAGTTTACAGTGACCAGTTGAAGATATACTTTATGTAATTATGAATGATTTGAAGGTGGTGTACTATAAGTACATACTGCATTCATGGATGATTTGGAGGCAGAGGCATCTCTGCTAGGTCGTGCGCCGACCGTCGCTCTCGGAGCCTCCGCGCTGCTGGAGCGTCCGCCCGTTGCACTAGGCCTTCGTGCCTCCGTCGAATAGCGGTCTATCGAGCTGGTAACCCTAGGCTTAGGTAGCAACGATGGTTTGCCGTCCAATCTGTAAACAATATACAAGTCTCAAAATGAATGATGAAAAACAATTTTCAAACTAATACATTTTAAAATTCACACCAATAATATTTATTGCAGGGATTTTTAACCAAGAATTTTTTTAGAATATATTCTTTTTACATAATCTGTAAATTTTATTGGTATACTTATTATTAAATAACCTACCTATCCTTTCATTGTGATATTGTTGGAACAGAGAGAAAGTTTATTACAAAGAGAACATATGGAAAATATTAATGAAAATAGTAAAAACAAAACATTACATTTCTCATGAAAATTTAATAGTAAATTAAAGCCTATTCTTGCCCAAAACAATACAAGAAAAATAAATTTACAAATAATGAAGTCTTGCAGTGTATTATATAATCACTCTGATATATGTCATGTCTGATATATTTTAGTTTTGTCTCGGAAAAAAGTAACAGGCCAATAACTTCAAATTGTAAGTTTATTCCGGAAGTTAATTTAAAGATCATCATTTCAGATAATAGGCACTCACTGCATGGCGTAGGCTTCCGCCAAGGATATCTATAGGAGAACCATTGGCAGGTATGTTGGCGATCCGGAGTGGTATTGTAAGCAGAAGATAGTGCTGCCCATCCTTTGGAAACTTGCCTGTGAGTGGTGATAATCCTAAATAATTAACCCACAAAATGTAAATTAAATAAGATTGTATCCCACGGAAGAAGAAAAAATGTACCAAAAATTAAAAAAGAAACTTAGTGTTAAACCAAAAAATCAAGCAAAAGAAGTAATAATTTAAATACATGTTAGAAACATGTAACATAAGTAGTTATAAGATAAAAACTGTTTATCTTTAGTAAAAAAAAATTAACACAAAAAAATTAAATTAGTGTGCAGTGAAAATTCAATCTATATAAAAATACAAATTGAAATTGGAAATAAAAATATTTTTTTCAAGTATTCACTATTTTATAACAAACATGCTGCATGATTATGAGTGAACCAAAAATGCATCTTATCAGATATATGGTTAATCTAATGGTTGGATGTGTCTAGTGCAAGTGTTGGGTTTAAAGAATTTCTTCATTTTTAAAGATTTTTATTACGTTATAATATATTATTAGCTGTTTTTATGATTTGTATAATTTCTGATATCCAGAAACACAAAACATAAGATAATGTTGAAATTTTAATGCATCATTAAGAATGATTTTTTTAGCTACATGAATTTCCAAGTAAAGATTGTATAAAAAGGATTACTCAAAAATATATATACAAATTTTTGAGACTATTTCCAACATTAAAAATCCATATTAATACATTCAATAATAAATATCTTTATATTTACTTATGAACCTAAAGTATACATTCGAACTCAATTGATCCTAGTACTTCATAAGCATAAACATTATATAATTTATAAGCTAGAATATATAAAAGGGTTTTACATTTAAACATTAGATATAATAGTTCAGCTAGGTTCTGAGACAAAAGCTCACTATAAATAATTCAGAAGGAAATTATTGAAATTAATAAATATTTTGCAGATATTTGATAATTACTTATATATTTTTTTCAGTTCACTAAAACCCCATAGTTTTATTGTATTACTACAGTTCGTATCTAATTCCGTCATAATAGTACAAACATTAATAATAAATCTTTACTCTTAACGGTCAGAATTCTGTTTATTCCTGAACTATAAATCATGAAGTGATGATATTTTTGAAATAAATTATATTACCTTGATTTTCGAGTCATTGATGATGGTACCGATACACCATATCTTGTTGGTAGCATTTTTTCTTGTTTAATTATTAACTTAATATGATAAAATTAAACAAAAACAATATTTATTTCAAAAATAACGCCTTAACAACAATTTAAGAACATTTGAAAACAATCGTTGAGTTAATTGTCAAATTTCAAATTCCAACAGAAAACAACAAAGTTTTTTTTCTAATGACAAAACGTACGCAGGTCTTACAGCCACAGTTATTTTTTTTAAAATTATGTTTGAACAATTTTCTTTTCTTCTATAATATTCTATAGATACAATCTAGATACTGATAAATAAATAAACGTTAAAAGATTTTAATTATAAAAATGATTCATTGTATCTCCGTACAGTACCCCTAGATTATACTACAGGACTTTGATCAAAATACTTTAGAAATAAAGCAGTTCTCTATCCTAATTCAAATAAATGGTGTATGAAGTAGACCACATGACTATTCCATACAGAATACCTGCAGGATTAATAATGTCGCGTTGTAACAACGTAAATTAACTTAGTGTCTTTTGTGACAACGTTACACGTAGCGCGGTCAGTTGTGGCCGACTTCTTGGCAGAGGTGACTTCTCATAAAGTCCACTAGCCTTGGCTCGCGGGTTAAGAGTTGTGCGGTTGTATAAAAGCTTTAGAGAGGTCAACTTAAAGCTCAATTGTGATCAAAATGCCTTTATACCTGTTCACACTCGTTGTATTTATAATGATCTATTAGATTAGATACACATAGATATATTAGAGATAGAGAGATATATTAATTTTATTTAATTTGGAAGACCAATAACTTCTAGCACTACAAAGTCTGCAAATACAGATAGTGAAGGACAATTAATTAAAAAAAAGTTTTTTTTACCATTGATGTAACTTTTGTACATCTATATATGATTTAAAGTTAATTATTATAGATAAGAATGCTAACGTATTGCAACTTTTATAAGTAATTTAAATACAAAGACCCACACAAAAAAAGGAAGCAACGGGGTAGCAGAAAGCAACACGGCGAGCCAATACAAGACAAGACTATTTACAGTACCCGGTGATAAATATTGCACATCGACCTCTGGAAAGAGACAATCAGCTAATTTCGCTCTGTCGCACGAGTAACAAAATGTAACGTAGGTAGTGTGCGACAGAGATAACGCTCTACGAAACCGAAATCAGCCAATTGTCTCTATCCAAAAGCCTATCTGCAATATTTATCGCCGGGTATTGTAATTTCGTTAAGTACTTTCGATATTATATTCGAACGTATTTATTTGTGTTATTCTTTTAAATAAATAATTTATTCATATTCTCAGTATGTTTGTTGGAGTACGATTTAAAGTATTGGATTGTCTAAAACTTGTAATGGTTTTGTGAGGTAACGTAATTTTTTTTATTATTGTGTAAACTTATTTAACAATACCATGTTTTTCTGCTTAATTACCTAAGGTTGTGGATCAATACAAATATTCTTGACTTTAGAGATTATGGCCATAGGTAGAACCAAAACCACCTATGATTAAATTTAAATAGCACATATAACATAAGCCGTATTGAAGGCATTCTTACTTTTTTGACATTAGAATATATTAATTACGTAAAAGGTATTTAATAAAGAAACTAAAAAAAATTGACGCAACTTTATAATTTACAATTTTTCTCCTATAAGATTTTGTAATTTAAGTATATATTGTGTAATTTAAATAATTGATTTGGTTTCTTAAAAAATCTAAAAGGTTTTAATGTTTATTCTCTAATATATTAAGAAAAATCTGTATTTATCTTTCTAACAAAATACCTACAAAGTTTAAATTTTTTAAAAAAGTTTACGATTTTACTTGTCTGTTGCAGAATTAACAATACTTTGTACTTCCTGCACGAAACTTGGAAATGACGGATCTAAAAGACAAAGTTTAACGAAATTCTTAAATGATGGTGGTAGATCTGAACTCGTACTGGTGTCTGGAAACAGTAAAGGTGTATTTGACATTATGTTTGATTGCTTTTACGCCTTAAATAAAGTGTTTATTATATATATATCTATTTGAAATACCATTTTTATCCAACGCATGCGAAATCACATCATTAACATTTCGATATATAGGTATTACTTCATTTTTAAATTGCTTAGAATTGTGACTGACAATAGGAAAAAATTTACTTAGTTCACCATAACATTGACTGGAATTCAACTCTATTAGAAACTTTATTTTACGTATCTAAAATGGAAACGGAAATCTATAAATACCGTGAATATTTAAAAAATCAAAGTATAGAATAAAAAAACTGTCACCAGAGATTTTTGGTTTATGAATAAAACCAAAACATCTTCTTTATAGATACCCTTTATCTTTCCTTTTGTGCTTATCGATTCTAAAATTTTGTTTTCGGAAGTTATGAGCAATTGGTCGCAGTGACTTCGTAGTTCTAAGTGGCGTTCATTGCAGATATATTTTTTCCAACCGTCGACTTGCCACACCATTAACTTACGAATTGGTATCATCAATGAATCTAAGAAAAGTGCTGTTAGTCTAAAAGAAAAAATAAATATAATATACACAAAATAGAACTTATTTTATAATATAACTTACCACTCATTTTTGCTTAAACGATGAAAGTTCAAATATCTGTTAAAACTACTAAAGTAAATTAACTAAATAACGCGGGAAATTCAACAATTTTTTTATAGTTTATTTATAAAATGAAAGTGAAAGTGATATTAAAAATACAGCCAATAAAGAACGAAATTTAAGGGTTGTGCTTATTTATTATTTTCAATAATCCTCTTCCATGGCTGGTTAATAGCGACTAATTTAAAATAATTTTTATAACTCTTATATTAATATGTGGAGATGAATTTTCCGCGGATATCAATATATTATACTTCTCGGTACTATGTTAAAGTAATAGATTAGAATCTTAGTAAAATTTGAGTAAAGTGTATGTTAACTTTATTAAATTTAATGCTAGCTGTAAAGAGTAGTCCTTGTCTTTTATTGTTATTGTAAATTTATAACAACGCTGGTGTAACGTTAATAATTTTATTAATTATTTACCTTAATATTTACTTGACATAAACTAACTTGGTTTTATTAAAAAATCCTGAGGGACTTCTATATCCGACACTTGAAATCCTACGGCTAAAGTGATGATAATATAACTAAATTTTTATTTTCTTACGTTCCACTCTTTATGACTTACTATTATTTATTACTTTTATACTTCTTATAATGGAACGGCTGGGCAGTTATTTTGGCATACGTCAAACACTGTCAATGTCTCGTAACATTATTTAGGGTTTGCAATAAATGTTTTGTAAACTCGTCTATATATTTAAAAATGTTTTTCAAATAACTTTTGTGAAAGGCTAATTAGTTATCATTGGTTTCAATTAGTTGTAATTGATTTTTTTAAATATTAATGATGGCGGGCACATATTATTTCGTTATCGTAGGACATACGGATAATCCTATTTTTGAAATGGATTTTATTCCAGTTACGAAAGAAGTCAAGGTTTGTGATAATCACAATTGAAATTCAAGTTTTTACTTATATCATGGTAGTATAATTAACTAATATATTGTTAAGGTTTTAGATGTAGGGCTCTTATGCAGCTGTTCTGGTTTCATATATACCTACCTCTTTCATACATAGACGTAGACACACAAATACACCGATATTCATTTAAAAAAAAAACAAGATTTATTGTTCTTATGAAACTTTCTTTTCATTTATATCTTTGTATCATACAAACATATGTTAGATGTAAATGAAGTTTTTCATGTAAGTTAACAATAATTGCCGATGCAAAACAACTTATTTAAAGATTTTTGTAGAAAGAAGACAACAGGCACCTTATTCAGTTCATAGCTCATGCTGCACTGGACCTAGTGGATGAGCACATGTGGAAGGTGACAAACACATACTTAAAGTCAGTTGATAAGTTTAACCAGTGGTTTGTGTCAGCATTTGTGACTGCTAGTCAGGTAAAATTTTCTTAATTTTATTGAAAACTTTTTATGTGTAGTATTTCTTTATGATCATCACTTCAACCATTAGACACCCACTACAAAGTGTAGATCCCACTCAAAAATCTCTACAATGACTGGTCTTACACTGCTTGCATTTAGCAACTTCTTGAGTAGCAGTAAGTTTCTTGTCAATGAACTAAAAGGCGAAGTTTAGTCACTAAACTATAACTTTTATATTGGTTGACCAAATAATATGGTTTATATATTAGTATAGGATATCTAAACTGCATCTTGACCAGCATTTACCTTTCTATGAACACAGTCATGAAAATTTTGTTAGAGTTACCTATAAAATATCCAAACTGTACTACATGAATAATATATTTAAAATGGTGAATGTACAGTATATTTTAAAATAAAAAATTACAAAATATATGAAAAAAATTAATGATAATTAAGAAAAAAATATCTGTTATCTTATGTCCTTATATGCTGAAGTTAATAGCTTGTCACATTTGATTATAAAAAAATAAATTCATTCAACATATTTCGGAGAGATCATTTTGTATAGGATGATTAGATATATGCGTAAAAGCTTTTTGCTGACAAATGACATATATTCACCACTTTAAAGTTTTGGCACCTATAACCACCCTGTATTTTATAAGATAGACTCTTTTTGGGTGCTCCATCAAAACATACTTCATATTTTATATGATATTGCATTGGGAACAAGAGTCTAAGAGACCAATTTAAATTTGGAACAACTAATGTTCCTGGAATTGTTTTTTGTAATGTACTTACCTTTTACATGTGCGTGCAAAGGCAGAAAAAATATATATCTAACGTTTTATGTTCTCAGATGAGGTTTGTCATGGTCCATGATGCACACAATGAAGATGGAATCAAGAACTTCTTCAATGGTGTTTATGAGGCATATATTAAGCTTATGCTGAATCCATTTTACAAAGAGGATACACTTATAACATTACCTGCTTTTGAGAAAAAAGTACAGTTTCTTGGCAAGAAATATTTAACATAACCAATTTGGTAGAAGAGACAAGAATATGTGAACCATATTTTAAAAAATGATGTATATATGAACATGGAGACAACTCCTGGATGGTGTCCAAATTCATCATAGCTTTTCTACATTTAATAAATTTTATTTATGATTAATTCTTGACATATTTAATATACAAGATTTTTTTTTTAAATTTAGCATTTTGAGAGTCACAACCGCAGTTAAGGCCATATCAGTGTCATTGGTGACTGACACTAGATTTTCTACCACTGCTGGCTAAAGAGTGTAACAAGAAATTATAGAAAATTATTAATATTTAAAGTTAATTTTTGTCTGCATTTGGCCAAGAACACGCATGTAATATAGGAAATACCATCCAAGCATCTATTTTGATTAAATTATAGCTAGTGGGCCAAACAGTAAAGAAAATGTTACATGTTGAATAAATTGGTATACTTGTTACTAGTACACTAAGCGATTGGTGTCACTTGTGTTATGTGATTCAACCTCATTTCTGAAGAGACCAGATGGTTATCAAGTGGTATAGATGACAGTGTACTTAGTCTTATCGTCGCATCGGCCGCAAGCCAAGACGGTGCGTTTGAATGTACCAGATATGATTGTATAGTAGGTAGCGGTGCTTGCAATCAATAAATCTGTACACACAAATTTGTTTTTTGTTTGCACAATAAGTTATAATGCAGAGATAACTTATTTGTATCACAATCTGATAAAATATATAATGTATAGGCTGATCTAACATATACAGCATTTTATTATCTCATCACCCTAAAGATGATGAAAATACAGTATCCAGTGATAAATATGGCACATGGACCTTTGGAAAGATAATTGGCTAATTACGGCATCATATAGCACCATCTTTGTACACACTACTTATGTGACGTTTTGTCAGTCATTGTATTTCGTGCGACAGAGATAACGCTCTACAAAGCGGAAATTAGTTGCCTCTTTCCAAAGATTGATGTGCAATATTTATCATTTGGGTACTGTATATATTTTTTACTGCAAAACCATGTTATTTTAAAATACAGATAATATCTAATGTAAATAGATATAAGCTTTTCTTGTATAAAGGTAATGTAAATAAACACTATTTTTAAATAATCAAAAATTTTAATTCACAAATAATAAACATATTACCCAAATATTAGTGTTAATGTAGTTGTAATATGTTGTGTTTACAAAATATTTTTACAACACATTGGAATTATTAGTAAAATTGTATTTATAATCATCAATAATAAAAAATCATTAATTATAATTTATCAAATTTGTGTAAAAGATTATCCTTTTTAATTGAAAATTTTAACAACCAGAGAATATCAGAACAATTCAGGAAATATGTGGTTTCTTTACATCATAAAATCATAAAATTAAATAATTGACTGAGATTTTTGACTGAACAAATTTTAATACATTACCATTTTTCTTTTAGAAATGTTTGTGGCATGTTTTACTAAAAATCAAAAGTTGGCTCACTGTAACGCCAAATAAACAAAGTTGTTATTAAATAAAAACTTATTATAAAACTTAATTTGTACCATTATTATTATTATTATACAATATTACTAATATATATGCTTCCTGTATGCATGGATCACTAATAGGCGGTGGAGGCGAATTATTCCTAATGTATTAGCATATCTGGCTTCTTGAATAATTCCTGTCAAAAAATCGGGTATATTCACAGATCAATCAATAGATCTTTGGTAAGCCAAGGTCATCATCTGGAATGCTTCCACATGAGAAGTCATCTGGAAGAAACAATTATTACAATATTAGCCATATTGGAAATATAATAATTAAAACAATCTGGTGAACTGAACATTATTTTGTGATGTGTGCAAATATATACCACTAGGTATAGGTGTTTTAAAGGTAAATTTAAAAATTTCTGTCCATTTTTTCTAAAATGAATTTAAAATAAGTGTAACTTATAGTTCAAAATGCAATATCAATATAATATATTACTAGCTGATCCCGCAAACGTTGTTTTGCAAAAAAAAAATGATATTTTAATTTACAAATAAAAAATAAGGGTTGATCGTAGAGGGGTGAAAATTTATGGTTGTATGTATTCTTGTATGCTGTATCATAAAAAAATAAAAACAAAAAATTTCGTTAAAAAAAAAATAAAAATTTAAGTGTGAACAACATTTATCACTTAGGGGTATAGAAAATAGATAGTAGCCGATTCTCAGACCTACTGAATACGCATATTAAATTTGGTAAAAATCAGTCAAGCCGTTTCAGAGGAGTTCAAGTTCGAACACTGTGACACAAGAATTTTATATATTAGATATAGATTTTTTTTTCGTAAGTAATGGTAGTCGCTTGCTGATCAATAATTTAATTAGTTAGAACAAGGTAGATAGTACAGCACTAGCAGCTGTGATGTAAGGACTAAGATTTGCTATCATAGGTTGGTGGTTCAATTCCCAGTATATGATGTTATATAATTCACAATTTGTGAATTAATTATATAGAATAGGCAGCCGCATCCTCTGTATACCATAATACCTATCCTCCCATAGATATTTTTTTAGGAAGACTTATGCCTTGCAGTGGGTGTCTATGGGCTAATTTAACATGATAAATTATAGAGTTTCTGCCCGCAGACAAACAGATAATGGTCCACAAGGTAGTACAGTTTATTAATTATATTTCTAGTCTTGTTGATTTCTTACATGTGTAAGTATTATACTTTATAACGGGACTCTTTGTAACAACATGTTTGTCATTAACAAATATACACATATACCTAAACTAATATAGTATACAAGTATACCTGCTTATGCGAGTAAATTTAGAAAACAAACTATTAAACAAACAGGTATAATGCTTTTTTAAAATCGATAAAGTTGCTATAAATTAAGGTTTGGTAGAAATTATCATCCCTCCTCTAAAGATCATCACAATGACCAGTTGTGCACGGCTCACATCCAGTGACTTCTCACAATCTTGACTATGTAGTTGTTCCACCTAGGAGGTCTACCAACACTGCATCTACCAGCAAGTGGTCACTACTTGAGAAACTTGGCTCCAACGACCATCACGAGAAGGATGCCCTGCCACTTCAGAATAGCATTTCTTTTAGCTATTGTTAGTTCTGCAGTTCTAATGCAGCAAAGTTAGAGTAGTTTCTAAATATAGTTTTATCATTTAAGATGAGAGTAAGTGTAAAAACGTAACACCATTATTTAAAGACATTTACAACTAAGACTTCATATTTTTATTTTAAAATTTAAAACTGTAAATTCTAAAGCCTTTAGCATTATTACTAGTTCAAAAATAGTTAATCTGTTTCTTATTATATGTGGTAGTTTCTAACGAACTGTTGAAAATGGCTTATTTGTTGCATATTGTACCCAACAAAAAATGATTTCAATGAGACAAGATAATAGATACTGTGGTTTGTTACTAAATAAACTTCAATATGAAATATTTAATTAGACGGTTTTGTTAAAAAGATTAATTACTTAAAATTATCTCCATACTACCCTAACTTTGCTGTAGTCAATTGTAAATATTTTTAATTACCTGTAAAAAATTCATCTTGATATGAACATTCCAGATCCAGGGAATGCCTTCTAATCTCTGGTTGAGGAGTACATGGAGGTGAGATATGCTTGGCTACATCTACTTCAGGCAGGGGAAGGTAGTCAAATAAATCTCTGTTGTAGTTATCTGTATTAATAATACCATAAATATAATTGAGTCTTGAATTAAATATATAATCTAGAATTAACATTTAGTGTAGTTATCAGAGAGTTTAGTGCAAAAAAAAAAGAAAAAAATCTTAGTTACAATAAATTCTAAATATTTGAGAAACTTTTTTATATAAAATAAATCGTTACGAATGTTTAAGTAGCATTATTACGGAAAGCAACAATATGAACGATTTACTTACCATATTTGCAAAAAGGCCTTGTGAATTCCAAGTCTTCGTAAGTACATGTTTTACCATTATCCTCACTGTCCGTATAGATCAGCGCTGAGACATTGACAGTCCTTGGCGAAAATACTTGGCGAGCTGGAGTACTTTGCAGCGCTTTGCCGGTATTCGACAGGAAAGATTTCTTCACCTCCCCCAACTTTTTCACTGGTTCATTTGGTTTAATAGGTCCAGATGACGCGGTCTTTCCCATATTTTCTACATACAATTTAACAATGTAATTAAATATAACCTAAATACAACAATATAAATGTTAGATTAATAAAACTTACCAATGTTGCACAAAGGTTGGCGCGACACATTTTTCATCGCCTGTCTGGTGATGTGATCTCCAAATATATCAAACAGAGATTCCGCCATAATAGCAGCGATAAATTGGAAATAACCGAGTTAAAAGAAATATATTCTATGAGAAACAATTTACAACGCAATCGAGCTTCAGAGAACCGTTAATGTTTCAAAATAGTTATTCAAACTGGATTGTAACTGACGATTATAACAACACTGCCAATCTTTCGGGCTGAATTTATTACAGATAATTAATACATCCGTCTTTAGACTTTAAATCCTAAAGCTGGAATATGGAAAGGTACATGCAAAATAAATCTTGGATATATTTATTTTGCATGTACGGACATAATATAAAAACACATAATGTTAATTTCGACGAAAAAAAGCCTTTAGACAGTGTCGGAAAGTTTTATTAAATACTCATTAATATTACTTTAGTATGCTAGCAAACTAAGGTTACTTTTATTACAATAAATAACTATATTTAAATAATTTTATTTATCAATCATTGAAGTCCATAATTCATGTTAATATTAGGAAAATAAATTATAACTTAAAAAATGTTTCCAAATGTCACTTATTTATTATCTGTTGGCCTTATTTTGACAAGTCAATGTTTACGATATCTTACAAATTGTTCACTAACCAGCTGATTTACTTGATATTTGTTACTTTAGTTATCACACAATTGAAACATATTAATGAAAGTAATTAATTGCATTTGACATGTCGAATCCTGACGATAAAACACCAAACGGTGTTGGATCTGATCCATTACAGAGGCTGGCATCGTTTAAGCCTCCGCGTGATCTTTCTCTCGGCGGTGTTAAACTTAATAAAAAAGTGTTTACTCCTAATTTAAATGTAACAAGAAGTAAAAACAAGGGGTATGTTTGTTAATTTATATGATTTAGTTTTTCTATCGCGCTTACGATGGTTTTTAATTGAATTCTAAAGGTTAACACACCAACAATTTATATTTAATAACACGAATATGTCGTAGTCGTATATAAAGTCAAAGCTAAGAGTATTTTGATTTTAAGAAAGAAAGGTTAAGATAGAATTTATGTGATTGCATTTCATTCACATTTTGTTTAATGTAAATGAAATCACATATTAAAAAACTACGCTACCTGAGAAGAAGAACTTTTGTGACCATAATTTTTTTTAATCTATTAATTTAGTTATTAAAATCTGTGGAGTCCAAGAAACTACTACTTTATTGTAATTTTCTTATAAAACTAGTTACTTTTTATCACAAATACCAGCCATAATCTTTATAGAATTTAAGTCATCTGAAATTTTTGTTAAATTGTTAGTTTAGTACCTCTTTGGCCAGACTGTTGTATTCAGACTTTAAAATTTAAATGATGTTCTTATTTTAATAATGAATTATTAGTTTATAATAGTTTTCAATAATTATGAAATATGACCTAGTTAGAATAATAATTATTAATACATTTGTATCACATTCAGCCCAACTACTGTACATAATCGAGAGCAGAAAAAAGAAGACAAGGAGAAAAAGAACAGAAGAAACAAAAAGAATGGTCCAAGCATTATCAAATCAACGGGTGTGTTTTCTGAAGGTAGGTCTGAAATTAAGTTACTAATATAATTTTATTTTTATTTATTATATAGTGCATAAAACCCAATAGTGCCAGTTAGTTGTGGTAACCAGCCTGCATAGACAAGACATGGGGCATAAAACATGTATGGAAAATTTTGTAAGTGCTTAAAACTATAATTATTGTGTTGCTATATGTATATACTCAGAATGATCTGTTATTCTAGTTAGTTTATAAAGACTAATTAATTAAAATTTTTGTTAATATTAGAAAAACTCCAATTCACAGCACAGTAAATACTTTTATTCTAATTTTAACACTTTTATCAGCCAACTAGCATGGTTTCCACTAGACAACTTATCACCTCGATGGTTATTGAATGACTCCCGAGCTCCTTACTCAATAATCAATACACTGTTTTAACCCCACCACTCTCACCGGAAGTTGTCACAAAAGAATGGCGGGGACGAGTAGTGTTGCCATTTAAGAAAAATAAAACTACCTTTTGTAAAATTGTTACAGTAGAATATTTAGTAGTAGTATAAGGGTTATACTAGAAACTACATTTCAAAGTAGGTATTTTGCATGTGGGTAGAATAACTATCTATTTAAACCAGTAATACTCACAGAAAACAAACTACCTATAATGTTTTATAATCAATAAAGCATGTGCTAATCCGGAAGCAATTCTTATTTTTGTATAAATCAGCTGCCTGTCACTGTTCATTATTTACTGACCACATAAAATAACTTGTAGTGAGCACCTGTATAGGTCAGGGAAAGAATGTGAGGATTCAAGTTCAAAATATATTATCCAAGTAGACATTTACATGAGCTTTTGAATTTATAGTTATTTTAACATTATAAGTAGTAAGCTACCGCTGGCTCAGAATGCAGATCTGTTGGCAAGAGTCAGCCAGAAATTCAACAGTTGCTTTTTTAAATAAAATTTAATATTTTTGTTCCTATGACTTCATTATAATCTTTATATATTGTGTAAATGAGTCAACAAAGATCCATACATTTTAATCAATTAAAAACACTTAAATGCTACAATAAGATTTATTTAGTAATATATTTATAATTTTAGATTTAAAACTATGAATAAAAATGTCTATGACAAAGGTGGTCAGCTTGCAGCTCCCGAGCCACATGCAGCTCTTTGAAAGATTATTTGTGGCTCAAAATATAAGTAGCCAAGCTACCTTTTAATTTTTTTATTATTATTAAAAATATATCGGAAATTAAATATACCAAACACCAATCAGTATTAACAGTGTCTGAAAGAATTACTGCGAAGTTACAAAAGACATGTTATATATCAAATTTTAAAGAATTATCAAGAGTGAAATAAATGTGTTTAATCATTAATATTTGAATTTAATAAAAATATTCTGTACATATTTATATGTAATTTTTTTGTATATTGCATGCCTTTTAAATACGTATTTAATTGTGGTTCAAGAAAAATTACAAATTTTCAGAAAATGCCTAGTACTGTTAAGGAGCTTGGCCACCCCTGGTCTATGATATCTTTTGTAACTTTATTATATATCCGTACACTTCAACCCATGAAGGAATTAGTAATTTGTAACAAAAGAAACCAATCTAGTAAAAATTGTAATCAAACTGAGTGTTCTTATAATAATATAATTAATCTAAAAACTACTACTAACTAATTCAAATGCGACTTTATCTAAGAGAAATCATCAATCAAATCATTCGGGATTTTTGTGATTACTTTCACAAATTTTTATTTGTATTTTAAATAATAATTCATTATATATTTAAAAATTACAATTCGTAAGGAGAACTTTTAATGGCATTGTTCAGCTAAAAGCATCCCTTCTGGTGTTTAAAACACATCCACACCCTGATCATAATAATTCTGTGTATACATAATAATAGTGTTATTATTGTATGTAAAATACTTGTACAGCACCCAGCGAAATTGCGCATCGACCTTTAGAAAAAGACAATCGGCTAATTTCTGCTTCACTTCTACTTATGTGTCGTTTTGTCAGTCATTGTATTTCGTGCGACAGAGATAACTCTCTAAGAAGCCGAAATTAGCCGATTGTCTCTTTCGAAAGCTCTATGTGCAATATTTATCGCCGAATACTATACTATGTATACAGTATGTACTTTAATAATACTTGAAATATATAGTTAGATACTTATTACAAATAATGTCATAGATATGTATTACATAATAAATTGATATACAAATTCAGGTTTGGGAAGTGCGGAGAGAAGTTACAGCCGTGGTGCATCTTATGCCCGCGAAGCAGATTCAAGTCCTGCACCACAAAAACCCACCATTAGAGTTAAGGATATCATTAAGGTATGAAATCAAAAACTATAATTTTTCTTGTACTGGAGTGTCGCTGTTGCTCAAATGGCATTTGAAGATTCCACTGGTTTTAGGGTGGCACATCTTTTAAAGTAGCGAATTTCAAAGACTTCTAGAAGAGTATTTTACAGAATAGGCCATCGAGTTCTTAAAGTGAATGCTTCATAGAGTGACTAGTTCAAGGGCCCCTGTAAAGGTACCTCGGCCTGGGCAATCACTAGTTGATAATACCTACTTAGCATTCTTACACAAGGGTGGCCGAGAGTGCCTAACCTCAGCTGGGTCAGTTGCTACTATCTAACTAAAATCACAACTAACACTTCAGAAGTACTGTCGCCCGGTCACTAACCGTGAACAGCGTGGATGAACCTAGGTTAGATCCAGATCCATACTTGACTCGCCTTTGGTCCACGCTGCCGTCCATCAACACTACATAGCTATACTTGTGTAAAGCAGTTCACTACGTGTGAACGACTTTGTGCAACTGGAATGCCTCTGTCCAGTTTCTATTTTAATTTTAAGTTCAAGGACCCTTCCGCTTCCGAACTCAGTTCTGATGAAGCTGTAAAAGCCTCCGGGCTAACAGTATTAACTTCTACCAAACCAAGCACACACTTCAGAAAGCACTGGATGAGGAAGGAAGAAGAAACTCCAGCGATGCCTTTATCTAGTATGATTGTAGGTTTATTACCACTTCCAATGAAAGCACATTAAGAATGGAATTCAACTTTTAAAGTTTCATCTGGTCATTGTGAACATTTTAACATGGCTAGATCCACAGACCATGATATTCTTTATGATAATGGACTGTTTTCCAGAAGTACCTGTTGTGTCCACCTATTTTCACAATACCAAGACCAATATGTTTACCCACTCTTTGTTTCCCTGTGACCGATGCTTTCCAATCTGTGACTCTTAGAGTCCAACGTCTGTCTCTATAACTAGATGTGTTGCTAACTCTCGTTTCTTAATCTGTGTTTTTTATTCTGTACATCCTTTTGTTTTGTTTGTAAAAGTTTGGTAAACTTGTTTTGCACTACTGACAAAAATTTATAAAGTGGCAATTTTTTCTAGATCGACAAAGAACTGGAAGAGGAGAAGATCAAATCGGTAGCTGGTGGCAGTGGCGAAGGTGATGAAGAGGTCGAAGACTTCAAGCGCATTTTTGATACTGACGCCCCGGTTAAACTGCCAATGGATGATGGTGCGTTTTCAACAATTTTACATGCTTTTACTTGAATGAATATTCGAAATATCTAACATCTAGCTATAATGCAACCGAAACTGATGTACCGCGCCTTAGAAAAGCGCGGCGAGACGGGAGAGAGTAATGGCCGCTCCGTCTCATTAGTTCCCCACCTCCCCACGCTTTTCTAAGGCGCGGTACAGCGGTATCGGTAGCACTATAGTGCAGTATTTCACTAGCGACAACACCGTTATGACTGGCAGTAACAATGTGCTGTGAAATCTCCAGTCTTTAATATTAAACTTAAGGAATCTAAGAGAGAAATTTAATGAAATTATTTTTTATAAAGTTAATGCTGTTTACACGTATAAGAGTAATATAGAAATGTGATCTCTCATTTCGCGCCTCATCGGCAAGCTTGCAGTTGCTTAAAGAGCCCTGGAGACGGCTGTGCTTGGTATTTCTCTATGAGAAATGAGGAGATGAGACGAAATAGCCTAGTGAATTGACAAGTTGAAGTGGTAATGAACAGTCTACATAGTGTACAGGACAAGTGGCTGCTTCAGCCTCAAGGTTCTGGAGTGGAGATCACGGGTTGGCGATAGTAGCTTGGACATTTACAAGGTGGACAGAAAGTGTGGTTAAGAGCATCGGAAATAGCTAGATGCAAACTGCTTCCAACTGGCTTATGGGAAGAATTTGTGAAGTGGTGGACATGCTACGGAAGGCACATTGTTTACACAAAACAAAATAATACTTATTTGCGTTTTAGGTTTGTCACACATCCAAACAAAGCCTACAGTGAAGATAAAGCAGGAAGTTGTTGTTAAGGAAGAACCCACAGAAGATGATTGTCCGAGTAAGTTTTATTTTATTTTTTTCTGGAGAATATTGATCTAAAATTTAATCGTTGTTGATATATTCTCAATTGACATGGTATATGGCCAATTTGACCATGATGATCTAGTTTTCTTTTAATAAATAAATTCCATGACAATATAATAATATTAAAATAACAGTAAAAAAATTGGATATTATTGATAACCTATAAAAAAGTATGGAAGGAGCTAAGCTTTGTCTATGTTTTTTTTCTATTTGTTTGAATAAATATCATAAGTGAAATAATGCACAAAAGTACTTTAAAAAAACATATAAAGTGGAAAAACGGAAAAAAAATCCTAGATCATGGAAACTACCAACGCCTATGTTTCAATGAATCGATTCATCAATTTCGATTATACATCGATTACCGAGTTCCGTATCTCGATTTAAAAAATATTGATAAAAGAACGACATCTGTTTGCGCTTTGTCATAATTGCCGAGAGACATGTCGTAGGTAAGCCCCCACTAGATGGCCAGACGGCGTAGTTAAGTTGGAAGTCCCAAGGTGTAGACCGGTCATAGCGATGATCTTCGTCTATCAGCTCATATGATGATGAATATATGTAGAGTATTGTTAAAAATATATATCATTTATTATACAGTGACAGACGTCGGCGTGGAAGAGAAAGCCCTCCCCAGTGAGTTCGAGGATACCAACGTCCTGAACCTTCTGCGGAGCGACAAACCCACTCTCATATTATTACAGGTCTTTATACATCAACTTTTATTCTATTTTATATATATTTCTAATTTAAGCCTCGGTATGTTTTAAAAGAGAGTAATATCAATTTTACGAGTGGGGGACTACTGGCCGTTCCGTTCCTTTTTTCCTCAGTCTCCTCCCCGCCGCTCTTTCCTAAGGCGCGGTACAGCGGTTGCGGTAGCATTATAGTAACTCATTGCAGTCTCTTCTATATTTGAAATCACAATGTATCCGAATGTACGACCTCTAATTATGAGGCCAAAAACCATTTGCTATAGGACAATAATTTTTAAAATTAGATAATAGAATGCATCATTTTGATTTTTTTTGAACTCGATCAGCTGCCAGACTCGCTACCGGGTCGCGGGGGGCCGAGCACCCGCGACGATGACTCCGCCATCCGGTCCCGGCCTTCGGACTCTGTTGATGACACGGTTAGTATTTTCCCAGATTTGTATAAATATATATTCATATAACAAAATGGTGCTTCCTTGGGGCCTAACTACCTCGCCAAGACCTTTGCTATAAAAGTTTTAAGATTATCAGGTCACATTGCAGCCTCCAGAAGCAGCTGACAACCGCTGCAGGCTGTCGGATCTCCAGGAGGGTCGCATCGGCAAGCTGCAGGTGCGAAGATCCGGCAAAGTCACGCTTATGCTGGGGGACACCATGTTCGAGGTAACTTTCGTCATCTACATTATTTTACATTGATCACTTGTGTATATCTTAAGAATACAAGAAATCTAAACTGAAGGAAAACCAGAATCAAACCGAACTCTTCTATAATATTAGAGTAACGTAGATTCCAAAGGAGTTTTGATCTAAATATATCCTATGGAAAATTCAGACATTTTCTTTGATTTCCATTTTCTAGAAAATCCTAATATATAGTAAAGTTTTGTATTATAATAATTCCAAGTAAAAAAAGGACTAATATATAGTTACTTCCGATATGTAGCAGTAGTCGTGCAATAAAGTGCACCGCCCGCCAGGTCATAAATGCGCATGCGGCAAACAATGCGAATTACACAACTACCACCGTTAATTCACTCAACACGTTTTACCCCTCCACGGGGCATCCTCAGAAAAAATGTTATACCAATTAGTGCCAAACACCAAGTTCCATTATTGTTAACCCATAGCATTTGGAGGGATGTTATTAGAAACGAGGTGATGTATGGAAGAAAAACAAGTTTTGGAAAGGAATGAAAGACACTGAGATGGATGAAAAAAGAATGTGGAAATATAGTCTTGCGAAAAAATTATTATAGTCAAAAAGAGTCTCCGTCCACCTAAATTAGGGGAGTACAAATATGCCCTGGAAACTTGTCCAATTATACTACTTACATGCAGCCTATTTTTCAAGATCATTGTTTATCTTAACCTTCTAATTAGAAAAAAAAGATAAATCTATGGCTCAAAATCAACCAATGAAAGACCGGATCAATAGTCCTATCTCGCTCGATCACACAGCGCACCCGTTCGCACATTGTAAACTTGCGTTTACCGCTCTCATTAGGTCATCTTACACGGTGCATATATGCGGTGTAAGTGGATATATATCAACAACAATATATTTATTTCAATGATTCAGACAGCTGTTTCACATTATGATGAATATCATTCACAGGTGTGTCCAGGGACGAAGGCGGCGTTTCACCAGGAGGCGGTGTCAATTGCCGTGGACCATAACACCCGTTCGGCGAACCTGGTGGGGCTGGGGCCTCTGCAACACAAGCTGAACGTGGTTCCCGACTGGCAGACACTCTTTAATGACATGGCTGTATAAATGTGTAGTTTAATGTTAAGATTATAAATATCAAAACTTACTTTACTTATTAATTTCCTTATCAACATGGACTTGAAAAAAATGAACATATTCAATGAAACATTAGAAATGTTTAAAATAATAAGATTCAAACATGTACATCTATATGGCTGCAGACAAAAAATGATTTGGTATTGGCAAATTTAACAACATTCCCTTTTGGTCAAACCGTTAATTTTGTAAGAGATAGGTCATTGAGTAAAGGTTCATTGAACATATAAGAAACACTATTTAATATTGCTAGTCAAATTGTTTCTTGATTCTCTTCTGGCTTGTTCCTATGCTTCTTTGTTCTCTTGCCCCATTCAACTTCTTTATTTAGCCGCTAAATCTATACATGTTGCATAGTACAACTCGTGGGTGAGTGAACCGGCACAGGTCTGCGTGTAGGCACTGTGCGATTGAGACAGCAATAGTAATTAATGTTTGACGTGCTATTGGTTGATTAGGCAATCCCTATAAATGCATAGATCTTGAGGGAGGCTGTTTGAAGCCATAAGATACCAATATGTATAAAAAACTGCCTGATATGGTTGACTGTTTCTTCAGTGTTGCACTTAGAACAAAACAGCACATATTCATCATCATTAAACTTCAGCCGCACAACGTCCTCTACTGGACATAAGCTCCCATTTAAATTATCTTTATTCAAGTAGAACATATATATGCACTTTTGAATAGTCAATTACTTTAACAATACATGCAGTAAGCTACCACTGGATCGGAATGGTAATCAGCTAAAACCCGGCCAGAAACTCAAACAGTTGCTGGTTTTTAAACTGAAAACAGGTTTCTAATGGATGGATTGGAGAAGCACTGAAACCTGTTCTCGTCCAAAATACTGCAATGTTTGAAGACGAAGGTCTTTGACTAATATTTGTTGTCAGTGATGATCCGAGGCCACATAAGACTCAATGTCACCCAGAGAGCAACAAAGAGGGCTATGCTCGAGGTTTCACTGCGAGATCAAATCAAAAATGAGATCCACGGAAGAACCAACATAGCTTGAAGAATTGCTCGTCTGAAGTGGCAGTGGGCGGGGTACATTGCTTGTGCCACTGGTGGCTATTAACGACGAAAGGTTTTCGAGTGGCGACCAGGAGCTGGAAGACGGGGCATGAACCCTACTAGGTGGACTGACGATACATGTAAGTTGCAGGAAGTCACTGGATGCGGGTAGTACAGGATTAGACATCGTGGCGATCTTTGGGGGAGGCCTATGCCTTGCAGTGGACATCCATCAGTTGAAAAGAATGTTTCAAACAGGACTGGTTCAAGGCAGTGTGCTTCCAGCTTCTTTTAACAACCTTCATAAGATCAACTGTCCTAATTTGTGTTTATTTATTAAAAGATACTATATTAAATAAAAATATACAGTTTTCAAACAACATTTAATACTAACACTTAATCTTCTGCTATAAAATTATTTTCTCAAATCAATTTGCACTTGCCGCTTTTTGCTTCTGTTCTTTACTTGGTATTGGTGTATCACGTCCCAGGCATTTCTCACCGTGCAGGTCCAGGGCATAATTATAATCAACTGGGTTTGCTAAAGCATAATCAATGACCTCATCCACTCTCTCTGGCGTAATGAATGTTGAGCTTAGTTCCTGTAAATACATCAATCAACTATAATTTCATTCACTATAGGCATGGTTATTTGGGTTTAATATTATTTATTAGTTGCTGCAACTTCATCCACATAGAAATTAAGAAAAGATTAACAAAGGATTTATTTAGTTTACTTTTCGCATAAGAATTATTTCTTTTCTAATATAAAAGTTGCTTGCTTTACTACAGCTACCTGCCAATATAAGTCCTGTTCTAAATTGGTCTAGACATTTCAGAGATTAGACAGAAAAAACAGACAAGTAGACAATAATTTTAAAAAATATAATTTTGGTTTTATACTGTATACAGTATAATATATATATATATATATATATATATATATAGTATCATATGCATGTAATTAAAAGTGGTATATATATATATATATATATATATATATATATATATATATATATAGTATCATATGCATATAATTAAAAGTGGTTATTTTAATATTACAATCAGATGCTGCAATATTATTTATTAGTATAGATATGTATTTCTGTAAGTATAGAGGAGGAATACTGTTGATTCTGAAGATCAGATTTAGCACTATGAATGGTAAGCATAATCAAGGTCACTCGAAGTGACTGGATAGGGGCAGTGCAAGACCATTGTGTCAATTGTTGGGGGAGGTCTATGGCCATTGCATCTATCAGCTGAGATGATGATGAATGGCAAGTTGAAATGGAATTGGACAGGCTACATGATGACAGAACAGATGACCACTGACACTTTAAACTTCTGGAGTGAAGACTAGACTGACAAGTGTAGTGTATGATACATATCTTTTTATTTTTCAAAAGATTGGATACACACCGTTTCTATCCGGTCCTACTGAAAATCTTTGCGAGGAGGCCTATTTCCAGCAGTGGACCTCCTATTGTGATGAATGGTTGACAATCTCATATTTACATTCATTTAAAAATATTTACAATCAATATTTACAAACTTACAACTCTATAGTATATCTAAGAAATTAAAAAATCTTAAAATTAAATAATCTTGAAAACCATACATTCCAAGGTTAGAGGGAAAATAACTATAGTGAAAATATAATTATTAAAATTGTCTAGTACTTTATGGAAACCTGACTCAATAGAGTTTATTGATATGAATACAGGATGGCCTGCCTTCTACAATTGAAGGACTTGAATATAAAAGAAGCTCTCTTCTTGTTTTTGTACTATCCTTAACTATAATTCAAACCATAAATTCAATGTAATTCTATTTTCAAATTTACAAATTTGACATATCAACTTTGTATTATTTATTAAATATAATGAACAGCAAATTAGATTTGGTCAAAATTAATTTCCTTCCAGAACAAAACATATACTGAACTCACACCATTTGCCAGCATAGAATCATAGAAATTAAACCTGTTTATTGCTAATTAAAAAAATAATAAATAATTAGCTTAACAATGTTCATCTATCAAAAGCACACTTCAAACAGAATGTAAATTCATTTATTTTTGTAAAGATATCCATATCATATTTTAACAACTGATCAAGGTGAGTATTGTTCTCTTGGGCATCTTCAAATGCCTAAGAGGACAATACTTACCTGGTACCTCAATGGTAAATGTTTAATGCCAGTCCTAACCAGCTCTAGTGAGGCAGGCAATATGAAGCAAGAACCCCTGGGTTGGTACTACAATATAGAAGTCTAAGTTAAACATCATCAGTGATTTATCACCTCAAACACAGTGAAGTAGGAAATGTTAATGGGCATATAGTACTTACAACTTAAATACTATAAACTAACTATTAAATATTTCTTACTTTTTCTCTCCTAATTTTTTCAGAAGCTTTAGCAATTCTTTCCTTCAATTCTTTGTCTTTAGCTTCCATGCGCGCCAGTGCGTACTCTTCCATTGCTTCCAATTCTTTCTTTCTTCTCTCCTCTCGCTCTGCGGCGACTTGAGCGTTCCACTGTTCATTAAACTTCACGCATTGCTCCCATTCCTCAGCTTCTAAACGCTGTGACATTTCCGAGCTGGCACTCTCCAGTGTTGATTTCTCTTTAATCATTTCCTCGTGATAAAAACGTGTGATAGCGCGCATCTGTGTTTTATAATTGTTGTTGATCCTCAGGAGCTCAATTCGTTCTTCTTCGCTGACAACGGGCCGTTTTGGTATTCTATATATCTTACTTTTAGCTACAGGAAACCATCGTGGCTTTCGATGTGCCTCCGCGCATTGTATAACCATTGGCCATGTTCGCTTTAAAAGTGAGTTGTGGGACATCATTTTTGATAGTTATTGTCAATTTATTAATATTTACAACTTAACCTTAACTCGAATTTACTTTTTTACCCATATCTTAATATGAATGTTTTGGTAATTTCGTGACGTTACAAAAGGTTTTTGGTCATTCAGCCACTCTTCTTAGCTTTAAGGTTTTGTTAATTCTACTAATATTTTAGTTTATTAACGAATGGCTAAATAATCCATTAACCCAAAAAATAAATGGATATATAAGTTTTAAACATCGAATAATCACGTAACATAAGTAGAACGTTATTTCTTGTTTTCTTTTAATTTCATAGGTATATAATTCTTATAATCATAAGCAATATATGTATAAGAATTATTATCAACTAATCGGAAAGTCTTTAAAAAATCGAAAATTTACGTTGAGTTTTGGTATTAATTAAGTTTTTCCATCTATTTTACCAGTTCCAATAAAACATATTTCACTTCATATTAGGTCATGAATCCAACTCAATATTTAGGTAGATATTGTAACTCGACTTGGCTGCAATATGTATTAACTTTTGACTTATCATTCCATATTTTAAAAATGATGTTAAATGTCTAAATAAAACATCTAAATAAAAGACCGGTATACTTTTATTATGATTAAAATATCAGCTCTAAATAATGAGTCTGAGGAGGAAAGTGGTTCAGAGGAGGAGGTTACGAAGGAGGCTCTGGAGCAGATCGCCCTACAACAGTATGCTAAAGCGCTTGATCTACAAAGAAAAGGAAATTTAGCTGACGCAACGCAGCTTCTAAAAGATTTGTTGGACACAGAGCTATTGTACAATGTAAAAAAGCCAGCCCCTGGAGAGAAAATATCTAGTCCTCTTTTCAATTTAAAGTATTTATGCTATAAGAATTTGGCCACAATGTTGAGTGCGGCCGATGAAGTGGAGGCTGCCGTGGAATCGTACATCGCGGCGTCCGAACTTGACGACACGGACGTAACGTTGTGGCATCGATTTGGTCTGCTCTGCCTGCGCACGGAGCGCTATGAAACGGCTCTGTATGCTTTTCAGCACGGTGTCGATCGTAACCCAAGACATTGGCCGTGTATTGATAAGATAATAACATTACTCCTGGGCTTAGATTACAAAGAGGAATGTATAACTGCTATTTATGATGCCCTCCAGCTTGATCCAGGATATATGAGAGGCTTGGTATACAGGAAACATATTTATAAAGAATTCCCTTATGTTAGAGATTACATGGAATATTTGAATCCGATTTACAAATGGGTAGAGGAAAATGATGAACCGTATAATGAAGAAAATGGAAAGAAATTTCTTAATGAGGCAAATGAAATTCATAAGACATTTATAGAGCAACAGAAAGCTGAACAATTTAAATATATTTTGCCCAATTTAAAGTTAAAGAAGCCCATTAGTGCATTGACATGGAATGCAGTGGGCGAGTCACTGGTTCATATGCATAAATACATGGCAGACAATTGTTTCAGTCATGCCTGTTTCATTGGGTTGATTTTTGAAAAAGCTGAAATTGAGGAAATATTAGAAGTGAGTGAAATAGAAGAAAAAGATGCCGACACCCCTGAAAATAAAGAAGAGAACAACACAGATAATGAGAAGAATACTGAAATTGTATCGGAAAATGAAAATAATGACTTATCTGATAAACAAGTTACAGATACAGAGAAAGTTGAAAGTGATGTAGAAATTATTGCATCTGAATCAGCAGCCGAAACAACTCCTGAGCCAAAAACGCAAAAGAAAACTCCCGTGCGCCGTCGTGGAAGTGCCCTGAGCTTTTTAGAACAATGGGAGTGGTGCAACAAACGCCGCTCTGGACGTAAGAAACCTAGCAGCAAACAGGAGCGCTATGACAATAATATATATGATACATTAAGAAGAATGGTGCCTGTAGCATTGGCACCAGAAATGATACAGAAGAAAGAAAATCAGGCTAATGAAACTTCAACAGACTTGACAAATTTATTTGAAGAAAAAGATAAACTAGAAACCAAGACTGATGAGGAATATTTCGGTACAGATTGTGAACAGAAAGATGTTAGAGAATTCATCAACAAGTACAAAGAATGCAAGAGTGATATAATAGATATATTAAAAGATTATTTAAGCTTTCTTGCTCTAAAATGGAATATAAAATGGTCAGAAGGCTTACCAGACATTTTTGTGGAAGCAAATAAATGTTACAATACCCACATAGATATACCAGCGTGTGCAGATAATGATTCAGATTTAATACATTACATTGCTATAAATCTTCTGTCAGAAGAAATCTCTGTTAACTCCAAATTAAATCAAAATTCTGATGAGAAAGAGTTAGCTACTTCTCATGAGTTAGGCTCTATTGAATCTATAGGTTTGATTCTTACATCAAAGCCGCATGTATTTGAAAGCATAAATTGTTTAGAGTACGTACTAAGGCAGCTTTGGGTTAAACTTCATATACACATATTAAATAAATGTGATGAGTTTGCTCTTGACTGTCTGTATCAACTGTTATGTGAGTTTGAGGCAATGGGTGATCATCATGATAAATATAGTGTAAATGTCACAAATTTTACATTCAAGCCACTTATAACAGAAGCTGAAATAACAGAGTACATTAAATTTTTGGAAAGAAACAAAAAGCTCTCTACGGTTATGGAGTTATATGAAAAGGGACTTTATGAGGAAGTACTGTCCATAGTCCTGGACTCATTTGAGCATTGCAAAGACGTGGCAAAGAAGCAGGAGGAGGAGATGTCTCTGGACTTTGCGGTGCAACTGTCAATCATTTTGGACACATTCTGGGCTCTGGAAAAAGTGGACAACTGTTTCAAATGGTCATTGACTTGTTTGCATGAAGCATTGAAACATTATTTCCGATTCACATCAGGATCCAAGGAATATGAGAAATGGACTTTAGCGGTGGTTAAAGTACTTTCATGTATGGAACATATATTGACTAATGAAGGGTTGACTTGTTTAGAGGCAGTCTCACAGAAAGAATTAAGCCAAGCGTTGGAGGATCTAATTAGGATAATTGGTCACCAAGTAGAGACAAATGCCACAGAAATGCCATTTGGTACTGTGGCTCCTTGGATTATAATGCATTATATTTTACAGAGAGAGGAAGATCAAGGGAGAGGCAGAACTATTTCTGATAATGATAGAGTGGCTTGTGATGAAGTTCCCAATCCATTGATGATATTATTTATGGCTCATGAACAGTTGGGGAACAGAAGTTGGTGCTGTATCTCAGAGGGAAAACTGTTGTATTTTATTTTGGATACAGTAGTGCCTCGCTTGCGATCTCCGTCATTGGCAAAGTCTTTGGAACAAGTGTGTCAGTACATGGAACAGTGTGTGTATTGTTTATTCGGTCACCCTGGTCACCCTGGTAGGAAGACAAAGTTGAAGAATCTCGTAGACCACAATGTCACCCCACATTCTTTAGACTGGAAGAGAGCACAGCAAATATATGAAATATTTAGACCTCATGTTCTTCCAGCTTTGGAAGGGAAAGTCTCGGGAATAACTGCTGATGTGGAGCAGCTGTTCCATCGCATACTCGCACTGCTGCCTCCAGAATGTGATCCCACTAAGTACCTCCCAGATTTGGAGAAATACATAAAAGGAATCGAAAATATCCTGCCGTCTGTGCCGCCGCTGCTGCCTTACAAAATGAAGGACATTTACTTCCTGTTAGGCGATTACCATTTCAAAAATGAAAAAGGCAAATTGGCGATTAAATTCAACATGTTAGATGTGATTTTAAATAACGATCGATTGGAGTCGTGGGCGGAGATATCACTTTCGAAAGCCATGAATTTGGAAAGGATTTTGAATTCCTGTAAAAATCTGGACAACGAAAGGGAATTTCTTAATCAAGCTAATTCGACCACGCGATGTTTCAAGCGTTCCCTGGACTTGGATCCTACTCATCGCGACATGTGGTTGGAATATGGAAATTTCGTCTACACGGTCCATTCTTTCTGTTCTAGACTATTGAAGCAAGCGAGTGAGTCCTTGAGTATGGAGGATTTTGAATCCTTAGAAAAGCAAAAGGAAGATATGTTGGATACAACTTATAAATGTTTCAACACCCTATTAAACGAACTTAATAACAGCTGTGACACGGAAAAAACTTACGAGAACGCCTGGCAATTGTACTACATGTTAGGAAAAGTGGCCGAAAAACGTAATAAACCACCTTCGATATATTTAAACTTTTACATGCAAGGAGTTAGAAGCCTAAACGAAACTGATGCTACCTATCCCTTAAAAATAAATTACAGCACACCAACTCACTTATGCATAGAAGTGCTAGAGCTGCACTATCGTATACACGCATCGATTCTTAAATACATTGAGCAGCATGAAAACAAACCTATTCCGGCTTCGGTTGGTAAGATATTTATAACGTGTATTGATGAATGGCAAAATGGACCATTTACAAAGAAATCGAAAAAAGAAACGTCTGGTGAGGATATCGATTACAAAGCGGAGGAACCAGTTCATGCTGCCAACATCCTGAAAAGATCTGTAAGTGATGCAGGTGAAGAGGATACTTACGAAGCAAAGAAACTCAAACTAGAGTCCGCTGCCGCTAAAGTGAGAAGATCAGCTTCCTATGACACCGAAAGAATTGTACAAAAAGATGTTTTAAACGTTGCCGCTGAAGTAACTAAAACTGTAGAAACAGTGTCTGAAGATAACGAACCTCCTAAGGATAATGAAAAAGAAATAGATAAAGTTAAAATAGATAAAGAAGTAAAGGCTGCAAACGATTTAATTAAAGATGTGGAAAAAGACAACGATAAAACGGAGAAGTTAGTTCCGGATAAAAACCGAGACAGTGATAGTAAGAAGAAAGAAGACAGCTCCAGTAGCTCGTCATCAAGTTCGTCTTCAGATTCGAGTTCCAGCGAATCCTCGTCGGACAGTAGCAGTGATTCCAGCAGGGACAGCGACACTTCCACCAAGTCCTCAAATGATTATAAACAACTCGGTGATGAAGACATCATGAAAATTGTAAGGGCGTGTTTAGATGCACTCGAAGATTGCGCAAGCCGCTTTCCACCGCACTATAAAGCCATATATCGACTCGCACATTATCATTTTTACTACAAAAAAGGTAAGGACATAGAAAGATGTAGGGATCTCATGTTATCAAATTTCATGTTAAGATGCGGACAGAAGCTCGGTGGACTGTTCAGCGAAAGAAAACAGTCGAATTTCTTCAACAATATTTGGAAGATACCGTCGTCGGAGGTGGACAGGGCCGGGAGTTTCGCGTTCCACATGAACCGTTCGGTGATGCTCACTATGGAAATATTGAAAGAGATCGACGATCACAAGACATTGCTAGATTTGAGTTTGCATCTTCAAAGAATTCCTGAACCTGATAAGAAATACTTACGTGATTCGGAGCGGGAGGAATTGGCGCAGCAAGCATTTTCCTTGTGCGTTCAATCATTGAAGGCACAGTTGTTAAAGTTCAGCCAACAAGCGGATCTGAAGAGCAACGAGGTCGAGCGTCAAACGCTTAAAACCTTTATGCTCGATATCTACAAAGCTTATCAGAGAGTACAGAAGCAATCCAACTCGAAGCAGTTCGTAAACCTGCTAGTGGATGCCTATAAACTAATCACCACTGCGTCTATACCAGAGAACGCTAATTTAGTGGATCTCAGCATGAAGTACTGCCAGTCTATGATACAGATATTGAAACAGCAAGCCACTATGGCAAGTTTAGATAAGAGTCAAAATCAGCAAAAGAAACAAATCGCTAAATGTGCGGAAGTTGCAAAGGCGACACCCGTTCCACCTGCACCCAGTCAACCGAAACCCGATAAGCAACCAAGTACACAGACCTCTGCATCTGGATTACCTAAGATGTCTCCGCATGAAATGGCTGCAGCGTTCCAGAGTTACGTTCCCATGTTGAACGACCAGCTACTATCCCAACAGACCGCGGCAGCCCTGTCATACTTGAACAATATAAATGCCATAGCTAGTTACACGTCCTTACAAAACACACTACAATCCTCCCTTCAAAATACTATACAGCACTCATTTCAGGCAGAGTTCTATCGACAATTTCTAGGGCAGAGTTTCTCTTCGTTCAATCATCCACCTCCGAAAAAGCAAAAACGCGGCCCTAAACCCTCCACCAGTCGACCAGCTCAAGTTACTGCTCCTATTAAATCCTCAAAGTCCTTCAGCTCGGTTTCCTTGCCTCCGACGACTAAATCTGTTCAAACACCAGTCATATCTGCTCTCCAAAAGTCTATATCAACGCCATTGACTCCGAGCATGGGTACAGTGTTACCAACGCTGCCTCCATCGATGTCCACTAACTTGGCATCATTCGGTGCACACACATCACACTCGAGTGGTCACAGCTCCCAACCGGCGCAAGCTCATCTGAATACTTCCTCGGTGAATTCAGCCGTTCACACGAAGCCACCTCAACCGCATCAGCAAGTCAGTCCCGGAAAAACGTTGCAGGAAAAGCTAGCAGAGAGGCAGAAACATCTACCCGCGCCGAAGAACACTATTCAAGATATAAACGCGTCAATAAGCAGGCTGCCTTCTTCGCTTACCATCACGAAGACGTCAGTTCCGAAACAACCGCACCATCACGTTAAAAAACCGGAACCTAAGAAGACGCTATTTAATGACAGTGAACGACCTAAACCAATAACGTCCGATGAAGTCATTGTACTGGACGACGATTAGATTACGAAAGAAGTATATTTATTTATATAGAATTATAATATAATTGTTTTTAAATAAATTCTAACAATATAAATACTAATTTTAATTATCTGAAATTTATTTTTATTTTTTTCTCGATTATTTGCAATGTGATGTCTGTGTAGGAAAAAAAGTTTTTAAAACACGGCAAAATTGCATTTTGTGACCCTCTTACGTAATTATTAACCTCAAAATTCTGGCGATCAATTCCGTCAATCAGATTTCATTGTACTTCTCTCACGACTACAATGGCATAAAAAACTATAGAAATGGCCAAGGAAGAACTAATGTTGGCAACACTCAATGAGGACAAACAACAATTATTGTATGATCTATTTATAATACTTGTCTTTGATATTTCTATCAATTACAACACATTTACAATCCCTATTAAATTTTATTGATTATAAATATTTTATTACATTTCATAAAAAACAGATTATAATTATTGAATTTATTATCATTATTTACGATTAACCACTAATTTATTCAATTTTAATTGCAGGAATATATTTAATAGTATCCAATCCAATATTAACTATAGCATAGCATATCAATTATAAATTACATAAAACTAATTATAAAATAAATTAATATTTTATGAAAATACAATATTTTAGTAATTATACATTTTAATAAAACAATAATTATTATTTAATATTGCTTATAATCTAGAATTAAAATTGTTTAATCAGGACAATGAACATAATTGCATTTGAAATCAATAGATGGCTTATAAGCCAGATTAATATAGTGTATATTTGGAAGTGTTTTAATACCGAATAATTTATACAGTCTTTTTCTAAGATAAAAATTGATCTCTGTATCACCTTCCTGCTTTAATTTCCAGATTAATTTTCATAAGGGTTCCCATATTTTTGTTCTGCATATCCAAGATGGCGCCAAATTGCGACTGATGTGACATTGTCATTTCGTTATTGGGTTCAGAGATGCGTGTGATGGCTAAAGCAGTCTATAATGATAGAAATCCATTAGCATTAGGCTGAGATTCCAATTTGCTGTTAATGTCCCCAAGTATACTAAAACTAGAATGGGCAATGGTAATAAAAACACCCTTACATTTTGAAGCATTGGCAAATCTGAAAAGAAAAAAAAGATATACGTAAATTTGCGTTTTTTTTTCAATTTTACACCATAATAATATTACAAAATCAGAATAGAATGCATTAGAAAGAGGTCCATATAGATATAGGTAACCTACCACAGAACTTTAAAAGTAATTATTAAATATACTTACTATTATAACCTAAAAATGTGATGTACAGATAATAAATGACGGAGGCCAACCAAAACGTGTTCGCCACGAAACAGGAGACAAAGCCTCCTTCTATGAGCAGATCTGAAAGCGAAATAAGATGTTGACAATTTTATCATCTGTTATATGTCTATTGCAATTTTTAAATTGTTTATTATTTGATAAAAAAAATAGCTACTATCATATTTTAAATATAAGAATGGAAAATAACCTTGAAACATCAAATTTTCGTTAAAATAAATTTATTCATCATTTTTTAAGACAAATTATACGCTTGTATATCTGTAAAACGATTTTAATTTTACCCGCCAAAAGATCATAGGTTATGTTAAGATTGATCAAAAAATCTTATTCTTGTATTAAAGATTATAAAAAACCCCAATGATTAGTATCGTTTTTATGTTTACATGATAACATAAAATCTTTAAACTGTAAAATTGAATTTCAAAGAGTAACTATCAAGTTTCTTGTCAGGTTACTCTCCATATGGTTAACACGCCAAATATGGCAGTATTCTATTTATAAATAAATCAATTTATATCAATGTCTTTCAAAGTGCTTAGAAAAATCTATTTTAATAGCGAGACTATACATACCAACTGTAACATGCATATAACCTATATTCAACAAATACATATTTTGATTTAAGTTTTAAAAAATACGACAATAATTGTTTAGGCTTTAATTACTAAATGAGTTTGTCTTGCTTTCTTGCCTATAGTATAAATGATTTAAAGGGGTGAACCTATAGCTCATCTGCATGCAATAATATATAACGTATTTAAAACTTAGTAATAAAATGTTTTCACAAAATTCGTATTACTACATATTAAAATTAATTATTCTTTACACAATTTGGTACTGCAGATTTATTACTGCTAGAAGTTATTGCCCTGTCACATTTCTGTATAAAATAATTATGTAACATATTTCAGAGTAATCATCTTAGGTGATTGGAAAAGTTGTCAATGATTTGAGGTTAACATGACAAAAATATAAACGAACTATACATTGTACCCTGTACGAGACTTGAACTTGTTCATGATCATTGTTTCCGCTAGCAATAGCCCACTGCAAGATATAGTTCTCTCCCAGAGATACCTATGGGGGAAATACCGTAGTTGGCACACTTTTTAGGTGGGTTGGCGATGGTATGCATGGGACACTACTGTCCATCATCTGGAAACTTCTTTGTGAGCTGTGGCAATCTATCTATGTAATTAATGCACAAAGTGTGAATTATTTAGGATTGTATCCTGGGAATTGAACATGCAACCTAAAATCAAGTCTCAGTCTACGGTTGTGAAATGACTGCTCATTTCTCACGATCACTTAAAATAATTATTTATAAAAAAACATACTATTAAACAGGATAATCTGAAAACAGTGAAGTAGAGATAGCGGTGGGAAGAAGGCGTTGATATGGACATCAAAGGCATAACCCCACTCCACATCTGCAGCAAGCGGGTCCCTCCGCAAATATTTGTTTATCAAGTACCTGAAACATATCAATCTTATTAATCATAAATATTACATATACAATAGAGTATTATATAATAGATCGACAAGAGAGAGAGATAGAATATATTTGATTTTAATCTTAGAAACAGGCTTATTTATTGTACTATACATATGTTTAGGCATACATAGTATATATTTGGAACTTTTTAATACAGTAGTAAGTACTATGAGACTGTACAAGTATATCTATTTAATTATTATTTAGGTAATTATACCAATTAAATAAATAACTAACATCTCAAGTGGCTAAGTCCCTCAAAAAATCATCATCTTTAATTTTGATTTTAATAATTTCATTGTATTATTCCTGCTATCCTGGCGTCATATCACTCACTATTTAGTATGGTGACCCTATTGATAAAGTTTATCATCTCTATGTTATGCAATCTGTCCAGTTCTTTGGTTTTGTGTATTGCAAGCGCTGTGGTATTGAGCATGGTTAGAGCTTGATCAGACCAATATTACCGTACTAATTTAAAAAAAAAATTCTAAGTGCATATATTTACAAGGATGATTATGCTGTCTGTTTTCTATTGATGAAAAAAAATAAATGCACTATGTTCCATAGTGATCACTTCATACAGGTGATACTTCCAGTGGGTGATAGCTTTAAAGCTTTTTGCTAAAAAATGAGCTATACATTTACTTTTTTAAAACTTTTACACCTATAACCAAACGCCCTGTATATTGTTTTTCTTAATAGTATATAGATAGAAGACAGAAGAAGTCTCTATACCTTTGGGATCTTATAATAAGCACTCACCAAAATACAGTGGAAACAAATATTCCAGCACCAATGAAGTCTACGAAGACAACAAATAGGACAAACAGAGCCAGTTGGGTCCACGTTAAACCAATAGCTAAAGCGAAGCAGACTGATGACACTGAAATAGAGTAAAATAATGTTTGTTCATGTTGGTTTAAAGTGTGTGCCCCCACTTCCGGCGTATTGGCCATTTCTCAATTATTACTATGTGTGTATATTCATTGAATATCAGCACAGCCTAATTTAACAGAGAAATAAAAAAATAGGTATGACAAACTTTAAGGGATGGTATGTAGCTGTTTATTAAAAATAAATAACACATAAGACAATGCTGTAAAAAAACTTGTTATCTCACATCTCCCAAACAACAGATTAATAAAATGTAAAATAGTATTTAAGAAGTTAGCAAATTGGCGAATTTGGATTTGTTGACCTTTTGATTGATTGTAGTTCTTAACAGTTCTAGCACATTCTCCGAACACCTAAATTCAAATTATATCATTATTTAATTTTAATATAATCTATATGTATGTAAATGAAATCCTATTTTTCTTGGTTATTCTATAACATTAGAATGATTTGAAAATAGAAATAGTTGGAGGTGAACTATTTGCAGTTGGCAGTAAAATGATTGCACAATTTATAATGTCATATAACATCTCTGCATTAATTTCTGATCAGTATAATGATCATGTAATTAAATTATTTATTTCACATATAATCAATAAACAAAGTTGTCATGTATAAACAATAAATAAAGTGATCATTCACTTATATTGTTCAAATTCAACTTCCTATTCAAGCAAATTACATAGAAAAAGCATCATTCGGAAAATGTGTTTGTAAATTAGTGACATACAAACATGGAGTTGATATATTTAAATTTATACTTGAAAAAAATATTACTTGTAATCATTTATTGCATAAATTAAGGCTTTTGTAATATTATTGTTATTTTAATTCAACAACATAATTACTTCTAGCAGTCAACAAGATGAGAAAGTTAATGATTAGAACTTTGCAGAAGTTGCTTCTATCACTTCTTGCAGAGTCTATGGTTTCTGCAATGACAGTAATGTTAGCTTTATAAAATCATACATTGATCCAACTGCAGTAACTAATTGGGCCATGGTTAGGGCCTCTCTACTCTTAAATAGGACTACTAAGTGCATATTGCACTCTGTTAGTTACTGGGGCATTCTCCTGTATAACATAATAGGTGGTCTCCCAATTTAGTGATATATTTAGTCTGTAAATACATTTCTTTACCAAAGTTTTTATCTACAATCAACTAAGTTGGTTTTGTTTAGTTATACTGAGTATCAGAAAATAATATTAGTCTTATTAAAATATACTTACAGAACAACCATACACATAGCAAAACGAGAAATGCAGGGTCATCTCTTGCAAACTGTGATTTTGTATCTAAAACAGAATTAAAAATCATGTGAAACCTTTGACTTGTATTTATAAAATTAATTCATTTTAGTTAATGATTGTGATGTCAGAAACATTGCAGTATACATATACATTCTATGTTGTTGTAATTTTAAAATTACTTTTTTAGATACATGTTTTTATATATATAAATATTAACAAAGTAACTCCTTATAAATTACTTTATAGTCAAGTTGTGAGGCTTAAAATGTACAACGTTTTTATAAGAATGTTTGGGTGAGACAGGAAGTTGCATTTTAGGAATAATATTTCATATCTGTGGACACTATTAAAGCTTTCATTGGAAAGGAAGACTGTATATACTATATATATCAAGGATCGGTGCTAGAATCTACTTATTACTAAGAACTTACGTTTTCTATAATTAAAATTTCTAAACACTTTTTGTGGTGAAACAAACAAGTAGATCATTTGCCAGGCTGCAAATTCAAAGTCCATCTGATTAAATTTGTACAATCTACGCAGATATTTGTAGCGCTTCACAGCTGCGCTGGCTGTAGTCGCTTGGTAGTTAGCTGGTGCGGGTAACGGAGAAGTACTCCTCGGATAGTTAGGGGTCGGAGACGTTGATTGTTTCATCATGTTTTTGTCTTAACTTTATGACATTAACATAAATTTCATTAACTGTGTTCGTGTAAACTTATAAATTATTATCTATAATTAATATCCATTCGTTAAAGTAAAAAAGTAATTGTGATAAAAGTTTAATATTTATGACAAAGTTAAACTCGTTTCCATCTGACATTTGTCATTGTTGATAACGTCGTTATGTCAACTGACATACTCATATTAAAAGTGTTCATTACAATTGTTGCCGTTAAGTTTAGAATTCACTAAAAATTGATTTATTTGGTTAATAATGTTTTTTATATTTAATTTTAACAAATATTATAATAATCAATTACAAAAATATCTCAATGCGTAGATGCAAAATAATTCCAAAATTTGTTGTCTTCACTGAACTCAATATTGATTAAAGAGAAAAATGTTTCGTCAATGTTTTTTTAAATAAATAAAGGCAAACTAGTGTGAATAACTTTATTCATCACCGTTATATTTTAAATCACACAATTAATAAAATTTAGAACGAGAATTTTTGGCCTTCTTTTTGAATAACACATAAAAATTAAAAAAAAAACTTAGCTGCTTAAGAAATAAAGAATTCTCAAAAATGACAAATTATGCTCAGATTACAACAGCGTAGGAGAAGTGGTGCTGAAATGTGCTCGATTAAACACATTTACGCAAGAAATTGTCGAATTATAGACTTTCTACCGCCGACGCCTATACGCGAACGATAGCTGTGTCTATACTTCTGGCGTCGTTGCCCACATCATCATGAAACGCCTCTAGAATTTAACCATCATCCTAGGACAATAGTTCTAGAAGTCGAGAAATTAATTTAATCCTAGCAAAAAAGCAGCAATGCTTGAAGCGCAACCGTTCACTTCCAAATTCTATATCTATATATATCACTCATAGATAATCCAGTACCACGGGCAAAGCACGACTGTATTTCGTTTATTTTAATATGGGCCCCGTTATTGTGGATATCTCATTCATTCCAATCTTGAGAGGGACAGTTTTTTTTTACAATGGAATTATTTTTTCACTTTATTTTTATTTTATTACTATCTGTGTTTTCAAAAAAAAGCTAGATTGTTATTTAAGTGTTGTCTTGATAGAAAAAAGCGCTTTAGTGCGCACGTCAGTAATGCTCGAAAAAGAGCTGCTTCTATCCATTACTATCCAACCAGAGTAAAATGTCACTCTTAAATAAAGGCATCCCTCTGTAAAGCTATAATGAGACCCGTTATTACATACACAAGCTTTTTGTAAGCAAATCCGGTTGTCATTCACAGTCTTGCAGTCATATAAAACACGTGCCTAATGAAGATCTGTACAAAGATTTCAAACTGCACCCGATCGCCAAATTCTTAAAATCTGCATTGATAATTTATTTTGATTCTGCCCCTTAACCCAAAAATTCTTTGACTAGCTGCCGCCACAAACAAAACAATTACACCGGCATATTCAGACGCCGCGCTGTCCTGAGACCAAGACCTAACGTTAAGTCGGAATTGAGGTTGGCTCTTGTATCAAAGGGTCGCCAACCCCCGATTATACTAGATAGAAGCATTGCTGGAGTTTCTTCCATCACTTCTTCTCCCAATCCTCAAGTAGTAGTCTGACGACCGACAGTGAATCAGCAACCGACCAAGTCGATGCACTATCAGACGCTCTTGAGTCGGAATGCTAAACGAGTATTATAGCCGAGTGACTGCCGCAGTCGGAGTGCTATCGTGAGGGCCCTTAAATCACTCTACGGAGCGTCCGTCGAAGCAACCCAAGAGAAAAATCCGGTGAAATTGTAGTATGTAGATGTCTGAACCGATGCTGCTCAGAGAGTCTTCTAGCTTCGCTACCTTAAAAGAGTTTTCAGGCTGAGAGTTCCCAACATCCTAACCCCTTGGCACCAAAGGAATTTGCAAATACCATTTGGGCAGCAGTGCAAGTCAGGTATAATTATAAGTGGGCATTGTCAAGCGCATGTACAAGATGGACACAAAACTTATGTTGACTATTTGTTGTAAAAATTTTTCATCATTATTTTTAATTATGCATGGCCTGAATGTATATGCCTTATAAGACAAAATAAAACAAATGATTGAACAGCTTAAAAATATATTTACAAAATAAGACAATGATACGAAATTAAGTTCTAATTAATATAAATAAAAGCGTATGAAATAGTACTTAAAATTATTTTAGTCCAATTATATGATTAATTTATTAAAATAAATATAACATGAGATGAAAGTTTTTTTTTATTTAATTCCTATCGACAATGATATATATATTAAAGATGATTCAAAAAAAAGTTTTATATGTAGTGACAAACATTGATACAATTTATGGTAACACTAACATTAATTGGTAATAACAATCTGAGATATTAAAGATTGAAATGTAAAATATAAACTTTTTCATTGCATATAAATTGATAATAAAGCTTCCAACAATTAAATATTTTTAATCTTTATCAGACTAAAATGACACAGTATTGCTTTAACTAAAAATAGTTGAGCCGAAGTTCACGTTACGTTCTGTTGCAGCCATGACAGGTAACGTGTTACTCTAGTGTAAACTCCTGGATACCCAGGCTCTCCACATTTATTTCCGAACGACACGACGCCTATTTGCGTCCAGCGACCGTTTGCTTGCAGCATCAGCGGGCCACCTGAGTCACCCTAAAAATAAGAAATAAAAAAAATTATAATTTTACCTATTACCAATTTACCAGAATTAACACTATGAAATATGTTTGATAGTCACAAAGGAGTTTACTAACAAGAATAAAACCTCAATCTAAAAATATAGATTAAAAAAACTATGTTACGTTAATTTTTTTCTAACGCAATGCGATGCCAATTCATTCTGGCAACACAAAGTCTTTAATGACAGTTGTAAACAATAAATAATTTGAAACGCTTATTCTTAATATTTTATCATTACGTTATATATTTTATTTGAAACCGTGGTTTTTTGAAAATGATTTGACATATATTAATTGACAATAAATGAGCATACATTTATTCCGTTAAAGCTATTACACTAACTTCCTATAGTCTTTTGAATAAAATAGAATTTATATTACAGTAATACAGTTCCTGGATGTCATTGGAATCAGTATGGATAATATTTGAGGTAATTAATGAAAATATAATATTTATATACTATATTTAATTTAAATAAATAAAAACTACACAATAAAACAACCTTTTCTTATATAGGCACATAGCGTCACCGTCAGCGACGTATCGCAAATGGGAATTCCACAGAAATATAAATGTTTATATACATCGGGCGAAAGATGGCGCTCTTCAATACTTCTCGACTTGTGATTGGTTGACGATTATTATTGATTGAACATTGTTTTCATAGTTTTAAATCGGTATAAATATGGGCTAAGCTTGATAATTATTCACACTTTTATTTCGGACTTCGTATTGTTATTACTTCAAAGATCTAGAGCGGCTGTAGAAAGAATCTTACAGTGGTTTAGTACGTCTAACACTTTTCTCCGAAAACCGACTAGGTAACAATTAGCTAATACAATACGTCAGGTGAAGCATCTGACGTAGATTTTTTTTAGTTTATTAGCCCTGAGTCCAATCAAGCTGTAAAAGCCAAAACGGCTAACAACGCGCATCAATATTCGAATATAGAGAATATACACACTTCTATTTCGGACTTCGTGCTGTTATTACCTCTAAGACCTACCAGCCCTAGGAAGAATCTCACGCTATTAAAAGTACATTCGACGTGTGACGCAGTAATGAAAATATGGTCACTGATCCTATGTAATAATAAAGTCATTTAATAAGTTAACGAAACGTTACTTAATATGACTGGAAAATAAATGTAGCTAAATATAATTAAAAAAAAAACTGATCTTCACCTGACAAGCGTCAACGCCTCCTCTGGCGTAACCAGCACATAGAAACGTGTCGGTAATGGGCTGGAAGTATGCTCGATCGCAGTCTTCGTTTCTCCAGACTGGAAGGCGAGCTTCCAGCTGGCGGGAACTCTCCGTGCCTCCGTACCTTGTAGTGCCCCATCCCACCACTGTGGCCACCGATCCGTCAAACAATTGACGAGATAGCTCACCGTGGGGCAGGCAAATTGGTATCACGTATTTCGATTTTTGAACATTTTCTGCGAATATAAACACAATGCAGAAATAAATTGATTACCTTCGTAATTTCTGATGTTTATTTATTTATTATATACATATACGTAGGTGTAAAATTTATAAAGGAGTGAATTTATGGCCCACATGCTGTCGATTAATATAGTATATTTTATTCAAAAATAAATATAGTAATGATAAATTTACAAAATATTTCGTCTACAGTCAGAGAAATTTTTCTGACTTCCACATTAAGATATAAAATTTAGATCGTAAATACTCTTTAGACATTATAAATTGCGTATTGAATTTTGAAAAGAATTCTTTTTTTGAATTTAAAAGCGCTTTAAAAACTATACCGGTAAAATATAAAGATATCCTCTCTTTAATCTACAAATTATTACGTGTTATTTAGTCAATATGTATTCGGAGAGAAAAATATTTTTTTCAAAATAGATGTTGAACTTGGTGTAAGCAAACATAGACAAATATCTTTTATAAGCTCCAAAAGTTTCAATTATTTATTAAAATACATGCGAGATCTATTTTTTTTAATTAAAAGAACCCTTTATTATAAAAACTGTCATGTAATAACATATAATATATAATTAACTATACTTTGACTCATTGAATGTATTTAGTTTACAAAGTGCTTTCGTTAACTGCCATAGACTTTGAAATAAAAATTACGTTGAACAGGACAAAGATATTTGACAGCAATATGTGTTAATAGTAAACAACATTAGTGTTAAGTATTATATCTCTGATGAAACTTGAATCCGGTTGTAGGTTTTTTAAATAGAATACAGGCTTACCCGCAAGAACCAGTACCGCGATGTCATTATAAAAGCCAACCCTGGAGAACTGCTCGTGGGCCTTCACAGCTGTTACTCGCAAGGTGACAGGTCTGGAAGGTTCGTCGTCCCTGCCCAGGTCTACGTCACCCAGCCGGACACTGAATTGACGAGCTGGGAACCTGCGGTGATAATGTAGGCACACCTATTAGATTTTTTATGCTCTAAGCGAAGGGTGAATTTTTGTTTTGACAGACGAAGCACTTCCAATAACAACTAAAGTTCAACAGGATATCGCGCCGTAAAACCTCTCCACGGCTTATAAACAGCTACTTAATTCTGTCTACACTGGCATTCTGTAATAGACTTTCGTATCTATGCTATTTATTACCCTCAGCAGTGGCTTTTCTTTAATGATAAATAACTTGTTGTAGGGACAGCATTACATCAACGTCAGCGGCGCATCAAAAAGAGGAATTCCACGGAAATATAATTCTTTATTTACATCGGTGTTATGGCAGCAACATTACGTCATCGTCAGCGGCGCATCGAAAAAGGGAATTCCACAGAAATACAACTAATTATTTACATCGGTATTATGGCAGCAACATTATGTCATCGTCAGCGGCGAATCGAAAAAGGGAATTCCACAGAAATATAACTCTTTATTTACAACGGTATTATGGCAGCAAATTACGTCATCATCAGCGGCGCATCGAAAAGGGGAATTCCACAGAAATAAAATTGTTCATTTACGTCGAAACAAACACTTCACACTACTTCTACTTCGGATTTCATCTTGTATTAAGACCTAACGATCCTAGGAAGAATCCGACACTCTCAACTTCTAATTTACCCTTAAAGACAAACAATATCTATGTACCTTTTATTTTAGCTCGCCGAATTCGAATCTAAGAACACACTTAGAGATAGAAGCTATGAAAGCAGTTATTAACGAACACCGAACATCCGGTATCGTTTTAAAGGCTAAAATATTGATAATTTTTTTTTTAAATATTTGAATTATGCAAAGATCTAAATCGTTCCTGCTTCATATAACTGATATATTTTTTTTGGCCCCCGCTATTGGAGGCCTCTCGTACTCCTAATTAGTTGGGATCAGGGTCTTTGTTTACAATTAAGTTTTTCAGATTTTTCATCTTTATTCTTTACTCGCTGTCATACTTCTCAATTTCTTTTATTTTTACCTTATTTCCATCACAATATCTTTCATTTTGTTCTTTCATTCCTTCTTGCTTTCATCGCCTTCCTTCCATCATCTTATTACTCTTAGATGGCTAGGTACATTTTTTTTAATTCTTTATTTTATTATTGTCGATTTTTTTTATCACAGTTTTCTTTGGGTTGTGCTTTCTGAATACATTACTAACACATTTCTTATTCTATTTTTCCTATTATTAATTGACTAGTTATTTTATGTGCAGTTTATTAGGTACCTACTTATCTATACTGTTTTGTTTCTATTAACAGTGTCACTCACCACCCTAAGAGCAAACGATAGGAACATATAACTGATATTAAATATACCCACGGTCTCTGTTTTGAGTCGCGCGTGCAATGAGCTGCGGTGAGGACGTGTCTTTTGTCCACGAGGGTGCCGCCGCACCAGAACTCCCGGCGTTTGCTGCCGTGCAAGTAAATCGCAGCCATCCAGGGCCACGCACCCGATTTTGCTTCCGTGCCTCCGACGATGCGACCTCCTTCGTCCTCCCTTTGTCCGCAATCTAAAAAAAAACTCTTTGGTTATAAATGTAGATTATATATGTGGGTTGATCCCAGCGGTGTGGCAATGATGGGGCGATATGTGACGGCAGTGGGATGAGTCTGGAACATCTCGTACTTTTTAAAAAATCAGTTTAATACACTAGTCTCGCAGTGTGGGAACTTCTAGATTTTAAATATTTAATGGAATCGGGCGTTACCTTGCAGAAGTCCATCCTAAGTAATAAAAGGACCAATATTTAGTCATATCCGCGCATGCCTCTTTTCTTACTTCTAGATTTTAACTTTAAAAGAACAAATACTAGATCATACTATTTTAATCTTAGCCAAAAGACCAAAACACGATTTGTTATAGATGCAAAAGCTGCACAGAGGTGAATGTAAAGCCCATTTATAAGCACAAATCTTTAAAAAATGTACACTTATATTTAATCACCCTGTATAAAATGATCTCTTTGAAATATATTATTTTAATTCATTTTTTTTCTATTGGGATGCAACATGCCAATAACATTTGGCAGAACAAAGTCTGCGAGGACAGATTGTAAATAATAATTAATTTTAATACGTTGTAAAATCTAACACCATTGCATTTTTGGATACAGTGGACTATGTATTAAACCTTTCGTTACTAGCGCCGCATTTAGGCGGCATCCATTTGCTGTTCCTTACATTGCATTGTTATTCAATTGATTACTCTAGGAGTACAATCATGTTATTGAATGCGCCTTTACTCGAAAACAATTCTTCGAAAGTATAGTATGTATTTGGAAACTATAATCTATTGTCTAAGATTGGCCGAAAGACGTTTTATTTTCAATTTATAAATCAATACAAATAAATCGAAGTACAAGATGCGTTGTTTGCAGTGCAAATGGCAAAAGACGGAAATCATTATGTGTAGATCCCTGTTCTAAGATTTATCATAGCCAGATAAATTACTAAGAATTATTCTAACTTCCATTTTTAATTATACCAGTAAAAATTTAAATATATATAACATGAGAAAATTCGAACAATAGCGTAACGCCATGCAACTACGGTTCAGTAGCGTTACTTTGCGGGACGCATTACGGTAAAGAAAGGGTTAATTGACAGCTAGTGTCAGTGTTATATTCACTCTTATAAAGTTTTTACACTCATATCACTCTGAATAAAAGCTTGACGTCACTCACCATTGACGTCGACAATATTCGAGTAGTTGCCGATAGATGGCGGTAGTTCAGTGTAGAAGCTAGTCGTTGAAATTGGACGGTGTGTTGTTACAGTCGCTTGTGTAGTCGTTGGTCTCTGTGTGCTCGACGTCGATTGTGGTTTCGGTCTTTTAGTCGTAAGCACGAGGACTGCAGACGGTCTTTTCGTTGTCGTTGGCTTAGACACTGGTCTCTGTGTTGTAACAGGCACGAGGTACGTTGGTTTGAGTGTTGTTGTTACTACAGGTTTCTCTATAGCCGGTGTTGATGGGATAACTGCGTCTCTTGGGCAACATACTCCAGGGACGAATAGATCTTTGAAGCATAGAGATTCACGGAGATTTATCAAGTTAAGCAGTAGCTGTGGACAGTTACTAAGATCTTCGCAAACGCCTGCTTCTCCTTCAGGTGTTGTGCAATATTTTGCATCGTTTTCGTAGCTCACGTCTGCTGTTGCTATCTTCGTTATAGGTGCATCTGGTAACACTTTCGGTAATGCTTTTTTGACAATCGGTGCTATTTTATCTGTGACGTTTCTTCCGAGTACATTCTTACTCAACGTGTACAGAGCTTGGGGTAACTGTTGAAGATTTGGATCGGATTCATTTCTGTCGTTTTCGTTTACGATGTCAACTAGATAATGACCGACCGTGTTGATGGCTCCAAGTGTTTCTGATATCCTTGTAAACGCTGAATCCGAAAGCAGTCGTCCGTCATTTGGCCCATTGTCTCTACTCTCTGAATTAATAAGGTCTACAGAGGATCGTGTATCGTACACTGGATACGGGTGTGAATTTTGACTTTGTAGATCTTGATCATAATAAGCTAGCTGTTGATTATAATGCATCGGACCATAATAAGGCCTCTGCAAGGTATTCGGTGATCTATTCATCAGAATAGGGGCTTGATGCCAGTGCGGATTTCTCGGAGGTAGCCGCATGTTAGTCGCTTCACCCATTCTCTCTACGAACGCAACTGAAAAATGTAATAATTATTTCATTTAAAGAACGTAATTTAATTAAAACTGTTTATTTTGTTTAAAAAAAAACTATTGATGCCTACCTACCCTGATGTCGGACTGGATATTGCTGGCATGTTATAAGATATGGCAGAAGTAAACCCGTTAAACCTGAAATTAGAATCATAGATTAAAAATAAAAATTGTCATTGATTTTTTTAATTATTATTTTCCATTAAACTTTGTTAAACTTAACGAGAATAAATGACAGAGAAGTAAATAAAACTACTCTTCGGCTGCATCAAATTATTTTACAAAACACGATGCAATTTTTTTTAAAAATGTCAATATTATAAAAGAAAAATAAAATTATTCGTAAAGACTAATGTTAAATTAACATTGTTAAATTTATGTAAAACATCTTTTATATTATTACTTTAAAAAATGTTGTTTTTTTTTTAATTTTAATGCGACAGGCCAATGACATCTGGCAGTACAAAGTCTACGGGCATAGATAATAAACAATAATTAAATTTGATATGTCATCATCGCTTCAGCTCAAACATTCACTGCAAGGCATGTGGCTCCCCTATTAGTATATATATCATAATCGCCAGCTTGGCAAGTATGTTGGCGATCACAGTGTGGTATTATGGTACGCAGAGGGCGCTGTTGTCCATTTCCTGGAAACTCGTTTACGAACTGGGGCAATCCTATATAATTAATGCACTAATGTGAATTATATAAAATTGTATATCGAGAATCAAACCCGCCACCTATAATCACAAGTCTCATTTCTCTACCGCTTGACTACCACTGCTCAAATTTAATATTTATCCAAATTTTGAAAACACTTTTTCATATTTTGTTATTATTTCTGAAACCTTTGATATTTATGATAGTACCATACATGACAACTAAAGAGCTATACATTACCCTTTTAAAAATTATTCTGTATATATTTATGTATGGCATCTGTGATTATGTCATATTCAAAAACAGGAGCGTACTTGAGCAAAAGTTACGTAAATCAAATTTTAAAAATGCATTGACAAATATTTAATTTTTATTTATAATAAAAAATTAAAGATGATTTCATAATTAAAACAACTTACTATTGTCTGTATTTAGTTTTATTTTATTATAGATGCCCAGTTCAGGCGCGAAAGGGGCAGATGCGCAAAAGTAATTAGCGACATTTTAATTTTAAAAAAGTATAAAAGTACCACATGTAAATTGACATTAACGTGAAACATTCAAGAGAACACGAAATGGCGGCAACTTGGTGAAACGTATTCCGATTGGCTTAAACGTGCTCCCAATTTTTTATTTGACCACGATTCGGGTCAAATCATTAACGGATTCAAGCGTAAATAAAATGACTCAGAGCTCCGTTTCTTCTTTTGTTTTGATTCTTTTTTTAAATTGTAATATTTACGGGAAGCTCCGAAACATCTCGTCTAAAATACCAGTCCATACTAGCCTTTGTGTTTGGCAATAATCGGTGTAACATAACTCCTGAAGATGCCCCGTGGAGGGGTGAAACACGTGTTGAGTGATTTGACGGTGGCAGTTGTGTAATTCGCATTGTTTGCCGCATACGCATTTATCAGCGGGCTGGCGGGCGGTGCACTTTGTTACACGACTACCACTGCATGTGCGGAAGTGGCTAAATATTGGTCCTTTTCTTACTCAAAATACCAGTGTCTGTAGACGAAAGTCCTTGGCCAATGTGCGTGGTTCCGAGATGTGTTCGCTTATGATAGGCTTTATAAGAAGGTTCAAGGGAACCGAGAATGGAGACAATGCTCGGAATTTCACTGCTTCGAATTCAATGAGAAGATCCAAAAAAGAATTTTCTAGAAATAGCTCGAAGACTCGTTCCTCTGAAGTGACAGAGGGCTCATGTAGCCAACGGCAGTTAGGACCGAAAGGTTTCCGTGTGGCGAACACGAACCGGTGGATTGTTGACATAGTTAAGGTTGCTAGATGTCGCTAGTTGCAACGCAAGACCGGTTAGCGTGATGTTTGGGCAGACCTATGTCTTGCAGAGGACGAAAAGAAGAAGAAGTAGAAAAAGAATGTTTTCGCAATGCTCTACGAAGCCGTAATTAGCCGATTGTCTCTTTCCAAAGGTCGATGTGCAATATTTATCACCGCGTATTGTAACCACCTTAAAGATTCTGCGTACGCTTTTAAAACTCCTTTGTAATGTGTCAAAATCATAATGCAATAAATTAAAAATAAAATTGTCAAATCTTCATCTGTACAGTAAATAAAATCTGTTACAGTGTAAAGTATTAACAGTACAATTGTTTCGGTCTCTTTTTAAATAAGGGTTCGTTTGGATACTCGTACCATTTTTAAATCAAAGAATGCCATATGCCATATATTATTTATTTATTTTGTTCCTATAACATTCTTTTCGTGATTTACGAAAGTGATATGTATAAAAAGATCCAAATGAATAAATCTGTTTTATGACGTATTGCTTTCGGCAAAATGTCTTTCGATATAACGTTCGGATACGCGTTTATTTACGTTATATTAAGCTCAACATGAAAATAATTGACCATTTAGAAATTAGCTAAATATATATTAAAGTGAAATCAGTCTTTGAAACTGAATTAGAGAGTAGAGAGTAAACACGCAATGTATTTATAAATATTTTTTTCTTCGTGTTGTCCGTTTAGAGGAAGGGAGAAATTTTAGTCTGTGCTCATTTGCGAACTGTCATTATAACGAAAGCGCCATTTTTAAATAGCACATATGTAATTGCTTACGATTTGTGTTTCTTTTATACTGAATTTCTGTATAAATATAGGAATGTAGAATAATTATTAAAAATTTATATTTATTAATCATTGCTATATTAAAATTTATTTACTTATTACTGATTTAAAATTATATCATAATTCTAGTATGTTAGTAGTTGTAATAATTATAAACTCTATTTCAATCATCAGCGTCTTTTCTCATAAATAGTCGAAAAATTAAATAATACATTTTAATGTAATACATACACAATGTAAAACTTTAAACACAACCTCACTTTCTTTCATTAACTATCAAGACTGAAAACCATTGTTAATTTCTGCTAATGCTTTTTTGGATTAGTTTTGACACTATTATTTCTAAAAAAAATATTTTAAACATACAAACGTGTTGATTTGTCTGTTTATTTTTAAAACTTGCAGTATAATTACCGGCCATATTGTATTAAGTGTTGCTATTTATAGCAGAGTCAATATACATAACGGCTATTTAAAAATTATTTTTGTTGAAAAGATTCTATTAAAATAAAAATTATGGTCTGCTCGATTAGTTTGATTTTTATTCTTATGTACTTTAAATTTTTTTTTATTTATTGATAAATTTACTATCGCTTCGCAGTGTGAAAACAAAAAATAATTATCTTGTAAAAAAAGTAAAGTAAAGAGAGAGCATAAATTTATTGGCGTTTATCATACCAGAGAATAATAACTGGTTAGCGAAAAAATAAAGTTTTAAAAATTTTGAAAAAAAAAGAACATAGAAAACGTTTAAATCTTAGAGAAACAGCAATTATTTAATTGAAGTAATGCGGTAAATGTAATAATTAAAAATTATATGTTGACAACGTAACAATATTGTCATTTTTAATCGGCCATATTAGCTGTCAGTTTTGACAGTGTCATCTTTTGACACATTGCCAAATACGTCATTTTATTTCTCTCGCCATGTTAAGAGCTTGGATACATCCGATCTGGTAAAACTGTAGTATGCTGTTTTGTAACGTTAAACGGATACTGCCGATGAGACTTAGTCATTTTATGGAAATGGAAACAGTAGTTAAGCGTCCTCTGCGCTCTCTCGGCTCGAACCAGAGGCTCTAGTTCGTGTACCGCCCGTGTGCAATGAAACCCTCGCGCCCCCTATGCCTGACGGCCCTCCCGCGGCCATATCTATTAATTTTTCCTTCGTAACAAGAAAGTTTTTTCATATTCCACGGCAGACGGCAGAAACTCATTGTTTTACTGCCTGTAGCACATCTCGTTATCGTTTGTTAACTGCTGCCACCGCGCTAGTTGGGCGCTTCCTTATTTTACCATGATGGTCCAAGACGATGCTATTAGCTGTCGGGAGCGCCGCGGCGCCCCTGAGACAGCGGCGCCCGTGTGCATTGCACACTACACTATAGGTTAAGCCGTCCATGGCTCGAACTCACAAATTCTACCTTAACCACTTGGGAACATCAACAAAAAATTGAATACACGCGTCTCGAATATCTTAACACGAAAACAGTTAACAAGCAAACGGGTAATGGCGAAAAACAACTTATTTAATTACAAAATATCCGACATCCGTTACGTTAATTTGGACCGGTCGGGTGGTAATCGGCAGTACGTAATTCTTCGAACGTATCTGGGTTAGTATATACGCGTAACACATGGTAATAAAGGACGGGTACGGTTCATATGGCACATATGAGTACTCTTGTAAACTAGGGCGTTTCTGTTATTGAATCGATTTCAAATTTATACGGCTTTTGTTTGCTATTCTAACTTCAAATAAACTAAGCTATGTAATATAAACAGGCTAATTATAAAACTGCTCTAAAAGTGTTGTTATACATGCTAGGTTATAAGTATGAAAGCTTTAAGGCGATAAATACATTGTTCATTTTTATCAAAAACATTAAAGTTATTGCACCTGTTTTCAATCACTCAACTATTTTTTTAATTTATTAGCAGTGATAGACCACAGCTTATAAAACATTTACAGTAATCAAAATCACATTTCCACAGATACAGAAAACAGTGTGAGCGTTTTCTCTCATTATAAACTGATTCCATTCACAGTAGCCTATCATGTATCACTTATAAAAAAGGTTGCTTTTACCACTATTATAAAATTAGTTCAATTCACAGGCTTATTTTCTGTTTGTATGGTGCGGTACGCTATGAATATAAATCACTGTTATAATTATTTGCGTATAAACTGACAAAAATTTGTTCAGCCTAGGAGTGAATGAATGAACAGAATTCGGATTTATATATTTGCAGAAAATTTTTGAGTTAAATTTTTCTAAATTATTTTTTTTAATGAATATCGTATTTGAATATTTATAATCCTTTTCACGACGAAGACAAAAACAAAAATACCATAAAAAATTGTAAAGCCTTTCTTGAGCTATAAATGGTGTAAGACAGTTTTATTTTGTTTCTCTATATTTACGCAACGAGCTATTTTTATTGTCTTAAAATAATAGAAAACTTTAAAAAGATTAAAATAGACAGATTATGAGGATAATCTCTATTTTATTCAAGTTCTCTCGCGTCATTGTCTGAGTCACGTGAAAGTCACCGTTTCGCGCGCTTTGTTGCGTAATGGCGGACATTGTTTTGTTTTCTTTCTGTCACTTAATTATTTATTTATAAAGTTATATATTGTATATCATGTTTTTATATAAAAAATGTTTTTTTTTTTAATTTAATTACTAATATGTTACCTTTAAGTTTATTGTTATTATCTTTTTTATATTGTTTAAAATATAAAAATATAATGAAAGTATTTTTAGAAAATGGTAATGTAAAACAAGGGATATATTTTCCCTTACAATATATTAAAATAAAAATATATTATATATCATAGATAATTACACATTTATATCCATTTCTTCACATTATATTCACTAGGATTAATTTATCTAGTTCTGGCATTATTGTCTTATGTTATGCACATACAAGAATGTCAAAAGTCCAATTTAAATCCAGCTTCTATTATATATATTTAAACAAACAAGACTCCGATGATTTTACAAAAATAATCATGATCAACATATCATCAATAATCAACTTCAACTAAAAATCACTAAAAAACATAAGCACAAAAGTTTCAATCTGATTTTATTTGTGATCACATGTGATTTCATTTCCTGACTGTTGAATAACATTTTCACTAGTGTAGAATTTTTGGTTAGATTTATGTTAATTATTTATTTAATTTCACCATCAGTTCAGCCGTGGGATGGGATGTCCACTATTGAACATTGGGCTCTCCGCGAGTCTTCCAACAAGACTTAACTTAAAATTTTTTGACCATTCAAAGAGATTTAATTATTATTTATTGTAAGAAAGTACACCGTTGCCTACAAAGGATTTAATAATTTAATTAAACTTAAAGAAAGCTATAAATAGCTACTATTTATTTCTAGTGTTAACTTTATGTTACGTGCCATTTTTTAAATTTTTTTATTACATTTCTATCATTACAAACAAAAGCAATGTTTTCATGTATGTATGTATAACATATTGTCATTATTTTTAATCTGTTATTTCTGTTTTGTCATTCTATACAAGTATAATTTTTAAGTGTTAAAACGCCTAATTGTACTATTTTAATATGTCTATTTCTGTTATGATTAACATATAAATAAATATAAATATAAACGCTATACATATTTATGTAATATGTGTTCTTAACATAGAGTTGTATGACAGGGCCGGCACGTCTGACAAGACCAATATGGCGGCGCGTATTTTCCCGTGTCGAAGTGGGTCGACGATTATGAAATTGTTTTTCTTAGTATAAATAAGCCTGATGTTTGTGTACCAACATTATGACTCTTACGATTATGGTTTGTGACCTTGTTATTCGATGTTGCCATTTAAAAAAAAACTTTTTAGGATTTCTTAATATTTAAATATGTATAATTTTACACAAAGTAAGTTATTTATACTTTTTAGTTAGATATACAATTTATGAACCTATCTCGCACGCATATTTACTCATTTATTATAAATTATTTATTTATTTAGCTAACTATGTAATTACATTTTGGCACGTGTCTTTAAAAACAAGTTTCAACAGATAATGCAATCTACATTCAGTTAGATTTTTTGTAGTAGAAATGTTTTCCGTAAGTAATATGAACAAAAACCTGACTGAGTTAGATGAGGTTTCTTATTAGACAGGGAGTTGTAGCATTCTTATTTTGACGTACACAAAGAAGAATCATATTCTTCTTCTGAGGAAAAAAGGAGAATAAACGAATTTTTAATGCGCGGAAGTACTTGAAGACTCTACGCAGGCGCACTGTGGATATTCGAGTACTAATTTTGACCTCCTTAAGGATCGACGTATTAGTGTTTTTTTTTTTAAATTTATAACTAGTCACAGAAAACTACGTTCGTGTGACTTTCGTTCACGAGACGTGAGACGACGTGTGACGTTTGTTCGTGAGACTGCGATCATGTCTGATTACGATTTGTTATTTATTTGTTGGTTCATGAAACAAATCTCTAGCTCAGTGTTTTTCAACCTTTTTCGTCTAATCAAACCTTTCTAACATTCTTACGCCCTCTATAATTTTTATATTAAACCGAAAGGGTTAAAAGCGTATCCGGACCAAATTTTAGAATTGCCTCTGTAGGGTGTGTGCCCCATATTGGGAAACATTGTTCTAGATGGTGCAACGTTCAAGCGTCCCCAGAGACTTCTACGAATTAAGAAAAGGACCAATATTTAGCCACTTCTGCACATGCAGTGGTAGTCGTGGAATAAAATGAGTAAACTTTGTGATTGGCACTAATCGGTGTAACATAACTCCTGAAGATGCCCCGTGGAGGGGTGAAACACGTGTTGAGTGTTTTGGCGGTGGCGGTTGTGTGATTCGCATTGTTTCGGGCTGGCGGGCGGTGCACTTCATTGCACGACTACCACTGCATGTGCGGAAGTGGCTAAATATTGGTCCTTTTCTTACTTAGGATGGACTTCCGCGAAGTAACGCCTGATTCCATTAAACTTCTACGAAGGCATGAGGGCTTATATAACAACTCGAGTAAGCCTCGTGCCAGTTTGAAAACCCGTATTCAATGTCGAGAACGGTTCAGTGTGTCTACACTAGCTTTGACTTAATGACCGCCACGCTTAGGCCGATTATACACTAAACCTTTTTATCGAAAACCGCCAAAAAAATATTGAAAATAATATATATCTCATTGAATTTGTAAGCAAATATAAAAACGTGGTATTGCCAAAAGTTATGACCTTCTAACATTTTTATTAATTTTAAAATTGCTAGTAAAAATATTGTTAACATACACACACACAACAAGCAACTAGCTTTGACACAAGTTACTGCCCAATCGCAGTTCTATAGAATTAAAAAAAAAAGGTATTTATGAGTGCACACTATATTTATTGTTTGTATTAATAATGAACATCTTTTCATATATAAATAAATTTATACATAAATAAATTTTCTGTTTTGTATATTGCAAGACTAGTAATAATCTCATTATATTGTTATTAAAACATTCTTTGGTAATCGATATTTCTATTTATTTTTTAATTTTTAGTGATGTCAAATATTTGACAGTTATGAAAGGGAGTATTTATTTACTCTGTGGTTTTATCTGAAAAGTGTTGTATTTGAACTTTTTCTCAATATTTTTATTCTTTTCTTTGTTTTGTTTACTATCTGTCCCTGCAGATTTTGTAATGCCAGTATTTATCGGCTTGATGCAATCAAAAAAAAAAAATTGATGTGATATATTTCAGAGAGATTACTTCATACAGTGTGAATCTAAATAGGTTTAAAAGCTTCGGCTGAAAAATGTGCTGAATATTCGCATCTTTAAAGCCTTTACACGTATTTTCAATCACTTTGTATAAATATTAAAGTGACGTAGTGGACACATAGGGAACCACAGTTAAAATATTTTGGTAAAGAATATGTTTGCGAGGAGCCTTATAGCAGATGTAAGAGTGAAAGCGGTGACGTCACGAGGCGCGCACGCACGCCCGCGCCTCTCATTAACCGAACGGAAGATTTGATGCAGAAAGTTTTTGTAGCCTGTCTTAAGCTCGGCTCACATATACGCACCCACACCTTATGTGAAATTAAAAAAATAAAAATTCATATTACACTAATTTTATTTTTATAAGAAATCCTTGTTTGTCATTTATACATTAAATCAATAAATAATGTTAGAACTCTAAAATATAATTTATAACGAGCCATGGAGCATTATCGGGATTTCGCTACGAGATCGAGGTGATGTGGTGATTCAGTTGAAGATCGAAATTAACTGATATAGGTTCTGGAGAGCAGACCTCGATCCGGCAAACGTAGAGTACAGTATAGTACCAGCTACAAAGTGGATAGACTTACACTGTAAATTAATAACGTACAGATAATCTTATGTCATGAATGTCTACGAGATTGCATTATAAAGTCATATATTTCAATATTTATTTTGGAAGAGGAGACATTTTATAGATATGCTATGTGATAAGGCAATTACAAAAGATTGACGATTGTAAATGGGTCGCTTGAATCGCTGTAGACTTCGAATCTCTTAATACGTTACGCTGTTAGTCGTTTTAAAAAGATGCTACAATACTATGTTGTAATTACAATATTGTCAAAATATTGTTAGTTATATCTTAATTGACACTAGTTTTTTAAAAGCACTGGTGGAGTTATTTCTCCGACAAATATATTTTTTTAAATAAATCATGTGTATATGTGAACCAAGCTTAAAGTTAACACTTTGCTATTAAGATAATGACGTTGAATATTACGCTGTGATCAACGTTATGGTTTATTTTCAAAATGGACGTCGGCGGACTTTCTGTGTGCTCGCGGCGGGTGCGGTGTCTAATTCTAATGGTCGAAGTAATATTTTTAAACGAAACGTCTTGTGAAAATCCTTTTATTTAGTTATAATTTATTTTTAAACTATTTATTTTACATTAGGAATAGATAGATATAGAGAAATATCCTACAGATAAATCAAGGTGTATAATCGTGCAGAAAACCTTTCCCGCGAAATAATGACAGTTGTCAAAATGCTTTAGCTTATCTGTCAATCCATCGGTCTACGCATGCGCAAAAACTAAGGACGCGCGGCGTATGATTTGTAGGCGGTTGTCAAAACCGCGTCTCACGCCGAAACATATTATGAAAAATAAAAATAGCGAAAGGCGTCAAGTGAGATATGTGTTGTTGTTATGTGAATTTGTATTAAATCTTTAGTGCTAGATGGAATATGGAGTTAAAGACTGTCATATTAATTTTGAATCAATGATTAATATGTGCAAATGAGTGGTGAAAGTTATACGTAATAAATTATTTGTCATGCGAATGAAATCATTTTCACATAGTTATTTAATAAATGAAATATTTTTCGGCGTGAGACGCGGTTTTGACAACCTACAAATCATACGCCGTGCGTCCTTAGTTTTTGCGCATGCGTAGACCGATGGATTGACAGATAAACGAAAGCATTTTGACAACTGTCATTATTTCGCTACACCTGATGTGTAGTAACCAAAGAAAAATAGGAGTAGTGGGAATGTAACTTGTCAGTTAAGGTGATCGGAATGTATGGAGATGGTGATAAGTATGGCGCTCGCTGCTGACGCCTGAAGGCGCCCTTACATTAAACTTTAATGGTAGACATTATATAATTTCGTAATATGATGGGGCACATTGCTTGTGGCAGCGACTGCCGTTTTTTTATTATTTGACCCCCGCTTGACCTCTCGTTTGACCCCCTATTTATTTAGGAACAGGGATTTATGGATGCAATAAGTTTTTCGTTTGTTATTTTCATTAATAATCTCTTTTATCTTCTTCCATTCTTTATTATTTATATGTTTTCATTTTTATTTATTTCATTTTTCTGTCATCGTTTATCCCATTGTTTATCCCATTGTCAGACATTGCATCTTAGGTCTATTTCATTATTCACTATATATTTCACGTTATTTTTAAAATATATTTTTTCTACAAAAAGTCAATTGTTTTCTAACTACCCACTAATGCCCATGCGGGTAGTAAATAAAAACTTATCGCTTCTTCATTTATCTGTCATTTGTTTCGTTCCTTCCTCCCAAGAGGGTACGAAAGGTTATTGATTCGACGTTAGCGATATGAAAGAGGGTTTTGTAACTTAAGCAACGTTTTCCTCTTTATTATCCGAAGTGAATTTAGCTTGAAGATATGAAGGGAACGAACAGTATTGATAACAAACAGATATTGACTGACTGAATAGACGAAACATGAACTATCGCGGTTCGTCGCATAGTTTCGCAACAGAGATGTGCTGCTACAGGCATTAAAACAATAAGTGTTATTCTGCCGTCATAAGATGAAAGGCCGTAACTAATACCATACTGTAAGCTATGCCTACTTATAAAATAGCTTGTAGGAATATGAAAAAACTTTCTTGTTACGATAGTAAAGTTAATAGTTGTAGCCGCGGGGGGGGGGGCGTGTCAGGCCTAGGGGGCGCCAGGGTTTCATTCCACACGGGCGCTACACGAGCTAGAGCCGCTCCTGACTGCGTTTACACCAATAAATAATATTGTCAGATTTCAATTCATCAATAACGTAATTATGTTTAGAATTGTATCAATTACTATAAAAAGCAATGTAAAAGAGGTTTTATTCAATCGAAATTATGTTCGTCATTGTTGATTTGATTCGACTTCGATAACTAAAGACGTGCAACTGTAACAAGTTACGTAATAAAGAAAAACTGTTTCCGTTTCGTTCCCCTTGTGGAAGGACAGGGTCATTTCTTTTCGTTTAAATAACTTTTTCACATCTTATTTTATTTCCGCACTCTACATTCATTCATCTTAAGTTCATTCATTCTTTTTCTAACTTTCCACATTTCGTCTGTCTCACCCTTTCATTCCATTTCCATCTTTTCCGATGCCTTTCTTCCGTTCCCTTCTTCCTTAGTTTTACATTTTTTTCTTTTATTTTAGAACATTTTATTTTTTATTTCGTTTTACAATTTTTCTCAAGTCTCATTTCGTTTTATTATATATTTTACGATATTTCTACATAGTTTTAGGAATCCGTTATATATTTGGATGCTTTATTATATCTCGTTACAGCTGTGGCTTTGAATTGATTTTTAAATACCGAGTCACAATGACGTATTCGTTCTGGGCGTACCCGTGCAACCCGGACTCGAGTTGTGTAACTCTTACATCGTATTCCGTGACTATTGTACCGAGTCATACATTAAGTAATATTTCGTATATCCTGTTTACAAACTTTCCAGGAACTCAACGAGGTCATATGTTATGAGTACAAACATGTTATTCATCACTACGTGTCGACTCTTTACTAAATATACTAAATAGTCATATATAAATAACCTTTTTTTGTATATTAAATCCTTCTGTCATTTTTATTTAAGTATTTATATTACATTATCTTTGTCCCACACTACCTATTTGACGTTTTGTCAGTCGTTGTATCGTGCGACAGAGATAACGCTCTACGAAGCCGAAATTAGCCGATTCTCTCTTTCGAAAGGTCGATGTGCAATAGTTATCGCCGGGTATTGTGCTAAGTTCAACTAGCCCTGTTCGCGGACGACACCGCTCTCTTCGCCACAGGCATATTCCCCACCACACAAACACGCCACCTCCAAAGTGCAACCAATCAACTGGGTGATTGGTTTTGCAAGTGGCGTATTGACGTGAACCCTGACAAAAGTCAGGCGATCGTCTTCAAGCTGTCCCGTCGTACCAAACCCAGAAAAGGTCATAACCCGGGAGTAATCTCCCTCTACGATCGCCCCATCCCCTGGTCTAAATCGGTTAAATACCTAGGTGTCACCTTTGACACCAGGATGAGTTTCCAAATTCATGCGAAACAAGTGGCTAATAAAGCCCGCATGATATTGTTCAGATTATACCCCCTCCTCAACCCTTCAAGCAAGTTGTCCCTTAGACACAAGCTCCTCCTCTACAAAACTTGCATAAGGCCAGTCTTCGCCTATGCAAGCGTAGTATTCGCCCACGCTCCATCTCATATCCTACGTCCCCTACAGTTGCTGCAGAATCGCGTCACCAGACTTGTCACTGGTGCTAGATGGTTCCAACGCAACATAGATATCCACAGTGACCTCAAATTAGAAACCGTGCAAGAGTTCTTCCAAGCATGCTCCAAAGCATACTTTGAGAAGGCCTCTGCCCACCCCAACCCGCTCATTGCGAGTTCAACTCGCTACAACCCCGGCTCCTCCTTCAGAAACCTCGTGAGACGTCCTAAAGATGTCCTCACTGATCCAATCATAGGGTTCACACAACCCACTCACCTGACACCACACCCCTCAGACATTCGCAGCTCCACAAGCACGAACTCCCCCACAGCATCTTCTACTCCACCGTCAACCTCTCACCGCACGAAAACACGCGTGCGAAGTACTAAAATCAGACGCAACACTTCTCACCGTCCGAAAAAGAAACGACGCCGGCCTTCCGGCGTCGCCGCCGCGAACAGCGTGGGCGATCCGAGATAGGATCAGTATCCTACCTTAGATTGCCGAATGGTCCACGCTGCCGTTATTACACAACTCTTCATGCATCACACTTCAGCAACACCGATCATACAAGCGCGCTAACCGTGCGTTCTACCGGCCAGCACGACCGCGACCGACTGTGTCTTCGAGGGGCCGACCAGGTTGTTCCTAGGTTGTTCCTGTGTTCCTGAGCATCATCTTCGTCGCTCTCCATATGTCTCACCACCGTCCCTGATACGAGTCACGACACCCAAACTTGTAAAGTTTTAAAGTTCACGGACCCTTCCGTTCCGTGAACTCATATCGATGAAGCTGTAAAAGCCGCAAGGTTAACAGCAAACACTTCAACAGAAACAGTACAGTACAGTATTGTGCTAAACATAGTCTTTTGTTTGAGGTGGTCTTGTATTCCTCCCGTAGTAGTACAAAGTGTTACTTCTTGACAAATCTTTCTAGCGCACATAATAGATGGCCACTGGAACCTGAAGGTTTTGGAGTGGAGACAACAAAGCACAAGCTAAGCGTAGAACACCTTTTTGAACGTCATTTGAAGGGTCTGTATGCGGAGCGTTTCCACGCGGTCTTATAGGTGATCTATAAGAGAGGTCTATGACCAGCTGCGGACCTTTTGCAACATAAATTACGCATTAATAATGTTATAATCCATTAATAATTTTATTAAAATCATGAAAACGATGATAAAATTTGATTACAACAAAACCGTTCTAGCTGAAGTGTAGTTTTGTAAAGTAAAACAGAAAAAAAATTAAAAACAATTGAAATGAAATCCATTGTATTCGAAATCCGTACTAACTGGAAACGAAAACCGTAAAAATAAGTCGAGTGTTCGCAATATTGCATTCTCAATGTTTACTTTTATTGGCGGGAAAAATTGCAATTCAAAATGGCGGAACCGATCCGACCGCTCCCGTTGCACGCCCGCAGTTATTTGTTACAGCGCTAACACTTTTCGAAAGTTGTGTAATAACGAACGCGTTGATTTTGTGAGAGGTCGTTGCGTAATAATAATGCAGTCTCGCGGTCGCTTTAGAGTTTTAGGTGAGAATTTGTTTTTGAACGTAACCTACATCCTGTGATCCTTTCTTTTTAAAAACAATTATTTTATTTATTTATTTAAGTAAGAAAAGGACCAATATTTAGCCACTTCCGCACATGCAGTGATAGTCGTGCAATGAAATGCACCTGATGAAGTGGCTAAATATTTATCCTTTTCTTACTTAGGATGGACTTCCGCGAGGTAACGCCTGATTCCATTAATTACTTATTTAAGACGGATGCTCAATGGAAATACATTCGAATTCACTTCCGCTTAACAAGTCCTTCCAATCACAACAAAAACTGTCATCTGTCAAAATTAACCACACGTCACAAGTTTTTTTTTAAAGTTGTGACAAAATTTAAAAATTTCCACAGATATATAAAGTCTGTATGATAATTTCTGTCATCTCCAATAACTACGAGTAATTACTAAAGTAATGGATGCATTTTCGTTTTTTTCACTTTAATTGTCGTTCTATTATTATGTTCTTAGTTGTGGAAGAGCTGGTGTAAATACTGACTAACCAGATGTATCGCCAGAAATTTCTGCATGAGATCGAATCAGGAATGAAGACATCCGTAGGAGAAGGAAACAATCAACTTAGCCCAGCGAGAAGTTGAGGAGGCAGTGGGCAGCGGTATAGGATGATCAACCCATAAGGTGAATAGATTGATTGTCCACCTTATGAGTGGTCGTCCAGAGTTAGACAGACGATCTTTTTAATGTTGTCGAAAAATAGTTAATGCTTACAATGAGTGTTGATGGAAATTTAGGAAGGAGGTCCATTTCCAGCAGTGAACGTTCCACAGACGATGTGATGATAATGATGATCATCATCTCAAACTCGGGTAATGAGCGCGGATGTGGGATTAGCATGGTTGTAGCATTGACGACTTCTCATTACATAAGATGATCCGAGGTTCGGTCCTCTTGGGTGCAATTTACACCCCCTTGCTTTGATTACCCCCCCCCCCATTAGGTAGATCGAAGACATAGTTTAAGTGGCAGAAAATCGATGGATGACAGCATAAAACCGGTCGTCGTGGCGATCTTTAGGATTGGCTTATGCCTTGTAATGGACGTCTATCTGCTAATATATGATCAATATACCATCGGGAATGATATTCAACAATTTCTCACTTAAATTAAAATCTATTTCTGAACGAAATTGTGTTAGTTTTAATTTGAAATAAATTTGAATTTGGAATACAACAGTTGGTTGCCATTGTTAAAATCGGATGCTATACTTGAGTTATATAAAAACTGTTCTGAATTTAAAAAAGTTCTTCGTGTTACGAATTCGACAACATCGTGTCCGGTCCAGTGGTCAAGTGTTACCGGGTGTGGTGGCGGGAGAAAGCGCGGTCGGGGGTCGTTACGGGTAATTGGTTACAGTTAGGAATGCGTGACCATTTCACCATTGTGTTCTTCAATTGTTTTTTATACATCAGTGAGAAGCGAGGTGTAAGGTGATGATAGTATATATATCGAGATATAGCTCGTGTTGTCATATATTATGCATACATATAAAGTAATTTTTTTAAATATTTATTAACAATTATAATATTGTAAGTGCGATATCTTCAAACACAGGCTACTTTCGCTTAAATCGAGATACAGTACAATATCGCCAACAATAATATCGAAATAATATGCCTATTTCGTAGTAGAATTCAGCTAAGAATTTTTAAATTTCCAAATTTGATAGTTACAACGATTCTTCCGCCAACAGTTCTCGAAGCTTCCTTTTTTCATACATCGGTTTGCTTACTCTGATATGAGTCAGTTCCTCTCAAAGGAGAACGCTTTGGATGAAAGAAGAGATTGCTTTATGGTCATTTTCTGGTAAAATTAGTGATGGTTTTGGACATGCTGTACAATGTTATACAGTTATTGAGAAACAATAGTCAATATTTTATTTTCATTACATACAGTAAGCTAGTCTCATGACTTTGTGGAACACATACTGACACACATGCACACGCACACGCACACGCACACATATATATTATATACATAACAATAAAGGCGATAGTCACTTTCTATCTTTTTACTCTATATTTCTCGTGAAATTATATCGACTTGACAGTTAAACGTCAAGAAAAAACTGACAAATAATGTAAATATATGAAGTTATATGTAATAAGTAAATAAAACCTAAAAAAATAAGTTAATTTTTATTCTACATATGCCTATAACATTTTCCAGTCTTATTATTTAATGTCAAAATTTTTTGATGGAATAATTAAATGTCGCATGTTAATCTGCTATACTGTAATGTTATTACAACCGCATCATGGCTGCATCTTGTCGCAACTCGCCCGCAAACTTCGTTATCCATTGGCAACACTAATGCAATCATAGATCCATTCCCCGGCTTCGGTATTGCTATTTATTAAGGCCCTTAAATGTCATAGTGAGGTTGTTTTATGTTATAAAACTATCTGATATACACAGATTATATTTCTCATATGAAATGTCATTGAAAAGTCTATATAAGCTATATCTATAGACATAGTATATCAAAAACAAAATATTATTAATTTAAATAGGCTATCACGTGCACTTTCGAAATGTCAATCGACATAAATACATTTAAAAAACTTTTAAGTGAAACGGTTTTTTGATACCCATATTGTGGTGGTTGTGAAAAAATATGTACCTAGTCCGCCATATTGGAACGGCGTCCATCTTGAATTTTAAATTTTGACATAATCATCGTGTTTTACTAGTGTAGTCCTTTCATTTGATACCCATATTGAGGGGGTTAGGGAAAATATGTAATCCGCCATTTTGTATCGGCGGCCATCTTAGATTTATAATGTTATTGATTTTATTATATTGTATTGTCAGCTAAATTAAATGTGTGTACCAAATTTCAGATCAATCTGACAACGGGAAAGTGCTTAAATTTCAATTTCTGATTTTGACCCAAATAAACAAATTCCGTACGGGTCAAACTAAATAAAACCGTTTAATAAAATATCGGCATTGTTGTTCTTATAGTAAGCTACCACCGGCTCGGAAGTCAGTTCTGTTGACCCGGCAACAAACTCAACAGTTGCTCTTTACAAATATAGTTTTATATAGTCCGCGACAATAATTAGTTTCTTGAGCATCAACAACATTTAATTCCACGCATTAACATCAGTATAGTATTCTAGGATACAATAATATACTTTTTTACAATAATACATTTTTAATATTGGTTTTAAATTTCTCCAGTAGAAGATATGAAATTGATTGTGGAATTTCAGTGTACATAGCATAACATATCATTAAACGTATTATCCAAAAATACTAAACATTACTCTACAATTTAAAATTTGCATATTGTAGACAAGTGTGGCAATAATTGTTAATTTAATAAAGCTAATGTGTTAAAATTATTAATTTAAATAATATAATTTTATGAAAAATAAATAACAGGAAAATTGCACGCTCTATAATAAAAAAGAATAAAAATCAAATCTTTTTAAATCATCAATCAAGATGTCCACAGCTAGATGTAGGTTTTTTCCTATATATTTCCAGATTGAATCGGTCTGCATCCACCGTCTTTCGACCTATACCAGGTCATGTGTCAACCTTGTCGCTGGTTGCTCTATGCTGCTGGTCCCCGGTTTTCATTCCAGAACCTCAAGGTCTCGGAGTGATCTATTCCACTCGCCATGAGGCTTACCTATTGCCTATATTTACTTAGAAAATATTTTTAAAGACATCATGGTCCAATTATTTTATTTATTTTGACATTTCTTTCATTTGTCTGTTGACATAAACAAGTGACATATGAATGATTCAAAATAAAAAATAATATGAAAAAATGATATTTTCTTACTCATTTATAGATATACCGTTATATTAAACTACAAGGATATCCTTTTTATACAAGAATTGGCACAGTTAAGCAGCAAGGTGTCGGAAGTTGGAGCGAGTTTGTCTGCACAACATTGAGCCTCCGGTATCGCTTGCCAGATATATATGTTGCAATGTTTGATTTGAATTTAGAAGCTCTTATCTTTGATGTAACTTTTTTTTTGTTACGTATTAATTTCCGCAGTTTTAATTATATTGATATTGCAGTATAAAATATACGGGGTGATTTGTTTAATTTATAGACAATTTGTTGTCAATTTGTTTTTATTTTCAGCAGATGGACGCCCATTGCAAGACATGTGGCTTTCCCCAAAGATCATCAGGATGATAGGTTCTGTGCTGTACGTATCTAGGGACTTCCCGCGACATTATCTTTGTTGTCGGTTTACCTAACAGGGGATTACCCACGTTGCGTCTACCGGCACGTGGTCGCCACTCGAGAATCTTTCGGACCCAACGTGCATCAGATGCATGTGCACCATCTACTGCCACTTCAAACAAGCAATTCTTCAAGCTGCATTCGTAAAAACGGTTAACAACGGTTAAACGGTTTTATTTGATACCCATATTGTGGTGGTTGTGGAAAAATAACATATGTACCTAGTCCGCCACATTATAACGGCGTCCATTTTGAATTTTAAATTTTGACATAATCATCGTGTTTTACTAGTGTAGCCTTTTCATTTGATACCCATATTGAGGGGGTTAAGGAAAAATATGTAATCCGCCATTTTGTATCGGCGGCCATCTTAGATTTATAATATTATTGATTTCATTATATTGTATTGTCATCTAAATTAAACGTGTGTACCAAATTTCAGATCAATCTGACAACGGGAAGGTGCTTAAATTTCAATTTCTAATTTTGACTCAAATAAATAAACAAATAAATTCCGTGCGGGTCGAACTAAATAAAATCGTTAAAAAAGATATAAAAAAGATATACCCCCAGTTTTTGTATAGATACATTTCTGCAAGATACTGTTAAAGTAAGAATTAAAAAAGTCCAGAGATTCATGCTAGAACAAAAAGTTCGTAATAAAAGTATATTTATCCAGCGGCGTCTCTCCGACACTAAGCCCCATTTTTCTAACAATATCTCCCTTGTTTCTTATAATATTCTTTATTTCTTACAATCACATGTAAGAATACATTCACTTCTAAGACTTCAAACTATTTTATAATAACATTTAATTCACACAACAGAATTATAATTATTAAGACTCTGTGTTTGGCACTAATCGGTGTAACATAACTCCTGAAGATGCCCCGTGGCGGTGTGAAACACGTGTTGAGTGATTTGGCGGTGGCAGTTGTGTGATTAACATTGTTTGCCGCATCCGCATTTATCAGCGGGCTGGCGGGCGGTGCACTTTGTTGCACGACTACCACTGCATGTGCGGAAGTGGCTAAATATTGGTCCTTTTCTTACTTAGGATGGACTTCCGCAAGGTCACGCCTGATTATATTAAATATTTATAATTATTTAACATATCAAAGTAGACAAAAAACTACACTAATGATAAATTCACATTTTTTTTGTAAAAGAAGGAATTAATGTAAACATTTTTTAATCGTTCTTCACGGAATAGTGTCTGTGTACAAGCGGTCCTATTTAACATGGCGCCGTAACGAACCGCGATGAGCTGGTCTTCCATACCTTGACTGTGGTCGTGAACACAGCGACAACCAATCCAAAAAAATTATTACGAGTTGAAGAAAGACCGCCATCCGTCTTCTCAAATCCACAAGCGATTTTGCTTTGGTTAGCACAGAGTTCCTCAAACTTTTTTGTGTCGTAGACCCCTTGCCATGTTTTTCCGTGTCGGGTAGACCCCCTACTTACCTGATATTGATTTCCTGTAAATTTCTAACTGTAGTGAAGTTTAGTATTAAAAACTTAAAGTAAAAACACATGTTAATTTATACATTTATTAATTGAATTTAAATTAAAACCACTCAAAATAATTTTTTTTATCTGTTATGTAAAATATACGTAACATTAATTAAACATAAAATTTCATTTCATGGGGGTCCAAATTTTTTTCGCTGACGTAGACCCCATGCAGCTTGTCATAGACCCCTAGGGGTCGATATAGACCACTTTAGGAATCACCGGGTTAGCACGAGTTCTATGCAAAATATATAGCCTTATTTCGTTATGTTATTCGATCTATAGGAGTAATAATAGGTCGCGGTGACCTGGTCACCCATGGAGATTACGTGGGTGTCCCAAGACAAAGGCTGGCTTGAGGCGTTTCCATTGAGTGGGATCGATAAGCTCACGTCAGAGACGAGCAAGTAGGTTGCTTTGCTGAAGTGAGAGAGTCTATCTCTTATTCTATGCGCTGTTTTGTTCAGACCCTACGCAATACACAATACCGAAGATCGACACAGATGTACACTTTATCGTCCGCACGTTTCGTAAAAATTTTCGTTGGCACCGGCAGCGCTAATTCGGATTACTTGGCTTGTCGCCGGCCGTTTTTGAAATTATCGGGAAATTATGAATTGTAAAGTTTTAATTAACTCATCGCTATTTCTCAGGCGTTCTCAACCCTGTTTGTTCCCTTACTTTTATGAAATTTCGTAGATATAAATACGTAAATAAATACAAAATTTGTTGATTCTATTTATTTATTTCCATTTCTTTGGTATTGAGTATTTTTCTTTCGTATGGTATGAAGCAAAACAGCCTCCGAGATGCAACGTCGAATTCGCTATGTAAATATTTCACTATCTTTCGACGATTATGCTCTACTTTCACTTTTTTCATCTCCAATGTCTTCTTCCGAATCGGCCAAATCGTCCGGAATGTCAGACAAGACGTCCGCGCATTCATCATAAATATCCGTGTCGTCTATTTCGTCTGTCATGATGAAAGGGCACAAGCACTTATAAAAACAAAAAACTTATTGACGTGTGTAACTTATTGTTACTTAAACAAAATAGCAACAGAATTCAACAGCAACAGAACTCAGCGATACTATTTATACTATTTTGCACACGACACCACTGTGGGGTCGCCGGACGGCATAGAATTAAGATAGTGCGCGATGAACTTTACAATCAGAGAACAGAGGAGAATATCGCCTCATTGTTAATCATAGTAGAGTGTCATTAGATGTCTTTGGTATTCTGCTAGATGGAAATAGGAAAGTAATAAAAAGTGAATAATAAACAATTGTGATGAAATAAAAATAATATTAGAAATGTAAATTACGTGCGATATAAATAGTAAGAAAATAAATAAGTATTAATAATAAATATATTGTGTACAAATGATAAAAATAATAACGGTAAAATTAGTAGATCTCTTTATGAAAGGCGAAGAAATTATGAAATACATTGATAAGGATGAAATATTCCCAAAATTATTTGAAAAAATATAATGTCAATACAGATCATGTCCACCCATGATAGAAGTTGAACGCCCCAAATACAGTAGCATAAAAAAAGTTTCCAATCAGGTTCGTAATTAGTGTGAGGGGTAAGACGCATGTTAGAGTATTTCTGCTATTTTTCTCTATATTTAGTTATATTTCATCGAAACTTTCATAGATTTGCGTCTAGAACATTTTACCGCATATTTGTAATAATTGCTAACTAACATTTGTATTAGAATTCAAACGATTAATACAATTAAAATTACAGCCATAGTTTCGAATCAGGTTTAACAATACAGGCTAATAACATAGTACTTAACAAACTTTCTATTGGAATCTAAACTAGCAGCGTAAACTTCGAGATGTAGGAATATGGTTTGTTCATTTATAACAGAGTTCCTTAAACTTTTTTGTGTCGTAAACCCCTTGCCATGTTTTTCCGTGTTGGGTAGACCCCCTACTTACCTGATATTGAATTCCTGTAAATTTCTAACTGTAGTGAAGTTTAGTGTTAAAAACTTAAAGTAATAACACATGTCAATTTATACATTTATTAATTGAATTTAAATTGAAACTACTCAAAATAAAATGTTGTTTCTGTTATGCAAAATATACGTAACATTAAATAAAATAGTTAATAGATTCAGGAAACGAATAAACGTATTTGTCCCACATTCGTATTTATAGTGACGAATTGAACAAGTCAGTGCAAGGTAGCGAAGCTCTCAGACTGCGACCCTCAGGTTTTTACAAGTTCAAAATGTATAGCGACCACAAAGCGAATACCAACATCCTACAACTTACACAATTTTATAAACATATATAATAATTTTTTTACTTCATAGGCAATTTTTTAAATAATGTGAATATTTTGATATTATAAGATAGTATGATGTAAGTAAATAGGTACTATCAGTGTATGTGTTGAGATCCACTATCGTGGACCCCTATATTCATTTTATGGACCCACAAATTTTTTTTGCTGACGTAGACCCCTTGCAGGTTGTCATAGACCACTAAGGGTCGATATAGACCACTTTGGGAATCACTGATTTATAATAATGTTTCGTACTGTGGGTTCTGACTCGGAATGAAACACCACTAGTTCACAAGGAGTCATTTATTCACAAATCAGATGCCCACCCTACTTTAACACAAAGTATACTTTCGCTTAGTCCAAACTACGCTTCCAAATCGCTCAAGAAATTACTGTCCAAATAATTTACCAAATAGTCACTTTGTGTCACTGATCGTAGATATTAATCTTATAACTAAAAAACAACACTGAACTGTCGACATGAGGAGTACACCTATTTATACTACGGAGAAGGTTCTAGTAAGTTCGAGGTAGTACTCGGTTAGAATTTCGGAAAACCGTACACCAAAGGTTACGCGTATTCTTGATCCTAGGGTTCAGTGTTTATTGTTTAGAGGGTTCTGTAACCAGTGCTTTGTAACAGTAATATAAGTAAGTTTTATGGGAAAATAAACATAGTACTTTTATTATATATATAATTTTATAAATTTTTGTTAAACATTAAAGTCGAATCTGTTATAATTATATTAGGGGGACCGGAAAGTGATGTCGCTTTCTTAAGTTAAATTCACACGACTACATTTTTAACAAGTTTTTATTTCTAATCAATAGTATATTCACCTTCGTTATCAACAACCTTTTGCCATCTAGTATACAAATCAATGTCGGAGTGGTAAAAATTAATCGATTTTTCTGTAAAATATGTCGACAGAAACGACATTACTTTCCGGTCCCCCTAAAATATTTTTTTACTATATATAAATATGAACGTTTGTCTGTATGTCCTTTATAGAATTGTAAACTATGTATTTGATCATGTAATGATCTTTAGCAAAGTTGTTGTGTATGAACCCACAATGTTTCTAAGTTGGTATGATCAACTATCGACAAATGGCGCCGCTGTCATTCCAATGAATTTCATTCACCGTGACAGTTCGTGCTAATTTGAATTGAAACGAGAACAGCGAACGAATGATGACGTTACAAGTTGTGGGTGATGTAAGAGTTTATGTAAATTATGAAATTCGTGTCCAGTTCACATAATTAAAATAAGAACGAAAAAAAAAAAAACAATTTTTTGTAATTTCAACGCGGTCGAAGTCATGGGGCTCAGCTAGGCTTTATATAAAATAAATATAAAATGAATGTAAATAAACAAATCTATTAATTGTATGTCTACGTACAGGTTTTGGTTTATTTAATGCTCTCTAGTTTCTGTTTGATGCCGATGTTGCTAACCTTGTGGGGTTGTTACAGTTTCGTCGGTCAAAAGGCTCGAGCTAAAATTTCAATTTCTCCCACTACTACTTCTACCCGTAACTTTGAATCAAAGCCAGAGGTGGTAGGTGCGTGAATCGGCTTAACCTATAGTGCAGGGTATGCAATACACACGGGCGTCGCGGTGCTCCCTGAGACATCTAAGAACATCGTCTTGGACCATCATGGTACAACAATGATATGACAGAAGCGGCCAGCCATCGCGGTGGCGGCAGTTATCAAACGCGAGCGCCCTATGGGTGGCTTCTTTTCCATTTAGTTTCAACTCGAAATAAACCTTATTTCACGTATTTAAAGTTTAGAAGCGGCTACACAGCGCGCTATACTTACTTATAAAATAGCTTGTTGGAATATGAGAAAACTTACGACGGCAAAGTTAATAGTTATAGCCGCGGGGGGAGGGGGGTCAGGCCTAGTGGGCGCCAGGGTTTCATTGCACACGGGCGCTACACGAGCTAGAGCTGCCACTGATTTGTGCTTCCATACGCTGGTCGGATCTAGTTCGAACCTCACTCGATAGCACAATAGCCGAGGCAATATACACTACCGAGATTGTCACAGAAGGTTTTTTATCCTTTTTTAGCCTTCATTTTTGGGCGTCACTCGTATTCCCCTGTCTTACACATGGACCTCCTTTTTTATTTTATTTTTATAGATTTTATTATTTGAGTCTTTTTCCTTCTAAAGAAGGTTATGTTGCTCAGTGGTGAAGAATACAATGCAAGTAGGATGACCTCTACTCTCTCTGAGGAGAAGTCGCTTAAAGAGAGGAGTGTTGATATTTTTCCTTGTACAGTAATACCCCGCTTTACGCGAGGTATCCGTTCCAAAAAAAATCGTGTTAACTGAAATTCGCGTATAACGAGGTTTATGATTAAACATAGTCAAAAATTATAACAAAAAAATACAAATCATTTTAATCAATCACTTTAATTCTAGGAACACTTTATGCAATACATACTCTTATTTTTTACGGAAAAATACATCTATTGTCTTTTGGGTAACGTTTTGTTTAGGTTCTTGTAAAATACGTTCATAACACCCAACACTGTTTTTAATTGTTTGACAGATGGTCAAGACGCCATAGAGAAGCTGATGACTACATTATATTTATACGCACTCTTTCGCGTAATTCGAGGCATTTGAGCGCGAAATTTGCAATTCGCGTTATAGTGAAACCGCGTATAACGGGGTCGCGTAAAGCGGGGTATTACTGTATATCCGTTTTATTTAGTCAAATTCACTCGATAGACTACATTTTTGTTTATTAGGTTTCGAGTGGCTTTATTAATCAGATACTTATAGAGAAATAACAAGGCGTCTATCTTTTAAAGGTAACAAGGAAATGTAGCCCGATACGGGGAAGAAACCACGACATATCTGTGCAATACGATCTGGAATCTTATGCAAACTTGTGTGCACTATTGCAGTTGTGTTATATGTTTAATATCAAATGTTAATAGGGCTTATAACTGTATTTCTCTAGACGCTAATGTGACCATGAGTCTATATTTTCCCGAGACTTTTTTATTATTTAATTAATTACTTTTATACACTTTATAGCTACATACTTTGATACTAGAAGAACATACTACTAGGATAGTCTTTATTACTTATTTTCACAGGATTATGTCATATGGATTGCTGATTTAGGGTAGTAGTGCGGATATTAAAAATAGATTTATTTTTAAAAAGAAAGTCATCCGAGTTATTTACTGCTCAGGGCTGCGAATCCTTGAGAAATCAGTTTAAAGAGGTCAATATTCTTACTGTGGTCTCACAATATATTTAAGCTAATGTTTAGTACGTTTACAATGATTATTATCTTTATTTATTTATTGTACAGTTTTTTGTACACCATTGACAACACATAGAGAAAAAAAAAGAAACAATTCACATGGTACAAGAAGCGGTCTTAGCGCTCGAGGCGATCTCTACCAGACAACCTTTGGATGAAGGTAATTATAATAAATTCCAAAAAATATAGGACGTCCATAGTGTATTTATAAGGCACCTGGAAAAACCGTCTATACTGACTGCAAAAAGTTTCTAATTCATTTGTAATAAACGAAATACCAGATTTATTAATAAAATTACGCAAAACATTATTGGTTCAACATTTACAAATTCCAAAACGCATATTAAAAGTAAATTGACGGAAAAATCTTATTATTCAGTAAACGAATATTTAAATGACAACAATCCATGGCAGTATTGTCGCCTGATTATTTTCATTTCATTTAGGCTATATCTGATAAAGTGCATAAGTATAAATTTGTGTTAAACTTTATTAAAAGATATGTTGTTGTGGAGTTTCTTCTTGCTTCTTCTCCACAACTATAGCACCTTGCGAAGCAGATTAAAATAGATTAAAAAGAATTACGAGCAATAAGAGTTGTGATAAAAGTTCTAATGTTGAATAAATAAATTTTATCTTTATCTTTAGCGACCATATAAGTAAATAGAAGAATGCCAGATGAGCGCAATTCGAATAGCTTTCCTGTGGTGACAATCTTCAAGTTAAAGCTAGGAGTTACGTGCTTATTTGCTAAGAGCTTAGAAGTGAAGTTAAAGTTCAAATATATAATATCATGATATAAAGTAAGTCATACACTAGAACAGAGTTACCTAGACATTTTTTCATAGATACTTTTTTTATTTAAGTGATTCTGATGAATCCTATGTATATTTCTACTATTTTCACAAAACGAAAATTTGACGTACAGATGTATATGTTAGGGGGACTGGAAAGTAATGTCGTTTTCTTAAGTTAAATTCACACGATTACATTTTTTACTAGTTTTTATTTATAATTAATAATACAGTCACCTTCTTCCTTCTTCGTTATCAACAACCAAGTATATATGTTATATACGTATGTACGTACGTTTATGTATGTTTATGTTCGTTTGTTTGTAAATATGTATTTTTTTGTACACGTAAACTACTCATTATTAGTACTTTTACCTTTTCCGTGGGGTTGTCTGTAAGAGATTGCATTGTGTGATAAGACCGCCCATTGTACTTTTTAGTATATTATTGTAAAACTTATTAAATGTATCTTAACGTGTATAATAAAAAAAAAATTAAATAAATAAAATAAATAAACCTTTGGCCATCTAGTATACAGATTTTCAATGCTGGAGCGGTAAAAGTCTCCCTAAAAGAAATTTTAGTTCTACCCACAAATATATAATTTGTAGGCACACACATCACAAATCCTATTTCGTCTCTTTTTCACGTCTAACCAAGCGTTGCGGATGATGTCAGTGTTTCGCTAATCTCCGAGCGCTAATTCGCCAAGCTTCTCAAAATAGTATCTACCTACATTAATAATCGAATGGAAGCTAAAACAGATACATTTCTGTAGACCCCTACATAGGGATTGTGAAAGCCTAATATTGTCATGCTAACATAGACCGCCGTGGAGCCTTAGGATCTGGACTTTAATAACTAAGGCTCTAAAGTATTTCCTATCGTTTAGGAATTTGATTGTCGAAGGTGGGAAATATAATAGACTCGACAAGAGTTTAACCTTTTCGCTTTAATATAAAAAACATATATGTTACATAGGGGCGTATTTTAGAAAGGCTTAGATGGTGCGTGGCACATAAAAGGTTGTAAACTACTGTTCTAGAGGAAAATCACTTAATAAAGAACTGGCAAAAAACTACATACATCTTGCCTTGTACCAGAGATTATAAATCATTAAAACAGATTAAATATATGTTTAGTACAGTGTAAAATAAGCAAACATTATGAAAGGATATTTAAAATATGTACATTAAAATGTATTTGCTGTAAAATGTTACATTAACATTTACCGCATTTGAGGTTATATTCTATAAAATATAAATTTAAACAATTTCAGCAGATTCAACAAATGTTAAGTATGGTATAGTATAGTGTAAAATAAACAAACATGAAAGGATATTTAAAATATGTACATTAAAATGTATTTGCTATTAACATTTACCGCATTTGAGGTTATGTTCTATGAAATATTTAAATTTAAATTATGCGAAACAGATAATATAAAATTCCTGCATTAACAGATAACATAATTGTTTAAAAATTGTAGACTACCATGCGGGTATTGCTATAAATGTATTATTTAATATTTACTAGTGCGCATGTCGTTTACGCGCGAAAAAAGGCGGCCATCTTTCTCGGGCGCTTCTTTCCGTTACTAAACAGTGGGAGTAAAATGTCGCTGTATATACAGGAACAATGACAGGTTGAAGGACGCCCACCATCCACGAGTTTCAGGGGATAAAGAACGAGGCGGTTATTTATGTTTGTCGAACAACAGACACCCTCGGGCTGTATAACAGTGTCCATCATGCGGCGGTAGCGATATCACGTCACACACGTGCGTATATTGCACGGACGAGACTCAAGATGCGATCGCAAGGTTCATCAATGTGGCGAATATGGCAACCACATAGACACTGGCGCACAACCTGAGGATGCCAATATGGAGTAGGGATGAGGAAGTGGTCGCACGAAACGTAATCATAAAAAATATACAATGTTAGGGTGTCGTTAAAAAAGATTAAGAAACAGTAAACACTGTAACATGCAAAAAAATTCGAAAATATAAAACGTAAATGTAAAATCAAAAGCACGGACCCTAATGTCTGGGTATCATAGATCCTAACGACATAAAAAATACAATGACATAGTAAAGCTATAAATGAACTCGTTTTTTTTTTTAAATACGCAAACCCGTGGACACAGATTGCAGTATGTAGCGGCTAGAACCGAGACTTTTCACGGAGCCCTCGAACTCTTTAAAAGAGGTTTTATGTTAAGAGCCTTCGCACTAACAGAATTTGCAAATACCACTAGAGTAGCAGTGCAAGTCAGGTAATAAATGGTTATAGGTAATGTATGGTACATACTATCCATAAATCAATGGTTTTAGAAATGATAATTTAGCAAGAAAAAGCATTGTCATAATTTACATTTTACGCCATATTGAAATATATTATTGTTTACTATTTTTCCCTTCAGAATTTGTACTACTAATACTAATTGAAAATAAATTAATGTAACATATTACTGAGTGATCAATTAATTTATAGTTTTAATTATAATATGTGATATTTAGAGCTTTTTGCTGACAACCACCTATATTATGTCTTTCAAGCTTTTACATCTATATTTAATCACCCTGTACATAGTCTCAACATGTAATTTGACAATGAAAATGTTTTGTGGCAGTAGGCGCCATTTTATAAATGGATTTAAGAAATTATTTATAATTTTGTTCAACGTAATAATAATATCATTATGAAATGTTGAAATTAAAAAATTGATAATTATTTTTGGGCATATTCCCACTTTTGGGAATTATATTTACTTTCTAAGATGGAACATAAAAGCTACGATTTCGTTCATTCACTTCTCTTCCAAAGACTGCCATGGCTGGTCTTAACTATGATGTCAGATATTTAAAAATTAAAATGTATAAATACTTAAAAAAAAAAAGCATTTATTCATTTTATTAGACACAAAATAATTTGAAAAGAGAGATAAATCCTGCCTCGGTTTAAATTTAAAATATTTCCATTTATAAAAATTATATCTAAAGTGTACAAATTAAAAGTAAATGAACGTAAAGTGGCCTGTAACGGTCTTTAAGCGTTTTTTTTTCGACGTTTACTTAATCAAAGGCATTCGAAGGAAACCGGCCGTCACTTTCACTTGCTTCCGTTTTGTTTAGAAATAAAAATGCGTCGCGCTAGTGATGTGCCTCGAAAACGATAAATTAAAAAGTAATATATTAATATTTAAAGTAATATAGTAATATATTAATATTTTTAGTTCACTTCGATAAGCCGTTCAACGTTTTCATCATCTCATTGCAGCCATAGGATGTCCATTACTCGACTTTATATGATGCTCCTATAGATTTTAAACAAGACCGGTTGGAAGCGGCCTGGTATCAATGTCTTTAACTAGGTTTGTACACCTTATAAGCGAATATGCTACGCCGCGTTTTCCGCTTCGTGTTCTCTACTTCAGAACCTCGAGTCTTCACTGGTCATCCTTTCTACGCGCTATTTCGCCTGCCAACTGTCACTACAATTAGCCAACCTACTTTTGATACGATTGTAGATAAATCCCCAGGGTAGCCTTCCTTCTCTTCTCTTCTATATATAGAAGATTAATAAATTTATTCAGATGATAAAAAAGAAAGAAGAAAATGAACATTACCATTTTCACAATTTCTTTCAATCATTGTAAAACCTTGTTATTAACTTATTTACCTAACCTCTGTATTTAAAAGGTTATAAACATATTTTTTGAGATTAAAATTATGTGTATCGAAATAAATAATAACATTCCTAAGTAAATTTTAATATTTTATGTTAGGAAACAGTTTAGACTAAAAAACATTAAAATGTGCCTTGTTTTAAAAACCTACAATAAACCTAGAGTTATATATAAGAGTTTATGTGAAACTTAAAGATTAACTCTTAAATTTAAAATATCGATATATTTGAAAATATTATCGGATTTTGTACAACACTAAAATTACGATCGAATCGATAAGACAAGGAACGTTTAGCTATAAAGACGATTGTTCTCTCGAACATCGTGCGCGTAGACAACACAGGCTGCAACCTTCTTTATTTAAAAGCAAAAAAAAAAAAAAGATTTTAAGTGGGCCGTGTGAAACTCGGCGAACTGACCACATCGTCACAGATAAATAAAATGTACTTGTATTTAATGTTGTAATGGCTTGTGCTAGAATTTTTGTGTACTAAAATGATTATTATTGGCAGAATAATTATCATTATTTCCTTCTTAAGACTGCTGGATCTATATCCAGGTAAGGTCTATACCTTCCCCTAGATTTCCAATAAGACTTGTCAGTAATTATTGTCTTACGAAGATTTTAACAAGGTAATCTGTGCAGTTTATGTGTGGACATATGTCGCTGCTTTTGCACATCCGTAGTTTTTACTACAGAACATTAAGGGGTCACTCATCTGTGGTCCGCTATATGTTCTATTTGGAGGAAGCAAGAAGTATTTTGGTTTTCTATACATCACTTAGAAGAAAATTGATTTCTTGAAGTATTTTAAGTTCGAAAACAATCATATATCTGTCATCAACAAATGTAGCCATATAGTATGCGAGTCAAAATTCATTAAAAAGTGTATAGAAAATCGTTAAAAAAGCTTTTGTTTGAATCTCCAGTTGTTAGCTACTAAATGCGAGCTACTAAATTTATACTCTTGCAAAATAAAGTCGATAAATGACTAATTTAAATAAACATTTTTAAACTGTCATTGGCGTCCTGCCAAAAATAATATTAAATAAATATATTATAAAAATGTACATTCATTGAATAGATATCTTAAATAAATTATTTTAATTAATTTAATTGTATTGTATAATGTTGATATGAAACATGTTGTTTATATTCATAAATTAATTATTTAATAAATACAAGGGATAATTATTTTTAATTACTTTCAATATTCTAAGGTTATTTAGGTTCAAATTGGTCAACGGGCCATGGAGTTAGCTATACTCGGGATATTTAACGAGATTCAAAGTGACCGAAAGCCCAGCGGATTGGCAAATTGAAATGGCAGTAGGCAGAAATAGCACGCAGAACTGATGCCTGATCTCGTTAAGGAAGTTGGCAGACTGAATGCAGTACGCTATAATCCGATCCTATTAGAAATATATGGGGAGGCAGTCCAGATGTGATGTTATTCAAACGTTCGTATGGTAATCACCAAAACCAAAAATAGTTTTTTATGCCTGCCGAAGACCTGGATGGAGACCAAACATGACGAAATGTGAGAGAAGATGAAAATAAACGTTAAAAGCGTTGTAATGACGTTAAAAAGTTTTGGCGGGAATACACAGATAACCTTCAACATCCTCTGGCGGAGGCAATGATCTCTTACACATACAGCCATTGATAAAATCGATTTCAAAAATATTGAAGAAGTTAAATATGTCGAATCGTATTAAAATTATCGATGCATAAATTTAATTAAAATAACTGACGTCGGGTCTCTGACCGGAGGACGCGATGGGATTCGCTTTCAAAATATCCAATTATTATGAACACATGCCCTCGATGAACCCAAATAAAGTTTATAAAACCTTTAACATGAACGAGACGCATTTTCTTCGCTGTTTATCTTTACTCGATAACTGTTTGAGGTTTCTTTTTAAATCGAAAATTCTGTAAAAAGATTGTATAAGTAAATTGTAATGTGTTTCTTTTCGTACACCAATAGCATAACATATTTTTATACATTATTGTACATTTTTTTTATTGCCGCGTGTAAAATAGATGGCTGTTAGGGTCTTAATTTTGTGAAGCGAAGATGACGGATCGGCGAGCCCAGAAGAAGCGTGCCGTCAAGGTAAGCAGACAACATTATTAAGGTTGACGAATGCAGGCTTAAAGCCGGTCCTATTGGAAATCTATGAGAGAGGATTATGTTTACTATAATTAAAATATACTAACTATACTACTATACTTAAACCATAGTGGTAATATTTATGGGGAAAAAGCAGCTTTTTTAATGTATTATATACATGTTACTTTACTAGAATCGATAGAACATCTTGCAATTTTGGAAAATGAAATATAGTTTTCTCTCATTTAGGAGTATAGTTAACATATATCTATGTATAAATTTATTAATAATAGTAGTACCATGATTATTTTTTAATAAACAGTTTTTTTAATAAAATGCTTATACATATAGTTCTGATAAATATAAATAAATATTGTCAACTAACTTAAGGCAAGTTAGTTGACAATATTGTTTATTATTATAAATTTTATTTATATTTACGTATATTGTTAAATATATTGTCGATCCTATTGTAATTGTAATATATATAATTTTTTAAACTGTCGGGTGTTGTGGTTGCCTGCTATACAAATTAAATTATTTTAAACATTTTTTTCTTTTTGAAGTGACCGGATTTGATTCCACTGGTTTGAGGCGACAAGATGCAGAGGGCTTTTAGCCTAAAACTTCTTTTAAGGTAACAAGAAACGAAGAATCCTGATAGAGCTCCATCTCGAACTGGTACAACTACTATTTCATCGGATTGGAAGGCATAAAGTGACTAAATTCAAGGAATTCCTGGAGATGATCTCTGTTTTGACTGCAACTCGTCAATAATATTCAACACAAGAACACCAGAGAGAGCGTAATCTCGATAATACTACTATCACTTAAAAGCGTTAGCGCTGATAGCAGAAGTGGAAGAAGGAATTTCAGAACGCATATATATACTGTAATCGAGGATGAAGCAATTATTATTGTCACTCGTATATTCTTCTTTAAGACCGTTGGATGCCTACTGCAACCAGTCTTGCGCTGCTCGTATTCAGTGACTTCCCGGGATTTTAACTATGTCGCCAGTCTACCTAGTGGGGGGGGGGCATCAGTTACACGAGCAATGTGCTCCCCCCACTGCAACTTCAACGAGAAATTCTTCGAGCAACGTCTCTGATCTTGGTTCGTCTACGGATGTTCTTATTTCTGATTCGATCTCGCTGTAAAATTCGTATACAACATGAGAATTATAGACGAAGTTAGTTTAATTGAATTATGAGTCAAATTAAGCTCCATAATCATATACTTCAACTTAATAAAAAACTAAGAGAGTTCCAAACGCATTTGTTAAGAACCCGCAACAAATTCGAACGGGAATTTTTCACGATTAATTTTAATAACTATTAAATAACAAGAACAATATATAAAATTTAATTATTATCTCATAATTTGCAGCGGACTCATATACATAAATCTCTCTTTTTCTCTTTTCATATGCACTTTATTATTACGTGTTAGATTTATTAATTTCACAACTTATTTTTGGTGTCATATCTGCGTTGTTGTCATGGACAAAAATGTCAGAAATAAAAAAAAAATGTTTTCTGACAAACTTTAATGCGATTTGACAGTTGAATTCATTTTTTTTAGAAAGACAGTGAGATCTGTTGTTGACGTTCCAGTCATAGGCATAGGCCTCGCATAGAAATATCTATGGAAGAATATATCATAATCGCCACGCTTGGTAGGCAGGTTGGCGAATGCAGCATAATATTATATTCGGGTTGGACGCTGCTGCCCATCCCCTGGAAACATGTTCGTGAGCAATTGCAAAATCTATATAATTAATTCAAAAAGTGTGAATTATTTAAGATTATATCCCAGAATCGAACCCGAGACTTATGATCGCAAGTCGCATTTCACTACCGTCGGGCCATCACTGTTTTAAAAGTGATTCATATATCCCTAATAAATTAATTAAAGAAGATGATTTTAAAATTAAACATTTTTAAACATAAGGTTATAGGTTATAAAAGGTAATTGTGTAATTCATTTGTTAGCAGAAAGCTTTCAACAACAGTTTCAAAGCACCTTATATAAAGTGATCACTCTAATATAGGTTACATTAATTTGTTTTTTTTTTCTATTTTAATGTGACAGTAATAACTTCTGGCAATACTCTCTGCAGGGACAGATCGTAAATAATAATTAATTTTAATATGTAGTAATACGAATATTTGAAATTCTTTTTCTTACTTTATTATATTACTTACTTTGTTATATATTTTTGTAGCAAATAAGTTATACATTCAGCCCTTTGAAACCCATAACCAATTACTCTATGTGTATGTTTATTATAAATTACTTGGAAATCCTATAACTGTAATGTGTATTATCCAAATAAGTTAAAGCATTCCGAACCGGAAAAGACGAATCTGTTACATTAATCCACGCATTCCTGAATGTCATTTTATCGATTATTTAGTTTGATTACAGATTATAAATTAAAATTACCGTTGCACAAGGCCTTAAATTTTTAAATATTTTAAAGTAAATTTTTTATCCGTATGTATAAAGCTTATCGAGTTATTCTTAAATTTATATGATAAAAAATTAAAAAAAGGTAAGTTAGTTAGAAATATAAAAATAAAACAACATACCGAATACGGTAAGGCACTTCCAAAAACAGACGATATCCGCCATAATATCTCAGTTCTAATGTAATGCCTTGCGTCACAACACTTTCACTTAGAGTACAATAACATGGTAACACTTATGAAACTATCGACGACGCACTGCACTGACGAAGTTCAACGCACGTTCTCAATTCAAATGAATAAAAAAAAATGTAATTTGAAAATAGAAAAAGTACAAAGAGTTTTAGGACGGATATGCGGAGCGTAAGAAAAAAAAAGTTGAAACGTCAGATCGTATTTTTGGAGGGAAAATTTTGAAGAACGCGTCTCGCGCGCTCACTTTCGAGGCGCACAGTGAGACGCTCGTAGTGTCGCTGCCTGCTTTTACTTTCCTGAGCCAGTGGGGAGCATCAGCGTTGCCTGATCATTGTCTGATGCAAGGGGTAGAAGAAAGTCGCTTCATTACGCCGCCAACCTTAAATGTCAAGTCGTTATCCGCGTGGGCTTGTGAACGAGTCCAAGGAGATATATGACTGTTTTGGTTGCCAATTAAAATATGATATTCCTACACTATCTTATGAAACGTTTGGGTTTCTACGGAGTGACAAATACGATGTTTTATAAATTGTTTCTCAAAGAAAATATTGTAGAAATAGCCGGAGAAGAACCATAGCTGGACTGTCCTATATACATTCATTTGTTGATTAATATTATTTCATCATTTATCTATGCTTTCACATAAGATCGTCATATTACTGGCTACCACGGCTATGATACTTCTTTTTAAATCATTTTTCGAATTTAAATCGAACACGGATTTAAATTAGGACGCCGTCATTAATGTGATCGCATCATTGTATGTATTTATTTTTGAAGAACAAATACATGCACCAGTGGTAAGTCACCTTCGCCTGCTAGTCACATATACTAATGATCTCCCCTTTGAGAAGATACATATATGTTCTCAGTTGGTCATTCACCTCCACCCTTTTAATTTATATATATATATATATATATATATATATATATATATATATTAAAAGTAATTCACAGTAAATATATATATATTTACTGTGATCAAAAAGTAAGGTGAAACGTTAGGAAGGCAGGTAATTTCTTTCTGAGGTTGGTAGAATTGTCTATTACATATGCCAAAAGTTTTCAAAAGGTTTAATTATTTCCTAGTTAAACGTGTTTTTGACAAACGCGTCACATCTCGATTCTCGCTAAAAGTCGTTCAATTTTTTTAAAAAAAGAAACCGTCAAAAACTGTACTCATATCGTTCCGCAACCACCGTATGCGTTGTGATTTGGCTCCGTGCGACTTTTGGCTATTTTGCAAACAACAATGCTGGGATCCCGTTTAGATACGAACGACGTGATAAACACCTAATCGAAGAGAGTCTTGCTTGTTACAAATGAAATAACACTGTTCGGACTGTTTCAATGATTTTAAAAAAGGTAAAAGTACCTTTTATCGGACAGAGATTACTTTGACGGCGATGAAATTGATTTGGAAAAGACAAATAAAGAATTTTTATATTATAAACAAATTCACCTTACTTTTTGATCACATTATAACATTTAAAGATTTTAACATATGTACTGACACGTCATATTCTGGAACCATAAGTCTTAGGGATTAGATTTTTAAAATATTCCTTTAGTTGAATTTCGTACAATCGGGCGGGTTGTGGGAGTGTTCACTAACTTCGCGAAACGGATAGTGGACAGCTAGGATATATAACAAATTATATTTTTTTATACTTCTTTTCATATACTCTTCTTGGTCAAAGAGATCATGGTCATGCCTCGGTTGGTTCTGGTGTCCCTGCTGCACGCTCGCCAACCGCCGTACGAATTTCTGATAAATTCAGGCGGTACTTTGCGGAAGTCCATCCTAAGTAAGATAAGGACTAATATATAGCTACTTCCGCTATGCATGTGCATGCGCATTTATTAACAGGCGGGCGGGCGGTGCACTTTATTGCACGACTACTGCTACATAGCGAAAGTAGCTATATATTAGTCCTTTTCTTACTGCCGTACGAATTTCCTCATATAGTAATATGTAACAGAACATTTAGAAAATTGAACAGAAATTTTTGTAAATAGAATGAATGCATACAAATCTTTGTACATTAAACATCTCGTTTTGTCACGCTGATCGTATTTATCGATTTAATTTTCTATTGCCATACCACATGCCAATAAGTTCTGGCAGCAAAGTCACAAGAGCTAGTTAAAGATAATTACGCAATTCGTGTGTATGTGTAATTCCCACTGATGGGACACCGGCCTCTTCTGAGTACAGTACTTTTTCAATTATATTCCACCACGCATTATTAAATGTTACATATCCTTCATAATTAATTTTAAACACATAAAGAGATTTAAGTAAGAAAAGGACCAATATTTAGCCACTTTCGCACATGCATGCGTTTGCGAAAGTGGGTAAATATTGGTCCTTTTCTTACTTAGGATGGACTTCCGCAAGGTAACGCCTGATTCCGTTAAATATATAAAGAGATTTAGTTGCTTGCTGTTGTCGCCCTGGATGAAGGTCGCTAACAATTGGTCCTACTGAAAATCTATGTATAAGTATATATAGATCAGAATAAGTATATATATATATACTATATGATAAGATCTATGTCCAACAGTGGGCTACCGGTTAAAATCATGATAATGTTAATTATGTCATTTACAATCTTGTCTCTTGGTATAAAATAATAATTTCCTGTTAACTAACGCAAAAATGCGTTTGTATTTTAATGAAAAGTTTCCTTACAATGTTTTAAGAATACACCAATACCTCGCTTTGCGTCATTTCGTTTTGCCTTTTTTTCGAACTTGCGTCGCTGCTTAATTAGTACTAATTTTCACTGTGCGTCGTTAGATTTTCGAGGTTGCTTTGTTTTGGGTTCAAGTCTTTAATTATTTTTTTAAAATTTTTATTTTTTTTCTTAAAGATGGCAACAATTTTGTTTCTAATTGAGCAATGCCATCAAAACTCGGGGATTCTCTTTCTAACTAAAAATCAACGTAATTTTAATACAGTTTTATTTTCACTTTGTTTTGCTAATTTTAAGAGTACAGTTTCAATTACGTAGTGTGTTGTGCCTTTTTTAAAAGAAAATAATAAATTTATATAAATTTTTACGTTTTATTCCTGGTTACAAAAAAGGTAAATATTATTCCAATTTATTTATTGGCAGAGTTATAATATTTTTGTTTCTAAATGTTCAATTTTCTTTTTAAAAAAGTAGTATTTTCGTGACCCTGGAACCTATGTAAATAAAGATCATGTGATGATCTTTAGCAAAGTTAGTTGTGTATGATACTACAAAGGTTTCTAAGTTGGTATGATCAACTTTCGACAGATGACGCCATTGTCATTTCAATGATCTTCATATATCGCCGTGATACGATATTACTTTCCGGTCGTCCTAATATAACACATTTTATAGCATTTATGTTATAAATGTAACAAGGGACATGTGTGAGAATTTTATCCAAAACTTTTTGGCATGTAAATAATTTTAAATTACAGAATCAAAAATGACTGCCTGTATTTAAATTTATAATAAAGATAAATAATAAAAAAAGGTTAACACAACAACAGGATCTTTGAAAAAAAGTATAAAAACTTTGAAAGCGTGAATATATATCTTTACTGTCAATTAATATAAGAATTAATAAATAAAGTAATGATATTATTAAAAACCTTTTTCAAAATTAGGATTAATAAACATAAAAGATAATTTTTTTTTACTCTATGTTCCTGCAAATTTTGTACTGCCATAAGATTTTGGCTTGTCGAATTACAATAAAAAAAAAATAATATGACATATGTCAAAGTGACAACTTTAATAGAGTGGTTGCAAATAGGTGCTTATATAACCGAATATTGTTTTTTTTATTATTTTGCCGAGAAATGTATACATTCACCTTTTTAAAACTTTTACAATGTATATTACACTTCAAAAAATTCAAAGTAATATTTTAACAATTAATTACAGATTAAAAAGTCATGGAAATACCGTTCCAAAATCGGAATTCTTTTATTATCATGTCTCAAGTAATTTATATAAGATTATAAAATGTGTCATACCGGCCAAAAGGTAGGAAGGTTGCGAAATTATTTTAAAAATACACAGCGGTTGAGGTCGTTGCACTTTCGGACCCACTTAGAGCGGGAAAATTAATATTATTTAGGCATTGGCGTCTTACGGATACGGCGTAAATTCCAAACGTATTGCAAAATGAAGTAACAACAAAATAATGACGATGTTTGCCTTGACAATTTAAAAAAAAACTATTTATTACAACAAAAACCAAAAAAGATATTCACATGTAACATCATCATTTACATCAGAGTTCCCCAAACTTTTTTGTGTCGTAGACCCCTTGCCATGTTTTTCCGTGTTGGGTAGACCCCCTACTTACCTGATATTGATTTCCTGTAAATTTTTAACTGTAGTGAAGTTTAGTGTTAAAAACTTAAAGTAAAAACACATGTTAATTTATACATTTAATAATTGAATTTAAATTAAAACTAATCAGAATAAAATTTTGTATCTGTTATGTAAAATATACGTAACATTAAATAAAATAGTTAATAGATTCAGGAAACGAATAAACGTTTTTGTCCCACATTCGTATTTATAGAGTGACGAATTGAACAAGTCAGTGCAAGGTAGCGAAGCTCTCAGACTGCGACTATCAGGTTGTTACAAGTTCAAAATGTATTGCGACCACAAAGCGAATACCAATATCCTACAACCTACACAATTTTATAAACATATATAATATTTTTTTTACTTCATAGGCACTTTTATAAATAATGTAAATGTTTTGATATTATAAGATAGTACGATGTAAGTAAATAGGTACTATCAGTGTATGTGTTGAGATCCACTATCGTGGACCCCCATTATCATTTCATGGACCCCCAAATTTTTTTTCGCTGACGTGGAACCCTTGCAGGTTGTCATAGACACCTAGGGGTCGATATAGACCACTTTAGGAATCATTGATCTACATCATCATGTGGTCGCCATGATGCCATATCTGCTGGTCATACGCTGCCCGACTCTAGCGACTTGCACGAGCTATGTGGTCCGCCAACTGCTAATGTAGACAAGCAATTCCTAGAGCGAAGTCTTTAATTCTTCTGCGGACTCCTACCATAGCCTTCTCCATTACTCTTTGTTTACCCTGTGATAATATATATATATATATATATATATATATATACGTTTTACGTTTTTTTCGAAGTTGCGTCGCTGCTTAATTAGTACTAATTTTCACTGTGCGTCGTTAGATTTTCGAGGTTGCGTTGTTTTGAGTTGGAGTCTTTAATTTTTTTTTTAATTTTCTATTTTTTTTTCAAAAAAAATTGCAACACTTGTTTCTAATAGCGCCATGCCACCAAAACTCGGAGATTCCCTTTCTAACTAAAAATTAATACAGTTTTATTTTCACTTCACTTCTATATATATTAGATATATATAAATATAAAAAAAATACCTCTTGTCTGTAATGAGGTCATCTTACCGGATGGGAACAACTTCCTGCTTCGCCCGCCCTTTCATCTGATCACTGTCTTAACCCCATTGTTCACCTGATAAATGTTACTATAGTATATTAAGTAAGCCACTTCTATACTTTCTGTATATTTGTATGGACATAATTTTGATATATATGATATGATTGGTGGTAGATGTAAATGCTTTAAATGGATGAATTTATAGCTCATTTATTTTTAATGAATTATTGGTAAATACTATACAAAAATAAATTATTTAGAAATATTAAATAGCGTAATGATAATCAGCATAGTAGCGTAACTTCCAACATATAAGGTACTAGATACTATAAGTTATAATTACTTGTATGTTAAAAGTTTATGCCTTGAGGAATTTTATAAACATACTAGTTCCCGAAAATGTTGTTTTGCAAAAAAAAATGTTTTTAATTTTCAAATAAAAAATAAGGGTTCATCGTAGAGCGGTGAAAATTTAGGGTTGTATGTATTTTTGTATGCTGTATCATAAAAAACAAAAAAAAATCGTTAAAAAATTAAAAAAAAATTCAAGGGTGAACAACCCTTATCACTTAAGGGTATGAAAAATAGATAGTAGCCGATTCTCAGATCTACTGAATACGCATGTCAAATTTGGTAAAAATCGGTCAAGCCGTTTCGGAGGAGCACGGTAACTAACATTGTGACATGGAAATTTTATATATTAGAAGATTAGTGGAACCGGAAAGTAATGTCGCTTTAAGTTGATTTTTTTTGATTTGCCATCTATACAAATCAATGTCGGAGCGGTAACAAATCAATCGGCGTTTCTGTAAAATATGTCAACAGAAACGACATTACTTTCTGGTCCGTCTAATATTTATTTAGTGGTCCGAAGAACTTTTTGGAAGTGGCAATAAACGGAACAGGTCGTAGTGAAGCCTAGGGGAACTGACAACACAGATGCTTTCATTGTAGCGATTTTAGTCGAAGGCCTATGTTTTGCAACGGGTGTGTAACGGCTGATATGAATGAAATTAAAATGTTATTTATTTTAATAAATCATCAGATTAAAGGGCTTTTTAACAATATAATGGATGTTTATAATTTCTATTTATTTTATACCTACGAATATTAAAAAAAAACACTAGACAATCGCCATCTTGTATTTCTTAAGAGTTTGACATTTCTTTTTTTTTTCTTCGCGTGTTGACATTTTTAAAATTAATAATTCGATCTTATAAATTCTAAAAGTTTGTATATATCAATCCGTAACAAATATATTATAATAATAAAATAACAAGACCTCTTTCAGTATATTGTATTACTTGTTGATTTATATTCACGTCGCGCTTTGGCTTGCGCGCCTACAGCGCGGTGTGAGCAATATGGCGTTACCGCCATTTTATAAATTTCTTTTCAGGCGCATCCTGCCATTTCTGTATTTCGCCTCTACAATCGCGGCCAATATCCCGGATTGCTGAACGGAATTATAAATTAATATATGCATTAAATTCTTTACCTTTCATTTGTATTCAAATACATTCTGAATATTTTTCTATTCTTTTTGTATCTACATAAATTTGGAATGTACGTATTACGTATGTAACGAAGACTTGACTTTTTTATTGTAACTGCACATTTAAAGCTATATACATTCGCAAAAAAATAACCAGCTAGTCCAAAACGACGACACACTTTAAGTGAAGATAGAACAAAACTTTCGTCTTGTTTGCAAACGACTTACTTCGAGTAACGCCTAAAGTTTTTACTCCAAGTGCAACAGGGTAACAGACTACAAGCCATTCATACGTTGCGCGATTGTATTAAACCTTCAAAATCAAAGTGATCTTAAATAGAGTAAACTTGACAATTGGTGCTTTCAAATCGTCTAAAATGTCTTAATACAAAACACTATATTCAATTGACCGAAGGTTTTGGAAAACCGATTGGGTTCGGAAAGTCTTAGACCGTTATCCCTACATTAACTTAAATATAAATTGTTAACTTAACGGTAGAGAATGGAGATTTGCGACCGTAGGTCACGGGGAATTCCCGGAATACAATTTTATATAACGGCAAGATACGAGAGCTCGGCTCGACACAACATAGGACTCCTTTCGAAACTCTCCGTCATAAACAAACTGCGAAAACTCATCAAGACATCTTTCCATCTCACACAACTACTAAACGGGTACGGGTACTGCAAGCAGTACCTGCACCGTTTTAAAATAATACACAACGAGACTTGCCCATGTGACGGCTCCACAATACAGACTTTTCATCACTTACTCAGACACTGCTCCCGATTCGAATCCAAAAGACGTAACCACGTGACCTTATGTGAAAACCTTAATACACCTCCGTTCAACTTACCGGACCTTCTCAAGAAAAAATCTACAGCAGAATCTTTTAATGAGTGGGCCCGGCACATTGTCCTAAATCTCAAGGCATTTAACGGTCTGTAGCGCTTGGGCAGCGACTTGAAGTAAAATAATGTACCAACTAATATATGATTGAGTAAATCTCACAAATTTTATTGTTAATATGTATAAATTTTAGCTGTATTTATCCATAAGAGAAAATTGTGTAATAAAAATTGTAAAAATTATGAAACGCTGTCGTGTCTCGCTGTTGGGAGAAGAAAGATCCGTATCAAATAGCGGCAACCCTCTCCCAACTGTCTGCGTTCAGTAAAAGCGAAAAAAAAATATTGTGAAAAAAAAAAACCACTAGCGATACAAATTAGATTTAATAAAAAAAACCTCCGTTCAACTTACCGCACCTCCTCAGGAACAAATCTACGACAGAATCTCTTGATGAGTTCGCCCGGCACATTGTCCTAAATCTCAAGGCATTTAACGGTCTGTAGCGCTTGGTCAGCGACTTGAAATAAACTAATGTACCAACTAATATATAATTGAGAAAAACTTCCAAATTGTATTGTTTGTATGTACAAGAAAAATTATAAATAAAATTCCAGTCTTTTTTGTGATTAGCCAGAACAAACAGACAGTTAGATATAATAAGATAATTGTCAATTATGATTAGTGTATAGTGTGCTGAATGCCACCTATTTCTTTTTCAAATATGTCGCATGCACACTAGTACAAGGAAAAAAATAGTGAGAGATAAAATTATGTAAATGAATTATAAAGATATAAAATACTAAAAAAAACGTATTAAATTAATCGTATGTAATAACTAATTACAATACCCGGCGATTAATATTGCACATCGACCTTTGGAAAGAGACAAACGGCCAATTTCGGCTTCATTCTTTCTTCTAATTTCCTTCACAATGTCTTTAATTTCTTTCCATACATCGCCTTACAGAGATCTACACAATTATCAATTATTAATTCTTATTTATTTTCTTACTATCTATATCGCACTTATTTAATTATTGTTAACAGCTATTTCATCACTCTTGTTTATTATTTTCTTTATTTTAGTTCTTTGTATTTACTTATTGCTTTTGATTTGTTTTTGTTAATACTATTTCGCAGAACCTTGAAAAGATCTGGTAACATTAATCTTTATCCACCAGTAGGGTGATGTTAGCTTCTTCTAATCACTGCTAAGATCAGGTGCACCACGATCTCGTTCACACCAGGGTCACAGATGCACGAGGGAATCTCCCTGAGTTTTAACCAATGCAGGTGCTCTGCGAATCCCTCGTGCCATGTGAACTCTTGGACCAGAATCGTGTCCAATTCAACCTAAAGCACATTAGGCGTTTGCCTGTTGTAAGCCTTACTTACTTACTCCGCTGGCTCAGAGACCCAAAGTGGGTCTTGGCCTCCGAAGCGAGAGACTTCCACTTTCCTCTATCTTGCGCCATCGTCTGCCATTGGTTGACATTCCATTCGCGCAATTCAATCATTCTGTTGTAAGCCTACAAAGTTAATATTTATTTTAGCACTATATTAAGTTAAACTTATGTAAACTTATATTGTTTCAATGTTTGTATGCCAATTAACCTGTCAACTGCCTATGGACATATTTGTCTAAACTTCTCGGGTGCGTACGGGTCATATCTGCCCGAAATAAATTAGGCTACATTATATCGAATCACCTTTAAAATACAGTTTAAAATCGCTTGCTCTGTATGTACAGACCACAGGACAATAATCAATAATATTTCATTTACCATTTGAATATATTAGACCCCGACACTGGCTGGCGCCATGTTGCTGCATAGTAAGGGTTTAAAGTAAATAAATATCAACCTGTGGCGTATAAATTATCTGTGTTACTGTGATTAAAACCGATCAGACGTTAAAACAGGGCGTCGATGTGTCGCATTAATATTACATGAGGTTCTAAGGAGTAATAATCGAAGCGCTCTCAAGTGTTGCGTGCGCGCGACAGTGACACGGGGAGTGGGGTGTGCATGCAGCGGCGCCGGCGGCGGACGGTGCGTCGCGCGCATTGCTGTCTCACAAGTAGGACGCCGTGTGGTTACAGTCTGCCCTTTATGTCATGAGCGGTGAGCGATTTCAACGTATAATACATAAAAACTTTTATAACTTTAATCGATTTTAACAGAGTCCGCTGTTTATCAAGTGTGTCCTTAGTCACCACATTTTAGCATCATCATTTCTGTGGACGTAGGCCTTCACCATAGTTTTCCTATATCACCGGATGAAAGCAACTTGCTTCCTGTGTATTTCGACGACATTAACATGGTTTTCTCTTCACTTTAAGGGTTGACGTTAGAACCTTAAGGCTCTAATGTGGCCTATCTTATGCCACTTCAATTTGACAAACTTCTAGGTGATGAAATTCAAATTACCGATGCCAATCACAAACACAGACTCTGCGAAATTTTCCATATATGTCTGCTTTTGTTTACAATAAAATTCTTAGGTCTTATCATGATATTAAACACTGCTCTGTATTTTAAATCAAATATAAAATTATTGAGTAATTAGTAGAAAGCATTTTAAAGCAATAAAATAATACGTGGGTACATTTCTTTATTTTTCAGCGCTAAATAAATGTTCAGAGTCTATTTCAGAGCTCTAATTCAATATTAAGTATAATTATTTTGTTACTGTGTATATCTTATTAAACAGCTTATTCTTTGTATTAATATACTTGTAACCTTACTTTGTATGTTGTCGTGAAATCTGATCTGTGAATCTCAATGCTATTGAATTTGTGGTACAGGCCTTGCATAGTGTGTGGTTGTACTCATATTGGCATACATCTATCAATTGTATATATATTCTTTATATCACTATTTCTAGCGCCCATTCATGTGCTTTCATAAATAAATATATTATTATAAACGTCGGTTTCTTATTTTGATTGTGGATCTCCTCATGCCCGTGCGCTTGATGCTATTTGTAACAGCGTCATGTTATTAAAAGCAATCTTCTCTCTCTCTCTCTCTCTTTATCTCTCTCTTTATAACGTTTATCGTATATGATGTAGTGACTCACTCTCCTTTTCATCCACTTGGCTCTCTTCAGAAGTTGTTTATCTGCTTTCAATAACAATTTTATACCTTTAATAATATATACAATATCAACGGAGTATAATAATACATAAAATAAAAATAGAGTTATTTCTACGACTAAGTAGTAACCGCCATTTTGGCATCTGCCTCTCCTAAGCCCCTCCGTGCATCACGTTCCCATTCCTCACATATCCATAAGGGTCTATGGTTGAAAGTTTCGTTCCACTTTTTACTTGGTCATCTTCTTTTTCCTCCAGGCTCTCATTCTGTTACGTGTTTTACCCATTTAATGTTCCTCCTGTAGACATGTCCTGCCAATGTCCCTTGAGTAGTCTTTCTCCTTTCTTCACGTCTATTATATTAGTTTTATTCTTGATATTAATATTGTCCACCTTATAAGATAATTTTAGAGTTATAATAATACATACAGTATGACAGTAATACATTTAAAACCGAGCATTAGAGTTTTGAGACGTTCTGCTATAATATTATCCTGTTAAGATAGTTGTATATTGAGCGTATATTAAGTTAAATTTTATTAAAGGTAAGGGTTGGTACATAAAATGCTATCGCTTATCGATTGTGCCACCGCGCACGCTGTCGCTTGTCAAACTTGTCACAGAGCGGGCGGCCCCGTTCTGCCCCCACGCGACGATAGGGCGACCACACCGCATCTCAAACTTTATAGAGTACACTACAAATGTTGCATCTTTGAAGTTAGATAGAAGAAGCTATTTCCTCCCGATTGATTCTATCACGCTGCGACGTGATGTTTCAAAATTGAATTGAGCAATAAACAGCGCTAGAAAATGACTTTATCTTTCGACTTCTCCTTAGATTTTATTGGTTTACTGAGAAATAATGTTGAACAGTGTAAAAGCTTCTTGTAATTTCAGATTACTGCGTATATATATATATAATTATTATTTACTATTCCACTGTCTTAATAGGTATTGAATAATATTATAATTTTTATTTGTAGTATATTTTTAGTACAGTGTCATCGTGATCCATGTTAAAGTTTTCATCAATAGGTGAAGGAAATAAATACATTTAAAAAACTTTTAAGTTAAACGGTTTTTTGATACCCATATTGTGGTAGTTGTGGAAAAATATGTACCTAGTCCGCCATATTGGAACGGCGTCCATCTTGAATTTTAAATTTTGACGTAATCATCGTGTTCTACTAGTGTAGCCCTTTCATTTGATACACATATTGAGGGGGTTAAGGAAAAATATGTAATCCGCCATTTTGTATCGGCGGCCATCTTAGATTTATAATGTTATTGATTTTATTATATTGTATTGTCATCTAAATTAAATGTGTGTACCAAATTTCAGATCAATCTGACAACGGGAAGGTGCTTAAATTTCAATTTTGTAATTTTGACCCAAATAAATAAACAAATAAATTCCGTACGGGTCGAACTAAATAAAACCGTTTAAAAAAGTAATAAATATATTACGAAAAGACGTTGTCAAAATTGGGATTACTACATATTAAAATTAATCATTGTTTACTATCTGTTCGTGTAGATTTTTGTACTACCATATGTTATTAGCTTGTCGATTTACAGTTAAAATTTTTTTTGTAACATATTTCAGGGTGATACAGGGTAGTTGAAAATAGACATACAAGTTTAAAAACGTTTTTCTGACTAATCATTCACAACTTAAACGTTTTTTTTCTATTACCAATCAACCTGTATAAAAAAAGGTAATGGTTAGTTCAAAAAGTGCATTATTCCGCAAGACTATGAGACTAACAAAAATAAGCGTGAGCAAAGAATAAACCTGTTTTCGGTTGAATTTAAAAACTAATCTAAGATAGATAATGTTATATATGTCATATGTATGAAGTTACGCTGCTAGCTGCCGCCATTTTGGATTTATGCAGTTACACGTGCGAGCGTAAACTAAATAAATACATTTAAGAAATTTAAAAAAAAGTTAAACGTTAAACTTAAAAAAGTTAAACGGTTTTTTGATACCCATATTGTAGTGGTTGTGGAAAAATATGTACCTAGTCCGCCATATTGGAACGGCGTCCATCTTGAATTTTAAATTTTGACATAATCATCGTGTTTTACTAGTGTAGCCCTTTCATTTGATACCCATATTGAGTGGGTTAAGGAAAAATATGTAATCCGCCATTTTGTATCGGCGGCCATCTTAGATTTATAATGTTATTGATTTTATTATATTGTATTGTCATCTAAATTAAATGTGTGTACCAAATTTCAGATCAATCTGACAACGGGAAGGTGCTTAAATTTCAATTTCTAATTTTGACCCAAATAAACAAATTCCGTACGGGTCGAACTAAATAAAACCGTTTAAAAAATAATATTGTTTATATATTAGTTGTTATTTTTATAATTACCAGCCAATGGACGCAATTCACGGAGGACAGAAGTCCAAATAATAGTTCTTTTAATTATTGTGCAGAAAGAAAGAGACACATTACTACGCCACGTCACGTACACAATAGGACTCTGTGTTTGGCACTAATCGGTGTAACATAACTCCTGAAGATGCCACGTGGAGGGGTGAAACACGTGTTGAGTAATTTGGCGGTGGCGGTTGTATGATTCGCATTGTTTGCCGCATACGCATTTATCAGCGGGCTGGCGGGCAGGGCACTTTATTGCACGACTACCACTGCATGTGCGGAAGTGGCTAAATATTGGTTCTTTTCTTACTTAGGATGGACTTCCGCGAGGTAACGCCTGATTCCATTAAATACAGAATAGATGGCGTATCAAAAACCTCTCAAATCATTGGGTATATTATTAAAAAGTATGTATTAATATACACGGATTTCTGTAAACTGTCGTCTTGTTAAATTACATTAATTATATTGAATAATATTACGGTCTTATTGAAAATCTATGTATAACCTATGCCCAGCAGTGGACTACCTAAGACTTAAATTATGACGATGAATTTACAACCAAGTGAAAGACTTATCCAACGTGTGTCTAACACTATTGAGGAATCAATTTGTGTTAAGAAATGAGACCATATCACCAGTTCTGAAGAGTCAAAGACATACACGGCAAAATACGTATGTATTTTAAAATTTTTGATATTATCACATTATTGTTATGTGACAAAATATTGACAACTCACGAATGTGTCTGTGACTGTTTCAAAACCCCCCCCCCCCCCTTTTCTCTTTATAACAAAATAACTATTTATATATATATTAGAAACACAGTAATAAAATTAAAATTAAAAATACAGTGAAATATGTATACATTAATCAATTTTTCAGGACACAGTCTCACTTTAAAGCAAAAATATAAAAAAATTATGAATCCTAAATTTTAAATAAAACGCATACGCACCCTAGTGTAATCTTTTTTCCATTAAGGGTAAAATTATGGTTTATTATGACACAAGTTTTCAGCTGGAAAAGTATCTTGTAGCGAGTCCTTTTGCGAAGAGATTAATTTTGTGGCGGTCTGTGGAGGGATGGAAATGATTTTTACGCCTGTTTAACAGGGAAATCTGTAGTATTTATTTTGGAATTTGAGAGATCTTTTGGACTTTATCAGATAAATATTCACTTGATTGTAAGAGAATGGATAGATTTGTAAATCAGTTCGTCCAGCGGGTTGGCTAGTTCAAGTGGCAGCTGGTAGACTTCAAGGTTTTGGAATGGAGACTACAGATCGGCAAGCGCGTCATAGTACGTCTGTCTACTTAGTAAGGTTCTTCAAAAACTATGGAGAAAGCTTAAGTGATGACGATGATATTTCTACTTGTGAGATATACTTCGACTTAGATATTACTTCATGGCCAAAAACAACACACTAATGATACCGCAGCCACCGTATTCCCCAGATCTGACCCCCTGCGATTTCTTTTTCCCGAAAACTGAAGAGGCATATGAAAGGACGACGCCACGCCACGATTGACGAGATAAAGACGGCATCGAAGGAGCTGAACAAGATACAAAAATAATGATTTTTCTAAGTGCTTCGAAAATTGGAAAAAACGTTGGCACAAGTGTATAATATCCCAGAGGGATTTATTGATTATCTTTGAAGGGGACGAAATAGATATTCACGTATAAATAAATAATTTTTGAAAATTGGCGATACTTTTTGAACACACCTCGTATGTATTTTATTCAGCGGATGGACTCACACTGCAAGGCTTAGGCCTCCATAAAAGTTTTTTTTTATGACCCCTGCTATTGGGGGCCTCTCGTACCCCTATTTATGGTGGGATAGGGACTTTATTAGCATTTAATTTATTCGTCGTCGTTCGTTAATTATTTTATTTTCATTCTCTTCTCTTCCATAAAAGTTCACCACGATGACAGATCCTGCACTGCTTGCATCCAGCGACTTCTTTCGACTAAAACAATGTCATCGATCCACCTAGTGGGGGAATTACCCACACCGAGCTCACCAGCTCGTGTCGCCACTAGAGAACCATTTGGCCCCAACCGCCATCAGTTGCACGAACGGTGTGCCCTGCGTACAGCCACTTCTGATGAGCAATTCTTTGAGCTACGTTCTTGGTTCTTCTACGGATCTTCTCATTTATGATTCGATCTCGCAGCGTATATTATATATTTTAAATGTCATTTTAGTAAGAAAAGGACCAATATTTAGCCACTTTCGCACACGCAGTAGTCGTGCAACAAAGTGCACTGCCCGCTAGCCGGCTGACAAATTAAAATTTATGTATATACAGGCTTTAAATATTTATGTATATATAGGTTTTGTCACCCCCTCACGTTTGATCAACCATCTTTTTTTTTCAGTAATTTTCGTTCTTCGGCGCATCTCATTTCTGACTCTATCTCGCAGCGAAACTCCTAGCATAACCTTCTTCATTTCTCTCTGGATAACCTTGAGTCTTCTAAGTCCCGTCGTGAGTGACCACGTCTCGAATCCGCATGTCATCACCCGCAACACTAAACGAAATAGAAGTTGTTTCGGAGCATTCCGAACGCTGCCCATCCGAGTTGGAATTTTAAATTATTATTACGTAATTTATGAGCTGCAGAGGACTGGGATTAATATTAAGATAATTATATGTATGAGTTCCAGCAGTGGTAACCCAGTGGTTAAGAGTCAGATTTGCGACTTTAGGTCGCGGTTTCGATTCTCGGCATACAGTCTTATATTTATATAAGTCACACTTTCTGCAATCATTATATAGGATTGTCCAGAGGATAGGCAGCAGTGTCCTCTGCGTACCATAATATTACATATTTAATGGAATCAGGCGTTACCTCGCGAAAGTCTATCCTAAGTAAGAAAAGGACTAATATTTAGCCACTTCGGCACATGCAATGGTAGTCATGCAATAAAATACACCGCCCGCCAGCCTGCTGATAAATGCGTAGAGTCAAACGAGGGACTCTGTGTTTGGCACTAATCGGTGTCACATAACTCCTGAAGATGCCCCGTGGAGGGGTGAAACACGTGTTGAGTAATTTGGCGATGGCGGTTGTGCGATTCGCATTGTTTACCGCATACGCATTTATCAGCGGGCTGGCGGGCGGTGCACTTTATTGCACGACTACCACTGCATGTGCGGAAATGTGAATATTGGTCCTTTTCTTACCATAATATTACACCGATTGCGTAAGCGAAGCGTGGGGATTGCGGCATATATCCACCATAGATATCTATGTATTGCAATGGACGTCTATGTGCTGAAAAGAGAAAAGACTACGAAAGAATACGTCTAATGAATCTCAGCAGGACGGATGTATTTTATTAAATAATATTAAATTACATGATTTAAAAACATTTAAATAGCTTGAAAGTTATTTAAAAACAGGAAACATGCAAGAATTTTAAAAGAATTAAAAGAATTGAATTGGAAAATTACGGATCCAAGTTGTGGGGGACAAGGGTCTTATAAGAAAGTTGTAGGTTATTCAAACCACCATTACCAACACAACGACAATTATAACATGTTTTAATAACGTTGCTATGATAGTTAAAAATAACGTTATATGCTTAAATAAATAGCGTTACAAATAACATACAGCTCAAATTAGCAGACAAAGGTGTTAAGTATAAAACGTATGAAGGTTTCATTTTTGAGTTTATATTCTGATAATTTATGTATATATCTCGCAGAGATAAGTATCAATTCTGTTCTTCTCAGGTTTATGGCATTTTATCCGAACATCATAATTCAACATAATATATATATATATATATATATATTTAATTTCAAACATACAATATCTATATAGTCACCATAAATTAAATATGATAACAAAGTCACATTTTAATTTTATTGTTTTATAATCTTTACATATTTTATTTCTTAACTTACCTTTATTTTTTGTACTATATTATGTTTACCTTCTGTGTAGAAATAAAATGCTTTTTATTTTTAACATATTTATTACTAACTTAAGTAAACCATTGTAGAATATTCTTTATTAATATTTAAGATTTGTATAAATATATTCCCAAAGGTTTCCAATATAGGCAAAGCCTGTTTTGTTTAATCATTACATTAAAAAATTGGCATATTGTGAATAGTGTAGAAGAAATAAATGAAATATTAAAATATATTTGTAAATGAATTCATCAAATATAATACGTATGCGGTGTTGCCGGTTGCCCGGCTTCCCGGGAATCCAGGCTCGGGCTCCAGAGGCAAGAGGCTGCGCGATCTCGCGATCAATAGCACATCCCCCCCTTCGCCCCTCGCCCCCTCCCGGCCCAGTACACCGCCCGCAGTCGACCGCTCCACCTACAGCAAACGGGTTTTTTAATTATTTCATCACCTTTATTATTCATTAGCGCAGTTAATATCCTGAATTTCGAAACCATCATACACTCCAGCCTTCACTGGAGATGGGATTTTGCTGAAGGTAAGTTTTTATATTAGTTTTATTGACAGCTGTTGCCTGGATGTGGAATAGGTCAGGTATTGGGCCTGTCTCTATCACATGTAATTTTTTTCGAAAGCATATACTATTAATAAGCGCTTAAATATCTACTAAACAACAGAAATATATATTTTAAATCATCAATTATTAGCTATAATTTTAAAAAATAATTATAAATATAAATTAGTAATCGCATTGAAAATGTTGATGGATGTATGACCTTTACACGTTTGCCCAGCCTTGAGTTGTGTTTGCGAAAACGAAAAGCTCTTTAGGCTTTTTAAAATTCATAAAAATTTAAGCTCACCAACAGTGCTATTTTTAGATACATTTTCATAGACTAAAGTTTTTAAATATATTTATTAGATATGACAATGTTGATTATGTTAATTCTCATTATGTACACATATTATAATTTTAAATAACCATTACAAATTTATTTATGATTAAATCTAAATTATTATGGTGATGTAATAAAATAAACATGTTTTTAAAAATAATGTTATAAATATAACGTTAAAAATAGCGTTTATTAATTTAATAAATAGCGTGTTAATTAACACGCAGTTCACGTCAGCAGACGAAAAAAAAAACGTTTAAAGTTTTGTTCTATTTTCAAATGTAAAAATAGTTTAAAATAAAGATTATGACATTTATGAAATAGAATTGACATTTTTGAGTTTTATTTTTAGTAAATTCGCGTTTAAATATTGTATTGATAAGAATGGATGTATTGGTAGCGAGAGATATTAATAGCGCGCTAGGGCGCCGCCCTATCTCTGAAATAAATTAAATATCTCGCGATTGCATTTAGGGGCATGCGCGCGATGAACGTCGATTGTAATTACGGAGCCATAAATGCAATTTGAACCAACTGACATTTATGAACAAGAACTTTGTTCTACAATTAAAAAAAAAGATATACAACCTTTTTGCATTATAATCTTCAGTTACGTACAACATTTGATTTTAAAAACAATATGTAATCATTAATAAAACAAATTTAAATCGAAACTGTCTTTTTATACAAAATTACTAACAAAATAAACCATTTTCTTAAACATTTACATTTTTTTCGAGAAAATTATTGAAATATTTTTTACCTATAATTAGAACAAATCTCTTAGTTACGTAGACAATTTTCGAACAATACAAAGATATACAGGATGATTGATTAAAGGTGAAGAAGCTTTACAGGGTGTGGCAAAAATCATTTTCAAAATTCGAAATACTTCATTTTAAAATTACTAGTCTGTTGCATTTTAATAAAAAAAAAAATTGATGTATCGTATTTCATAGTGATCACTTCATAGTAGGTGATTGGAAATAGTTATAACAACTTTAAAACATTTTATTATTTGAAAAGTAGATGTCCACCATATCTGAAGTGACAGTGGGTGGGGTACATCGCTTCTATAACCGAAGGTTATTGGGCTTCCTTACATTACCCAGAGAGCAATGAAGGCGATGCTATGTTTCACTGCGAGATCGAATAAAAATTCTCACTGACATTGCTCGAAGAATTGCTCGTCAAAAATGGTAGGTCCCGGTGCGCATCGCTCGTGTTACCGATGCTTGTTGGATCCGAGAGGTTCTTGAGTAGCAGCCAACAGCCGGTAAACGCGGCGTGGATAGACAGGCCCCTCATTAGATTGATCGATGTCATAGCAGCTGGCTGCGCAAGAGCATATCATTGTGATGATAGAGTCTCCGTAGAGCACTATCTCTGTCGCACAGAGATAACTCTACGAAGCCGAAATAAGCCGATTGTCTCTTTCCAAAAGCCGATGTGCAATATTTATCGCCGAGTCAGTACTCAAAAAAACTTGTAGGCAACTGTCAGTTACACAAGTTTTTTTTATGGCCTCCTTACTTAAGGAACAGGATAAAAAAATTTTTCAGGCGAGGTCTAGATATATATATATATATATATATATATATATATATATTAAAATATCTTTGTTACAAAATATAAAATAGCTGGATAATAGCATCTTGTAAACCCTTGACCCCTTTTTATATTTTTTTTGGAAGAAATCTCGTATATACCACAGATAAAATATAGGATCGTATACAGCAGCGAAGACAGCTGTCGTGGATCTGTTACCGCACTACTTTCAAAATAAAAGATTTTCCCTAGATTATTTTTTTTAATTTCCACACCGCACGTCCGTCAAGTCAACATGAAGACAATGCGCTTCCGAAAACAGAATATAATTTCCAGTTGAGTTTCGTTGTTTTCGAAATTTAATTCTACGAGCATTTCATTTTTTCGGACGGATTTTTTGAAATGTTGCCATAATTTCCACGTAGATAACGTTTTAGTAGATATATGTGTGTTTTAATTTAAGAAATAAGAGCATTGAATACATTTGATAATATTTCGCCAATACAGAATGATTGGTTAGAAGTGAATGTATATCTCATTTGCTGTGAATTAATGTGTTGTTTTAGAAATAATAAACATCGTAATGATAATATAGTAAACAAAGCGTTTTAAAATTCGAATTACAATATATTAAAATTGTTTTTTTTTTATCTATCTGTCATTGCAAACTTTGTACTGCTGGCAGTTATTGGTCTTTTGCATTACACTAAAAAAATAAATATAACATAACATAGGGCGATTAGAAATAGACTTTTAGCCCTATAAGCAATCATATTGTAAGTAAAAAGTATTTTTACTTTAATAAAATTAAGTAATACCTCCGTTAAATAATAGCCCCCCGGTAGAGGTCTCTGACTGGCAATCGAAGGTTACTAGTTCGATTTCGGGAATACACTTATATAATCCAAACTTCGTGCATTAATTATATAGGATTGTCAATGTTCACAAACAAGTTTCCAGAGGATGCGCAGCAGCGCCCTCTACATACCATAATACCACACAGCACACGTCAACTATATCAACCATAGATATCTTTACAGTGGGCCTATATCTTGCAGTAGATTTGTATAAGCTAAAATGTAGTACAGGATTGTAAAGAGCATTGTAATTGTAATGGCAATTTAAGTTCAATCTAATACAGTTCATACCTGTATTCACACATAAGAAAAATTGTAAATAAGAATAAAACGCTGTCGTTACTCGCAGCTGGGAGAAGAAAGATCCGTAGCAAACAGTGGCAACCCTCTCCCAACTGTCTGCGCTAATAAAAGCAAAAAAAAATATTGTAAAAAAAACAATAGCGATACATGTTAAAATTAATATGAAAAAATAGAGTACAAAGAATGTGTTGCGGATACCATCCATTAGTTCTTGGTGATGTATTACACAAAATATTTGCTTTAGTAATGTATTTGACGCTTTGCGTGTTTTTTGTGAAATATTCCGTAAATGGCAATTTATTTTTGATTTTCGAAACTTTTTCAATTAAATGTTTGTTTTATTTAATTGCTTTCCTCAAGTTTCTTTATAAATATTGAAAAGGTATTTCAATAGACGTTTCCCATCCAAAGGTACATACGCCTTATGTTTTATGTACACCAAAACATAAAATTAGTAGATATAACAAACAACGCAATGAAAATATTATAAATAAAGCGTTTTCAAATTTATAATTATTGTGTTTTAAAATTATTTATTGTTTTCTGCTCGAAGTTACTGGCCAGTTGCAGTTCAATAGAAAAAAAAAAATATTTATAAAGGTTCAAAGATATAAATGTGAAGTATATCCGGTATAAGAATTGTGTATTTTAAAAGAATATTTTAATTCTAAACCTATTTTGGTTTTCATAAATATATATATCATTCTTGCAAACTCAAATACATAATATGTTATTGATCTGACGCCACGGATGTTAGTTCCTGCAAGACACTAATGGCGCCACCTGAAAGCGCGCCATATCCGTTCTGTCAATTTGACAGGAACATTTCTCATCGGTCAAAGGTAACAACGCATTCAGCCGCGCAGCTGCAACGATCCGTGGCGTGGCTGTAGCTCTCAGTCGTCGTCCGACCAGGGGAGAGGATGGACGCTTCACTTTTAAACTAAAATATTAACATCGTCGCATAAATTGCATTTATTGAGATATAAATGTGTAAATTAATTTAGTTTGAAGACACTTAGTGCGTTTGGCAAGATTCCTATGCTAGTTAGTTATAAATAAATCTTCTTTGAAGACATTTGATTTAGTTTTAAATTTACGCGCTTGCATTCCTGTCATACTTAACTTTTATAAGAGGTAAGTTTTTAATAAATTTTAAATAAATATTAATTAATTTTGTATTTATAATTTGATTTGATGGTTTTAAATGTTATATAATTATTTTTTTATGGGAAATCATTTAAAAATTAATTTTATTTTTTATAACTAAATTGTTTATTACTTTTACGGAGGTTTTGTGTATATTAAATAAATATGTGATTTTTATTGATTATAGACGGTTAGGTGTCAATTTTTAATCTGCTGCGCGATTTTTTTAATGCGAAACTTACCTGTAAACATATGGCGTTGGCATGAAAAAGATTTAATGGTTGCTGTTGGGTTTTTAAAAAAATATATATGTGTAAATTAAAGAATTCTAGTAATTTTTATCAACTTTATTTTATTGCGGAAATTTTAAACTAATGGTGTGTGATTAGAAAAAAAATGTGGTTACAATGTGGTAATTAGTTTTAAAATAGAAATCACCTGCTAGTTGCTTTGTTCTGTTTATCTTGAAAAGGGTTGGCAGTACTCCAAAGCACGTCACTTTGGAGACATTTCTGGTATTGACGAGAAATGTGACAGCGGATAGATTTCTTCTATTGATCTAGGAGATATCCATTGGTTATATTTAATTTTTATAAAAGAAGCTCAGGCAGAGATGATATCTTCAGGAAAATTAAGAAAAAAAATGTATTCTAGATATTTTAATTTTTAATTGAACTTATAAATTAAGTTTTGGTTACACGAGATAACCCAAAAATATCTTAACATACTGTTAACATTCAAGTTAAAATAAAAAGTTGATATACCCAAAAGTCGAACTAAACGGTTTGACAGTTCGTTTTTGGAGAGAGTCGCCAAGATTTAAAACACCCTGCCTGGGTCTATTTTTCCTGATGAGTTGAACTCTGGAGCCTTTAAGTAGAGTAAACAGGTTTTTTTGGATGGGCGTGTACCACCTTTGTCTTCATCTACACTTTCCATCAGGTGAGATGGAAGAAAAGCGCATACTCCATTACAACTTTATATAAAAAAAATGAAACTAGGTGGATTTGCCTTACGAGCAAAGTAAATAAAATTTTTACATTGTAGCTAGTACTACAGAAGTAACTTTTACCCCATAGGATGAGAAGTCATCTTGTACCCACAGAACATTGCATTAAATCGCCTGTGGGTGTATTTATTTTATATAATAATTATAACGAAATTTCTTCGACCTATAGAAGTAGATTTAGGTTACCATAGCTTAGCTAGCCAATCTTCATCTGTTATTCCATTTACGAACTGTGTTAAATTATGTTTTTTTTTTCGGCAAAATCAAATGTAAATATTAAAAAATTAGACAGAAAAACTCAAAAACAAAGCCTTTGTCTCTACCTTTTTTTTTGATTTTTTTGTAGATCTCTGCATAAGGTATTTTAGCGACTCTTACGTGATTTATTATATATATATATATATATATATATATATATATATATATATATATATATATATATATATATATATATATCGTATGTGCCGAGCGTCAGCCGAAAATCAAATATCGATAGATTTTTTTTCTGTATTTTTTGGACGTATGACATTTGACGTGTTCCTATCATATCCTTTTCGATTTAAATTTATCGAAAAGTTTTTAATGCAAACCATATGAAACAGTGTTTCCCAACGTGGGATTCGCGCTCTACAGGGGAGCAATTCGAAAGTGCAGTCAAGTTTTACCCTTTTGCTTTTTTTTTTAAAAATTATAAAACATATATGTTACATATATACATGAGACATGGCACATAAAAGTTTGAATAATACGTATAGACTTCGGTATAGTTTGATAACATATGCCATAGATCATTTATAGTTTTTCTTCTTACACGTGTTTAATGGCCGCCGTTATTGGGGACATCTGCTTTTATCTCTATCTGGTTTTGGACAGGGTTGTTTTTTATCTTTACTAATTTTTCAGTCTTTTTGATTTTTACTTTCAACTGTCGTCCTTCACATAGTCTATCGTTCTATTCTTTCATACCAAAATTCGATCTGTCTTTCTCTTCCATTCTGATCTTGCCATTCGTTCATCGCCTCATACTTTTCTCTCATTTCTTAATTTTGACAAAAAAAATTATTTTCGATTTTACATACTATTAATATTATCAAAGTATACTTTTTTTCTTATTCATTACAGATTTTGATGTTTTATATGCTATTTTATAATCATTTAATATAATTCATTCCAGCATTTTGTTGTTTCTATTGCCCAATATCAATTTCATTCATTCATTTTTGTTACTTGTTTGACAATGGTGTCATTCATTATTGAGGCGATGGTTTCATGCCTTATTTTAACGCCCAACCGGCCTTACTTGTGTTTAAATACCATTCTTAAACTAAATACAAAACGCAGCTCTTTTAAAAAACCTAACCGTACACAATTTTAATACATCGGTTCAGTGTAAATTAATATTTTGAATAAATTTAAATTATTAAATTAAAACTTACTAGCTTCGTTATACAAACACTTATTCTTATAAGATTATATGTATGTATAATGTTATGTACATCTGTTATTTGAAGTGCCATAGTTGGCGAAGTTTCCTGATATATATATATATATATATATATATATATATATATATATATATATATATATATATATATTTTACCCGGGATTCGCCTTTATCTTAAAACAGTTATTATCTATACTAATAATATTTTTAGGTTGTATAATGTAACATATTATACAATTTTTTTTCATAGTAATAATAAAAATAAATACATTTAAAAAACTTTTAAGTTAAACGGCTTTTTGATACCCATATTGTGGTGGTTGTGGAAAAATATGTACCTAGTCCGCCATATTGGAACGGCGTCCATCTTGAATTTAAAATTTTGACATAATCATCGTGTTTTACTAGTGTAGCCCTTTCATTTGATACCCATATTGAGGGGGTTAAGGAAAAATATGTAATCCGCCATTTTGTATCAGCGGCCATCTTAGGTTTATAATGTTATTGATTTTATTATATTGTATTGTCATCTAAATTAAATGTCTGTACCAAATTTCAGATCAATCTGACAACGGGAAGGTGCTTAAATTTCAATTTCTAATTTTGACACAAATAAATAAACAAATAAATTCCGTACGGGTCGAACTAAATAAAACCGTTTAAAAACGCACGCTACGTGGATGCGGGTAGTAACAAAGTCGAAACTATAATGGTAGGCGGAAGAAAGTTTTGTCACATTTTTTAACATAAGCGCCATTGTAGCTACTTCACAGCACAGCTTGTTCACTCGGCTTATTGAGGAATGAGTGGGAAAAGATTATTTAGAAGTTATTTAATAAATTTCGTATATAAAAATAAATAAATAAATTTAAAATTACGTTAGATAGGGAGAGGAATCTGTTCTCTGTGGATTCTCAAATTTGCGACGCGGATTCTCGTTCGAAAGCACTGCAAACAGTTCCTCTATAACGCGATGGACCTCGCAGCTGCACGATTAATGCTAATAGTATTTTTGATAAATTTTAATTGTTTCGTTGAAAAATTCCACTTTTAACTACATTGTTCCAGTACAGACGATCAAACAATGCCTCTACAAAAAATATCAATGGGGTATGTAGTAAATTGCCACGCTTGGAAGACGCTACTGTCCATCCTCTGAAAACTTGTTTGTGAACTGTATCAATCTTATATAATTAATGCACAAAGTGTGATTTATATAAAGAATGTATTTCAGGTAGTTGAAAACGCGACCACTAGTTTTAAAAACATTACTAACAACATTATGATATATTTCTAAATAATATAAAATTAGATTTAACCTTCGTTACAATATCTGGAGGGCCGGAAGCTCATTCCCGACCAATTAATGAACTCCTAAGTAAACTTACATCTAGTTACCGAGAGTAGGGTGACCATCGGTCAGGATTTATTGCGACATTCTTATGAAATTCATTAAATCCTAACACAAGGGAAACCTAAACCGATATTTTTTAATATGCATACAATTACATGGATTTTTACTAATATATTCTCAAGAAATATGTATTTCTGTATGAACAGACAAGTTATATATATAGATATGTGTGAAATACACTGTGGATGGAGTTTAACAGGTTAGGTAGGCAATGTTAGAGACAACACCTAACGAGCTGGAGAACAAAAATTAAAACGCTTGGATGAAAGATAGACAGTTTATTTAAAAGTCATCCGCCTACAACTTCAGACACACCAACGCCGTAATTAATTATTTTTCATACGAATGAAATAATTTTTATATAAATTTTTCACCACTCATTTGTAAATATTAAACACTGATTCAAAATTGATATAAGATTCCATATTTCATTACAGCACTAAAAATTTAATACAAATTCACAAACAACAACACATATGTCACTTGATGCCGTTCGCCATTTTTTTTTTGTTTCATAATATTTGTCGTTGTGAGACGCGGTTTTGACAACTGCCTACAAATCATACGCCGCGCGTCCTTACATTTTGCCCATGCGTAGACCGATGCATTGACAGATAAGCGAAAGCATTTTGACAACTGTCATTACTTCGCTACAACACAATCATTACATTTATTGCAATAATATTAAGGTTTTGACATTATTTGAAATTCTGAAAAACTTCCAAGGATACAGTGCTTAAACAAAGTTCATATATTTACTTTTTATGTAATATATTATAATGAAATACGAAAGTAAAACATCTTGCCTATAATCAATGTTACGTAGTTTATTCGAGACCTATTTTAGTATTATTAAGAGAACCATTTAAAATTGTTTATTTTTTCTGTTATTAACGTGTAGGTATCTTTATTTCTTGAGATTGTTTTCTTTTGTTCAGTTCATTTATTAACGTGTAGATATCAGGTATTTCCTGAGAAATATAACCCGGGTTTCTTCAAAGTGAGGATGAAAAGGTACTTACTGAGTCTGCATGCTTCATTTTCAATCACATCGTCGCTTTCAAAAATAAATTGGTGATGAAAGGTGTACTAATGTGCAATAAAAAATTTTTAGCTATCATATATATGGCCAGAGCTGTGCACGCTTGCAATAGGCATACATATTTCATTTTGTAATATATATTTGATCAAGTAGCCAATTGTTTAGACAGTGCATATAATAATTCGTTTATCATCCAAAAAAGCTTAATAAAAGGTGGCTCAAAAGTAGTGTCATAAAGTGAACGCGCATTAATTTTTTCAAATGGCGCCAAATGTCACTGCACATTGACATTTATGATGTAGATATATAGAGAATTAGTTGTTAACAAGCGATAGTGTATATCTGTATGTATTCATCATAAATGTCAAAGCACTATGACATTTAACGTCATTTGTATAAACGAATGTTCGTTCACATTATAATATTACTTTTGGACCACTTTTAACAAGTTATTAGGTTCCTAATCTCAAATCGAGATTAGGAAATGCTGTTCTAGATTATAAACGCTTACTTCATCACCAGAATTTCTGCCCTAAGGTGTCTACTCCAGGAAATAGGCCTCCGCCATAGATTTGTAATAGGACCGGTTAAACGCAACCTGCTTCCGGAGTCTTTCGGCGACCTTAACATGGTTCAGTGTCCATGTTATAGATGGACACCTAAAGCACCTTGGTCTCCGCTCCAAAACCTTCAAACCCTGCAACTATCAATTTGAGCACTATATGTCTGCCCAATGCTATTTCAATTCGCTTGGCCATGTCCATAGCTTTCGTTCTTCAGATTCTTATAAGACATCTTTAGCTCCATGTCCTCGTCATTAACCTTTATTTTTTAATTTTTCATATTTCATTTACGAGAATAGAAAACTCCGTTTTAAATTAAAAACTTAGTCTTAGTCCATGTACTTAAAGGTTCATTTTTTGTTGTATATTGTTTTTAAAATATGTGCGATAGCTTAAAATGTATTAGACACTGGGATGGTATATTCTTTCGCGGCTATAGATATACGTTGCCGCTGTAATGGCGTACGGTCGAAGTCATGCATAAACCAAACACTATTAATAATTTCCCATAAATATCCACTCGGTCGAGATTAACCTGGTCGCCCTAGTTAGACAGAACTAATTTGTTTACATCCGCCGCCATTTCCCCAACGGCGCGCTGATTCAATTTTCGCGTGATCCGTACGCTTATGCAAATATGAGGCGGTTAGTGCTTTCGTTTACCAACCAAAACAATGTTATTATGATGTCGTTTGTGTATTTTAGTTAATAGAACCGATATTGATTAATATATTTAATAATCATCACCATCAGACATCACTTTAAGGCTCTTTGGGGGAGACCTATCCTCCAAAGATTGGCGCGACAACTTGTCGTTGCACTCAGCGACTTCCCGAGATCTTTATGTTGCCTGTCCGCTTAGCTACGTCGTCTACCGGATTGTGGTCGCCATTAGACAACCTTAACGGCTGTTGGTTGCACGAGCGATGTGCCACTGCCACTTCGAACAATTGTAACCCGAAAGCTTCGTTACCTTATTCTTTACCGTTAACGGTTACCTTGGTTCTTTGGAGAATCTTCTTATTCCTATTTAATATTCTAAATTTTTATAATATTTATATATATATATATATATATATATATATATATATTTATATGCAGTGGATTTAATGTGTTGTATAATTTATTTATTTCTTTATATATAATATATACATATATAATTATAAGCATATGAAAATTATTTATTTTAGCGGCTGTATTTATACATTATTGAAACTACATGTCGGATATAGATTATATATAATTATTATATATAACCTTATTTATTACATCTTAAAGTCTGTATGTAATTTCCATAAATTCATTTTATACTGGCATAACGTAAACATCCTTTGCCTTTTATAAAACCGTACTTTTTTTTTCGTTAAAATTTCCCGCCGAAACAATTTTGACATTAATATCAAATTTTATTTGTTCATAATTACTTATAGTTGCTGCTGAATGAACTGACTTTTTTGTGAGTTATTCTTTGTGAAAGTTTGTTTTTTTTCACTTCGTGTTTGTCGCTCCTTGGCACCATAACGCACCTAAGTAAAATGTTCACGACGGCGATTTTTTACGTAATAGTTTTTTAATTTGATATTTCACATGAAACCACTATTGTAAACTTTACAGATATTATGTCAGACATCTAATATTGCAACTGAGATGCATTTAGTGATAAAGATACAGGCAATATTGATGTATTTTGATAATAATAAACAGATAAAGTAAGTCACACAGTTTTCTGAAACAGTTAATAAACTGTCAGCCTGTAGATGCCCATTACAATTCTCTCCCAAACATCGTCAGGATGACCGCTTCTCCTCCCTCCACAAAGTCCATTCCAGTATTTTTCCACCCTTTACATACCATGCTCTATCTTAGCCCTTTTAAAATTCTTACACCGTCTATGTAACATATATGTTTCATATAAAAGCGAAAATATTAAACTCGTGTTTAGTCCACTTTCTAATTGCTCTCTTAATAATCAAATTGCCCACGTGTGGGGCATTGGTTCTACTTCCGAAAACAATGGTCTATACTGCAAAGATAGGGGTACGAGAAAAATAGTCTTCACATCAATAACCAATCACGCTGTATATATCACGAAATTTAATATAACATTATTTATTTTCCATTCATTATTCCTTTTAACAGGGGCCGAGGAAATGATTTGCGTTTTGATATAACAAAGCTACCCACAAAGTTTACCCTTGTTAATGTATTGTTAATCGTAATTACCTGGTTACGCGTCCGTTTCGTACAAAAGACGGGAAGGAACTGAGCAAATATGTGGCAAAATATGCTATTAATTTAACGCGAGCTTATTGCTATTATTTGATTTTTAGCGAATCATACGTTATTTCGCTATTATATATAGCTCGTGTATATATCTCTTTATTTTTTCAAAATTTAGAAAAGTCGTTTGACGTGTTCTTTTTTTAAATTCTTATCCATTTAAATTAAAAAAAAAATGTTTTAATGCAAACAGTATATCTAATAGATTCAGGCGTTACTTTGCGGGTGTCCATCCTAAGAAAAGGACTAATATATAGCTACTTCCGCTATGCAGCAGTAGTCGTGCAATAAAGTGCACCGCCCGCCAGCCTGCTGATAAATGCGCGTGCGGCAAACAATGCGAATTACACAACTACCACTGTTAATTCACTCAACACGTGTTTCACCCGTTCACGGCGCATCCTCAGGAGTAATGTTACACCGATTAGTGCCAAACACCAGTGACTGCTACGTAGCGGAAGTAGCTATATATTAGTCCTTTTCTTACTTAAATAACATATGTTCGTATAACTTAGTAACTTTAACACTGGGCATTATGAAGGCATGTTTTTTTCCTAGGTTGGTAGGACTGTCTATAACATTTGCCAAGCGTCTGTTTGTCAGAAGTTTTTATATCATTTGGATCAATTCAAAACATTTTGAAGGGTGTCTCAAATGCTTCAAGTCAAGTAGATGTCATACCAAAGAACCAATAGATTCTTCGTGACTTTTTTGCCACAAACTAGAGGCATTTCTTCCAATCAAAAATTAAGGTGAATTTGTTTATAAAATGTAAATTCTTTATTTATTCATCCAAATCAATTTGAACTCCTTCAAAGTAATACCTGTCCAATAAAACGCACTTTTGCCAATGCTTTTTCCAATAATCGAAATAGTAGGAAGAGACTTTTTTCCGGTAGAGCGTTTAAGACGTTATTCGATTCAGTTTTTATCTCCTCAATCGTGTCAAAACGGCGCCCCCGCGTTGGTATTTTGAGTTTGTTGAATAGCTAGGTTGCGGAACAATATTAGTCGAATTTTTTTACACAAAAGTCAAAATTTCAAGGGTTTTACAAAATTGAAATATTTGACAAATACACGTGTAACTCGGAGATAGTTAAACCTTTTGACGCACAGACGCTTGACAAATGTAATAGACAATCCTACCAACCTAGGAAAAAAATTACAGAGTTTTAAATTACAATTTGACCTTACTTTTTGATCACAGTAGTATATATATAACTACATAATTCATAATTAGAAAAAACTTACAAAGATTCTTCCGCCTATAGTTCTCGAACCTTCTTTACAAGCATATAACGGTTTGCTGACTGTAATTACGATGGAAAATAAAAAAAAGACGCTTTGAATAGAAAAAGAAAATATAGGTCAGATTTGTGATAAGGGCAAAGTATTAAAAGATTATTTGATGATCGTATGATATTTCTTATGGTTTGTGTCAAATTGCAAGTATTAGTTAGTACCACCATTTTGTTTTAATTTCTCTTATAGGTTAAGTCACCTAAGTTTTTGGCACAAATTATGCCAATAATTGCAAACTAAACTTAAGCTCCCGGACGCCATCGCGGTTGATCACGCGCTCCGTAGCATGGAGGTGGACGCGGTCTTGGTCCAGCTCTTCACGGGGCACGAGGGATTCTCTGAGTATCTTCATAGGTTTAACCTCAAGAAGGATTCCTCGTGCTTCTGTGAACCGGGCGTGGACCAGACCGTGATCCACCTGGTAGCAAAATGCCTCGCATTTGGAGGGCTTCCCTTCGAAACCGATTGCCGAATTGGAAGAAGGATAGAAAAGGCCACTATCGCCTCCATTTTGATAGAGAAAGAAAGCAGAAAAAAACTTCCTCAACTTCTGCAGTAGAGTAGCCAAAACAGTAATAAATAGGAACAAATGATAAGTTAAACGGTGCAATACAAAAATGTATATTAGAACTAATTATAATAGAAATAAATAAAATATGTTAATACTAATATTGAAAATAAGAGAACTGTGGTATATAGGTATAAGATGTAAAATTAACTAAACTAGCTGTAATATATATAAATTGTATAAATAAACTAAACTGCAGTAATTGAGGATGAACGAAAGGATATTAGAGCGAAAGAGAAAAATAGACAGAATTATCAAATAAAAGAACAGAATTATAGAGATTGTGAAGAATGGAAGAAGACTATGAAAAAAATAAAAAGGAAGTTAAAAATGTAATAAAGAAAGTAAATCCCTGTTCCCAACAAAATGAGGGGTGGAACAAGAGGTGCCCAATAGCGGGGGCCAAAAAAAACTAAACCTAAGCACATAATATGTATTTTAATGTGTTAGTTATTTTATGTAATATATGCTATTATTTTTTATATAATACATTATTCTATTTATATCTATTTCTGAACGAAACACTCGCCTACTTATTCGATAATTCAAAATGGCGTCCGTGACGGAAATCGGTACCGGATATAGAGCGACAGATGTTATTTATATTTTATGAAAACAAGCTAAAGGTCAAAAGTAAACCGTTATTTTTACTTGTTTCAGATTAAAATTATTTATTTATAAGAGTAGATTAAATATAAAAATTTCGAACTGACATTTTCTGCCTATTTACTCGATAATTCAAAATGGCGTCCGTGTCGGGAATCGGTACCGGATATAGAGCGACGGACGTTATATATTTTTAATGAAAACAAGCTAAAGGTCAAAAGTAAACCGTTATTTTTACTTGTTTCAGATTAAAATAATTTATTTATAAGACCAGATTAAATCTAAAAATTTCGAACTGACAATTTCTGCCTACTTACTCGATAATTCAAAATGGCGTCCGTGGCGGGAATCGGTACCGGATATAAAGCGACGGACATTATTTATTTTTAATGAAAACAAGCTAAAGGTCAAAACTATTCCGCTATTTTTACTTGTTTCAGATTAAAATTATTTATTTCTAAGAGTAGATTAAATCTAAAAATTTCGAACTGTCAATTTCTACATCATTAATTATTTACATTTCAATTATTATTTAAGTTATCTATACAAATAAATAAAATTTGAAAGTCTTTTCTTGTCTTATACTGCCAAGTATCTGATTTTAGAAGGAGTAACTAAGGTTGCTTTTATTTTAGAAAAATTCTTGAACGAAAAAAAACTGAATAGTTTATTTTTATTCCACGCGGAGGAAGTCGCGAGTACAGCTAGTTTGTTATAAAAAACACTACGTAACCTTATGCGAAAACCGTAATATATCTCCGTTCACTTACCGAACCTCCTCAGGAACAAATCTACGGCAGAATGTTTTGATACCCAGCACATTGTCCTAAACCTCAAGGCATTTGACGGCCTGTAGCGCTTGGGCAGCGTTGTGTAGGACTTGAAATAAAATAATATACAAACTAATATATAATCGAGTAAAACTTTCAAATTGTATTGTTTATATGTATGAATTTTAGCTGTATTTACCCATAAGAGAAAATTTTAAATAATGATAAAACGCTTTCGTGACTCTCGGCTGGAGAAGAATGATCCGTATCGAATAGCGGCAACCTTATTTTTTTGGTTTCGGGGGGGGATCTTCCGGACGTTCAAGATGCCCTGCCTCTTGGGGGAGGACAGGGGTATGTGGGATTCCTACCCACTACCCCCCCCCCCCCCCCGGTGATCACTCTTTGCACTATACAGGGGACCACGGTATCTCCCGGTCAGGGATCGCCACGCGGTATTCCCTCGCGCCGTGCTATTTTCGATAGCCCGTCGCATGTATTTCGATACGCTACTTCCGAAACCCTTGTGGTGCTATCACGATGGTTCGAGACCACGTCGAACCACCGCCTCAGAGTCACCGAAGCTAGTGGGAGTTTAGGGCCCCCATCCAAAACTCCCGCGACTCTGATCTGTCTGAGTTTATGGTAGGGGAGCACCATTCACCGGAGGGCCGTCGCGAGGCGCGTCCCTGCGCTGACGGCTCCCAACTGTCTGCGCTTAGTGAAAGTGAAAACAATTGTATATACTAGACACTACCGATACAAATTAGGATTAATAAAAAAGGGTTTGTTATATATTTCGTAACAAACTAGCTGTGCAGATCTAAGTTTTGCAGTGGGTGTTCATGTCCTGAAATGACGATCCGAATGTATAATTTCATAATTTAGGATTAATTAATGATTTTAAAGCATATATAATAAGTATGTTTTTTTTTTTCAGACGGAGGATGGACATCCGTCGGCCATCATGCGCCCTTGCTGTGATCATTGTGTTCTGTTTGACGGAACTTGCGCAGTAAGTAATATTTAAACTTTTTTTCTTTCTTATGTATATATATATAATAGAAAGAGATAATCGGCTTTCCGACCGGCGCTTCGTAGAGCGTTATCTCTGTCGCACGATATACAAACAGTCCGATATATACTAGGAGCTGTTAACATGACATATTGTAATAAAAATTGGTATAATTATGTTAAATGTAGTTGTGATTTTCCTAAATAATTAAATACGTAAACATAATGTGAACCTTGAGCCACCACTTATAGAAAAATTGGTGTATTTTATATAAATAATAAAAATTATTATCAAAAGAACCAAATGATACTTGTTTTACAGCTCCTGGTATATACTGGATTTTTTGTATTTCGTGCGTCAGAGATAATGCTCTACGAAGCCGAAAGCCGATTGTCTCTTTCCAAAGGTCGATGTGCAATATTTATCGACGGGTATTGTACTTTTATTGAAAACCTTATCTATGTATTATGATTTCGTGGTCGCCGTTCTTTCTTTCCAGTGATCAAAAGTTCTTTTAAATTTCTCTCTTGATTATGTGATCGATAAAATTGACTTCTACCACCACCACAGGGAGTACATTTGACTCCAGCATCACATGTCAAACGTGTCGACGTGTATTTATTTCGCTTTTCTTACAAATGCCCTGTCATATATTATTTACGTGTAATATACGTAAGTCAATTTTCAAACATTTTAATAATATTCTAAATGACTTTTATTTTAAAATTCTAGATATTCGTAAAGATTATAAATGTTTTTCTTTTATTTGTACATTTAAATTTAGAACTTCATAATTACGATTTTTAATTAAACTAGATAAGCTTTAAGTATAGATAGAAATAAATGAAATTTTACCATTTCGAAAATACTCAGTTGGCTAAATTAAATTTTTAACTATATTAAAAATTAATTTAGTAAAATATAACATAAATAAAACACTTTACAATAAATATATAACTTAGTTTGTTGAGTGGTAGCTTACTACTTAGTAAGAAAAGGACCAATATTTAGCCACTTCCGCACATGCAGTAGTAGTCGTACAACAAAGTGCACCGCCCGCCAGCCCGCTGATAAATGCGCATGCGGCAAACAATGCGAATCACACAACCGCCACCGCCAAATCACTCAACACGTGTTTCACCCCTCCGCGGGGCATCTTCAGGAGTTATGTTACACCGATTAGTGCCAAACACAGAATGCAGAGTGCTTACTACTTGTAATGGTGAAATAATTGATGATTTAAAAGTACATGTGTACTTGAATAAAGATATTTTGAATTTCATGATTTTAATACGGCGTCGTAGGTAGATCTACAAGGTGCCCTATGCTATAGTCAAGGTCCTGGGAATTTGCTGCACAGGAACCTTCATCAGGACAATCGTTGGGGATAGCTTGTCTTTCACTGAGCGTGTATCGGCTGATGTGAATGAGGTTAACAGAATATTGCTGAATAAATTATTTTCTACACGACAACGACTCGCTGTTGAACAAACAACTGGTGGAGTACCACTTTCGACCTTTTTTTTTGTTGCAAACGTAAATGAATCCGATATTTTTTATATTTAATTCGAGCCGCAGTATGAATTTAAAAACTGAAATTTTAAATGATTGGCTTAAAAGTGCACTTGGAACTGTGCTCGGAGCTTATTTCTGAACGAGTCGTTTAAATTTCAAAATTGGAACAAGAAAATTATGGCAACTACGAATGAGAAGTTATTTTTAAATTATCGAAATTAAATTGCAAAAATTTATTTACGGTGTTCGTATATTTTGTTGTAAAATATTTAAAAATATAGACTAATTGGACTTACAGGAAAATGGCGAGTAATTTCTCATATCTCTTATTTATTTATTCACTCATTATACATATTATACAGTGGCGGACTTAATGCTTTATATGTATTTACTATAAGTCAACGCATGTTGGAGCACAGATAACAAATAAGTTTAAATATTGTAGAAAAATATAATTGATATTGTGAAGAAAAAGTTGGGTGAATTTTTTTATCTAATATATAAAATTTCCATGTAACAATGTTAGTTACCGTACTCCTCCGATACGGCTTGACCGATTTTTACCAAATTTTATATGCGTATTCAGTAGGTCTGTGAATCGGCTACTATCTATTTTTCATACCCCTAAGTGATAAGGGTGGTCCACCTCTAATTTTTTTTTGATTTTTTCGACAAATTTTTTTGGTTTTTATTTGATTAGGATACAGCATACAAAAATACATACAACCCTAAATTTTCACACCTCTGCGATCGACCCTTGTTTTTTATTTGTTAATTAATTTTTTTTTTTTGCAAAACGTTTGCGGGATCAGCTAGTAAGATGTAAATTATTTATTCTTCCAAATCAATTTCATCACCTTCTTAGTAATTCCCGGTCCGATACAACACACTTTCAGGGTAGAACTGTGTGGCAGATATGAACACCATTTTTACCACGCAGCCTTTGAACTACTTGAAAGGCTGTGTTGAGGGCGGCAAGACTAACACCTCTTTTAAAGAACAATAGAAATAAATAAAAGACAAACATAAGTAAGTAACAAAGCGACAATAAAATGGGAAAAAATTAAGAAATAAGACTGTGATAAATAAAAAATAATTATAAAATAAGAAATCCAAATGTAAATAAAAAGATAAAAATGTAATTATTAATAAGAAAAGAGGGAAGAATGAAAGCTGAATAGGGCGAATGAGAAAGAAAGATGAATTGTGGAATGAAAGATAGAAAATAGAATGAAAGAAATGACATTATAAGGAAAGAAAGAAGAGAAAGAAAATAATAAGAAATGTGAAAAATTATATTGATACAAAAGACCCTGTCCCAAACTAGATAGGGGTACGAATATAAAAAAAAAAAAAAAAAAAAAAAAAACACCTCTTTTAAGGTAGTAAACCTCGAAGGGTTCCCCTGATTACCCTGATCTCCCGGCTCCGGATGCTACTTACTACAATTTCACTGGATTAACAGGCCACTAAGTCCTTAGATTTCTCCATGGAATCATCAGACACAAGGGGTATGCAGGAGTAGGTTACCATTTATATGGCTTGGCCTGACAATCGATAATACTCGTTTAGTATTCCATCTCAATGGCGCCTGAGAGGTCAGAAAGACTTGGTCGGTTGCTATTACCTGGTCTAAATTATTATCACAACGGAAAGCGTAAGCGCTGATAGAAGAAGTGGAAGAAGAACTCCAGCAACACTTCTATCTAGTATGATGATGGTTGGCGTAGTCTGTGATATATGACCTTACATCGACTTAGACGAGATATGTTAGCTATCGAATGGCTGTGAAATATTTTGCATGATGCCTCTGTATTATGTCGACGCGTCGTCCGGAGAGTCAAGCAAATGTTTCGGCGGAATTTAATGTGTCGGGTGTGGTCGCTTTTTAGGTGGCGTCATCTCCAATCAGCATGTTTGTGTATTTTTGGAAAATAGATATGTTAAAAAGAAACATGATTAAAATTATATAAAGGTCATTTTTCCACCTTTTCGGTCTTAGGTTCTGCTTCCTGGTCGAAGCATCAGCGGTCACCTGTTCTGCGTTATCTGCTCATTGACTCTTCAACTTAGTAATCCGCTAGACCATGACGATAATTTTCGTTTTCAAAACGATTTGTTTATTTATATATACACCAAAACCGTTTCGTTTTGCGATTTTTTTGAGGTTGCGTTGTTTTGGGTTCGAGTATTTAAATTTTTTTTAAATTTTCTTTTTTTTCTGAGATGGCAACACTTTGATATATACATATATACGCCAATACCTCGCTTTGCGTCGTTTCGTTTTGCATTTTTTGTTGTATGATATATATATATATATACACACATACAACAAATATATATGTATATTTATATATATATAAATATATATATATATATATATATATATATATATATATATACAGATATATATACATATTTTGTGTATTTAGCCTATTATTCATTAAGAATATTCCAATATCTTTATATTAAAGGTCAAATAGAATTTCTTTCTGCTTCTTCTTCACAAATATAACGATTTGAAACAGAGTAGAGTCAAAAATAAAATTCATTTTGAAAAAGTTGACGATCTACAACAGGCCTCTAAAAGTTCCAATATTGGATAATTTGATTTTATCTTTATCTTATGTTTATTTCAACAGTTAGTATATTAAAAATTTACATTTACGTTAAATGAGGATATACACTTTAAAATACTTATCTTGTGTTTATAATATAAAATTATTGATCAGACAAAGCCGACAGTCTCTGATTGACATACTGAATTTATTCGGCAACTATTGATGTTAGGATTAAAAGGCCTCCGTGAATTGAAGAAGAACGAAGTGGAATAAAAACTTAAATATTGTATTGTTTGGGTAATTTGTGTCATGCCGGTGTTGAACTAAAGATGGTGGATGTTATAAGAAGATAACAGTCAACCAGAGAACAATGGTGATGAATATTCTCGGAGCTTAGATAAGAGATAGAGTTAAAAATGAGGTCATTCGCAAAAGAACAAAGTTCACCGAAGTATCTCGAATATTTGCTTTTGAAATGGCGGCAGTAGATGAGGCACATCACTCTTGCAGACCATAGCTGGTGTTAAAAGATCATCGAGTGGTGATCGCGCACTAGGTAGACTGATGATATAGTTAAAGTCACGAGATGTCGATGACACCGGTCTCCTTACTGATCTTTTAGAGACACCTATGTCTTGAAATGGACATATATCGTCCGATATGACGACGACGTGAAAATTACAAGTAATAAGTTTTTTTTTCGCTTTTTATTGCAAAAATAGTGCAATGATATATATCAAAATAACCCACACCGAACACATACCGGACAAGTGTAATAAAATATAGCTCTTACATGTTTATTTTCACGCGACATGAATGTCAAATATTTCAAGATGGCGTCTTCAATTACTTACGTCTAGATACAGACTTAGACGTGTTTATTTTGATGGTCGAATATTTGTAATATTATTTATTTATACATCATTACATTACTGAATGTATACATTTATAAATATCATTTTTCATTTGGATTATTTTTGTAACGATCTCTCGTGTTCGTAAATATAGTAAGGAATCTAATTCGATGGAAATAAATAATACTAGGAGCATTCCAGACGCGTCCTGATCTAACAATACAATCTGTTGAGTTTTTTTATCACTTCAACAAATGTTTAAAGCTACTCATCATCTTTATCATCATCTTTTCAGCCATAATGGACATAGTCCCTTATCAGTCTTCATTCAGCGTCTTCTATCTTTATAAGGTCATGTCTACCTTAAAGTTCAAGTCCTTCATTGCGATTGCTGATCTGTCGTCTTCACTCCAAAACCTAAAGACACACACTGTCACTTCAACCAGTAAATTAGCTGGGCAATGTCAGTTACTTTCATTTATCTATGAATCTCCTCATTCGATTTCATCAACAAATCCAGAGCATAACCTTATATAATGAGACTCGGAGTAAGAGACCACGTTTCTATACCGAAAACCACTGGTAACACCATTTGTAGCAAACTTACTTCTTCAGGCACTGTATTAGATTGCATATTGGATGGGATATTTCACTGTTTCCCAAACGCAGTCCAGTCCAATTGAATTTGGCAATTGACTTCTTTCTCCAAGTTGAACTTACTTTGTTTGACTTCCCCTGGTTTAAGTACGAGTCAACAACTTCATGAATCAAGCCTGTACCTTATACTAGAGAGGGCACAGCATATATTAAGGCCCTACCATCGAAACTCGATCGAGTTCTTCGTGATAATTTTTTGTTTAGCCTTCCATCGAGTTTACTACGACTATGGTTATATTATTACTTCAAAATCCTTTACAAAATAATCAGGTTTATCAGTTTCTATTTGATCTGTTTAAATTACTTTAGTGGTGTAACTATGCTATTTCAAATTGCTATACGAGTATAGCTTTTTATGCTATAATTATATAGCTAGTTGACGTAGATTTATTAAAGGTAAATATATAGTTAATAAATTCAAAAGCAAAGAACGCAGACGAATATCTGTCACGCAATACATCAAAGAAATTTTTATTTCTATCGAATACTGCCGGTACCGTCAACGCCAAAAAATATTAATAAATATCTCGTGCAAAAAAGAACTCTATGCCACTGCAATAACGTACTTAAGATTCATATCAAATACAAAATAGTTTTAATGAAACTACAATCAGTTATGATATAATTGACAGGGGATTAGCTTAAGATGGTGATCACAACACAGTTTCGAAGCATCTTCTTATGTACGACTAACAACGTAACAATGACGAGAACGAAAGACAATGTGAACAATGAATGATGATGAAAGATAGATATTGTGATGAAAAATAGATGAGTACGAATAGAAACAGTACGAAAAAGAGTCCTTGTGTTACTAGATAGGAGAACGAGTGTCAACAAGTCTAACTTTAAGAAAGAAATCAAACATCGAATCCAAGTAAGTAAAGTTCGGGTGGACACAAAACATCTTGACGCCTAATATCCCTTGAAATTGTTGAACAAGTGTAAGAGAGCAAAAGATTATACCAAAATGGAAGGCGATGGAAAAAATGAAAGATATCGTAAAGAAAATTGTAGGAAAAAATGAAAGGCATTGAGAAGGATGAAAGGTGAGGATGGAAATTAATTACAATCATGTGAAAAAATTATTAAGTATATAGTCTACCAAAAGTCCACACATGATAGAAGATGAAAGAGAGACCCCAAAAACGGAGCCATAATGAAATATCCCTTAAGTGAGAATATAGCTCCTGAAGATGCCCCGTGGAGGGGTGAAACACGCGTTGAGTGGTTTAGCGGTGGCGGTTGCATGATTCATATTGTTTGCCGCATACGCATTTATCGGCGGGCTGGCGGGCGGTGCACTTTGTTGCACGACTACCACTGCATGTGCGGAAGTGGCTAAATATTAGTCCTTTTCTTACTTAGGATGGACTTCCGCAAGGTAACGCTTGACTCCATTAAATATCCCTTAAGTATCAAAGACGAAGGTCTAAGACCAATGTGTGCCAAACGTGCTCTCTCACTTAGAACCTTCTTGGTAAAATCACAGTCGTTTAACGCGCTATGGAAATTGTTATTCTTGGTATATCTCTACGAATATGAATCAGGCATGAGGTCAATAGACAAACAAAAGTATACCGACATGGTCCAACAATTTGAAGAGGGCAGGGCAAATAGCGTGCAGATGTGATGCCCGCTCAGGCTTAAGGCTTGGGTCATTATGAACCAGCATGTGCAGCGTGTGGACACCAGCAATGTGGACAGAGGTTAGTCATGAATAAAGCAATATAGATTGAGTAAATAAGAAAAGATAGTAAAATAGCTAGATGGTATTAAAATAAAACTTTGATAATGTAGCAAACTGTGGTCTAGGAACGAAGATGAGAGAAGAAAGGAGATGCCTGGTAGACGATTAGAACGTGAAGGTAGATAGAAATTGTGAAAGACGGGAGGAAATCGTAACAGAAGAGGTTGTGAAGGATGAAATAGAAAGTGAAATAAAAGAAAGAAAACCTTGCTCTAGTGGTTAGAAGACCCTGAATCCAAACCGGTCCTAACTGGTTTTATTGGAATTACACGAGGAAGAATTATGTCCAGCCGTGGACATCCTATGGCAAAATTTATGATGAATAACACCTATAAATATTTCTCAACATTCACAATTACTTATGAACAGTTTGATACCTACCTTACTATAAACAATTTTAAAGAATTTTTATATTTTACGTGGTCATACCGACATATATATGTCGGAACTATCACAGATATATTATTAGTAATATATATGTTTTAGCGATACGGAACAGTTGAATAATTTATTCTGACTTTTGGCATAAGAATGTAGACAAATGAACTGCAAGAGTATTTTTCTTTTCGTTTGTATTAGACGTAAATAAATTTACACATGTCATATTTTTGAAGGATAAGTTTATTATGATAAATACGTCATATAGTTTTAAGATTATAGCTGGTGTTTAAAAGTTTCTAAATTTAAATTCTAATTGTTAAGAATAAATATATACAGGGTGATTGTAAGTAAGTAAATAGTATTAGTTAAAGTAAATAGTAATAGTTTTAGTTTGTTACGACAAAAAGAAAAGAAATAAAAAATTTATATTAAAAACATACGTGAGCCGTATTGTCGTTTGTCTAATATTATTTTGTATTTATAATTTTAACGTATATTTTTTAAAATTAAAATACATGATTTTGTAATAACGATATTCTTTGCATTTTGTTTTTTTTTATTATTGTTCGAAAGCTTCCTTTGATGACGATTTCTTTTGTTAAAAAAATGACAGATAACCTATAAAAATTGCAGTGTCAAAATTAATTTTATACATCAATTTCTGAACACCGTTTTCATGTGATCAGTGTGAAAAGTGATTTTTTTCTATTGGAATACGACATACAATATCATTACAATATTTATTTTTTCTGAAACCATTGATTTTTGAAATTTTCTCATCTATTAACTCGAGTATATATACACGTACACGTACGTAATTAAAAATATTTGAGATTTAAAAAAAAATATTTACCTACAGATGCATGAACGCGAAGATAAACTTCAGGGAGAAAGAGAAGCAGATCCTGGACCAGATTCTTGGTCCGGGCCGCTACGATGCCCGTATCAGGCCCTCCGGAATCAATGGCACTGGTAAGTCGTTAATCTTCACACAAGATTTAATTTTAAATTTAAATTTATACAATTTCACACTATTCTATCAATAAGCAACGTTATAAAATTACTACAAATCTACACTAAAATATTACGTTTTATTTATAAATATATCGTTACTAATATCATTATGAAAAATAATAATCTAAGATCAAAAAAATATCCATCATGGCGGAAATATAGCGCCATTTCATAGCACAGAGTATTAAATGCTACTAAAAATAGCATAACGTTATAACAGCGCTAATTGTATATACAGTAAACGCTTTTATAGTCACTAACTGCTACGGTGCTAATTATCACCGCTATTATTTGTAAATAAATCACTGGAATGCTTTATCTGTGAACGAATCTAACACACGGTAATGCATATACATCGAAGTTATTCACAAGATATATTATTTGATGATTTCTCATGTTAACAAGCGTTCTGCCATGTTATAAAAAAGATAAGTAATATATCGTAAGTGTGTTTTGACAACGATTTTTAGGTAAAGAAATGATTTTTTTATTAAGCTATGCGAAGATGATAATTTAAATATCACTTTTATAAATTACCTATTTATTTAAAAAATAACTAAACGCTATTTTGTTATTTGATTCAGAAAATGTTAGTTATAATAAAATGTATCAAAGGTTGAGGCAAACACGAAGTTTTTTTTATTTAAATAAAAAAAAACAATGGCGTTATCTGGAAAATAATTAATTACAAAATATACAGGAGAACCTAAGTTTACGAAAAAAATATTGTTTGAAAATTTGTTTAAAATACAGTTAACATATGCAAATTTTATTGTAAATACCATCACATCATGGTGTGTGACCATCTTAACGTTTACACTCGACGAATAACGAAAACAAAATACGACGAATAACGAAGACGAAAACAGCAAAATTGTACTACAACTCGGTGAAACATTACACCTGGTCTCCGGAGAAGCCACGGAATGTCTCTTCAATGCAATATCATTTCTCCATTAAACAATATGTTTATAATCTCATCTTGTTGGAACCAGGGCATCCTGTGACATGCTTCAAAATTACGCAGTAATGGAATGAAAAAGTTACATAAATATTCTTTTCAATCCGCTCACTCGCTCTTCACACAGATGAAGGTTTCAATTTCTTCACGACACACATGAGAGGTCTTTGAGATCATCAGAGAATCTGGAATTCAAAATGGCGGCACATTCTTCTTCCTTTATGGCCAAATCTGTTACCACGCAGGCCGTTCGATTGTGGAATGATTTACCGCTGAATATAAGACGTGCTAACTCACTATCTATTTTTTTTTAAAAAAGCTAAGAACTATTTACTAGACCTTTCTTTTTCTGTTTCTTTATTATTTCTGAGGCAAGTGTGATCCAAATCATTTTGATGTTTTTATTTATTATTGTATTATGTACGTAAAATGTATTATACCTTATTTATTATAAATACATATGCTATATACATATGTATGTATCTTAGTATATATGTATGTTTTGTACACGTTAACTACCCATTATTTGTACTTCTACCTTTTCCGTATTATGGTTGTCTGTAAGAGATTACCTCGTGTGATAAGACCGCCCATTGTACTTTTTTGTTTATTATTATGAATATATTTATATGTATCCTAGCGTGTACAATAAATAATATTAAATAAATAATAAAAATTACTATGTACCGACTACATTTTGAAATTCGAAAATCCCTTTTTAGTTCATTCTGTATTTACTTAAAATTACTTGTTAGTCCAATATAAAAGAGTCCATGTTACCCACCTACAAAATTCATGTAATTTATATGGAAGTCATAAATCCGTCCGCCATTATTTTTTATTCTGGTCATCATCCTTCCCAAGTCTGTTATTAGGTTAAGTAAGAAATTGCTACATGGGCGTCAGGAACAATTTGTTTAAGTAAACCGCTTTATTCTAACCAGATGCTATTTTTAACTATTATTACGCTACATGTGTTAAAAATAGCATATACGACTACTCTATACAAAATGCTATAAACGCGTTATAAAAAAAAAACATTGTAAAAGAAGATAAAAAAAATTCGAAATATGAATTAGAACAATTTTTTAAATAGTGAAACTATACTTATATAATGAACATACGAGTATATACATATATATAACATACATTTATTCGTATGTACTTATTATAAATACAGTATAATATTTTTTTCTAATGTTGGAAAATAATTTAGATATAGACTCTACGCAAATTTTTATAGATGTTCAACAAAATAAATATAGCATAAATGTATATGTTAATAAATTAAATAGTGCGCTGTATGTTCATTCAACGTGTTGGCTAGTTATGGAGAACACTTCTGTGTTAAAAATCGCGTAAATTATCGATCATTATGTAATAGATATAGATAACTAGATTTTAATTACATCTCAGAATTGATAGATTCGAATTTCGAATACGAAATAATTTAGGTTATAATTTTTTTCTTTAGCATTTAAAAAATATATAAAATAACTTGACTTAATCATCAGCAATGCAACTCTTTTTAATCTATAATAATAATTTAAAAATAAATTAATATTTCATAATTTATAAGTATCGTGTATGCCTCAACTTTTAAAATTGATAGATAAGTTTAATTGATTTCATTATGCACTTAAATTGCGGATATTTGAAAGTAAGTATTATAAAACGGTGACATTGACTTTCCCGCCAAATGTTAAAACAGATTAAATATAAAAGTGTTGTATGCGTTCAGAATTAATTTTGATCGAATAAAATTGATTGAGTTCGTAAGGTATTGTGAAATGTTCCGACAGATGGTCCAGCTGTAGTAAATATAAACCTGTTCGTCAGAAGTATTACCACCATAAGCGACATAAAAATGGTTAGTACATGCTCAGGAGTCAAACGATTCAGATAGGTAGACGACATTTTTATGGCTTCAGGAGTAGCGATCATCGACGTCAGTTCATTATTTTTTAACTTTTTTTCGCAATATTAATCGATTATTATTAATTTGTGTCATGCAACTGGCAACACATGAAATGAACTGTCGTAATGCGATGGCGCGAAAACTCCTTTGACATGTGCTAGAATTATTAACACTAGTGACAAGATGTACTAGTACAGGTTTTTGTGTGCTGAAAAACAAAATTTATATGATTTTTAGTTTACACTTTTTATAATACACCTTCAAATTATGATTGGCGTTAACGATTATGTGTGGCTCTTTGTTATATATGTCACTATAGTTAATATAATACAATAAGGTAGCAAACCCCTAGGAAATTATATGTCTCCCGTTGTCTTTTAATTTGCCTAAGCGGTTACGCGATTCTAGAACTTTTAAGACGTAATACATAACGTTATTTATGTGGCGAAAAGTAAAATTATTGAAATGTTTTTTTTACGCCTTAAAAGTTATCTGTTATCCGCGGGAATACATGTTACGGCCTGGTGGTTTTTAAAAAAAAAATTCTACCGCTCGAGTGCGGATGTCAACAGATTTACATTGCCTTTCCATTTTTGTCATAATAAAAAAAAATAGAACACTAAATGTGTCATTAACATATTAAAAGTTTATTTTAAATACAATTATAAACATTTTTATTTCTTTCGCATAAAAGTAAATATATTCATTTTGTGTACAAAAACTAATTACCAGTGCTTTGATTTTAGAGGTTAAATGGAATTAATCGACTAAAAGATATAATGGCGTCTAATCGAACAGTTCCGAACGTAACAATACCTTGTATCGTTCAAATTAGTCAGCAAAAAGTTGTTGCAGTGCTATTAAAAAATCGATAAGCCGATCGTATCACGCTATTTAGTCTGTGTTTTTTTTTTATTTGACATAATCTGTGTTGATAAACCAAATATAACATGGAATATTTATGTTTAATTACAAAAAAATTACTCGATTTTTCCTTTTAATTTGTACCACGAAATACGAGAAATTAGTGTAATTTTTTTACGATTATTATCTAGCAACATTAGATCCTCGATCACATTACAGACAGTAATTTGGTATTTTGGCTTTGAACGCAGTTTTATAAGTGACTTATGTACATGTAACTTAAAACCGAATATAATTGTTTCAAATAATATTATTTTAGAAGTATAATGCTTCATTTAAAATTCAAATTTGGAATAATGCTTCGTATAGGACAAATAAAAAAAATTAAGATTTTTTAAAAAGTTGTTACTAATGTTTAAGTATATGTTAAGTATGGACCGTTTTTATTTTATTTTATATATTTTGATTACGAATTATCTATAAATTAAATCGAATGGAATTTAATCTTTTAAAAATATATGTTTGTTTTTTTTTTAAATGGCCTACGAAATTGTTTTATATAGGTAATCTTCCATGGAGGTGAAATATTTCTGTTTTTTTTTCACATTTAAAAAAATTACGTCCTTTGCGTGAGCTTATATACCTTTCGAGTCATAAAGATTTTTTATATTTATTTTTAAAATCTAAATATAATAAATAGTTTTTATTAACTTATTCAATGGCACATAACGAAGTGATTTCTATATGTGTTAATTTTTCCAACTGTCATGATTTTAATGTTTGATAATAAATGAAGTTTGAAGTGTCTACACTAACACAAATTCCTTAAACAAGCCAAGTGGTAGTCTGCTTTGTTTTTATTATAAATTAGTTTTCTTTTGCCCTGCCATCAGTATTTCGACCGGCGTCAGTTATTTGTATTTCTTTTATTTATTTTATTGTGTGCGCTCATTGGGAGACGTCCGCAAATGACGGCTGACGAATTGTAAATGCATAAACATAAGATTTTCAGGTTGAAGGTGAGTCGATCGTATACAAATCATTATTTTCAGAATCAACATCGCGTACCACAGAGTATATATACTCAGCTAGGGCTTAGTGTTGCCATGTACTGTTATATCAATCATATATTTTGCTTGGTACTTAGATGGGCCGGCGGTAGTGAGCGTGAATATATTTGTCAGGAGTATATCAAAAATCGATGATGTCACAATGGTAAGTCAACATGTACGGACTGGACCATGCATTTAGACTAAGTTTCAGTATGAGGTTTTTTTTCTTCTCCTATAAAAAAAGCGGTTGCGGTTTTCAAACAAGTCAAATGAATGGGCAATTCCCTCCTTGTTTTACAACGGAGAGATTTACCCCTATGTATGTCATGTTCGTTTTATATTTTCATTTCCTATTTTAATTTCTTACTTCTCCCTTTGGTGTTGGCGACCAAAATCGTTTTTAGTATCGCGCTTCATTTGAATGTGGTTATTTGACGCCCGGAATCAAAGATGGCGGACTCGAAAATTTGAAAATTAACTGTTATGCATACACTTCTCGAATAATCTATGATAGTCTTTTTTTTCTTTTTTAATTTTACTTCTTACGCTCGAATATAAATTAATTTTCCTTTCTTTTAGAGTGCCTGCTTTTTATAACGATCCAAAGGGGCTTCCGATAGTGAAATGGGAATGGTTTTTTGTACCTCGCTTTTGGTTTTATGAATCTAGACAATCGTATTTATCTCAATTGCTCGGTTCATTTCATCTGAAGTAATGGCATCTGACATTAACTCATCAATATGCGTACCGTATTTCCGGTAGGATACTAGTTTAGAGTTAGACTGGAATTTAGTTAGGTCGTTTAGATGTGAGAGCCGTTCTGTAATTATGATATTGTTTTTTTCTAAGGCGATGCGCCAACGTTAGTCCGCGTCAACATGTTTCTACGATCCATCAGCAAAATAGATGATTACAAAATGGTGAGTTGCTATAATGAAACAAGATGTACCCCGATGACATTTTTATTATAAACCAAAGTAACCTGTGCTCCCCCATTACCCTCCGTGTGTTTTGATGTTTTGCCACGTTTGAAACTTTGTTTATAATAAAATTGGACATTAATATGAAGTGGATATCTGGCAACATTTGCACTGCTAAATATTTTCAAGCTAACGTAAATGTGTTTGTGATTACAAATTTTATTATTTTCATTTATGTTGTTTTTATTATTTTGTTTTACTTTTTTTGTGTTCCTTTTTATTTATCACGTATAAACTTAACGTCCATTCCCCCTTCCACTTTTAAATTGAAAATTTAAATAAAGTGGTTTATTTTGCGGTGCGGTGCCGCGGCCTCCGAATAATAATTTTTATTTTATTTGTAAATAAAAATATTATTTTGTCATAATAATTGGACAATTTATAATCGTTTTAGTATTATGATTTTAATGAATTTTGGTTTATGTTTATTTATAACTTTTTTATTTTTCTAAATTATTTTTATGTTTATTTATTATGGGGAAGAGTGTAACGGCGACCGTCCCTTGTAAAAACACCTGATGGATTACTGGTATATGTAGATGACACGAAATTCACCTGCGGCTTCGGTTATTGCATAATGATAGTTCAATTGGAAATGTTCGAAATTTGAATTAGTTCAGCTATGGTCAAGTTGACCATGTATACCGTCCGGGAAATGATCGGTAGCACGCTTAATTGCGTAGGCGCACGGGGTCACGGGGTTGTACGAGATTCACGGGGCACATGCGGCCCGCACCCACATCATCTCATGTTTATATTTTATTTTCCGTATTTTGATTTATTTCTCGATCATGCTTTTCTTTTTCACGCATTGATTTCGTGAGGAGTTTATAATTTTGTTTTAGTTGAAAGAATTATAAAAACTATTTTGGTCGTGTACGTCGACTGTATGAACGTTGTCTATATTGTCTTGTTCACGTGAATTTGTGTTGTGTATAAATATCGGGGAAACTAACTGCGTCCGCACTCGGCTTCGTGCTTCTTGGTGGGTGGCCACGGGACCGCAATATGTGATCCTCGCCCTGATGCTAATTGTAGCCCTAGTTGTACCGGATGCCTGCATGAAGGTACCCCAAGCATTCCACCGACGAATGCGATACGGTGAGTTGTGGACTTCAGCTTGCACCACTCGGTGACGGGAATGCACCGCCATAGCATGGTTGCGCTTAATCGATTATTTTTTTTCAAACGATATCTCGAATCGAAGCTGGCTTTTGGAAAATTTATAAATATTTTAACGCGTATTCGATATCGATTTGTATTCCGGTAGTCAATTTCCACTCTATTATATTATCCAGATGTAAATTGAAAACACTTTTGGCTGCGTTCCAAATAAACGGGATCGTTTCGATAATGAACCTGTCGGCATCCATCTTAGTCTTTCTATTTGATGATCTATCGAAATTATTATTACATTAAACAATGCTACTTCATTGTTTATTAATTCAAAATAAATTTTTATAAATAAATGTACATCTTATCTTTGTTATAACTGACATGTTACAATGTAAATTGAAAAAATTTATATCAGGGATGGCCAGCATGCGGACTCTTTGGAGGATTATTTGTGGCTCCGGATAAATGTAACCTAGTCCTCTTTTTATTTATGTATGATTATATTTAAAAAAAAATCGTTCCAAAAAGTTTTTTTTTAAATTACGTACAAGAAATATCATCAAATTTTAAAAAATGTCAAGAGAAATACAACAAATGAGTTAACATTTTAATTTAATTGATGAAGATTAAAAACTTTAACTTTTTTATCAATACATAATTTTTTATTTATACGATTTCAATTAATGTTATTTTTGTAAATAGAATAATGTTCCGTGCGATAAATTTCAAATTTTAAAAAATGGTTCGAACTATCAAGAAGTTTGGCCATGCCTGATATAATAATATTATCTGTGATGTATGCTGTACGCTTTAGGTCTACGATCAACAGTAAATTAAAAAAAAAATACTAACTGTCAATTTTCCCGCCAAAAGCTAACTTGACACACGTTCATCGAGATATCGACTTGACCAGTAGCGAAGCTTGTTCTCTCTGTGTTAAAATAATTCATTTGACTTGCTCTGCTGATGTCGAGGGATCCGCCCTATATTACACTTGATGCCAACAATACAATTGATTACATCCGCTGAACCTTCGACACCATTACTTATAGATGTTAGAATTAAGCTTTACTTTATCTGTAGATAAATCGTACGACAATTCAATATTTAAACATCGAATATGTGAATTTCGATTTTTAAATCGATTTTTTTAAAATCGTAAATCGGATTAATAAATATTAAATAATTTCATACGTCACAATGCCTATTATGGCAATATTTATATGAACTAAATTATTCATTTATTGCTTTTAGAATTTAAATTAAATAGTAAAGCATCTTAAATGAGAACCGATTCGATATCGATATAAAGTAGAATTGAAATATTGACAGTAGTGATGAAACGTTACCAAATTTTAAATCGATAATTTTTTTTTATAATAATATCGATGTGAAATTTGGTATACGTGCATGAGAACCATAGATAATAATTTACAATGATCACAATGTTTTCAGGAATACTCTGTACAGTTAACGTTCAGGGAGCAGTGGTTAGATGAGAGGTTAAAGTTTAACAATTTGGGAGGTAAGTCTTATTTCAAACTAATTTTTTATGATAATTAAATAGAAACAAAAAATAAAAATGTATTTTCAAGAGTAATTAATTACACAAAATGATTTCCTATATTGACATGAAGAGCATAGTAAAAGACAATGGATGCTCCAGGCTCAGTGGTTAAAGAGTGAGACGGTCACCGTTGTCTGTAAAACACTAGACCCTGTATAACAGTGTCCATCGTGCGGTGGTAGCGATATCACGTCACACACGTGCGTGTACTGCACGGACGAGACTCAAGATACGATCGCAAGGTTCGATGTGGTGAACACGGCAACCGCCGCACAGGTACTGGCACACAACCTGAGGATGTCAATATGGAGTAGTTATGAGGAAGTAGTCGCACGAAACGTAATTATAAAAACTATACATTGTTAGGGCGTTGTTAAAATAGATCAAAAGAAACACTGTAACAAGAAAAAACGTGAGCAAAAAAGAATGTTCTGGAATGTAAAACAAAGGCACGAACGCTAATGTCTATGGAACATAGATTCTCATAAAAAAAAAAACTGGATGTGATCAGATTTTTGGGGGCGGCGTATGCACTGCAATGGCCTTAGATCAGAGTTCCCCAAACTTTTTTGTGTCGTAGACCCCTTGCCATGTTTTTCCCGTGTTGGGTAGACCCCCCACTTACCTGATATTGAGTTCCTGTAAATTTCTAACTGTAGTGAAGTTTAGTGTTAAAAACTTAAAGTAAAACACATGTTAATTTATACATTTATTAATTGAATTTAAATTAATACTACTCAAAATAAATGTATCTGTTAAGTAAATAGGTACTATAAGTGTATGTGTTAAGATCCACTATCGTAGACCCCCATTTTCATTTCATGGACCCCGAAATTTTTTTCGCTGACGTAGACCCCTTACAGGTTGTCATAGACCCTAGGGGCCGTTATAGACCACTTTGGGAGTAACTGCCTTAGATGATCATGATTACATTAATTTAAAAAAAAAAACTTGAAACGAAAGTTTGTTTTTACTATGTGCCAATGAGCAGACCACAACTTAGAACAGATGGCTTGGGCATTAAGGAGTGAAAAACCCGAACCGGCAAGTGCAGCGTTGGGCGCCCACTCACAATGTGGACAGACGATCTTTATCCTTCCTTTTACGTCAATTTAATGCCGAAATATCCAATATAGATATTTGGGGACACGATTAATGGTTTCTGTAATGATTAAACACTTTTCTTAAATGATTTGATTTTATAAAATTGTAATGAGAGTATAAAATTTTATGTATAATTAAATTAACATGAATTGTTATTTTTTAAAGACATATTTGTCTGTTTTATACGATCTTGCATAATTATGACCAAACCGTCTACAATAGGCAGACATTTTTAATTTTATACAATGTTACATTAGATTAATGTAAACTAATGTATTTTACTATTGGCTTGTCAATTTAAAAATAAATAAATTAATCTTGATTTTGAATAAAGAACATTTGTGTCCACAAAAAGAAAACTACAGTCAGTACCCGGCGATAAATATTGCACATCGAATTTTGAAAAGAGACAAACGGATAATTTCGGCTTCATAAAGCGTTGTCTCCGTCGCACGACTGGTATAACGTCACATAGGTAGCGTGGGACAGAGATAATGCTCTACGAAGCCGAAATTATCCGATTGTCTCTTTCCAAAATTCGATTTGTAACTTCAGTTCGTTGCGAGCCATTTTCATATCAGGACTCGTGTAATATGATTATGATCAACAATAACAAGTATTGTTGATCTTGAGTTTATAAATTATTACTTTAACCACTGTATTAAAGATATGGCAGACAGGACGACTTAGGAATCCACGTAGACTATATTTTAAGCTGTAGAATACCATTAGAAATGAGGAGAAATAAAGAAAAGAAGTTCTGAAGTGCTCTAGTGATGGGGCTGAAGGGTACTAGAGTGGCGACTACTAGCCGGTAGACGTGGCAGGTAGACGTGGCAGGTAGACGTGGCAGGTAGACCCTCCACCAGGTAGACCCTCCACCAGGTAGACCTTCCACCAGGTAGACCCTTCACGGGTAGACCCTCCACCAGGTAGATCCTCCACCAGGTAAACCCTCCACCAGGTAGACCCTCCACCAGGTAGACCGGCGATATAGTTGAGGTCACGGGAATTCTGACTACTGATGGCGGCTACATTCGGAGAGGCCAGTGTCTTGCAGTAGACGTCTATCAGCTGACCTGATGATGATCATCATTATTGTGAACTTAATTTGATTATTTTCTATTAAATTAGTCTCTTCTTGCGTTCTTTACTTGAATGATAACTTCAATTGACTCTTTGTCACCAGGTCGTCTCAAGTACCTGACCCTGACGGAAGCCAACAGGGTATGGATGCCGGATCTATTCTTCTCTAACGAGAAGGAGGGCCACTTCCACAACATCATCATGCCAAACGTGTACATCCGCATCTTCCCCAACGGAAACGTCTTATACAGCATCCGGATCTCTCTCACTCTCTCCTGCCCAATGAACCTGAAGCTGTACCCATTGGACAAGCAGACCTGTTCCCTGAGGATGGCCAGCTGTAATTATACTTATCACAGATTTCTTTTTTATCAATAATAGCAGATGTTAGGTTGCGAAAGTCGCTAGATACGGGCAGGGTAAGACCTTTCATCATTGGGATCTTTGTGTGATGCCTATGGTTCACAGAGGGCGTCTATAATGTCAGATGATGACGATGATGACGATGATGAATCATGGTAGATTAGTCCTGGATTCCATCGAACGTTAAGTAGTGATAATTAATTCTTCACAAGAACAGAATCACTTCATACTTACCGTGATCCTCAAGTATGCATTCATCACACATACAATCACCCCTTTAAAGCCTTTAAACCTGTACCTGTTCACTCTGTATAATGTATAAATAATAAAGATGTAAATGCTAATGTAAAATTGGTTGATAATATATAACATAATATGTAATAAAGCCTTACGTATATGAATTTCATTAAAATATATTATTTTATATATAACATACTTATAATATATATCGTTGTGTCTGCCCGGCTTAGACCTCCTTCACATATTTTGTATAAAAGCGATTAAATATATATATATATATATATATATATATATATATATATCGTGATGATTTCGTCAGCTATGTATACTAAGGGGGGATATATCATCATCACCACAGTTATATAATTATTATACAGAGGGTGCTACTTCAAATGTAATATACACTAAATATTGATCAGTGCAAGTAAATATTTCAGAATAAAAAAAGTTGCGAATTTTGTCAAATTTTAAAATGAATAATATTGGTGTGGCTGAATGACAACGACGTGTTCCTAATTTAAATAACACCAAAAAAAGTAATATAATTATAACTTACAAAAATAATTTATCTGTGGCAAAAGTTGACAGATTATTTTTCCCGCCATTATTTAAACAAAGCTGAAATAGAAAAACGGTTGATTATCTGTTCTAGTGAGTTAAAAATTGTTTGTTTACATAACACGTTCTCGTGCGTATTCTTTTTTTTTATTTCAATTCGAACAAACAGATATCGCCTTGGATTCGTAATAATTCAAGAGATTATACCGCAATTGCGGAATGCTATACGATTATTTTAGATACGTGAAACGATGCATAGTTGTTGTATTTTTAAATTAGATTCGTAATTTTAGAAACACAGATTAGCAGTTACTACGCACTATTACAAGATTTTACACTGGTTATTGTCTGAAACGAAGTAATAAACCATTAAAAAACTGAGTGATAAAAGACTGAGATTTACGATTTGCAGTGCTACCGAGATCGCTGTACCGCGCCTATAAAGCGTGGGAAGGTAGAAGTCGAGAAAATAAGACAAATATCGCCACCGCGAGCGTTGACGGCGAACAGACGGAAAGTAGTGGCCGATACTCCCCCTGTCCGCGCATACCTATAGCGCGGTACAGCGGTATCGGTAGCAGTCATTTATGAAATAAAATTACTAAATCATAGATTCATATTCTGAATAAAGGGTTTTAATATACGCGGCCATTTCGAAGTTATGTCCCAATCCCAAATGCTATATCAAACTAATTCACTGTACGAAGAAAGCTGTTTATTGTGGAGCAGGGGTAAGCAACCCGTGGTCCGTTTATCACTTTGATGAGACCCGCCGAGCATTTTAAAATTTTAATTTATTTTATCGATTTTCCCCATCTATAGTCATAAAATTGAATATATATAAATTGTAGTACATACTAAACCGAAACAATTTGTACGTGACTGTTAGATTTGCAAATTTTAATTTTAATTTTTTTATTTTTCTTTATTCTAATGTAAATAGAGTTATGTTATTTTTAATCTAAATCGACCCGATGTTTAAAAAGGTTGTTCAGCCCCTGAACAACCTTTTTAAACATATTAAACAACCCCTGAACAACATTTCTCTTTGAGGTTTTTAATTGTAATTTCGGATGTTAAATTAAAAATTATTATTATTATCATTATATTTATTAATAACTATGTAGTAGTATTTATTTTAAATATAATACATTAATAAATATCCAACAGATTATTTCATTCGTTTCATATACACGTCCAAATAAATATCACAGATGGGTGGACAACTGATGACCTGGTGTTCCTGTGGAAGGAGGGAGATCCAGTGCAGGTGGTGAAGAACTTACACCTGCCACGTTTCACCCTGGAGAAGTTCTTGACTGATTACTGTAACAGTAAAACCAATACAGGTTAGTGATTTCTTAAAGGTGTCTTCATTCGATCTTATATCATAGGGGACATCAACCCTAGATCATATTAGAGAGAAACGTTGCTGGAGTTTTTTCTATCACTTCGTCCGCCAACGCCAGGCAAAAGCAACGAACCAAGCAAGTTTCTTTTTTTTGTTTTATATGGCCCCCGCTATTGGGGACCTCACCTTCCACCCCCTATTTAATTGGGAACAGGGTTTTGTATTCCTTAATATTTATTTTTTTCACTAGAATTTTTATTTTCGTTCTCGTCTTTCATAGTACACAATATCTTTTTTCCTCCTTCTATCATTCTACAATTCCATCTTCCTTTCTCAATCATTCCATTTTTTTCGTACATCCTCAAACACTTCAGTTATCCATTTCTATTACATTGTCACAGTTTTAATTGGTTTAATTATTTTCTCGTATACATCAATTTTATCACGGATTTATTTTCCAATTTTTTTTTAGTATCAATGAATCTATTTTAATAACTTTACAATGTTTTATCCACCTATGTTTTGTTCCTGTCTATTGCGTATTGTGCAACTTTCCTAAAGAATTTGAGGACGCACTCTCTTCCATCCTTTTCCATTATAATGGAGGCAAGTGTCTCCTCCTCTATCTTTTTGCCTAGCCGGTATTCGGTCTCATATTGGAGCTCTCCAAATGCGGGACATTCTACTACCAGGTGGATTGCTGTCTGGTCCACGCCCGGTTCACAGAAGCACGAGGGGTCCTCCCTGAGCTTAAACCTATGAAGGTACTCAGAGAACCCCTCGTGCCACGTGAAGAGCTGGACCAAGACCGCATCCACCTCCATGCTACGTATCGCGTTGTAGGCCGCGACGGAGCAGCAGAACTTCCGCGTTGTCGATGCCGTCGTTCCAACCAAGTACGTTTCAGATGCCCTCCAAACCGAGGTTGACTCGCGAGGGTTCTTGATCAAGGTTACTCCATGGAGCGTCAGCTCAAGCGACCTTGGATCAGTCAGCGGCCATTCAGTCCTGTGAAATGTAGTGTGTAGTATGTAGTGGCGTATGCCAAAGTTCCTCTGTATGCCTTTGTGCCTCGCTACCTTCAAAGAGACAGGCTATGCGACTTCAGCACCCTGCCACCTAAAACCTGTGGAATCAGCAAATGAAATTTGGAAAGCAATGAGAAACAGATCCTGAAGAAATAAATCATCGTGGGACTGTATATTTTATCTCATATTTTAAATTAAATTTAATAGTATAATTATTGCACATGATACAATTATAATTAAACACTACAATAATAATGAATAAAAACACATTTTTTTAAATTAAAGTATTAAGGTTACCATTTCATACTTATCCAGATGTGTTTTTTTATCTTATTTGGCACCGTGTTTTGGAGTCTCTCGTTCAACCCCTATGTTGAGTGTATAGGATCTTTATTTACTTCATAATTTTTAAAATAATTTTGATTGATTTCCATACCCATCTGTCGTCATTCTCAATGTCTTTCAATTCTTTCCTCCAATTACCCTTCCATGCATCCCCTCACTTCTTTCGCTGGAGTTCGAAAATTTTTAATTTAATTTAAATTCTCTCGTTACGTGTGCGTTTAAAAATATTGTTATTAAATAAAAATACAATTTCCAGGTGAATACAGCTGCTTGAAAGTGGATCTGTTGTTCAAACGGGAGTTCAGTTACTACTTGATCCAGATATACATACCATGCTGCATGCTGGTGATCGTGTCGTGGGTGTCCTTCTGGTTGGACCAGGGTGCCGTTCCTGCCAGGGTTTCTCTGGGTTAGTCGACATTGTGATTAATATAATTTTATGACAACTCTGATTTAGCCACTTCCGCACATGTATATTGTTATGTACATAACTCCTGAAGATGCCCCGTGGAGAGGTGAAACACGTGTTGAGTAATTTGGCGGTGGCGGTTGTGTGATAAGCGTTGTTTGCCGCATACGCATTTATCAGCAGGCTGGCGGGCGGTGCACTTTATTGCACGACTACCACTGTATGTGCGGAAGTGGCTAAATATTGGTCCTTTTCTTACTAAGGATGGACTTCCGCGAGGTAACGCCTGATTCTATTAAACTCTGATTTGACTGGTGAAATATTTAATAAGATGTAAAGGATTATCACCCATACATTACCACTGTAAGGTGACAAATGCAGATGGCTCCATCATCTAAGTTTAGAACATCTGCATTTGGGGAGGTTTCAAGCGGAATTACACGAAATAATTCTCCATCTCCTTCTTTCCATCGGACATAAACACGAACGGGTTCATGACATCCATACCGGTTTGCTATTACCATTTTGCCAATACTTTTATAGTCCAACCAGCCAAGAAGTGGAAGAACCTACCTTCGTCATTGTTTCCAGATAGTTATAACATAGGAGTCTTGAAGACAAGAGTGAATAGGTCAAGCATGTACCATCCTCTGTATTGTGTTACACTTTTGTGTACATAATAGTAATATTTAAATAAACATCTTATAAGTTATGGCGCGTCGCTTAAGCTATGTTAGAACTCCAAAGCTTTCGAATCTGTTGAAATAGTAGTATGTAGCTGCCCAAGCCGAGGCTTCTCTACGATCCCTCGAGCCTCCCTAATTTAATAGAGACCTTAGGGCAGACACTCTCTGAACACCGCCACTTCAAACACGGGAATCTGCAAATGCTATTTGGGCAGAAGCGACAGTTTGGTCCAATAATAAAATGTTCAGTTCATTAGTATATTGTAATATATACCAAGATATTAGGAGCTTCGCTGCCTTAAAAAAAGGTCTCCAAATGCCTTTACGCAGAACTGAGAGTCGGGTAAGAAAGTAAGTATAAAGGACAAATATTTAGCCACTTCCGCACATGCAGTGGTAGTCGTGCAACAAAGTGCACCGCCCGCCAGCCCGCTGATAAATACGCATGCGGCAAATGATGCGAATTACACAACTGTCACCGTTAAATCACTCAACACGTGTTTCACCGGAGGGGTGATCTTCAGGAGTTATGTTACACCGATTAGTGCCAAACACAGAGTGAGTCCTACTTAGGATGGACTTCCGCAAAATAACGCCTGATTCCATTAAATATCGAGAGTCGAATAAATGTTTATTTTTTGTCCAGGTGTGACAACGCTTCTCACCATGGCCACGCAGTCGTCCGGTATCAACGCATCTTTGCCTCCTGTCTCCTACACCAAAGCCATCGATGTCTGGACTGGTGTGTGTCTGACCTTTGTCTTCGGGGCATTGCTGGAGTTCGCGCTGGTGAACTACGCCTCCCGTTCTGACATGCACCGGGAGAACTTGAAGAAGACTCGACGGGAGATGGAGGCAGCTGCCAGCATGGATGCGGCGTCGGACCTCCTGGATACGGATAGCAATGCGACCTTTGCTATGGTGAGCTCGCTACTGACCCTCACCCTCAGCTTGACTTCCCTTAGACCGCTTGATGCCGTAGGATTTACTTGACTTTCGCTTAGCATAGTCTGTCTCTTTGAGGGTATTTTGAAAATAACTGCTATTATTTTATTATATATACATTATATAATTAGTTACTTTTACTCAAAAACATACAGGATGATTGATTATAATTTTTGAAGTTTTAAATAAGTGAATGTATAGCTTATTTACTAACAATTGATGTACGGTACACCCCATCCAAGTAACTTATGATTTCAGAAATAATAAATCACGTAATGATAATATAGTGGTAAAAAGCGTTTTTAAAATTCAGATTACTAAATATTAAAATGATTTATTGTATAATATCTGAATATGTAGACTTTTTACTGCTAGAAGTTACCGGTCTGTCGAATTTAAATAAAAAAATGTCAATCGATGTAACAAATTTTGCCCATCAGTAGAGTTCAGAGACTTGCGATTTCAATTGAATTTTATGTAATTCAAACCTGCTCACAGAGAAGTACAGTACAAAGAACCACACTACAATTATTAATACACCAACCAAGCGTGGCGATTATGGTTATTATGATTATGGTCTCCCCAAAAAATATCTATGGGGGATATCCCATAGATATTTTTTGGGGAGGCCTATACCTTGCAGTGAAATGGACTAAAACGGTGATGAAATTATTATAGAATGAGAATATGGATTCAAAGAGAAAAATTAATGTAACATACTTCACAGTGATTACACAATAAATGGTGTTTAGAAATAGATCTAATGTAAGTTTTATGCTGACAAATGAGTTATACATTCACCATTTTAAAAACTTTTATGCTTATAATCAATCATGCTGTATTTACTTTGAAACGATTTTGTTCTAACGACACGCATGTAGTAGATTATTTTGCAGTGTATATACATTGCTCGATTTATTTCAATTTAAATTAGATGGTTGTTGTGTAGTAGATAGTGGGTTTTAAAGTTTCATTGTTATAGAGATATGCTTAACACGTTCACTGCGGGCCCAATTTTGAAGAACTTTCAGCTGGTGCGGCTGAGGTCGAATCAGACTCAAGCTGAACTTCCTAGTAGTGCGGTTGAGGCCTTTTCTGCCTCATGTTGCAATCATTTTTTTTACAATATTGAGTCAATGCTTCGCAGACATAAAGAAAGCTATATTTGTCTTTGTCATACCTCATACGGTTGAGTGTAAACAGCCGCCGCACTAGAGAGAAAACACGAGTTTTACGCGCCGCACCAGTGCAAAGTCTACCATGAGGCTGAATCGACCTCAAGCCGCAGTGAACGTGTTAAAAGTGACGACAATTAATGTTATGATATCTTTTATTATCTGTGGTTTTCCTAGGGCCGATAGGTCTTCGAGGTAATAACAAAATGAAGTCCGAATTAGAAGTGTGTATATTCATTGCTATTTTCTATTTTCTATTTGATGTAATTGATGTGCTGCTAGCTGGTCTAGGCTTTGTGCAGCTTCATCGAAACCGAGCCCGTGGAAACAGAGGTCCTCGGACTAAAAATTTTACGCTGGGGATCGTACCTCAGTTACGACGAAGACGTCCACACGCGGAGAACTACAACCGTGTAGGTGTATAGTGTAATGAGTGGTGTATATTCATCATGATTAGCCAATATTTATACCGATTTAAAACTGTCAAAACATTGTTCCACCAATAAAAATAGAGGGCCAATCACAAGTCGAGAAACATTGTAGCGCGATCTCTTTCGCACGTTGTATATAAAGAATTATATTTCTGTGGGATTCCCCTTTTCGATGCGCCGTTGATGACGTCATGTGGCTCCTACAAATACATTATACGTAATAATTCTTTTGGAACTTTCATACGTTTTTGTTTAACGAATTACTTATTTTTAATTATAATTTCGTTCAGTTTTTTTTAAGAGAAAAAAAAAGAAATTAAAATATCACCTGTAACATATCAATACGTAAGTCGAAATATATTTTATTTCTACAAAACTACCTATTTTTATATAAAGTATGATATATAGGTATATACTAGAAGTAAATTGAAGTTAGTTAATTTTTTATGCGCAATTAATAGGAAATTATATCCTAGATAATGTACAAAAGACTTCTATTACTAGATTTAAACGAAATTTTCAAAAACTTGCGTGCTAATAATTTCAAACAATGTAAATGACAGGAGATTGCACAACTTGCAACATCCGAGCGGATCATCTTGACATCAGTGACAGATGTAATATCATATGTTGAATTTGAATACAGATTATAAATAGTTTTCGTGAGCACACAGATTAAATATATTTTTTCCAAATACTAGGCTTAATGTTGCAGTTAAATACGAATGCAAATAATGAAGGTAGAAAAAATATATGATGGGTATTATAAATGTACTTTTGACTATTGCAATATGTTCAGATGTATCCTAGTTAGAATCGCATAAGGATAATTATGATAACATTATAAATAGACAGTAGAATATTGCAATGGAGTAGTCATTTGGATATTTTTGAGCACATTTTAATAATGAAATAAGTTCTAAAAATATTGAAGTTAGAGAGAGATAGTTGTGGACCAATGTGATTTCTCTGGTAGTAGCCATGTGAACTCAGCAGACCTATCTGAGCTGAAAGAGACAGGTAGATATTTGCGATTGACCGAGTGAGAGAGTTTTACTATACCGAATAGGTTACATGGATGTTTTGAAACAAAAGTAAATAATAAAGTTAGTTCTAAAGTATTTAAGTAAAAGAGACACTGATAGAAAGAGAGGCAGATAGAGAGATAACTGAAATAGAGAAGCGTTAGTTGTCTGGTAGTAGGAACATGCACTGCGTCCGTCTTAGATGATAGAAAGAGATAGATATTTGCGATGGATCAGCGAGCGTGCTCTGGTAGTGACCATGTACGCTCAGAGTGTACTGGTTCCGTCTTAAATGATAGAAAGAGATAGATATTTACGGTGGATCTGCGAGCGTCCTCTGGCAGTGACCACGTACGCTCAGAGTGTACTGGATCCGTCTTCCCTGACTGGTCTGCAACCGACAGAAACCGCTGATGCGCGGCGGCGTGGTCGACTCGAAGATCCGTCAGTGCGAAATCCACATCAGCAGCAAGCGCAAGAACTGCTGCCGCCTCTGGATGTCCAAGTTCCCCACGCGCTCCAAGCGGATAGACGTCATCTCCCGTATCACCTTCCCGCTGGTCTTCGCCCTCTTCAACCTCGCTTACTGGTGAGTTTTCTCTTAACATTTCCACTCACTTTTATGCTGACTCAGCAGTTTTTGTGTAACTTTGACTTTGTTTAAATTATATGTGTTAATGTAAAATTGGTCATCAGTGCAATAACTTTCTTATTTTTGGCATTGGCAACTGGCAAACTCACATGCTCTGTGATTTCTCTTCGAGATCTAAATAGTAACAGATGTGCCCAGCCCAGCGGATTAGCAAGTTGAAGTTGGACGGTGAACAGACCACATAGCACTAAGAACAGAAGGAGCGATGGACGAGTATGAAAACCCATCCGAAATGTCTTGAGGGTTACATCGCAGGGGACTGTAAGGAGGTTTGCTGATTCTCATGACAAATGGGCACCTACTCACCGTTCTAACAAGATCTAAGTATTAAAAATAATAATAGGCCAATTCTATTGACATTTCAGTCGCAGAATGTCCACTACTGAATGTAGACTTCGTATATAGATCTCCAATATGATAGGTTGGTAGGTTTTTATGATTACCTTATCAAGGTAGTCTGTCTACCTTGCTACGGACAGTTGTGTAATGATAGCGTAATGTTTGGCGCACAGGTCGACTTACCTGTTCCGCGACGAGGACGAGGAGAAGTGATTCTCGCGCGAAGCGTCCGGCGCTCCCCAGCGGGCTCGGCTGGCGGCCGCCGTGCTGGCGCCGTACGCGCTGTTCGCGCTAGCGTACCTGGCCTGCCTGCGCCACCCGCCGCCCCCCGCGACCCTCACGTCCCCCACGCACTCCTCGCGCCGCCCCTCGCGTCGCAGCCAACGTTCCCGCCGGTGACCCGTGCACCTTTGAGCCGACCGCACGCGGCCACCGGCCGACACCGACGTTCATCAGGTCGTCGTCTACCACGACGACTCCTTACCACCGACTCCGTGTTGCACTTGCCTGTGCTTTTAAAAACATACACACACACACTCCCACACACAAATCATCATCATCACACAAACTCGACTGAATTCTCTTTGTGCTCTTTTACGATCAGTATTCCTTTTATTTACAGCTTTAAGTCGAAGGAGGTTATTATGGTCACCATCATTATGTCAGCCAATAGACGCCTGCTGCAAGATTGGGCCTTCAAAAATCGCCACTCTGACCACCACTGCCTGCTATTACTTCCAAAACCTTGACACATACAAATTTCTATGTATTCTAGTATTACATCATCATAACATTTCTATCAGACCAAGAGACAATGAAGTAAGACACTGGATGAAGGTCACTTCCAACTGGTCCTATTGGAATTGTTTAGTAACCTATATCCAGCTGTGGGCGTCTTACGGCTGACATGATGACTTCAATTTCACCACAAAAGCCCAACAAGAAACAAGGAATAAATTTAACGCCCACCTTTCCATCCACTCATACTGATCCAAATAGTAATCAAAATGAAAGTAATATATTTATGAATAATTATTATAACCAAAAAACTTTTATCAGCACAGTAATGTAGACTAACCAGACCTCTATCACATTAATTTAAATTATTTTGACTATTTTGTTGATTATTCTCAAGCAGAAGTCATTTTAAATTCGGTAAAACATTAGAAATAATGCTCTGTATTCATTAATTTTTTTTTTAAATTTAACAGACAAAAATGACCATTAATTAAAAAATTAACAGCAACAATGGTTATCGAAAAAAATTTTTGAGGAAAAATGACCATTTTTCGACAGAACCGAGGCAAAATGACCATTCATCAATAAATTTGAACTAAACCCGAATAATTCTTTTTTCAAATGCATATACACTTTATACACATATAACACTAGACATACACAATTTCATTTCACCGGTGGTAGGCCCCTGGCAACGGGCCGTCTAGGTAGGTACCACCGCGGCGTATATACACCGAAACACAGTATTATATATAACTGTGTTTCGTTTCAATCGCCGTAGCTAGTGTTAATACTGGGCCATCGAGACGCTCCATCTCAAGTCTCAAAATGACGTGTAAGACAGTATTTTGTATATTCACAAAATGCCGTCTACACATCTATGGATGTATTGTATTTTAAATGTCTCAACCTTATTTATGAATAATATTATATCTAGTTATATTTAAACAACAGTGAGAATGTGTGTGTGTTTTAACTGTTAATTGAAATTGTCTGCATGTTCCAAGTTCAAATTCGTAAATGGAATTGTTTGATTTTACTGGTAAGCGATCTGGCGTTCTTCGTGTCGGACTTCAACATCGATGATTTGTTTTATCCTGACTTGGAACATGCAGAAACACAGGAGTAGTATTATTGGCAGAGTTAGAGATAAGAGTTAATAAAAGTGTACACAATTATTTATTTATTTATGCAGCTACAAAGATATTGTAATGAAATTAGTTTTTGAACGGATTCTCTGGTTCTCTTTATCCAGTATATAAAAGTTCTTAACGAAGGACACAAAAAAAAACTACCAACGATAATCCGCCAAAAAATAATTTTATTACAATAATGTCACTATTTTAAAGACACTACACTAATTATTATTTTGTACCAGTAGTACACCTAGGCAGGTACATAACCAAATATGCTTGTACACATTACCACAGATTATAGATTTATAATTAGTTTACATAGATACAATCGTTGGAAAGGAATCGTCTGGAGGGTATGTTTCCAATTCTATATATAATCCATATAAAACGTGAGGATGTGGGTAAGTCAGGTAAAAACTATACAAATATATAAAATTAGTATACATACGGATAGGGAACACCAACATATATTATCTATGATTACATTAATGTCATAGATAATATAAACATTAAACCGTTGGTGTTAAATTCTATTATTGAATGTATATGTTTTATCGGTGTTAGGTATATAGGTGACAATTCACTATTGTCTTTATAATCATTATTAAATTAAGATATACCCGAATTTTAATCTAACGTCAATCTGACATTTGTGTTTGACGTATAACCTAAAAATTTTAAAAGCGTAACACTAAATCTAAATTATACCTTATCTATTAGATGTAGCATTCATAGTTCATAGATGATGTGGTGAAGTTCACAGTTACTGTAATTTGGAGCGCATAATTATCATCACATTTTAATATTGGTGTGACGCAATGTCTTCTGTTCTACCATAAACAAGCCTAGATATTAAATAGATGATCTAAAAGTAAGAAATATCGTCTCTGAGGCAAAAGGAATTTGTAAAACACATTTTTAATCCTTAATATATATAGATAATAAGTAGATTTCTGATTAATTATCATGGCAACATTGTTTTAAATGCAACCGCCACAGATATTTATTTCTAACATGTCATTTTTAAATTAAAAACCCAAAAAAATGAAATATAATTAACTATAATGCTTAAATCTAATTTGATTAACAAGACAGTTAGAAATTCTGGTATTTCAGTGTGGTCAGAGTTAGAAATTTTATAATTAAAATATTACCAAATTGTGGAGTGCGTATGAAAACAATGTTGCAAATATATTAGAAGGTTTCAGGTGTAAATCACCTGGCCAACGTCTATCTACACCTGTGTCGCTCACTGTACAGTTAACTATATTATATTTAAGGTTATATAAGGTCGCGTAGACCATTTCGATGTCACGTCACTTACTGTGCATATTTATCACACTGTATATAAATTTAATGTTTCCTATAACTCTCGGAGCATAGTTGTGGACATCAAATATAGTTTTCTTTTTTCCTATTTGTGCTTCTCTTTGACGTACAAATCGAGATTTCATATCTGTCTCTATCTAAAATCCATCCATGTTGTATTAGTCTTTCTCAATCGGCTCCTTGTATGGGTTCAGATTTATTGCTTCACACATGCTCCGAGATATCACTACGTGTATATTGGTGTTTAAATATGTATCTGGTTGTAAACTGTAATTAACTTAAGTAAGAATGGCAGCTCAACTTATTGTTTTATCAATATGTAATTGCTATCGGATGCTGTGGTCGACGATACCGAAAGATCTAAGATGGAAAAGCCGTTAAAACTTTACGTTTAATTCTTGCTCAGTTCTATATTTCCGTCCCTTATTTTTATTATTTGTTTATAGCTAATCGAATTATTAGATTATTTAATCTTAATAATTTTCGTATAACATGGTAACACTTGATATAAAAGCGTACGAACCGAAACTACATTCACGTAATTTTTTTTTTCACAATTATTTTGCATCAACATTGTCAAGCACACCCGAAATAAAACATTTTTATATAAACTACAGGATATTAGATATGTCTCTTTTAGATATTGTTGGGCTGTGATGAAAATTGTAGTACTAAAAAGTCTTTTCAGTAGATATTTTAAAGAAAATACAGACAGACATTATAACTCTACAGAAATATACCTAATAGTTAATACTGGCAACAATAATCAATATGTCAAAAGCTTCTGTCACCGCAGTGACAGCTAGTCGTTCGAAATTTAAATTTCACATTTAATATTGACGTCAATTATTTCATCCGTAACTATATCTATTGTTTTTTTTTTGTAAAATCGAACGCTAATCTACATCTCATGGATAAATCATAAATGTAATATTAATAAAAAAAAAAACGGTAAATTTAAAATACAATGAAAAATAAACTTGTATGTAATAAATTATTTATAATTTTTAACAGACGCAATCTGTATCAATTTTAAAGCTATTTATAAACAGTTTCAGTGTTGCCAACGCATAAATTTCAACATTGTAGTGAAATAAATGACCGTGAATTTTTATTGTTTAAACTTATATTCATATGTTTGTTTTGAAGGACTGAATTGATATGTGTAAAAGGGATTTTAATAAAATTATACCCACCTGAATGTGTTTTTTATTTAATAAATCTCTATCTCTATATTTATCATTACATCTTACGGAAGTCATTTCAGATTATTATATATTATTACAAAGAATTTCATTCATTAATTCCTGTATATAAAAGAATTATATTTTATGTTAAGTAACCTTATATTTTTACTTGTAGCTCCCATTCTTGAATATACCAAAAATCGACTACCAAATTTAATGCAAAGAAAAATAATTGTCTTTCTTACTACCGACGCTCTTCGAGTAAATTCTAGGTTACAACAGAAAGACGTTGACATCGTCACAACAAGACATTCATATGCTTTGCGATTGTATAACACTTCATGAAACATGCCGCAGGTTTAAATAACAATGTAATACTGTATAGACCAGTGATTCCCAAAGTGGTCTATATCGACCCCTAGGGGTCTATGACAACCTGCAAGGGGTCTACGTTAGCGAAAAAAATTTGGGGGTCCACGATAGTGGATCTCAACACATACACTGTATGATAGTACCTATTTACTTACATCATACTATCTTATAATATCAAAACATTTACATTATTTATAAAAGTACCTATGAAGTAAAAAAATATTATATATGTTTATAAAATTGTGTAAGTTGTAGGATGTCGGTATTCGCTTTGTGGTCGCAATACATTTTGAACTTGTAAAAACCTGAGAGTCGCAGCATAAATGTATAAATAAACATGTGTTTTTACGTTAAGTTTTTAACACTAAACTTCACTACAGCTAGAAATTTACAGGAAATCAATATCAGGTAAGTAGGGGGTCTACCCAACACGGATAAAACATGGCAAGGGGTCGCCCACACAAAAAGTTTGGGAAACTCTGGTATAGAAAATGCATTTCAAATGGAAAAGTCATGGGGTTTTTACTTCAAATAGTGTTTCATTTCAGTCAGGATAGAAAACATGTCTGTACTCCTGAAACTAAATTCTCCTAAGGAACTTTAAACACCTATGCCTTTATATCAAATACAAGTTTCCAGAGGATGGGCAGCAGCATTTTCTGCTTACAATAATACCACACTGCGATCGCTAAACACTACGCCCATAAATAAATAAAATGTACCTAGCCACCTTAGAGTAAGAAGATGATGGAAGAAAGGCGAGGAAAGAAAGAACGTATAAAAGAGCAAAACGAAAGCTATTGTGAAGGACAAAAGTAAAGAATGAAAGATATTGTGACGCATGAAAGAGAGTGATAAATAAAGAAAAGACTGAAAAAAAATTTATTGAACAATAAAGTCCCTAATCCCAAAAAGTTCGGGGTACGAGAGGCCCCCAATAGCAGGGCCCACGGACTTTTTTCTTTAGTACATAAACACTCGACTAGAATTCCTGGAACACAGTATTCACGCCATGAACCCTACTGTCCCTACAACTGTCGTTTCGTTGACGCCCCGAGAGGTCAACAATAACCAGGAAGGCAGAAGTTAGAGATTGCTTCTTAAATACCGCTGCCAGGTAATTTATAGACAGTTCGATATCTTTATGTGAGTCAAATAAACAAAATGGCCATTTTAATACAGAGCTGCTATTGTAATCCGTAATTTATTTAATATCAGCGCTTACCAGCTGTAGTGAAATGTATAAAGCAAGGGACATACAATAGATCCCGCATAATTTGCCTTAATTACCTCACCTGCACCTTACTGATGCTCACCGTCAGCCCCGATCGGCTCGGTTGCGGAATTCATCCTTTTTTCCCTGCGGTATCATCTGTGTCGAATAAACGAAAGTTTCAGTACTGCTCAGTTAATATCGGTACGTTGATAAATGGCTTGAGTCCATTCGGACAGTTGTTTTTATATGGAAAAGTTAATTGTTCTTTTATATGGCTTCCAATGAAGACGTAAGTTGATATGATTGAAATTTGTTTGTCGTGGAAAAATACTAAAGTTTGTTCTAAATTTTATTTTTTACAAAACTTTCTATTCCGACAGACTGTGTTGTTGAAATTTATTTTCCAGTGGTATTCCGGTAGTATAAAATAATTTATGGAATATATTTCAGAATGATAAAACTATTTATTGATTGAATATGAAATGAATAAACTAACTTTGTGTTAGATAAAGGACTATGTTTCTTTATTGACACGGTCCAAGTTCGATCCTGCATGGAGTACTGCAGTCACCTCTTGAACGGTGCAGCCAAATATCATCTGGAAGCTTTGGACTCAGTTGGCCGAAGAGCCCGTAGGTTAGTTAACAACGAAAAGCTCTCAAATAGCAATCTACACACCCTTGAGCATCGTCGTCGAGTTGCCAGCTTATCGGTTTTTTATAGGATACACTTTGGAGAGTGCTCGAGTGCTTTTTTCGAACTGATTGAGCCATCTCTATTCCTTTATCGGACTACTAGACAAAGGCAAAAGTTTCACTCATACATCGTTGACATACACAAAAGTCGAACTAAACTGACAGCTAGTTTTTGGTGAGAGTCGCCGAGATTTGGAACGACCTGCCTAGGTCTATTTTTACTGATTCGTCGAACTCTGGCGCCTTTAAGAGTAGAGTAAACAGGTTTCTTATGGATGGACGTGTACCACCTTCGTCTTCATCTGCACTTTCCATCAGGTGAGATGGAAGACAAACGCCTATTCTATTACAACTATGTAAATTTGAAGAATGAAATGTGAAATGCGCGAAGTTCTAGATTATTACTACATTTGATAGATGTTTCAAAAAAAATTTAAATACTATATATGCTAGGATCACATAACAATACCTAATTTATTATTCTTCTTTGAATATAACCTTTTTTACTGATAAGAATCCTAAATACAAAAACAACAAAACACTTTTAAAGTAATTGCGCAATTAAAATATTGAGTTTTATTATTTATCCATTTTTTATCGCCACCCGAATCCGATCAAGTATTGACCGAATCCATAAGCTTATTTTTAATTACAATTTTTATAACCCATCTTATACTTTAACCTTTTAATTTTGTCAATCTATATAATAGGTGGTGCAAAAGTAATGTCATAATTTAAATCAGCAGCCATTTTGTTACATACTAAAAAATTAACTCTATTATTTAAAAAAACGTACTTGAAAGTACAAAGTTTATAGCATTAATTCGAGAAAATGATAACACTCAGTAGATGCAAAATTGCATTCGACTTATGGCATAATGAATTGTTTCTCGCAATTCATCTGGCTACAAATTGGCTATATGTTCTTCAATGTTAGCTTTTAAGGCTTGTGATGTGTGAATTGTTTGGATACAGTTTACGTGAGGCCAAACGCGTGATAGCCCAGATAATAAAGCATGACGACAAAATTCACAGACTAAAAATTTCTCACATAAGCAGTAAACAATAATTTCAAGTTAAAATGTGTATCGCACTATTACATATAGACGACTAATTCTCTATATATCTACGTAACAAATATCAAAGCGCAGTGACGTTTGGCGCCATTTTGTAAAAATTAAGTCGCGTTCACATTATGACATTACTTTTGCGCCACCTGTTAAGTATTGTACTTAATTCTTATATTTCCAATACTTATATGATAAGCCGTACGGCTTTTATCGTTATTATTTTAGTCTCTCAATTTATTTACCCCGTGTGCGTGCCATCTATTTAATAAAAGATTGGAATTATACGCACACCTATTATATATCTAATTATTAGTTGACTGTTGAAAGCATACGTGTTAATAACCATTGCGTGTATCAAATAGAATACAGAACCAACCAACAGTAACCAACAAGCATTGTACAGCATTTAACTATGTTTTAAATTATTTATCTCGTGCAATTTAAAACCTGAGAAAAATAATTAAAAATATAAATATATATGGATGATTTTCTCCATATTTATTATTATTTACTTTATAAAAAAAAAACAGTAACATAAGGCAGTAAGAAAATACAAACTTAGCAATATAAAATTAGTTACAATTGTTACTTTATATTTGCGCTGATAAATGCGCAGGCGGCAAAAAATGCGAATTACACAACTACCACCGTTAAAACACTCAACACGTGTTTTATCTCTCCACGGGGCATCCTCAGGAGTAATGTTACACCGATTAGTGCCAAACACGTGTGTTTGGCACTCTCTCAGTGCTGGCGGGCGGTGCACTTTATTTCACGACTACTGCTGCATGGCGGAAGTCTATATATTGGTCTTTTTCTTACTATAAATAATTTATTTACGCAGTATTTTAATTATGACATTTTACCTTTTTTAAATCTAAATTTATTATCTTGAATGCAGGGAGCTCAAAACACTAGAACCTTAGAAGCAGAAGGTAAATCAGGTATTTGATAATATAGGTTGGTATGTTATGTTAGGTCAGGGATGAGCAACCTGCGGCCCGCGGGCCGCATGCGGCCCTCGAGGCAAGGAAATTTTTTTTGTATTTTTTAATCAAGGCTTTACAGATAATCAAAGTGTCTAATTAGTTGTAAATCGATTGATTACAAACATAAAATACGTTTAGAACATGGTTTGAATCTTGTATATATACTTTATTTCTTTTTCATGGCCCAATGTTTATGAAACCGCGGCCCTCCGACCAAAAAAGGTTGCTCACCCCTGTGTTAGGTAAATAAAATAAAAACTGAAAATTATGATAAATATGTATAATTCTTAATGAATTAACATATTAAATAATAATGTAAAATGTTTTGTGATATTGGAGGAACGAGGCGAACGAAGTAAAGCGATGAATGAACGGTAGTATGTATGAAAAAGAATGAAAAAAAAATTTGGAATGAAAGATAGATCAAAAGAAGAATGATTGAAGAATACAGAAATAGGAACAGTAGGATAGGAAAGGAAAAGTACAGATAAATGAAAAGATAATGGAAAATTCATTTAAGAACATTTGAATTGTCATTTCAGCTCATAGATGCCACTGACAAAGGCCTCCTAGAAGATATCTATGAGGTATATACTATAATCGCCACGGTTGATAGATGGATAGGCAATCGCAGTGTGGTATTATGGTACGTTTGAATTGTAATATTGTATCCCAGGAATCAAACCCGCTCAGTTCTTACCGCTGAGATACCATCGCCGCTGCATTCGAATAATAAAAGTAAACAGACAAGTGAAAAATGAATTCGGTAAAATATAAAAACTTTTTTGTTTTCGACCTACACAAATTAGTTTTCTCATTACGCACGCAGATAACAAAAAGACAGGCCACCATCATAATTGGACTCGGTCTCGCAAATTAAAACGAGAGGGGCTTCCTCATTTCTACAGACACGTATAAATACTCTCGCTGCCCGTTCTGGGACATCAGACGCTTCGTGTCATCAGTAACCACAAGTCACAAAATCTCCAGATCTTCGAAGCAACTGTAACTTCTAGCAAAATGTACAAAGTCGTCATCATCGTTCTCCTGGCCGCCTGCCTGTGCCTTTACACTGAGGCTCAGCTAACCTTCACGTCCAGCTGGGGCGGCAAGCGCTCCATGCTGAACCCCATGCCATGCAGAAACGACGAGGCCATCTCCAACATTTACAAAATGATTCAGGTACGAAGATCATCACAGATGATGGTAACTCTATAAATCATTATCACCAAATAGTGTGCAAATGTGAGCGGCATCATCTAAATCAGTTTTTCAATTTCAAATATTTAGCCACTTCCGCACATGCAATGGTAGTCGTGCAATAAAAAGCACCGCCCGCCAGCCCGCTGATAAATGTGTATGCGGCAAACAATGCGAATCACACAACCGCCACCGCTAAATTACTCAACACGTGTTTCACCCCTCCACGGGGCATCTTCAGGAGTTATGTTACACCGATTAGTGCCAAACACAGAGTCCCATTAAATACTTCAAACCTTTTGTCATGCCCCACCTTCTTTCTGAAATTCTTACATCTCCGTAAATAACGCATATTTTTTTCAATATTAAAGCGAAAGGATTGAACTCGTGTAGAGTGCACCTTCGAATAAATAATCAAATTGCCCACTTGTGGGTCGCGGGAGACACGTTGGGAAACTATTTTAAGCCATAAGACATCCACAGCTGGACATAGGGCTCCCTGGAGATCTCTAATAAGACCAGTTGGAAGTGGCCTACATCCGTTCATATGTTCAGCTTATAGGAAGGTGTTCACCGTTCCAAAACCATAAAGATCTGATGATCTCTCAAGTATCTGTTTTACGCACATGTATCATATTTCTTGGACTTCTTGTAACATTTATGTTACATTTTGTAATGGTAATAATTTCGTTTTTTTTTTCAGAATGAAGCCGAAAGACTACTTCTTTGCCAGAAGCCCTGAACAATCGAAACAATGATATAAATCTAGACAATGGCAACACTTGTAAATTAATCCAACACTTGCATCGTATCATTTCGCATTCCATTATATTGTTAATATTATAATGTATATTATTGAAAATAAAAGTTTATAAATAAAAATTTCGGTTTTTTATTTAGAATCTGGTTTTATTTTATATCTGTGTAATTCTTTCGGTTTTTAAAATTTTGTAATAGTATTATGAAACATAAACACGGTTTTATTTTAACAGTGAATTTTTATCAGAAAGCATCTACCTGTTTTAGGTTATTACACAAGTGAGGAATATTTGAATAACAATATTCTTCGGGATAATCCGATTGTGGCAACAATATATATATGTATACATAAATATATATATATACATATATATATATATATATATAACATATATATATATATATATATATATAACATATATATATATATAACATATATATACACACATATATAAATATATACATATATATACACATATATAACATATATATGTATATACACATATATATGTATATATATAGCGTATGAAAATAAATAATCGACGCATGAATATAATAATTAATAAAGTCAACAATTTATATTATTAATTATATTAATAATGTTATATGATTCTCTAATTATAGCCTGACTATAAAATTTAAAAATTTGACTGGTACAATTACAGGCATATATATATATATATATATGCACTTTATTAATTATTTAATTTATAGAAAGAGAAAGAAATATGAATAAAATTTAATAGTTTGTTACAAATTATTTATTTAAAAATAACAAGGGGATGATAAAACACGCTCTTTTTCTTATATTATTATAAGAAGATTGTGTGAAACAGTTAATAAATAAATTTTTTAGTTCAACTCAACAAAAACGTCTTTAATAAATTTAACTAAGACGAATGACTTCACAAAAAAGACACGGATTTGGTATAAAAAAGAAACAATTTTAATTATCAGAACATTTATTTCAACTTTTATATAAATACATACATTGTAAACATAAATTAATTTTTAAAATATTTACAAAACGTGTTTACTGTATTTCTTTTACAATGAACAAAGGCTATTTACATTTCGAAAAAAAAAACTGCAAAATAATTTTGAAAATCGTGTGTGAATTATAAATTAAGTATATTTATTCCAAATAGTGTTGCGTGGTAGTAACTTGATCCCTTTGATTAAATAGAAGATTTTCTATCTTTCTTCCATCGGACAACAAGATGCACGGATCCACGACATTTCTCCGAGTTGAAATGCCTTCTATCCCGTAAAAAGCCTTTTGATACTAACTCTTATATTGCGAACAGCCAAGTTACGGAACCTACTTACCGGCGTCATTGTTCCCAGCTAAGTATAACTTAGAAAGCTTTAAGTTAAGAATGAATAGGTGTCTATGCATATAGCATCGTAGACCCCGTCATCGCTTACCATCAGATGAAAGGTCAAATGCTTTGCCAATAACCAACAAAAAAAAATTAAACAAGCAAAATTTATTATCTATATTTTTTACATATATTTTGTGATGAATTTTTGTGCATTTAGACGTAGTATGTATAAATTAATATTAAAAGTGATGATACGTAAGAACGAATAGTCGCATGGATATATATTTAAAGTGTTGGCTTAATATGGAAAAAGCTTTCGGCAACGGCGACTTTGTAGCGATCCATTCGCGAAGCGATCGCTGGCACAGTGCCCTTCTCTGTCGCAATTCACACACGATACTGTCGCGATGCAGTGGCGCGTAGGCGTCACTACTGCAGCGCGTTGGCGTCGCAACTGCAGCGCCATGGCGTCGCTACTGCAGCGCGTTGGCGTCGCTACTGCAGCGCGTTGGCGTCGCAACTGCAGCGCCATGGCGTCGCTACTGCAGCGCGTTGGCGTCGCTACTCTAGCGCGTTGGCATCGCTACTGCAGCGTGTTGCAAATGCGACTAACACGTATATATAGCGTTTACTAAACGCGCGACAGCGTCGTTACAAAATGTCGCCGTGAAAATCCTAAGATGACAAACTACAAAATTCTACTGTGATCAAAAATTAAAGTGAAATTTTCATTTAATACTCCCGGCATTAGTAAGGTAGGTTTTTTTTGGTAAGTTGGTAGGATTGTCTAAAACATTTGCCAAGAGTCTGTTTGTTGGAATATGGGCTCTGCCCAAATAATTTTGAAGGATGCTTTATGTTTCAAACGCGTCAAGTTTTGATCGATCGATGTCATACTGCATTGGTTCTTCGCGACTTTTTTTTGCCAAAAATTTTTCTCATATCGTTCCGCAACCACTGTGTTCGGCTGATTTGACACCGTGCGACTTTTGATTGAGGAGATAAAAACCGAAAAGAAGGTTTTAAAGGCTTTAACGGAAAAATACTATTTCGACTGTTTGAAGGACTGGAAAAAACGTTGGAAAAAATGTGTTTTATCGGATGGGGATTACTTTGAAGGTGATGAAATTGATTTGGAAGAATAAATAAAGAATTTACATTTTATAAACAAATTCACCTTACTTTTTGATCACAGTATTACTTCTTATCTTCAATTTTGAAATAAAGCATTCTCCATACTATTTGGAATATATCTTTACATATACATGATTATTCGATCTCTGGATTATTGTATATTATTACAAAATAAAAAAATAATTACATAAAATTATTCAACATTTCAAATAATTTTTAAACTAAATCAAATCACAACAAATTACAAAAAACCTTGTACTATTAAAGGAATATATAAAAAAGTTAGACAAAAGAAAAAAATTGCCAAATATAAAAAATAAATAGGCGGATTTGAAAACGATCAAAACCATTTCAATAAATAATAACAAATAAATGTCAATACATATATTATTATTTTATATATTGCTTCATCATTTAATCTTATTTTATCAATAAAAAAATAAAAAAATGACTTTCGTGGCTCCATCTCAGCAAAACATAATTTAAAAAAAATTATTATTGACACATGCCATTCAATTGTACACCCTATGTTTATTGAGAGTTCCATTTCAAATTTTACTAACAATGTACATACGTTGATTAGAATTCAAAGGTACTAGTGATCCAGGATACGAAGGTTGCCGGAAACGATTTTGTTCTCCAGGACTGCACCCGAAGGAATATCAATGCGGTCGCCATGATTTGCGATTATAATAACGGTACCCTGTAATAGAGTGACAATTAAGAAAAATCTTTGGAGACTGTCTCTTGTAGTTTCGAAGATATTGTTACAAAGCACGAGTTACAGAACCCTCTAAACAATAAATATGGAACCCTAGGACCAAAAAGTGAAACACGCGTGACCTTTAAGTTATTTATAGATTTTTGTGTACGGGTCTCGGAAATTCTAACCGAGTACTAACTCGAACTTGCTAGAACCTTCTCCGTAGTATAAATAGGTGTACTCCCCATGTCGCCAGTTCAGTGTTGTTTTTCGAGATATAAGATTTAGATTTACGGTCGGTGATACAAAGTGACTATTTAGTAAGTTATTAGTAGATGTTACGTTGTGAATTTTATTTGACATGACTCTGTATTTATACCAAATCTTAAATTTACGCTAACAAATCCTAGAACAAACTTTATTCACATAACCAATCACAATGCCCACTTTACAACCAATCAAAGGTATCGTTTGTGCGAGAGCGACGGAAGATATGTGCGACAGAGAAAGGTATATATAACGGTTTATATAAATACTAGCTGATCCCGCAAACGTTATTTTGCGAAAAAAAGTTTTAAATTAACAAATAAAAAATAAGGGTTGATCGTAGAGGGTTGATGAGATCATAGGGTTGTTTGTATTTTTGTATGTTGTATTATAAAAAAATAATAACAAAAAGTTTCGTCAAAAAATTAAAAAAAAAAATTTAAGGATGAACAACCCTTATCACTAAGGGGTATGGAAAATAGATAGTAGCCGATTCTCAGACCTACTGAATACGTATATAAAATTTGGTAAAAAAATCGGTCAAGTCGTTTCGGAGGAGTACGGTAACTAACATTGTGATATGGAAATTTTATATATTAGAAGAACGCTCCTACTTTTCGTTCAAGTGCTACATGGCCCCAACCTCATGTGCTCCAAGCGATGCTCAAACAGAGGCGGCAAATCCTAAAGAGCGATGGTATGTTCCTATACTTATATAATCTATATTTATTTCTAATACACCAAAAATAGTCATTTGTTTAACAAAGAATGGATTAGGTCTCTTCGTCTTCGTCGTTGCAGCCCGTAGCATCTATCTAATGCAACGCATGGACTTCCTCTGAAGATATATCTATGGGAGAATATACCATATTCGCCACGCTTGACAGGCGGGTTGGCAATCGCAGTGTGGTACTATGGTACGCAGAGGATGCTGTTGCCCATTAGCTGGGAAGTTGTTTCTGAGCAGTGACAATCCCAGATAATTAATACATGAAGTGTGATACATAAAATTGTATCCCAGAAATCGAATCCGCGATCTACGATCGCAAATCTCTGACCTCCACCGCTGGCCCCATCAAAACGTATCAAATACGGTAAAATGTAAATTGAATTAAACAGGCTGTATTAAATGTCTCACCTTAAGCGAAACTCCTCTGCCGAAGGTAACATCTCCAGACACAGTAAGATGGTCCAATTCAATCAGGTCCGGGATCGTAGCGAATCGGTTCAAGAACTCCTTGACCTTCGCAAAGTGGTTATCACCAAGCTTCACCAACGGAGTGGAAGGGAACATCCTCTGAGGTGACATCACAAGAGAGCCGTGGGAGAGGCTGTAGAGGTTTGACATGACGAGCAGGAGATCCGAAGTTTTCTTCACTGGAAGGAACCGGCTTCGAGGTACATTAACACCAATGCCACCTTCAAAACACTTCATAGCAGCTCCAACGGCTGTCTCCAACTGTATGACATGCAGACCGTCTCCCAAATGTTTATTGTTCACTATTATTTCCATGTTCAATGAGCCTTGATCCACAACTCTTTGGATAGCGTCGAGCTTAGCCCACAAGTTGTTTGTGTTGAAGAACTTGAACTGACTAACAGACTTGAAATCGTCCACATGCTCTTTGGGAACCTGGGCAATCTCAAGCAACCTCAACTTATCCTCGTACTGGATAAGAGTTCCACCCTTCACATCAGCTCTGGTCTTGTCTGTAACTTCCATCACGAATTCGGAGACAGACTTCTGAGGATCTGGGTTAAGAAGCAAGTTGAGGATATTTAAATCTACTGTCGCGCCCAAGTTGTCTATGTTGCTGATGAAGCAATAGGTTCTGCCTTCTTTAATGAACTTCTGAAGGAGACCAGAGTTGTAGAACGACTCGTAGAAGTCACCGTGGCCTGGTGGGTACCAACTGCGAAATTGAATAAAGTCAACATTATACAAAATTTCCGAAAGTACATTTAATAATCATTATCTTCGTCATATTGCCGACTAAAAGTTATCGCCACAATCCCTCATCCCACTACCTCCAAAGGCTGCGATCGCCAGTCACGTCTTGTCTGCGTGCAGATTATGACTCCTCCCAAAGGTCACCACAATGACCGGTCTTACGCTACCAGCACCCAGCAATTTTCCGTGACCTTGATTATGCAGACGGTCCACCTAAGAAGCCTACCCACGCCGTGTCACATCTGCCGCCGCCTACTTTTCCCACTGACATCCCAACAGTAGTAAAATTACAAAGCTGCCGACATATGTGGAATCTGGCCATTGAAACAAACACAAAACCAAGATTACTCACGCTTCGATGTCAGAGTGCACGTTGCCCTCCTTCGCAATGGGCAGCAAGGACTCTCTGTTAATTCTTGGATGACAGGATTGGTTAAATGTATGGATGTCCAATTTCAATCCCATGTACTTCCTGATCACCTTCTGGGTGTCTTCATCGGTGTTGAAAGAGTTCATCAGAACAAGGGGTACATTGCATTTATATGTTTTGTTCAGATGCTGAAACAGATTATATAAGTAAGATATATAGTATATATTTAACTTCTTTTTTTATACCAGTCTTGTTTTTGGGAGACTGCTGTAGTTGAGTGAACTTTTTTCCATTTGAAGTTAAGACTCATTGGTCATTGGTAGAAAAATTTTTGCAAATAGCAACACTTGATTTCTCCAAAGTTTACTTAGTCGATTACAGGAGTGCCAACGGCGAGACGGAGCACATCTCGACCAAATAATTTTTAAAAAATAAATTTTAATAAATGATTATTACGGTAAATAAATCATAAACAAAATAGCATTTGTACTTTTATTTCTACACATGTTTCAAAAGTGCAAAAATTTATGGCCCACCCTATATATAACTCTTAGATCCTGGGTAAAAAAAAAACTTGACAAAGGTCCAGAAAGACCGCAGAATACCCAGAAACGTAAAAGTTCGACTCTTGAGAAACCAGGTCTTTCCGAATGATCTATACGGCCCTGAGACCTGGACGCTGAGGATTTTGGATAGTCGGAAAATTAATGCCCTGGAAACGGATGCCAAGAATCTCGTGGACGGCTGTCCAGGCCAACGTTTCGATCCTCAAAGAAGTCAACATAAAAAGAGGCGTTATCGTTAATTTTCCAAATAAAATTCTCAAGTTGTTTGTACATGTCATCCGCAATGAGGACTCAATGGAACATTTGGTGGTGCTAGGAAAATTGGAAGGCACGCGATCACGAGCACCCTCTCCAGCAAGATGGGACAGATCCCATCAAAACTCACTAAATAAATGCTCTCACTCCGTAAAACATTGAGCTACATGGCAACGTATAGCCAGCAATTGGGACATCAGAACCGACGGAGACATGAACACTGACAAGAATGGGAGACGTAGAAGAATATAGGAGAAGACGATTTGATTCTAGTTGTCTCAAATTGAGATTTACTAACACACTTCTTATGAGTGTTGTCACTGTATCTGATTGTACATGTTCATAAATAACTAACTACCTTGCAGCGACTGTAAATGAATATACGAGGACTAAAACAGAAGTTATTATCATAATCATCATCTCAGAACTAGGACGTCCGCTGCTAATGATAGGCGACTCTAATAAATTTCCAGTAGGAGCAGGCTATATCATCAGCTTCTTCTGATGAACTTAACAAGGTCGTCTGTCCTTGTGGGTGGTTGTCGTACGGTGCGTTTGCCGAACCGTGGTCTCCATTCCAGGCACTAACTGCCATCTGCTCTACACATTATGTTACCTGAATACAGAAATATTAATCTGAGATATAAATACCTCAATCTGCTGCACAGTCAGATCCAGGAATGTGAGCTCGTTCCTCACTTGGATGACAGATTTTGGACCCTTGCAACCCATCGATGTCCCCAGACCACCGTTAAGTTTCACCACAACCAGCTTATCCAGCATGTGGTGAATGTTGTCGGTTGTGGGTGTCTCTAGACTCGCGTAGTCGATCACAGCTCCCTCTGGAAGCTTCTCGATCTTCTCCCATGTCACAGAAGGTCCCTCTGGAGAAGAATTTTTACATTATTTCTTTAAATATGCCGTAATCACACTGTAGAAAACATAATCAAGTCAAGCTTCATGACTCAGAAATCAAGTAAGATCAAGGTTTTAAAAACATTCTTTGAATAATTGACATGGTGGTACAAGATTCAGAATGCAGACTGCTTCCAATCGGTCAAAGATGATCCCAGGGGCCTGGAGGTGCTGGATTAATGAAATGGAACTGCCAACATATCCACTGGCAAGGTGGATTGAAGAACTTTACAAGGTCGTTGGAATTAGCTTGAAAATTAAGGGGGAGGCCATTCTCTATTAGTGGACGTTCTAGGACCAAAACAGTTTAAAAGTGTATCTTGGAAACCGCTGTATATATTGGTAGGAAGATCTTTAAAAAAATTTCCAGTACTGATTTAGTACGGAAAATTCGTTGTCTAAAGATAGAGATGCCAATTCACTGCAAATCGGCCTCCATTGACTTCTCGATGGCGATAAAGTGGCTTACATTGCCGACGTCAATTGACAATTCATTTTATATGATGACGCTTGTTAGATCACGTGGTGAACCAAGTGACTACATCTCTCCTCGTCTTCTACATCACTTAAGATCGTGACCTTATAAGCCTTGGTAGAGCAGATGACCTTCCACAACACCCTGTCTTCTGAAGTAAACATGCTCTAGACCAGGATTCACTTAACCTCTGATGGTATTTTCAGCAGCTACTTCACGTTTCATTCATTTACAATGACCACATGTGTACATCACGTAAATACCAAGAGAGCAGGCCTTGATATAATCTAGAATCATATTGTTTCTCTATAATGGCATTCCTTAACTAAAGCTACGATAGTTCCAACCTTGCCTTGATCCGATCCGAGTACTAGTCACCTCCTATATTATCTGATCTGTTCTTAAATATCTCGTGTGCGTCTTGTCAACCGCGTCCTCCCCCACTCACGTACCTCAGGCAGTGTCCAGCAGATCCTTAGACATTATAGTCACCTTATGAAGTGTGTATACGGCATGACGAGGAAGATAGACATGAAGATGTCTGTTCTCAAATATCTCGTGTGCGTCTTGTCAATCGCGTCCTCCCCCCGCTCACATACCTCAGGCAGTGTCCAGCAGATCCTTAGCCATTATAGTCACCTTATGAAGTGTGTATACGGCAGGATGAGGAAGATAGATATGAAGATGTCTGTTCTCAAATATCTCGTGTGCGTCTTGTCAATCGCGTCCTCCCCCCACTCACGTACCTCAGGCAGTGTCCAGCAGATCCTTAGACATTATAGTCACCTTATGAAGTGTGTATACGGCATGACGAGGAAGATAGACATGAAGATGTCTGTTCTCAAATATCTCCTGTGCGTCTAGTCAATCACGTTTTCACCTTCGTATTTCCACGCGCACTATACCAGTTTATCATCTCAGTATACAGCTGCATAACTTGATACTAGTATCTATCAAACTGGGCTCTTTGACATTCTGCTGATATATAAGTGATGAATTAATCAAAGTGGTGATGAATAATAAACGAAGGTTTTTAAAACCTTGATCTTACTGGATTTCTATCCACCTTGTGGTTAGATATCTTAAACTGTGATGGTCAGTCCGTGATCATCACTCTTGAACTTTAAAGCCCAGGTCATGTGTTCTACGCGCTGCGTGGCCTGGTGCCGATTGGAAGCTTCCTGCTTCGAGTGTCTTCCATTTTTATAGCATTAACGTTTATAAAATGACGTTTTTAATACATACGTTCTGCTAGGAATCTTCCGAAGAGATTCTTGAAGCCCTGGAACTCCTTGATCATCTGGGGATGTCTGGTCGTAGGCACCGTCGTGAGGAGGCGCTCCAGCTCAACTTCGACCCTGGCGAGAGCATCGCGTTTGGTTGCCTCTTTGAAGTCCCGCGAGCCTGATGGAGTCCGCTGGTGACTCCGGATCTGAAGGCAACGATTTTATTTTATTAACAAAATCAACATAAAATATTGTTAAGGAGGTTTTCGCATGCATTCGTATCTGAGAAGTCATCATCATTATTTCAACTGTAGGATTTCCACAACGGGACTTAGGCCTCCCATACAGCATCTTCGAACGACTTTACCAAAAAAGGCCCCACAACGCTTCGTCCTAAGTCGGTGACCTTGATACTTGACATATCTCATGTTTACTGCAAATCAATTTCGGAGGAAAGCTTCGATCGTAGCCCTTTCCGTCGCTTCTTAGTGACCTCGTGCCTTCTTATATGGCCTATCATAAGCGACGTCTTCAGACATTGCGGTATTTTTAACACAGTAGAATATTACTTAAGGAATAAAATAAAATAGTAATAGACATAACTGCAGTGATTGATGATGGATGAATGGAAAGGAATGGAAGAGAAAGATAGATAGAACGTTAGAGTGAAAGAACGGAAAGATAATATGAAGTATGGAAGAAGAGAATAGAAATAAGAAACAGATGTGAAATAATTAACAAAGATATTTAAAACGCTGTCCGCACAAAAATGGGGGGCGAATGGAGAAGTCCCCAATAGCAGAGACAATAAAAAACACAGTAGAACAATAATGCTGTATAATCTCTAAAAACTCATGACACTGTAGTATATCGTGACGTATTTGAGAAACAGACGCGGGTAGATACAATATTACATCAGAAACTCAATAGATAACAAAAGAATTTCAGATATCATTCGTCACACTTAAACGAGCGCCAACCGTATGATTATCGATTTAAATTTACGCGTGGATTAGATTATAGAAACACCTTACTACTATGATTTACGTAGTTAAATCACATATCAATTTATTTGGATCTAGTTTTGATATAGAATCAAAAACTAGACAAACAGGCTAGACTTATAAGATACAGTAACCTTAAATCTACAGGTTGAACGTGTTTTACGCATTTTTGTACATTTACTGTCAATGTTTGGTACACAATATCCAAAAATTCAATGTAACTATGCAGTAAGAAAAATTTTATATTTCGAATTCGGATCTTGACGAAAGTATGCCAGATAACGCGGCGACTGCCCCATCTCGTTTCTCGTCCGTAGAGCGAGCGATATTTGGTGTAAAGTTTATTTAAATTTAAAACTATCATACAAGAAATACTAAAATTAAACTAAGATACAGAAGAAAACTCGGATTTGAAACAAGTCAACTTTCTTTTTTTATGCGCTGCACAAACTACGCAGTTTCATTGGACATATAGCTTTTTACTTTTATTAACTATCCGAAATAAGTTGCGCTTTTTATATATAAACATTATTAATATATTTAAATATAAAGACGTCGAGGAGGATCAATTTTATATCGTGGAACTGATTTATAGGATAAATCGCATTACTCCACTCCCGTTTTCAATGTATTAAAATTAATTATTGTTTAATATACCGGAAGGTTTCGTATTACCAGAAGCAATTGGTGTGTCGCATTCCAACAAGACGCATGTATAGCTCTTTTATAAGCAAAAAGTTTGCAAGCTACACCTATTTCCTATCACGCCTAATGATAACTCCAAAAAATGTTTACTGTTATTTATTTTTTTCTTTTCAGATGCGATGTTAGACTAGATATCGCCATGATTATTAAATATCTGATAGAAATAATCAATGTAATGATGACTGAAGGAGTACATTTTTGCAAGTAATGTAAAATTTCCGTTTTTAAAGACACACACCTCATCAGAGATAACAACTTTCTAATATTTACAAAAATTATCACACGGGAAAACCCAAGCGACTTTGTCGTTTTTCCATTAACCTATGTTTATTAAATCCGCGATATTTTTTATAACTTTAGATTCTAAAGTTGGAGACCCATTCGTCTTTTGTTTTTTTTTTTATATATGGCCCCGTTTTGTACACCCTTCGTACTTTCCCTGTTATGGGTACATAAGGACTGTTTCTAGACAGACTTTATTATTTGCGTTCTTATCTTTTTCCTGCTCAATTTCATTTATTCATTCATTCTTCTCTATTCCTTTTATTCTTAAACTGGCACTGCTTGACGATGCCCCGTAGAGGGGTGAAACAAGGGTTCAGTGAATTAACGGTGGTAGTTGTGTAATTCGCATTGTTTGCCGCATGCGCATTTTGCACTTCATTGCACTACTACTACTACTTCTACATAGCTAAAGTAGCTATATATTAGTCATTTTCTTACCTTTTATCATGAAAAGGATGAAAGAATTCGTGAAGAATAAAAGAGAAAGATAATGAATCAATGACATTAGGAAAGAAAAAAGGTGATAACGTAAATCAAGAAATCTGTGAAAAAAAATGATTTTGTAAAAATAGTCCCTTTGTACTCGAGGAAACGCAAATACGAGAGAGCCATAAAAATTTCGATGTACCAGCAGTACCTTTTATTTTTGTATTCTCATAATAATTTTCAAAGGTAAGATCTAAAAGCGAAGATGGTTTCCTCATGTAAATTGTATTTATATTCAACCGTGGCAGTACGTGTTCGCGCATAAATTACAGCTGCACTTCGCTTTTAAAATCTGCATATCTGGGTTATTGTGCAAGCTCCTATTGCATTTTATCTACCTTCGTTCTAATAAGACCTAAAATATCCGTAATTTTTAAATTATATATAAAACGTTGCCAAAAGTTTTTATCGCTTGCGGATAGAGAGGTAAAAGTTGAAACTGACCTGCATCCAGCGTGAAACAAGTGAAAAGTGACATATAACTTTGTAGGGACACCAAATTGTAAAGATGCGTTTACATGCGACTCCTTTATCATTTTAGCCCTAGCACATTTACTGCTGAACATAGAACCGGTTGGAAACTGACTTCTACACTTACCTAGCAGATCCGTGGTCTTCGCTCCAGGACCGTAAGGTTTCAGGAGCCATCCGTTCTACGCGCTATGTGATCCTTCAACTTGTTAATCCACTAGGCTTTGTCGTTTACTTTAGTTCTTCTACCAATATCATTCATGATTCAATATCGTAGAGTAAACAAAAATATCGACTGTTTGCGTTAAATTATATCTCACAAATGTTACAAGACACGAGTTACAGAACCATCTAAACAATAAACACGGAACCCTAGGATCAAAAAGTGCCACAAACACGAGTGACCTTGAAGTTATTTATAGATTTTTGTACGGTTTTTTTTTTAAATTCAAACCGAGTACTATCTCGAACTTACTAGAACCTCCTCCGTAGTATAAATAGGTGTACTCCCCATGTCGACAGTTCAGTATTGTTTTTCGGGTTCAGTGTTGTTATACAAAGTGACTATTTGGTGTGATTTCTTAAAGCGTAGTTTGGACTAGGCGAAAGTATACTTTGCGAGTAGGGTGACCACCTGGTTTGTGAATAAGATTCCTTGTAAACCAGTGGTGTTTCATTACGAGTCAGAACCCACAGTACGTAACACTAAATCTTTGATGATCTTCAGAAGCGATTCCGCGGATAAAAGTTAGTCTTGATAAAATACTAACGTCACGATTGTTTTGTATCTGACAGTAATGATGACTGGAGAAATTGAAGATACATAGAATTTTGCAAGTCATATGTTTAAGACAAACCTCTCATCAAAGATAAACGTATTTGCAATGATTTATCAAATTACTGTCAAAAAACCCGTCTCATATCGTTGTGGGTTGTTCTCAGATTAATACTCGCTTAACCCATTAACGCCCGAAATGAAACTGCAGTATATTTTTCTATCGTTTTTCTATTTATTAATCCATAAGGGATAAAATATGATATATAAGAAGATAAAATGAAAAAAATATATTTACATATCAAGTTTTAGGGGTGTACTCAGCCGTGTACAATGGGCGCTTTAGGAGTGAAATTGTTTGAAACAAGGTCGTTCAACACATAGCGTTTTCAAACATATTTCGCAACGCCAGCGAATTCTTTGGTGACAGATAACACATCGCAATGGGTTTTCCATCCGTTCAGGATTATGACCATTATTGTTCCGACCCCCTAGTGCCGCTGAGGATGACGGACGTCTCTTAGTTTCCGTTGGACGTAAATAAGACCGTGCAATAATTCGTCTGAAAGATAACTGGTCCATGTAAGTTATCTCTTGTTTAGTTTTACTGAGCAAAACATGTAGTCGCCAAGCATTTGATATCGCCATATCTAACAAATAGGTAAATATAACCCACCACCACTTTTTTCCTTTTATTGAAATCCGATAAAGGCTGATAGACTGATCCATTTGGTCAACTCCACCCATTCCTTTATTATAGTTGACAAACATTTTAGGTATATTTACGTCAACCTTTTGCTTTCTGGTGTTACACCATCGTTTGACTTTGCCCAGAGGCTCTATGTCATCAAAATTAGTTCCCATTGTAACGACATTATTGTCCTTCCAACGTACCATAGTTATCTCATTCTTTGTATCAAAACTATAATCATATTCCGCCCTAGGCTTCTTCTTCATATCATATCGGTAATTTCATAAGTAGAACTATAGGTTGGCTGAGTTTTCCTCCATACAGATAAATGTACATCACATTTTTTGGCACGTTTTGCAGGAATAGGTCTTAGCGGCTCATCATCACTGTCGCTCAATTCCGAAACATCGTAGTCAGGATGACCTACCTCAATAGTCCCTGGAACGTCCATAGGGAATCTTGAAGCCGCCAAATTATCTTCATTACCTTCTTCCTCATCACTCACCACAGCCGGATCTGGTGGCACTAATACCATATCGTACTCTTCATCATTGCTTTCATCAGCCATAATTGATTCCAAGGCTTCCTCCAGTCTCTTATAACTGGTAAATACGTTCCGATTTGCCATTTCAACTTATAAGTAATAGTGTAAACAAAACGAAATTTTAGTACGAATCTTCCCGCTGTACCCGCTTGTGTACAACAAATGAAACAAACCCTACTTTACAAGTTTTGTAATAAACTTTAATTCTTATGTTATTATTACCAACACAAATAAATAGACTCCATAAAAATAAAAAAAGAAGTTGAAATATTTCACTATTTTTGATAAAAACCAACAAAATAATCTTACCTTGTATGTCGTGTCTGGACTCCGTATTTTATAACAAAATAAGTGACATTTGTTTTCGCGCCACCGCCTATTTTTATTTATTATATGGTAACTAGTGTCAACTAGATTTGTAATTACTAACTACTTTCAACACTTACCACAGATAAAATACATAATTTATCGATTAAGTAGTTGTACCTGTGCAGGTACAGAGGGCGGTAATGGGTTAAAAGAGGAGTTCAAACTGATTCTAGTTTCAATCAAATTGCTCTTCTGTTTCTTCTATGTCGTACAAAAACGATCAATGATCCTAAGTGTTAAAAATTTGTAAATATGGAAATAAATATTCCTGGGTAGATTTCTAAAGGATCTATCCTACTGTTATCGTTAAAGATCGGACCTTTTAACCCTTTTCACTCCAAGGCTGTTATGTAGCATCGATAAAATTTAATTGAATTACAGTATCTTGCGATTCTAGATTATGTTTCATTCATTCGTAGTAACAAAAATCTTTCTTGTTTTAAAATTTTCCGCAAAAAGAAGTATTACACAATGTCGAGTATCACTCGTAAGTGGAGCTTGTATAACAAAATCAGTGTCGAGTGACACTCGACATTGGAGTGGAAAGGGTTAAAGCTACAACAAATTTTGATACACAAAATCAAGTTCGACACAGTTTTAAGTCAGACAGACAGCTTCCGGAGGCTAATACAGACTCGTTTTAGCAATTTCATAGCATATTGTTCCTTGGCATATTACACTAGGATGACACTGCAAATATCAATCCTTAAATGCATAATGATGAAAAACTGCAACATACCACTTTGAATATACAGTCTACAGTAAATTCAGTGTTGTATATTTGCAACATAAGGTTTTTTTTTAATAAATAGATATAAAAAGTATTATAATTTCTTTTTCTATTCTTTCCTGAATTGAAGTGTGCTTGTCTATCTGCAAGATATATTTTTTTAAAAGTATAAATACGAGTCACGCATTTAAGGGTTAAGTCAATATTTGTAATCGAAAAAAAGCAGTGCGTGCTATTCACTGTAAGGGATCTCTTTACTAGATGTTTTAAATAAAGCTGGTATTCTTACTTGCGTCACAATATATCTGTAAGTGTTCCGTTCTTCCGGTGAAACATTCATTCAACAGTCTAGAATATCCGGTAAATTTTTAAAGTATCTATCCTGTTGGTATCATCAAAGATCGGAATTTTCTTTGCAATGTTACATCAGATATTGATACACAAAATTAAAAATGACAGTTTGCAATCGTTTTGTATATTGCTATACCATGTCTAATTCAGCATTTAGAAATCTCAATGTAATTTACTTTTGGACTGAAAAATACGCTGTAGTTTTACTAATATAACAAGAAAGAACGTATCAATCACAAGTAAGAAAAGGACCAATATTTAGCCACTTTCGCACATGCAGTGGTAGTCGTGCAACAAAGTGCACCGCCCGCCAGCCCGCTGATAAATGCGTATGCGGCAAACAATGCGAACTACACAACCGCTACCGTTAAACCACTCAACACGTATTTCACCCCTCCACGGGGCATCTTCAGGAGTTATGTTACATGAACTGCATGTGCGGAAGTGGCTAAATATTGGTCCTTTTCTTACTTAGGATGGACTTCCGCAAGATAACGCCTGATTCCATTAAAGTATCAATCACAAATTAGAGAAATAGTGCAGTTATCATCCTTTCAGCGGCTGGAAGTCCACATCTGGGCGTAGGCTTTCTTAGAGGACCGGTAGAAGGCGCCCTGCATCCTGCAGTAGGAGGACCTGATGCAGTTTTAATACTGACTATAGGGCCTAGACATTGGTCGACTTTAAACACAGCTTTCATTGCAATGTTTGAAATGTTATCCGATGAGATTGAATTCCATCTTCATCCCTAGTATTTCACTGGACTAAATTACCCTGGCCTCTGTACCGAATGGTTCTCGTGTCGCTACCATGAGGCCTATGCCATGCTGTGGGAATCCATCGGCTGAAAAGAAATCATGGCTGGATCGGCTTTCGAGGAACTACGGCAAATCTTCTCTTCCAATATCTCTTAATGTTTTAACACAAAAGTAAGATTAATGTATACATCTACGGTACAGAAACGGAATTTCTCAATTCTGGGCTCTTTTCCAAGCTTACAGCTGCTGAAAGAGCCATGGAGGAGGTTATGCTCGGGATTTCTCCAAGAGGTTGAATCAATTGAGTAGACAAAGGGATATAACTGACATATCTCAGCGTGCAAATCTGCTGTTGATTGCCGCTGTGGTCTCAAAGTATATCCTCGTCGCCACTCAAGAATCTTTCGGCTCCAACAACCATCAATTGCACGAACGCATGACTATGACTACGTAACTAAAATAAGTTAAAGAAGAAACGAGAAGTCTTCAATACAAACCCAAGATCGGAGAAAATCAGTCTCACTCGGCATCGCTCGCAAGGCCCGTGGACTCGATTTCTGCGTCGATACACAATTAATGTCTAATTAAATCAATTATTTAGTATCATTGGTGCAACTAGTACTTGGGCGTGTGGCCGGACGAGAACTGAACTCAGCACGATAAAGCGTACGCTATACTGTATGTTATCACGGCCGCCTATCACACCGTAGCGTAAGCATTTAGATATTTTCTTTTAATCATCGTAAATAAACACTTCACCGAATGATATGAAAATGAGTATTAATGTCATTAAAATAACTATAGTATACATTTGTCAGCTAAAATCTTTGTAGCTTTTATATCTATTTCCTGTCACAGTTTGTGTGATCATAAATATTTTTATTAGGATCCATATTCCACATACATTAGCGACGGTGCTTTTGTTTTTACATTTCTTCTTCTTTTCATCAGATGGACGCTTGCCACGACTGGTCCTGCGCTGCTTGCATCCAGTCACTTCACGCGGCTTTGTTCTTGGTTCAACTAGTTTTTCTTTTTCATTTCTAAATTTTTCCAAAAAAAAATTGCTTAACTTTTTTCAAATGATAGCGTTTACTTAGATTTATAAATCAAACACTATTAAAAAATAATTTGAAGTAAAATAATCATTGGTATTTTGTTCGTTTTTCACAACGCCCTACCAATGTCCAGTTTTTAAAATTACACTTACAGTTTTTACAATTCGTTCGATCACTTTCCTCATCACTACTCCATATATAGGGTGGGCCGAAAATATTTGCAAATAGCATCACTTGATTCCTCAAAAACCGTGAGAGTAAGGGGCGCGCGGGTGGCGGGGAATTGTGCGTCGTTTAATGCAATTTTAGTCACGATGGAGCGCTTCACGGGACAACAGCGTGCTTTTTGCATAAAACTTAATTAATTAAAACGTAATTCAAAAGTGCAAAAATTTAGGGCCCACCCTGTAGTTGATTTTTTCTGTTGAAATACGCCAGGCCAATAACTTCAAGCAGCACGGAGTCTTCAGACACAGATTTTAAACAATTATTAATTTTAATATGTTGTAATTCGAAATTTAAAAACGTTCTCTCTTACCTACTATATTATCACAAAGTATATTTCTAAAACCGTTGATTTTTAGATAGGATGTACCGTACATTTATTGACAGCAAATTAACTATACCTTTACCCCTAAAACTTTCACACCTATAACTAACCACTCTGAAGTCTTGTTTGATATATTATTAAACACTACGGTGTAAATGCAGCTGTTACAACTCACCACGGAATTTACATTTGATAAACTAATTTATATTAATACATATACTTCAATGTACGTACATTAGAGTAATAATTTAATGCGATTACATTTAACCAGTGTTTACTCTAGTGTTGATAAATTTGTTTTATTTTCATGTTATATTTTTAAAATGTTTAATTTACTCACAATTGATAACAGCGACATCTAGTTAAAACAAACAATATTGGATGAATTTTTAAAAATGGAATTCCACCGAATGAGGACAATATAACCGATATAAATGAGATCAATTTAATTTGCTGTGGGCAGACCAAGGGAAGTAACAGATAGCAGCTGGGACCTTGAGGATTTGGAGTAGAGACCAGAGACCAACCAGCGTAAGACCACAAGGTGGACAGACGATCTTAAGGTCATCGTAAAAGGCTGGGGGGACAATCTTCTTCCAACCGGTCCTATTGTAAATCTATGAGGAAGCTTATAATCAGCAGTGGTAGCTCAGCGGTGGAGGACTGAGATTTGCGATCGTATGTAGCGATTTCGATTCCCGGTATACAATCTTAAAATTCACACTTTGTGCATTAATTATATAGGATTGCCACTGCTCACAAACATATTTCCATAGGATCGACAGCAGCGCCTTCTGCGTACCATAATAGCACAAAGCAATCGCCAACCCTTACGCCAAGCGCGGAGAAAATGGTACATCCCCCATGTCTATAGGCTTAAGAGAGATATCCATCATGGATATCTACGGTCGCAAGTAAACGCATGTTTACAATTTTGGACGCCTACATTTATAGGTCACTATTAGTTACAAAAGTACAAAATAAGACTGTTGTACAACTCTATTTGGCAACAATACGGACACGTATTCAAGAAATGAAACGTCAAATGTATAGTGAGATATAATAATTTTGAACCGGTACAACAATGGTCTCCTCCCTTGCGAAAGAATCAAGCCTGTTCACTACATTCTATAAAGGTTTAATAAGATTATTTTATATTCGTATATTTATATTTAATCTGTTTACACATATTTATATGTACAGTACAGAGAATTAAAAAAAAACTAAGATACATAAGAATTTACGGTTCTTTAAAATGAAAATATAATGAAAATAATTATATTTTTTTGTATCTTATTAAAACCGGTCAATTTAACTCATTGTTATTTAAAATTCTCTTATATTTAATCATCAATTTAATTCCGTAATTGTTTTAAATGATATACGTGAGACAAATTTACAAAAAAATGTAAAAATAAATTAACTGTTTTTGTTTTTATTCATCCGTACCGGCGATTTCGTCCACGTAGAATTAAAAAAAAATTACTTTATATAATAATTTTTATCGTTAAAGAATTTTTCTAAAATAAAAATAACCTAGTTACTCCTTATTACATCAGGTACCTGCCAGTATAAGTCCCGCCAAAGATTAGCCGGAACAAACAAACAGGAAGACAGAAAAAAAAATGTAATTTTGTTATGTATACATAAATATAATTATATGGATGTCGTAAAAAAAACGGTTATTTTAATATTACGAATAGACACTCTCAACTTTATTTATTTACAAAGTTGACAGTGGATGTCACTTTTTGGCGGGAAACGTGTGTTAAAATTTCGCGTTCAAATTAATTGCATAAATAATTTTAGCAATTTCGGTTTTTCAATTTATTTTTCTATATTTACATTGTGATATATTTTATAAAATATGAAAATAAATTTAAATATATTGATGTCAACAAAAACAGTGATTTTTCCGAGAAATACAGATTAAAAAATATATATATATATAAGACTTGACTTTCTCGAACTTGAAAATCATTTTATGAGCAGTGTATGTTATTTTAAAAGGGCAACCCTGAAGATGTTCACAAAGTGCAAATTTCTATATTCACAAAAAAAATGTCAAAGAACATTTTTATGTATATATTCACATTTTCACTACTTAAATGTTAATTATATTAATATATATATGTGTGTGTGTGTGTGAATATATATATATATATATATATATTATATATTAATAATGTATTATTATTAAAAATATACCGTTCGTCATACTATATCTAAAACATTTATAGTCCGAACAGATGCTAGCCTCATTTTGTCGTCAATAACATCCTGTCCATCATGTCCATCCTGTGTCATGTTTCAAGATTTATTATTTGATTTATTAACACGTTATCTTTAAATAAATATATACTTATTGCTTTTGTTGTTTCCTATAGCTTACTGCAAAAGGTCTCCCACTATAATATCTACGAAAGGATATAGCATAATAGCTACGCCGGGCAGACGGAAAGGCGATCGCAGTTTATTATTGTACGTAGATGACGCTGATGCAATCCTATATAATTAACGCACAAAGTTTAAATTATATAAAATTGAATTGAAATAGAACCCGCGACCAACGACCGCAATTCTCAAACCTCCACCGCTGGGCAACTACTGACTTTTGCATCATTTTCCGTTAATCACTGTACCCATTATTATAACAGTAACTATGACCTTCAACCTGGAACAAAGTATTGTATAGGATACGTTTTAAATCTGTCATGACATTCGTTTTTTAAAATGAAGCACAGATGCCTATGGAAGACCAGTATGCTACAGTTCTCCAGTGGTCTCAGGTTGAAGTCATACACACAAGCACACACATACATACACGCATGCAATATTTCGTTCGATACCAAGAAATGTATCTTTAAATTCCTCTTAAGTAAGAAAAGGAGACAGAGTCTCTGTTTTTGGCACTAATCGGTGTAACATAACTCCTGAAGATGCCCCGTGGAGGGGTGAAACACGTGTTGAGTGAATTAACGGTGGCATTTGTCGGCGGGCTGGCGGGCGGAGCACTTTGCTGCATGACTACCACTGCATGTGCGGAAGTTGCTAAATATTGGTCCTTTTCTTACTTAGGATGGACTTCCGCAAGGTAACGCTTGATTCCATTAAATAAATTCCTCTTTTTCTTAAAAAAAAAGTTTATTCTGATTTGATTCGTTTTAACCACCCACTGTAAGCCATAGGACTCCACTAAAGATATCTATGGGAGTTATACAACAATCGCCATGTTAAGCAGGCGGGTTGGCGATTGCAATATGATATTACGGTACGCAGAAGACGCTGCTGCCCATATTCTGGAAACTTATTTATAAGCAGTGGCAATCCTATATAATTAATGCACAAAGTGTGAATTATTTAAGATTGCATCCCAGAAATCGAACCGGCGACTTACCATGGCAAGTCAGTCTTCTACAGCAAGCACTTTGATTTGATTAAAGTGTTACATCTCTTTTATTATTACTGATTCTTCTTGAGTCTGAGTCTTTTGCGTGAAGTAAATATGTTATTTCTATATTTACAAGTTTAATTATTGCGACATAATTTCCGTCAAATGTTTTGGCATTAATATTTATTAACAGAAAGTTAATATTTAAATATCGAACATTGATTTCGTTACTTCAGGATAAACCGTGGTTAAAAGCAATATCTAAATAATGTCCTAAAAATGTATACGAGTTTGACCTACAGAGGTCAAGAATACTAGCCGTTATCATATGTAATATAATGTAGATATGTAAATTTAAAATCATTACGGGTCTCCGCTCTGTTCTCAAAACAAATTCAAATTCAGATTCTAAAATTCTTTATTCAAAATACGATTCATTACATTTGTTGTTGACGTCAATTTTTTTTTTAATAATATAAGGAGGCGAACACATTTGTCTTCTATGAAATAGAACTCGAAGTAAAAAAAATTAGCAAACATAACCTAACGTAAGCTAATAAATAAATAGTATATTTGTGTTCTGCATTTGTACAACCGTAATAAAACATAACACAAGTCTAAGTAAACTATGATTTTATCTACAACTGGGTCGTACCAATAAAAGCAATTAAGATAAATTATTACGTAAATATACATTTACATATTTACCTTATTCAGCATATCCATGGTGAGAATGATGGAATTAAACGCAAATTAAAAAAAAATATCAATTCCACTGCGTCACTATCGTAATGTCAAAATGTGGCGGGAAAATGAAGTGTCAGATGGAACGCTCGCGGGCGCGTGTCGCGTCGACTAAACAATAAAACGGTCGACGCAATTACTTTATACGTACGACCATATTCATTATCATCGAGTGAATTGTGCCCGGAGTGATTAGCTACTGTCATGACTGTGCATCACGACGTGTGTAATCCGTGTAATTATTTTTTTTAAACAACTAACGTATATACAAGACGTTTTGTTGTTCCAAATTTAATTTTAGGTGAGTTTTTTTTTTAAATCGACTGTAGACAAAGCATTAGACGTCTGCCTCGCCTGGTGTTTGATCTACGATGCTACATAATTCACATCTATTCACTTTTGAAGACTTCAAAGTTATAGTGACCTGGAAACTGATGCAGGTAAGTTGTTCCATGTAAGAAAAGGACCAATGTCCTTTAGGACTTCCAATAGGAAGTGGCTAAATATTGGATATTGATTGACTCTGTGCTTGGCACTAATCTGTGACACATAACTCCTGAAGATGTCCCGTGGAGGGGTGAAACACATGTTGAGTGATTTAACGGTGGCAGTTGTGTGATTCGCATTGTTTGCCGCATACGCATTTACTACCACTTGACTACCACTGCATGTGCGAAAGTGGCTAAATATTGGTCCTTATCTTACTCAGGATGGACTTCCGCAAGGTAACGCCTGATTCCATTAAATAAAAAAAGTTGTTCCATACCTTAGCTGTTCGTAACATATAAGTACGTGAACACGTGCATCTTGTTCGATGTAAGAAACAACACATACAGTTTTTTTTTTAATTTTGTTTATTATGAATCATTATTATTTCACCACTAAACTGCACAGACTATATATTGAAGGTCTCGGGATGTCGCCATCACCGCATGATTGATCATCTTTGCTATTTCAAGGAGAAAGCCTTAACAGGCGTTTGTCAGACATGATAATAATAAATTATATTTGTGCTAATATTTTATATAAATCGCTCTAAGATAATCTTATACATAAAAGGATTAATATTGTTTGACTCTGTGTTTGGCACTAATCGGTGTAACGTAACTCCTGAATATGCCCCGTGGAGGGATGAAACACGTGTTGAGTAATTTGGCGATGGCGGTTGTGTGATTCGCATTGTTTGCCGCATACGCATTTATCAGCGGGCTGGCGGGCGGTGCACTTTGTTGCACGACTACCACTGCATGTGCGGAAGTGGCTAAATATTCGTCCTTTTCTTACGTATTAACTAGAATTTTTAGTTCAGTAGGTATATACAAAATTGATTTCTATTCCTAATTTAAATTTATATATTTAACAACGACAAAGTATTATCTTATTTATAACAACATAGTATACAACATTTTAATAAATATATTAAAACGTCATATATTTGACACGGCATATTCAAATCACATTTACCACTGCCTACCAAGATAGTTATGGACTATGAGATTTTACCATGCCTCACCTACGGATGCCAAACCTGGAAGTTTGATCTGAAGACTAGAAACAAAATACAAACCACTCAGATAAGAATGTAGAGAAGCAACTTGGATAACAAATTAAAATGCAAAATAAGGAACGCAGCCAAAAAAAAACGTGTAAAGCAGATGCACTTACCTATTCCTTCCAACGAAAGAGGAGCTGGGCAGATCACGAGGCAAGGTTCGGTGATAACAGGTGGATACAAAGGGTTATAAAATGGACGGAACCATGAGGTACCAGAGCAGGAAGAAGACCTAATGCCAGATGGGCTGACGAGATCGTGGCTACGGCAGGTCAAGGGTAGCTCATAGTTGCCAAAGACAGAGACAAATGTAAAGCTTTGGAGGAAGCTTTTACCCTGAGGGGGTCCATACAAACTTAGTACGAAATTATCAAAATTTCGATCGATACTGGTGGCTTCAAGTTGCCAAAGATAGAGAAAAATGAAAAGCTTTGGAGAAGGCATTTACCCCGGTCCATAAAAACTATGTACAAAAATATTAAAACTACTATTTAAAACTACTAATTTTAAGTCATTTGTATGAAATGAAATAAAGATTTATTATTATTTTTATTATATTTATAACTCTTGTACTAATAAATGTAATAATTTTCTTTCTATAAATATTTACGTAATATTTATTTCATTATTACTTCCTTTGCACGAGTTTTTAATGCCATTTTCTTGCACGCTTTTCTAAAAAACATACCTACGATATAGATTCGAAAAAGTTGGCTTTCCATATGTTTTATATAGAATTACTTTTTCATTGTCGATATATATCAAAAGTATATCAAAACATATATATATATTGGAACTCTCAGAGAGCTGTGGTACCTCAGTGGTAGAGAACTGATACTTGCGATCGTAGGTTGCGATTTCGATTCCTGGTATACAATCATATATAATGTACACTGTGCATTAATTATATAGGATTTTCCTTATGAGTAATATCACACTGCGATCACCAACTGGGCGTGTCTTTTATCTATCCAGAAGATTTAACCCCCCCCCCCCCCCTCCATAGATATATTTGTAAGAAGCCTTAAGAATCCATGAAAATTAATTCTTAAAAAATCATTGATGTACTTAATTTTTTTTATCTATTATTGCACAATTTCTAACAGTATGTTACAACATATGTCTCTTATCGCATCGCTATGTACTTATAACAAATGCAAATAATCATGACTCGACTATATTGGTAAACAATTATTATTTACGAGGGTGAATCAAAAAATTCTTGGAATCAATATTAAAAAATGCAAAGACTTAAATAATAATATTTTATTTTTCTACATATTCTCCCTCCAATGCAATGCATTTAGAATAACGCGTTTCTAACTTCCTTATTCCTTGTGAAAAAAAAAAATTATTTTCTTGACTCTCGAAAAACTCCTCTACGGCAGCTATAACCGCGTCATTATCGTGAAATTTTGTTCCACGAATTTCCTCTTTTAATTTAAGAAATAAGTGAAAATCAATTGGGGCTAAGTCCGGAGAATATAGTGGGTGGTCAAGGAGATTGAAGCCAGCACAGCGGATTGCGTTGAGCGCAACTTCTGATCGATGAGCAGGAGCGTTATCTTGAAGGAACAACACGCCCAACGACAGTTTTCCACGACGTTTTTCTTTAATCGCTTCACGCACTTTCGGGATTAAATTTGCATAATAGGGTCCAGTAATCGTCTGGCCTTTTGGCATGTAATCAATAAAAAGGATTCCTTCACTGTCCCAGAACACAGAGGCCATAACTTTGCCAGCGGTAGGAGCAACTCGAAATTTCTTAATGGATGGAGAGGATGGTCGTTTCCAAGACATGCTTTGTCTTTTAGTTTCAGGATCAAAATGGTGGACCCACGTTTCATCCATGGTGACAAGACGAGGGCAAAAGTTATCCGAATCACGCTGGAACATTTCGAGATTACGCTTGGAAATTTCCAAACGTCGCTTTTTGTTTTCGTCGGTTAACATTCGTGGCACCCATCTTGCAGACACTTTTTTGAACCCCAGTGAATCAATTAAAATGGATTGAACGCTACCAAAAGATATCTTTAGCATCTCAGATATATGTTTTATAGTCATTCTTCGTCTTCCAAAACCAGATTCTCAACCTTTTTGACATTTTCTTCTGTAACGGAGGTTGAAGGCCGCCCAGAACGCGGGTCATCTTTACAGCTTGATCTACCTCTTTTAAATTCAGCCACCCAGTACGCAACCGTAGAATAGGGTACAGCATCACCCCCTAATGTCTGCTGAATGTCCAAAAAAATTTCCTTCGTAGACATTTTTTTCAAACTGAGATATTTTATCACCGCACGTAACTCACTTTTATCCATAATTTTGACTTTTTAGCAACTCGTTGCACAAAAAATTAATTACATGCGAACGAACTGACAAAAACAAGTGACAGTCTGCATAAATATAGTGTGATAGACACTCTTTGATTTGAATATCGCACTTGATCCAAAAAGGTTTCATATATATGCACTTCTAAGAACTTTTTGATTCACCCTCGTATATAAGTGTTCCAATACTCTGTTACCTCAACGGACTATATAAAAAAACAATAACACTACTCTGAGAAAACACACAGAGACTCAAGGCTAATAAAATAAATATATTACCTGTTTATGGAATAAAAATAATATATTTTTAATCTGTAATAATATATTTATGACAATAATGCTACTGTTATATAGTCTGTGGTTTAAGTCGCCGCTTCAACCTATAGACGCCCATATGCCTCCCCAAAAGATATCTATGAGGAGATATACCATAATCGCCACACTTGGGAGGAAGGTTGGCAATCGCAGTGTGGTATTACTTGTGAATTATGTAAGGCTGCATCCTGGGAATCTAAGCAGCGACTTACGATCGCAAGTTTCAGTTCTCTGGTTGGTTCTTCAGGCTGATCATCAAACATTACTTAAGTAAGAAAGTGATTAATATATAGCTACTTCCGCTATGCAGCAGTAGTCGTACAATGAAGTGCACCGCCCGCCAGCTCGCATAGCCATAGTCCCATAAAAAAAAAAGTTAATTACATTCGATATTTAAAAATAAATATGTTTTACATACGGAAATCGCTACGCCGACAAAGTCAATGAAAACCGAGATACAAGGAATAATTACACCAATGATCAAATAACGTAATACGATACGAGCATAGTATATGTTTGTATATTTCATACATCCTTTTAAATACATATTACAAACCATTTATACCTCTGGTTAACCACAGACTATATTACAAAAATGTCAGATAAGTTGACATATATAGTGAATTTAAAACTCATTTTGATGTCAATAAATTTATGTTACATCCTATGTTTACATATAACGCATTGGCTACGGTTTCGGTGCAGACACAGGTAGACACGTTTCACGAGATATCTTAGACCTCTCATTTCATAGTTTCAAATTTAGAATTAAAATTATATTATTAAATAAATTTACATGTTTTTTTTTCTTTTTTATGGTTCCCGCTATTGGGGACCTGTCGTTTCAATTCCCGTGTGGGACAGGGACTTTTTATTTCTAATAATTTATTCATATATTTTTTTATTATTATCATTCTCCTCTTTCGTGTATCATATTATCTATCGTACTGTTTCTTTCGTTCTACAATTTTCCCAGTCTTTCTCTTTCATTCCATTAGTCATACATCCATCCTCAACCACTACATTCTAGGTTTCCTTACTATTTTATTTTGCAAAAATTTACATGTTTAATATTATAATGAATACACGTAATATTTTTTTAATTCATATTAAAGAGCAACTGTTGAGTTTTTGGCAGATTCATATATCAGCTTTTCGAACCGGTGGTAGCTTACTACGACATTTCAAAAGTACCTGTGAAAGCCTGTTTGAATAAAGGTATTTTGAATTTAAATTTGGATTAAATTTTCTCCATATATTGCCTAGTTCTGAATTCAAAATTATAAAATAGTGCTCGGAGCATATTTTCGTGCGGAAATTCATTAATTTCTAACGCTCCGATTGCTATCGGTTCGACCAATTAATAAACACGTTCGGAAATATTAACCGTTAAAATCGTAAAAAATTTTAAGATTTTTTTTAAAAAATCACACTTATCGTTTGATACGTGTGATTTTTTAACCAATTTTAACCAATTTACCAATTGTTTAATTGGTAATGGGAAAAGAATATTAGTTTTTACGATATGGATATAGAATTTTGTCTAAAACGTCTTCGTTTGAAAACATTAATAAAAAATCAAATGACCATGTAGCAGACACTTGAACTATATATTTCGTATATGGAATCTCACTCTGTGTTTGACACTGGTCAGTCTAACATCTCCTGAGGATGCCCCGTGGAGGGGTGAAACACGTGTAGAGTAGATTAACGGTGGTAGTTGTGTTTCGCATTGTTTGCCGCGCGCGCATTTATCAGCGGGCTGGCGGGCGGTGCACTTTGTTGCACGACTACTGCTGCATAGCTGAAGTAGCTGCATATTAGTCCCTTTCTTAGTTATATATCGATTTGCTAACTTCGAGTTCTGACCGACGTCACACTTAAAAGTTAAATTTGGACAATCGTTTTGTTACTTAGTTTTTGTTGAAGTTGATGCTGTTAGCCCGGGGGCTTTTACAGTTTCATCGGAACTAAGTTCACGGAGCGGAAGGGTCCGTGAACTTAAAAATAAAACAGAAGCTGGACAGACGCGTTCCAGTTGTACGATGACGTTCGCACGTAGTGAACCGCTCTACCCGAGTAGAGCTGTGTAGTGTTGATGTTGTGTATGCGGCTTGGGACGGCAGCGTGGACCACAGGCGAGCCAAGGATGGATCTAGATCCAACCTCGGTTCGCCCATGCTGTTAGCGGTTGGGGAGCGGACAGCCGCAACTAAGAACGGGTGTTATGGTTTGATGAGTTGTTTCGTTCTATTGTGAATGACGCGATGTCCTGTGCAGAGTGTCGCAGGTGAAGTGGTTGCTGGTGGTATACGGTTACCGCTTGCAGCGTTGTGAGTGTCTACAGCAGGTGTTGTGTTCAGTGAGAACCTTGTGGTGGGCGTGAGGAGTACGCCTTTGTGACATCTCTTGGCCTTTGCTAAGATACGGGGGAAGTAGCGAAAAGCATGAGAGAGTTTGGGTGAAAGACCGACTTAAAATAAGTCTCTGAGCGTGCCTTAAACAATTCTCGTACCGTTAAGAGTTTGTGGTCGCTATGAAGCTCTACATTACTGATGCCACTTCGCCCCGGTGGCTATGATGCGATTTTGGGGCGTAGAAAATGTTCACCTCGTTCATCATTCTCGTTGCCCGAGCCGAAGCGATGAGGTAATCTAACAGGTGGCGCAAAAGTAATGTCATAATGTGAACGCGCCTAAATTTTTTCAAATGGCGCCCAATGTCACTGCACTTTGACATTTATAACGTAGATATATAGAGAATTAGTTGTTAATACGCAATGGAGCGATACACGTCCACGTGAAATTATTGTTAATGCTTATTCGACAAATTTTTAGTTTGATTTTCGATGTCGAACTCCATGTACTTGAACAATCAAGCGTATGGCCGAGCCACATGCGAAGTGGATCTAAACACACCAAGACTTGTACCTTGAAAGCTAACATTGAAAAAAAGATACCGTTGCTTTTTGCTTTTACTCGGTTGAAGTTAATGCTGTTAGACCTAAGGCTTTTACGGCTTCATCAGAACTGAGTTCACGGAGCGGAAAGGTCCGTGAACTAAAAACTAAAGCTGGTAGGACGCCTACCAGTTGCACGGTGATGTTCGCACGTTACTAAAGCTCTTCGCGAATAGAGCTTTGAAGGGGTGTGTTGCTGGAGTGAGCTTGCGGGTTGGGACGGCAGCGTGGACTACAGGTGAGCAGAGGAGGGATCCGGATCCAACCACGATCCACCCACGCTGTTCGCGGTTAGAAGGCGGGCAGCCGCTCTAAAAAAACGGGTGGCTGTGTAAAACGCAGCGACCTGTGTGAAGTGTTGCAGGTGCAGTGGTTGCATCATCAGATGCCGAATGATTTGCAGTGTTGTGAATGTTTGCAACGGGTGTGGTGTGTGTTCTGTGGGAACCCTCTGATGGGCGTGAGGAGTACGTCTTTAGGACGCCTCTTGGTCTTAATTGAGGTGAAATATATAGTTAATTTCGAACTTCATATTTATACATTTTACATTATATCTAGTTTTAGCATTTCGCCGCTAAAGGTGCAGTCAGTCCGTTGCTCGAAGCATTACCTTAGGGAGAGCCGCCGCGGTGGTTGGTATATGGTCCGAGCAATACCTTAAAGAGAGCCGCGGTGCTATTTGTACGACAAAAGTCCCGTCCATCAAACGTACAGTAAAAAGTGAAATTGTAAAATAGTAAACGAATTTCACTACAAAAAGAAAACAAACATATAAGCCACATGTCTCCACTTAAGTTTTCATTTCGTTACATTTTATTCTAAAACATGCTCTAAAGCAATGGTTCCCAAACTTTTTTTTTATCCACGGACCCCTTTGTTTTCTAATAAACTGACTCATACATATATTAAGAATTTTAGAAATAATTATTTTTAATTAAAAACTGCATACTTTTTATTCATTTTTTATTTTATAAATAAACTGGTATCTCTATTATATTTATTTATTAAGCCTTGCAACACTCTCATATCCAAATAATTCTTTTATACTCTCAACATATTACATTATGATGGTCTGTAGAAAAAACTTTGGGAACCACTGCTAGAAACAATTCAAATTATCGACAATAAAAATAAAATAAACACATTAAGACACATGTTTAAAAACAAATAAACACCTGACAAAAAGTTAAAAGATACACCTTCACCATTTCTTCACCATTTGAAAACAAAAAAAAAAACCATATACCCATCAACCTTATTTTATATCATAATGAAATGAATTTTATCTACAACATATACTATATATGAAAATTTAGCTTACCCCTGGCCTCAGTCTGTTGTCAAAGGCCTGCAATATACAATTTTATTCTTATTTGCCAATTTTGATTTTATTTCCCAATAAAACAATATACAGGATGATTGGTTATGTGTCAAAACTTTTGAGGATTTATATACTACTTTTGCTGTCAAATAAATATGGTATTATTTATCCAAAACTCAACAGTTTCAGAAATAATAATATAGTTAGAATAATCAATTTCAAAATTTTTAATAAATACATATTAAAATTAATTATTGTTTACTATATCTGCAGACTTACTGCCAGAAATAATTAGTCTTCCTGTGTATTTTAAAGTGATCACTTTATACATGGTGATTAGAAACAGGTGTGAAATCTCAAAAGCTTTTTGATGACAACTGAGCTATACTTCTATTTAAAACTTTTATACCAATAACAAATCACCCTGTATAGTTTACACTAGACCAAATTTTTAATCCAGACAACATAGTTGAAATAAGTTTATTAATCTGAAATATCCTCAAAACTAAATTTCAATTTTGATTTCTTATGTAACTGTGAAGATCAGAAAATTAAAATCTATCCATATTAAGCAAACACAAACTTTAGGAAAATATCGATTGGAATATGTGATCATATGATAAATTTAAGATAAAAATTTAATAATCAATTAACAGTAAAGATTTATCTTATCTATAGATATAAGAAATTAAATTATAAATTAAAAACATATTTTTTAAATTTAGGAATAATATATTACACCCTTATTTTAAGGAATTGTAGACATGCATTCAGGAATTTAGTTTATTACTGTTCTAAAAGATAACAATTTTTAATGAAAGAAAGCACAAAAAGCTTCCCAAGTGTTTGTGCTAGTAAAATTGATGTTAAGAATAAATAATTTTAAAAATTTTGTGAATCCATGACAATGAGTGAGGATATCTCTGGTTGGAGTAACAGACTATGTATGTATGTACCTTTATTTTTTTTATATACTTAGGACATAACAATCATCTGTAAGTCCACTTGTCAGTGATAGAAACTATGGCTCACAATGATGTCTTTGTTCTGTATATTTAAACCACTGGTACTTCATCTCCTTTATAAACTAATGAATTATTTAAACAATTTTTATTACGAATATCATATTAAATTATGTTATGATAGTAGCAATTTTGACACAAAAATACATGAAAGTCCCTAAAAAAAAAGTTATATTTTTTTAATATGTATATTATCTGATTGCACATAAAATGTAGTCAAAAAATTATAGGTATAAATCTACTATACCAGCAACTACAAAATGGTGATATTTTTGGCATTGGATTGCCATGTATTAGTGACCAATAATATAATACAAAATGAAAAATAATGTGAATAAATAAATGAATCTATAGGTAAAATTAAAAAAAAATACTCTCAGTGGGTAGCTAAAATAATTTTTCACAATTACTTTACAAGTCTATTACTAGAATGATATTGATAATCTAAATAAATTTAAAAACAAAACAGAATTATATAATTACATTAAAAGATTAGATGTATACTTAAATACAGTAGCCAATTAATAATTAATGAGGGTAGAAAAACGTAATGTTTATGTACTTATAGTAATTATATAATATAATTGCGTCGTTTTAAAATGATACGTAGTTAAAACAAAATAAATAAATACATCGTCTATCAAATAAAGGTGTGTTCACGCACGTAATAATTGCGTGTCGGTCTAATAATGAAGATCAAACCTCTAATAAACAGAGCAATTTAAATGGTAAAATATCAACTGCTTTAGTAATAAGGGGTCTAAATGACCTCTACAATAAGTCAAGGTCGAAGAGATAACGAAGATATCTCATTATTGACAGTAAATTGATAACTGTAGAAGGGGTTCATGCACTCAATGTGATAATAATTCTCATTACCTTTTTATCTCCTTCCCGGCTATCAACCATTGCTGTTAGCAGTTAGTAGTTAAAACTATTTAGATAAATATTAATATAACAATAAAACAGTATAGACGCCGCTCGATGTATATTTGACAATCAGATGGCTGTCATAATGAAGTTTTCCCGCTAATTGCGTTTATGAGGCCTTATTTTCATTACTACTAAAAACATACGCAAATGTATTAATATTTAACAAAATAAATAATTTTAATAATATACATAAATAGCCATATTTATTTTATGTGTAAAATAAATAAATTATATATAGTTTTTGCAAGAATTTTTTGGCAAATGGTATGTCGTCTCTTCACAATCCGGCTTATTGATAATAGCAAAGTAAACATTGACAAATTGTTTTCTTTATACCTTGAAAAGCAATAGTTTTAAAAGTTTCACGTTTATGACTAGTGTTACTCATAACCAGAGATCGGAATAATAAATATGAGTTATTAAGAGAATAATTAATAAATGATACTGTTTATAGAATATACCTGCGCAGAAACAGGTGTGATTTGTCGTTGAACACTGGTAATGCACGTTCGAAATAAACTTCCTTACCTTACTTACCTTAGCTTAACGTCCTAAATACATTACTTTTAACATACAGACAGATCATACAACAACCAGTAAATATATTCTAGTAATGATAAGAACAAATCAAAGTTTACCGAGAGATATATAATTAAATATATGTAAGTTAATAGAAAACAGCAATAAAAATCAATACGAAAGAAAGATTAATAAAAAAAATAGATTTTTGACAATAATTATTGAGTATTTATTATTTTTATTGTATGTTAGCTGTGCCTGCTGTATCGTCCGTGTGGTATTTAATAAAAAAAATATTTATATATTTTCGTCTAAGATTTTTTTTTTAATAAAAGTGGCTTTAAGTTACTTTTTCTGACACCAGCTAACTGCTAGTATAAGTTCCATTAAAACCGATCCTGCCATTTCAGAGATTAGCCGGAACAAACAGACAGACAGACAGAGAAAATTTAAAAAAAAATTACATTTTAGTATATGTATATTCATGTGCATGTTGTAAAAAGCGATTATTATAATATTAAAAAGAATCTAAATTTGTTTATTGGTATAAATGAAATATTACAATATTAACGAAGCAATAAGAAAAAATCTATTTTCTACAGATCTATGAGAACTGCAAGTAAATAGACAGGCGATTGTTTATTTGTCATTAAAAAAGCTACAAAGTTACTTGGAGATATAACATAGCAGAGAATTGTTAGAAATATCATTTATATGCAATACATTCTTTAATATGAACATTATAACGGTGGTAAAAAATTATTTCGTAACTAAAAATGAGCGTTGTACTTCGTATAGTATATATTAGATCAGAAAGGCGTGCAAATTTCAATTTTATGTAACTTTTTATTTCCGCATAATTTTGAAGCATAATAATAGCAAGTCTGGGTTCCAACAAGATGGCGCGACATCTCATCCATTGCATTGAGCCTTTCGTTTGAAACGAAATGTTTAGTGATAAACTGATATCAGATATATATATATATATATATATATATATATATATATAGAGAATTTTTAAAGCAGAGTTTTTAATCGACGAGGATTGACCAACTCAGAAACATTAGCGAATAAATGTATACGTGGGATAACATGAGCGATGTACCATGGAGTTTTCACCAATTTGAAGTCTTGATTTAAGTATGCTTTTGATGGCACAGGCCTGTGACGTATTTTTTTTTTAAAAGAAATTAAAATCACTATGTTTTTATTATATTATAAACAATACTTTTACCTTCTAAGCTTGTAGTTTTTTTTATCTATGGTTTTTTAAAATTCGCACATCTTAATGGCTGTATAAATAAAAAAGTAACTATATCTCGAAAAACTAAGGATTTATTTATTACGTAAATGAAGTTTAGGTATATATATAGAATAATAGACATAGGCCACATCGGCAAATTTTTAAAGCCAGTAAAATTTTTTTACCTTAAACTTAACAGGGTTATATAAAGAATTTTTGTTTTCGCTCACATTTATATGAGCAGTACAGAAGCCAATGCCAAAGTCCAAAACACAAGAATTGAGAAAATTAATATTGTTTGATACATTAGTTTTTGAAATTCTTGGTTTATTAATTTAATTAGAAAAGTGTTCAGTCTTTTTTCGAGGTGTATACTGCAAAAAAACAAGACATGTAAAGGTTGTGTAAATAAAAACGTAAGTATTTATTGAAATAATGACAGCATCTTAAACATTTTAGGTCATACCTTTTTGCATCTGAAAAATATAAGAAATTTATGTAAAAAAATATTGATAAAAGGTTAACTTGTCCCTAATGACTTCTGAAATGATTATATAATATATTCAGAAACTATTAAAAAAGGCTTGTCTAACCTGGAGAAAAGTAACCAACAAATAAATCCTTTAATAACTAAGATAATTATTTATTTCATCAAAATTTCCAAAAATCAGATGATATAAAAAAATGGCTAACTATATTGACTTCTAAGCGGCTGTTATGCAAATTAAAAACATTTGATAAGATTTTAACATTAGCTATTTTCTATCAGACTTCAGTGTTATTATTGCAAAGAAAGGGAGATGTTGATGTGTGTTTATAGGTAAGTGGTTTTAAATAAATAAACACATATTCATTTCTGAATTAGAGGGAAATGTTTTAGGCCAAAGGCGACAAATTCGTAAATTCGGTTTCCTATAAATATATATGTCGGAAAATCCTGATGATGATATAAGACAAACACAAATAAAAAGGTTCATAATAAAATGAAATATAATATATCTACATCAACGTAACCATGATCACTTTATTATAATTTATCATTACACATGTATTCTAAAATTGCTTGTTCACTGTTTAGCAGCAAGAGCGGAAAGATCAGCAATGCACTGGTCCAAGGTCTGCTTCTCCAGTTGTGGGGTGATGGCGGAAGATACGTTTCTTACTATCCAGTCCACCACGTGCCTCTGGGACAGGCGACGTTCAAGGTTTGTCTTCTCCAATTGGAAGTCGAGACGGCGCTTGACCTGCGAAGCAAGTTTTAAATCATAATACAATAATGAAAATATACAAAACATGGCGTTTTTAAGAGAGCACTTGGGTATGATATTTCAAATATAATCAGTTCCAACTAGTTCTACTGGAGTTCTGTGGGGAAGCCTAGGTCCAACAGTGTACACAGCTGATAAACAGCTATGTCATTTCATTTGGCACATTATGGAAGAGTCAACCAGGTGCAGATCAGTTGCTTCTGGTTAGTAGATTGTCAGAAATAATGCTCTACAAAACCTAATCTAGCTGCATCTCATTTACGCCGTGCCTATTCATATGTCGGATATTTTATTAAACTTACATTTTAGTGTTAATTGACACTCAACATATTGATTTGTTGAAAGGCCAAAAAATAATTTTACTGTGGGATCTTGAATATCACCACTCACCACCAAGCACCTAAAGACAAAAGTCATCACTAAATTTGATCACAGTCTATGTGGTAACTATAAAAAAGTCAAATCTAAACCATTACCAGGTATTATTTCCATGGACAAAATTGACTTTAAACTAATTTACCACAAGGGTTATGTATTATTAGACTAAAAAGTATAATACTTAATACTGTGATGAAAAAGTAAGGTAAATTTGTTAATAAAATGTAAGTTCTTTATTTATTCTTTTAAATCAAATTCATAGCCAAAGTAATCCCCAAATGATAAGATTCACTTTTGCCCAAGCTTTTTCCAGTCAGAATAATCTATTCCGTCACAACCTTCAAGACCTGCAATTCGGATTTTATCACCTCAATCATGTCAAAACGGCCTCTCCACATTGGTTTTGTAGTAGTATGGAGCCAAGTCAGGCATATATGATGTTTGCAAAACGATTAACAGAAAATTAGCATTTGTGAAGTACCAATGTAGTATGACTTCGACCAATCAAGACTTGATATACAAAACATTCTTCAAAATGGTTTAGACTAAGCCAAATGATATTCAAACTTTTTACAATCAGACGCTTGGCAAAAGTTACATAGACAGTCCTACCAACCTGGAAAAAAAATTACATGCTATACTACCCTAGGAGTTTTAAACCACCTTACTTTTTTAATCATATTATAGTAAGATGTTTTATTAATACCTGTTAGATAATTAAGAATGCTCCCATATTTAAGTATTATGTGTATTGACAAAAATATAAATAGTAGCAACACTTTCCACTTTTGTCATATTATATATATCTCATTATATATTTCATTTTTTATGCAATATACAAACTTGCATTTTTCAAGATCAATTCATTTCATTATTTCAACCACCCCAAAATAATTCAAAGCATTTCCTAGTAATTTCGTAAGAAATTATTTTATACATCAGAATTTTTGATGATATTCCTTCTGGAAGCTTTTTATACTTTATTTTATAGTTAAAGTTTAAGTCAAACATCGCACTGTTATAAATAAACATACAACATAACATGATGTGAATTACACCAGTCTTGTCATTATCATCACCATGTAATCCGATAAACACCCACTGTAAGGTATAAGTCTCCCCCCAAAGTTCGACTCGATGACTGATATTATGCTACCCATATCCAGCTACTTCCCTGGACCTTGATTAAGTCAGTCTACCTAGTGAGGGGCTTACTCACACCAGGCTTCTTTTTTTAAGCAGTTCTTCGAGCAATGTTAATGCATTCCAATAGTTACAAACCTCAGTGTAAGCATGCATCAATCGCTCTCTGTATGCCGCCTCAAGTTGTAGCAGAACATTTTCCTTCTTCGCTTGGATGAGCAGCTCCTGTCCCTCAGCGCGCCACTGCGCCTTCTTCTCATCCTCAATAGCCTCCTCCAAAGCCTTTACACTTTGTACACGACCTTCATTCCAGTTTTCTTCTACGGCCTGAAAAATAAGATTGGAATTACAAGATTTAAGTTAGTAACATTGTAACCATCAGGTTGTCCATCCACAAGGAAGAAATATGACCTTGTGAAAATTTATGGGTGAGGCCTATGTCCAGCTGTGGATGTCCTATGGTAAAATGATAACGATAATAATGCTTATTTAACATGTATTAAACAAACTTTTACAGCTAAATTGTTGATCCAGGGTACAAAAATGTTTTTATTTAACAAAACACACTAGGCACTACCAGTTCGAGATTGAATTATGGAAAAGTAAAGTATTGAACTGAAATGCAAATACTAAAAAAGGTTACTCTAGGTATAAGTAAAAACTAATATAGTACGGGAACCAGAAAGTAATGTCGTTTCTGTTGTCATATTTTACATTTTGTACACTAGTTAGCAAAAGGTTGTTGATAATAAAGGTGAATATATTGTTGATTAGAAATAAAAACTTGTTAAAAATGTAGTCTTGGAATTTTAACTTAAGAAAGCGACATTACTTTTTGGTCACTAATATATAAACAATTATAATAATCCATCTTTTATGAATTAGGTTAAGATGTACCATATTTCAAAAACTTCATACACTGATAATATATTATAGATAGGGCATGACATTAACAATTTAAAATTTTATATTTATACATTAAAGATTGGCCAAGCTCTTTGAAAGTTGGATGCATTGTTCTAAATTTAAAATTTTTCATTTCATATATATATAATGATAATAAATATGGGACGTCCATAGAGTATTTACCAAGGCTGTGAAAAAATTTCTTTGCTAAAGTTTCAACTGCAAAGTCTCTAATAAATTTATAATAAACAGAATCAGATTTTTCAATAAAATAATACAAAAAATTATTGGACTACCATTTACTAAATCATAAATGCATATTGAAAGTGAATTGACGGAAAAGTTTGTTATTCAATAAAGGAATAATTAAATGATAAGAATCCCTGGAAGTGATGTCACTTGATTATTTTGATTTAATTTAGGCTATATCTGATGAAGTTCATATGTATAAATCTGTATTAAACTTTATTAAAATGTGTTGTTGTTGAGTTTATTTCTGCTTCTCCTCCACAATTATAACACCTTGAAGAAGCAGCATAAAAGTAAAAATAAATAAATAATTAGTTGACAATCAATAGTTTCTTAAAAGTTCCAATGTTGAATAATCAATTTTAACTTTAATTTTTTTTATCTTTAGCACTTTCGCTATTTCTTTTACTTGCCAGTTAATACTGGCAGGTATACTAATTTCAAAAATGTTAGTGAAATTAAATATTTCCTGTAAATATTTTGTTCTGTATGTTGAAATAATATGGAGAGTCAGCCTCAAAGAATAAGGATAACACGCTCTAGGTGATTTTCCACATGTGTATATGAGTGTTTAGCAAAATATAGGCCTTTTGGATGATGCCATTCTTGTCTTTCCCTGAACAAATACTTGTGACCAATTAATTACTACTACTAAAGAAATTAAATTACCAATACTTACATCAACTTCTTTGTCGAGCCATGCAGCAATTTTAGGTCCAAATCTAGTGGTGGCATAGTAGACCATCACGAAAATCGAGAGACCAGTATAATACTCATGTTCCATAACATAGATTTCCTTGCTGAACATGTATGTGGCTAGACCAACACCAAAAGTGTACGGGCCAGTCACACCTGTCTTTGAGTGGAAGAACTGGAACCTGTCAAATATCATTTATTTCTTATATTTAAACTTTACAAAATGAATACAGCGTGTTTAACTCTAACAAGAACTACCTCAGATGCACTTTCGTCCTATTTCTATACAGGATCTATGTAAACTGAGACATGCATCTGCAAGTGTCAAGTTCAATTTGGAATACAATCATAAATAATTCACACTTTGTTCTTTAATTATAAAAGATTGCCATTACACATTTCCAGAAGATGGGCAGCAGCATCCTATATGTACCATAATACCACATTAAAATAGCCAAACTGCTTGCCCAATGTGACCCATAGATATCTTTGAAGAAGGCCTGTACCTTGCAGTGGGCGTTTTTTAGCTAAAAAAGAGTAGTAAAGAGACAACACAAAATAATTAATTAAAATTGTATTACATGTGATATGTTTTAACCTAATATTTTTGAAACCAGCAATCATTTAAATATAGAACCTTTATTCAATTTATTTCTTCTTCAACAGAGCATCATTACTTCAGTTGTTAGATATCCATTGCTGGATGTAGATGTCTCCCAGATACTTCCAATAGAACTGGTTGGAAGCAGCCTGAACCCAGTGTCTTCTAATTACTTTAACCCTTTGCAGTCAACTACATTTTCGACCGAGTGAGGTGGCAAGTTGTCGTGATTTTCGCGAATGTGTCAGGCACATTGTAGGTACAATAAAATTACGAACCATCAACAGATTAGGAATCTTCTCAAGTACCAGTAAGGCATTCCTATCGCTTGGAACAAAGGTAAAGTTACATAAACACTAGTGTTCACGCGCTATCCTACCTGCGACTCAAATAGCCAAGGCCCTAGAGAGGCGCATTCCGACCCCAAAGCGTTAACATGGTGGTCTGACCATCTTCTAGAAGAACCTGTTATCTGAGCTTGCCACTCAGTCATAATTACTACTCATCACTAATTATTTAAAATTGTACTGATCAACATAAGTGGAGGTAAACAAGTCATATGCTACGAAGCAAAAATAAGAAATGAACCAAAAGGGTGTCCATTTGATATCCCAGTCATGGTCGCTAGAAGACAAGGTAAAAAAAAAGCTGAGGGTAACAGCTGATCAGAGACAATATAAGATGTTCGAGAAAGCCTTTGCCAATGGCTCACTGAAATGAGATACTTTAATGTACACTAAATTGCTTAGAAAACAAAATGGTCGGAAGTAAAGGGTGCTATCATTATTATATTTATTTAAATAATAATGGTACTTACCATTCTTCTGGTACAAATCCGAGTCTGACTTTGCCGGGTTCTCCACGGACTGGACGTGGGAAGTTCTTCTCATCACGCACACCAGCAGCATCCGAAGCAGAGGTACGGGCTACTAATGCATTAGTAGCAGTCTGCCGAGCTGCAACTTTTATCACAAATAAACTTTAAAATGTGCATGTTACTTACATTTGAAATCTATTATTACTTATAAACTACCATCTGTTTTAAATATTACTCTCATATGTTTTTAATACTATTTCTAAATATAGTTACATACATGTGAGATGGCAGCATTGAAACTATAGGTGAATAATCACTAGTTTATCAATTAAAATATCTAGCACAAACAAAATGTGTCTACACTTTTTTAGTATATGTTTTTTGACAATTCTTAATCTGTCATAAAAGGGTGCCTAACATTAAAAAAAAAAGTAGGCAAAGGCAACATACTATCCAGCCTCATCCCACATATATTTTATATTACATGTAACATAACTAACATATAATTAGTGATCTGTAATTACATAAAGTAAATATCAATGATGATGATGAATTACAAATAATAAATATCAATTAAGATTTATGTTGTAGAAGTTCAGGAATTTTGGGATTGATAGATGTAATACTCCAAAAAATACATTAAATTAATATAGTGTGGTGGAAGAAGGAGTGAGAGATATAATAACAAAATCTTTATAACTTTCTGAAGGATTTAGGTGGTGGTCAGAGTGAATATCAAATAATTTCTGGAATAGGTTTCTAAAGATTGGTAGGACATTAATCATTCAGATAGTTTGTCAGGAGATGAGTCTGGTAGATAAAGTGGAAAACTGATTCATTGCATGGAAGCCTTCTTAAACCTATGTGGGTCGAGATCACCATATCCAGCCTGCCCTTACAATGAGATAGATCCAGGACCCACATGGTGAAACCATAGAATATTAGGAAGATATGTATATAATAATATCATAGATGTTGAACTAAGTAACACACTTTTGTATCAAAAAAAGGAGTTTATTATCAAAATTTTTGGAATATAAAAGTTGGTTTTCACTGTGTGCTTCAAAGTGTTCAAGACAAGTGGTTGAGGAATATGAATAACTGTACTTGTTTGAGAAAGTTGTATGAAAAACTACCCTGATATTTTTTAAATCCTAGGATTAAGGAGCCATCTCCATAATTTCCTGTATAAAATAAATTTAAGCAAGTTTTTATCAGATTACAAAACGCTGATCATAAACACTGGGTGGACCAAGGACTTGGTCAAACTAATCAGTAGTCATTGCTTACAGGCAGCGCAAGTTGCTTTCTTGCAGTCACCTTTTCAGGGTAGCCTATGTTTTGCAGATAGAGTCTGTGAGCTAACATAGAGATGATCGTAAACAACACTCTATTGCTAACTAGTTAAATTACTAAATTTAGTTTATTAAATATGAAACATATGTGACTAAATAACATTGAAAATATATTAAATAGGTGAAGAGCAAACATGCCTGTATGGCTTCTTCAGTTTCCTTTCGTATTGTAGATAATATTCAAGAAATTTACTAAAAAAATAAAAATAATTATTTATAAAAAAAGAGTTAAAACTTTTAATGTAGTCCAGTCATAAAATATACATTGTTAGTTGTTAGAAAATATCTACTCTTATTTAACATTCATCTGGCGTTATAGCCTTTTTTTCATGTTTGAAAAAATCCTAGTAACTACATATTCTTTTCATACTATAAATATTTTACGTTTTACCCATTATTCTACCAATCCTTTCTAAATCATTTATAAGGATTATATTTCTCATGAGAATATTAATACCCGTAAAAATTTATTATTAAGATGATATCTGATAGGAACTTACATGTTCTTGTCAAATCGGTGATTACATAAACCCATAAGATCAAGGTTATGAGATTTTTTGGAAAGCATATAAAAGTATATTAGGGTTAGAATAAAGTTCTTACATACCTGAACGCAAAGCGACGCGAGATAACATTTTAAAACTGCAATTTATTAATAATTTTTCAGTTCGCGACGGCCACTATGGAAGTGTACTTTGTGTTAGAGATGTGCCTTATACGTTAGTGGAATAATCGATAACGTTAGTGAGGAACAACCAGCTAAAGTCGATATTTATATCCATAGCTCCGGCATAAAAAATGTACAAATAACTATTTTAAATTTTATACTTTTTTGAATTTTCATATACAATGTTATTTGTGTCTAGTGGATACTAAATTATAGCTGAAAATAGAGTTATGCAATGGTTGTTATTGCAAATACGAGCTATTATTTTTAATGCTCTTCTCTTTTCCTAATTAAATTTTTAAAATTTAAGTATTAAAAACTGTTATTTGAGTCTTTTTATCAAAATTGACGTTAATTTACATCAGTTTCATCATCAAACATCGAAAATAACATTATCATAGAAATATTAAAAAACCTAAAATATAAGAAATAAATTAAAAGTTCCCAATTATGTATATAGCTAAAAAAATATCAAGTGTTTTTATATAAAGGTAGTAAATATTTTAGTAAATTTTACAATACTGCCACACTTGTGGCCTATTTTTTGTTAGTTGGTCATATTTTCAGTTATCGATCGACTCTTATCATAATAAACAGGGACTCTAAGCTTGTTTCCGTGTAATATTTATTAAAAGCATCAGTTAAACTCCCTTTTAAGTGCAATGGCGAATATAAATACGATACTTTGGAAAAGAATGGTTAGTAATTCTTTTAAATAATAATGATAATGATAATAAATGTATCGTGTATTTGTGGATATACATTTTAAGTGTTTGAATTTAATTTAAACCAATGTAAATACTATTTTTAAGTTAAAACGAAGATATTATTAGAAGAACAAAAAAAAAAATGAAAAAATTTTGTTTCTGAATAAATAATCAATGATGTTTTAAAGTTATGAACGCAACTTATCGGTGTTGCTCGTTTATTATTTTCTAGAAATAAATGAAGCGGTAGTTTTGTATAAAGTGTTGTAGATTGCATTTTACTTTTTTCTTGTTTTGATTAAACCTTTATTTATTCTAGCTTAAAATTTTAGTTTTTAGTTAATATGTACCATATTTTATTTAATCGTGATTTTAATTATAAGATTTAGTAGAAAACTAAAATATGTTCTGGTATCACAGAAATTGAATTGTTGATGTCTAGTTTTCATTGATCGATTATTTTGATTGAACAGTTATGGCTATACGAAGAGATATGTTCTATTAAAAAAAAATGGGGATTTTTATGTCCTGTTGTAGACCATCGGCCTCGGATGTTATTACTCCAGATGCTGTAAGTCACACTTCACAACATTTTTCTGTTAATTTTTTATACAGTGCTTCGTAATAAATTTTTAAAAAATTCGTCGTAGTTATTTTACGCAAGGTGTATATTACTTGAAAAATATTGAATAAGGTTTAAAAGTTAACTTTATTTCTTTAGATATAATCAAATGTATTGCGAATTTATTGTAAGTGTAATTATTTCTTTTATAAGTCTTATACACTACCTTCAACGTTACACTTAATAATTGTAATATAACTTACGATAATTATAACTCATGATTAATAAACTTTATTACAAATCTGCACAATAACTTTTAATATTTATCGTTATTGTTTCAATCTTTATTTTAAATATATTATTTGCAACATTATTCAGTGTGTACAATGTGTGTGTGGCTGCTGCTGTCACAAAAGCCTTGCCTATATTTGATGAGTTTACGTGCTATTAGCCTTTCTGGGTTTTACAGCTACATTGGACTTAGAGCTCATGGAGCTCCCACCTGCTCTCTTGGCTATATTAAATATAGCTTGATAGTTGTTGATATATTCATAAATTTTCCTACATAATTAAACATAATCCGAGATGTTTGTTAGTCACTTTTATATGTCAGAAAAGTCCAATTTGATGTACGCTGGATTGATATTATTTGTCCTTCTTATTCCATCTTTAAAAATTAAAATTGCCAGTCAAGCCTTCCAAGGTTCTTTGCAAGTTTTGCTAACTCAAAAGAGATCAATGTTTATGGTGTGATGGTCATCTACATTTTGGCCCAACTAAAAATTTGCTTCTTATAGCAAATGTTATTTTTTATTACTATTACATCATTTCATTACAACTATTTGCCAGACTTGGCTTTCTTCAAAATTTCTCCTCAGACATTATGACTTATTATATTCTTGTTCTGACTGTAACTTTTCCTATTCTTAGATCTTCTATACTATATATTCCACTATTCTTTAACCTACTCTTTGGTCCTCAATCAGACATATCTAGTTAAAGCATTTTAGGCTCCAGTATCGCCCTGTCTTTTCAAATGGTCTTATCTAATAGACAATGAAACTTACAGATCTCAATGGACGTTTCTAGATAAATTTATTCTCTTATTAACAGGAGACCCGACGCAGGCAGCAGGTGGAGGCTGCTGAGAAAAGACGCGCCGAAGAGGCCGCACGTGGCGTTAAGGATCCAGAGAAGGTGAAGAAGATGCAGCAGAGGGCTGAGGAAATGGAGCGCAGGGAGCAGGAGCTGCAGAGGGATGGGGGAGCAACATTAAAGGTTGGGACCTGTTACAATAAAACAAATGTTTTAAACTCTTTAGTTTGGCATTATGACTTATTCCTAAACCATAAGTCATCCACTACAGTACATAGACCTCTCTATAGATTTCCAACAGGATCAGTTGGAAGCAGCACGCACCATTTGTAACATTATATTTATTTGGAAGGACTTAAATAAAGATTTATTAAAATTTGCCATCTTGTACAATGCCCAGCGATAAATATTGCACATTGACCTTTGGAAAGAGACAACTGGCTGATTTCCGCTTCTTAGAGCATTATCTCTGTCGCATGAAATTCAACGACTGACAAAACGTCACATAGGTGTTGTGGGACAGAGATAGTGCTCTATAAAGCCGAAATTAGCCAATTGTCTCTTTCCAAAGGTTGATGTGCATTAGTGCCTTGCTATTGCAATATACACATTTATTCATTTAAAAATAAAATACAATTTCTTTAATATTTTTTTTATTTTATTTCACCAGTGGACGGCCGACTGAGATGAGGCCCAAGGCGCGAGTGGGAGTCAGCAAACAAAAATCGATAAATACAAATATAAGAACTAACGCTATATGGTCACACTGTAATGAACTGCTGTTTATATCTTATTTGTACTTTGCTATATTGTGTTAAAGCATATTAGTTATTAAGTTAATGCAATCTATTTTATTGTTATATATTTATGTGATAATTGCCTAATATATTATGTTAATTTCTATAGATATTTATTGTTACTCATATATTTGATTCTGTATGCTACATATCTTGCAAGCTTTGAATTTATTTATGAATTACCACATATATATTTGGTAAGTTAATGATTTCGAAATGTTATATTCGGAAGTATTAGTTATTAAAAAATATGTGGCAGAATATGTGTCCTTTGCCCATATTAGCTTCATTTAAAGAGTGGGGATTTTGACAGTTGGTTAAAAGATGGTGAAAAATTTGTAACATTTTTCTGCAATGTCTTAAAATTGGATAGGCATGATTTGTTAATAAAAACTCATTAATTTCAAATCAAATACGTCTTTGTTTGTTAAATCAAATCTAATAATATGAATTTTCAAAGTTTTAAAAGAATAAATTGTTCTTTAAAATTAACTTCGAGAAGTTTCGAAATTGTATTTTGAAATTAAGTCATAGATTGAAATCAAAATACGCATTTTTTTCGTATTATAAAACATGACGGTAATTTTTAAGTTGTAATATATTAATAATATTTCCGGCGGTTTCTTAATGCCAGATTTCGATATATGAAGAAGTGTTTTAAAAGAATAATTATAATTTGTCACTAGTTTCGACAAATTTCTAAATTGTATTTAGAAATTAATTAAGTCATGTATATATCATTGATTTAATTTTCGATATTAATTTTATAGTTATTTTAAAACACGGTTATAATATATAAAATATAAATACATATGTTTTTTTTTTAATTTAATGGCGTCTGTATTGTCGAAATTGTCTAATAAAGTTATGACATAAAAATAACCTCAAAAAGCATTCGAATGTTTTTGTTTAGATGTGTTAACAATAATAATATATTAAATATTTTGAACAGTTTTTAAGTGAACGCGCTTAAAAATGTTCTTTTTCCATATTTAAAATTAAAATATATTTAATTCTATTACGTCGTTGGCGGATGTACTTTTATAGCCGTAAGCTTTCATCTACATAAATACCGTAATAATTATAATGATATATTTAAATATATATAAAAAATAATAAAAAAGAACTTTCTTTACAAAATATAAACTATGTAATCGTAATAATTTTGATGGATGTTTACTATTTATATTGGTAGAATAAATTAATGAATATTAAATAGCATTGTACAATTGGAATTTCCTCTCGCTGTCAAAAACAAAAATGTCGGTAGTTGAAATGTAAAAACTGTAGTGATTTTTTCATAAAATTTATAGTTTCGAAACTTTTTCTTCCTACAATGGACTTTTGTAAAATATTTCATCTAAATGTAAACACTAATATTATATTTACTTGATATATACGGATGCTAATCCGTTAGCCGGGCGCAAAAGGCGTAAATTTTGAAACGTCGAACAGAGAATATTGATCTTTATTCGAGTGTTGCTATATTAAAATAGCATGTTGAATTTCTTGTCAGTACAGTTTCCTTAGAATTTAAACAGAGCATTTTTCAATTAATTATATCCAACAATATAATCTATTTCTACAGAAAATTATATTGACGAAAAAAACTAAAAAATGTGCTGGTTTAATTTTTTTTTCTGAGAATAAAAGAAATATTTATCTTATGATAAGAAATTTAGCGGAATTACACTTTAACAGTTTTTAGCTTGCGTCCGGCTAACGGAAAAGTATAAGATAGTCCTGGTCAACCCAAGTCTCTGCGGGTTGCATTTTATATTCATATCATATATTTTAATCCAATAAGACCAGATGCGAATGTATCTTAACAAGATCTGTTCACCTCGCTTCCACGCCAGGATCTAAAATTTCAGCGATCATGTCCTTCGTGTTAAAAAATCCTTTAAAGCAGGATTTTAGTAATAATTTACTTCGATGAAATTATTAAATAGTTCAATTGTTTTGCGAACCGTTAGTTCGACAACCCTATGTAAGAAAATATTTAGTCATTCATAGCTATGTTCCGAACTAATTTGTAAAAGATTATAACATACAGGGTGTTATAAATTTCCTCTAAATGTTTTCTATTCAATGAGCTAAGCAAATTAAACATAAGTAATTGACCATGTTTACAGTATGTCGCTTAGAACGATAAAAATCATTTGTAAATGATTATTTTAAATCTTGGAAAAAACTGTACTGAATTTAAATGTGTAAACTTTCTTATAAAGACATATAGCATATATATCATTGTATACTTCTTACTATATTAATTTTATATGAATATAAATGTTAGATGTGTAAGCAACAATAACTTATCTATGCCAGTTTTTTTTTAAATACAATGACATCTTTACGCACTGCCTAAGTAAAGTCTGCTTGTCTATGGACCAATTATTTTTGTCTATAAATGATTATTTTTAATTTTAAATCTTTTATCTAAGAATTTTAAATCCGTACCGTTTTGGGATTCACTTTTGCTGCTTAAAAAACTAAAAAAAAAGAGTATTATCTATGGTGTCTAATCGTGAAAAAAATATTTATGCATGTTTGTTGTATTAAATGTTGTATGGATAAATACTGGTTTTTGGTTTATTTATATAACCCTCAATTCCAATATCACCACTACTTGAGTTGTAAGATGTTCACAGCTGGACATAGGATTTCCAATAAGTGGTTGGATATTTCTCAATCGATTTCCAATAATTGGTTGGAAGCTGCGTCAAGTGTACAAGGTGGGTCGCGCCTTGTAGGCTATATTTGCTTTGCGTAAGCTACGAAGGAGAATTCAGTCCATAGACACATGTTCATAGAAGTATGTTAAAAGTACAAAGTCAGTTCACTCGATACACCAGTACTGCACGGCATAGACCTGTTCCAAAGATCACCACGAAGACTGGTCTGACGACCATGATATCTTCTCGGTTCATTAGTAGGTTCGCGGTCGGCGTTCTAGAAGCATCCGACTCAATTCTACACTTTCACTTCAGACGAGCTATTATTAAGACTGTGTTTAGTACTAATAAGTGTAACATAACTCCTGAAGATGCCCCGTGGAGGGGTGAAACAAGTGTTGAGTGATTTGACGGTGGAAGTTGTGTAATTCGCATTGTTTGCCGCATACGAATTTATCAGCGGGCTGGCGGGCAGTGCACTTTGTTGCACGACGACCACTGCATGTGCGGAAGTGGCTAAATATTGGTCCTTTTCTTATTATTATTAAAGCGACGTCGACTAAATTGGTTCGTCTTCATATCTCACTTTTTGATTCTTTCTCGCAGCGAAGTTCCTTATATAGCCTTCGCTATTCTCCATGCGACCTTGAGCTAGTAAACTTAACAAAAATTCCTCCGTTATTCTGCTGATTAAGAATATCCTACAAAACAATTTTAGTACCAAATAGAGGTTCTATGTTATAAAAGAAATAACACACTGCCGTTTGAATTAGACCGCATGACTTTTTCATACGCAATGATCGTATTAACAGTATTGTATTACATGGCTATTGAATGTGAAATTTGAATGGAAATTATCCACAGTCGCGGGGCGTACACGTTATATATATATATATATATATATATATGTACTCGTTCTACCTGCTTTGCTTGGGGCAGGGCTACAATGCTCTTTTTCCTTTCTTCCCCACAAATTCTTTTTTTTCGCATCCATTACAAAATCTTTCATTCTTCACGTTTTGATCTTCTTTAATAAGTCGCCTTTCAGCGTCTGTATACCTTCGGCATCGCAATAGGCACGTAAAATATTATTACTGATGGTGCAGGTGCTTTCAGAGCATGGATGCTTTGGACAGTACCTGTGTCGCATAGGCAGGGAGACGACAATGATATGCCACCATTGTGGTAGTGATGAGGATACAGTTTAGCACACGCTTGAGGAAGAGCTGCGCCGTGAACACACTGACACTGTGGAGATTGATCTCTCGTTACCAGGCTTCGTTAAGGCGATGGTACAGAACGGGCAGTCATGGAGCACTGGCATAGCTTTCTGCGAAAAAGAGATGTCACAGAAGAAGGTTGCAGAGAGAGAGAGAAAGAACATCTGAGCTCCCCATCCGCAGTCGACCTGGACGTCGGAGGATGTTATACAGCGCCTTTCTCCAACTCCCTTAGCATGGCTTTGGTGACGGATTCGAGGTGATCCGCCGCAAGTATGGAGTCGAGGAACTAGACCACCGCCGTTGAAACTAGGGTAGTATGCGAAAGCTTTCCCGTAGTTTCAACAAAATGCGTTCAAGAAGACCGCGGGGTTTTAGGTTGGAGTCCAGTATAACCCGTTAGTTGCCCTCGCAGCGGAGGGGTATCCTATGCAAGATTTCACCACTAGTAAAAAAATGGTTGGTAAAATATGAAGTTAATGCAATCGTTTTTGTTGTTATATATTTATGTGATAATTGCCTAATGTTTGAAACTTTGTTTTAAATAATTGTTGATTTCTATAGATATTTATTGTTACTCATATATTTAATTCTGTATGCTACATATCTTGCAAGCTTTGAATTTATTTAAGATACCATATATATATTTGGTGAGTTAAGAATGATTTGAAAATGTTATATTCGGAAGTATTAGTGATTAAAAATTAGTGGCAGAATATGTGTCCTTTGCCCATACTAGCTTCACTTAAAGAGTGGGAATTTTTTTTTGAAATTAAGTCATAGATTGAAATCAAAATACGCATTTTTTTCGTATTATGAAACATGACGGTAATTTTTAAGTTGTAATATATTAATAATGTTTCCGGCGGTTTCTTAATGCCAGATTTCGATATATGAAGAAGTGTTTTAAAAGAATAATTATAATTTGTCACTAGTTTCGACAAATTTCTAAATTGTATTTAGAAATTAATGAAGTCATATATATATCATTGATTTAATTTTCGATATTAATTTTATAGTTATTTTAAAACACGGTTATAATATATAAAATATGAATACATACTTTTTTTAAATTTAATGGCGTCTGTATTGACGAAATTGTCTAATAAAGTTATGACATAAAAATAACCTCAAAAAGCATTCGAATGTTTTTGTTTAGATGTATTAACAATAATAATATATTAAATATTTTGAACAGTTTTTAAGTGAGCGCACTTAAAAATGTTCTTTTTTCCATATTTAAAATTTAAATATATTTAATTCTATTACGTCGTTGGCGGAAGTACTTTTATAGCCGTAAGCTTTCATCTACATAAATATCGTAATAATTATAATGATATATTGAAATATATATAAAAAATAATAAAAAGAACTTTCTTTACAAAATATAAACTATGTAATCGTAATAATTTTGATGGATGTTTACTATTTATATTGGTAGAATAAATTAATGAATATTAAATAGCATTGTACAGTTGGAATTTTCTCTCGCTGTCAAAAACAAAATGTCGGTAGTTGAAATGTGAAAAACTGTAGTGATTTTTTCATAAAATTTATAGAGTTTCGAAACTTTTTCTTCCTACGATGGCCTTTTGGAAAATATTTCATCTAAATGTGAACACTAATATTAATTTACTTGATATATATGGATAGGATGCTATTCCGTTAGCCGGGCGCAAATGGCGTAAATTTTGAAACGTCAAACAGAGAATAATGATAGTTATTGGAATAGCTGTCAAAATAAATATGTTGTATATTTGTTTCGACAGTTATTCCAAAATAAAATTTCATTATTAAAATTTTATAAAATCGAAATATCTTTATTCGAGTGTTGCTATATTGAAATAGCATATTGAATTTCTTGCCAGTACAGTTTTCTTAGAAATTAAATAGTGTAATTTTTCTATTAATTATATCCTACAATATTATCTACTTCTACAGAAAAATGTTGTAATTTTTTTTTTTGAAAATATTAATTTTTTTTTCTGAAAATAAAACAAATATTTACCTTCTGATAAGAAATTTAGCGAAATTACACTGTAACAGTTGTAGCTTGCGTCTGGCTAACGGAAAAGTATAAAATAGTCCTGGTAAACCCAAGTCTCTACGGGTTGCATTTTATATTCATATCTTCTGGTGAACATAGGCACCTTCCATAGATTTACAATAAGACCAGATGGGAATGGATCTTAATCTTCTGTTCACCTTACTTCCACGCCAGGATCTAAAACCTCAGCGGTCATGTCCTTCGTGTTAAAAAATCATTTAAAGTACAGGATTTTAGTATTTTTTTCAGTTTGATGAAATTATTAAATAGTTCAATTGTTTTGCGAACCATAAGTTCTACAACCCTATGTAAGAAAATATTTAGTCATTCATAGCTATGTTTCGAACTAATTTGTAAAAGATTATAACATACAGGGTGTTATAAATTTCCTCCAAGTGTTTTCTATTCAATGAGCTAAGCAAATTAAAAATAAGTGATTGACCATGTTTACAGTATGTCACTTAGAACGAAAAAATCATTTGTAAATGTTTTTTTTTAAATCTTGGTAAAAACTGTACTGAATTTAAATGTGTAAACTTTCTTATAAAGACATATAGCATATATATCATTGTATACTTCTTACTATATTAATTTTATATGAATATAAATGTTAAATGTGTAAGCAACAATAACTTATCTATGCCAGTTTTTTTTTAAATACAATGACATCTTTACGCACTGCCTAAGTAGAGAAAGTCTCCTTGTCTATGGACCAATTAATTTTGTGTATAAATGATTATTTTTAATTTTAATTCTATTATCTAAGAATTTTAAAACCGTACCGTTTTGGACTTCACTTTTGCTGCTTAAAAAACTAAAAATAAAGAGTATTATCTATGGTGTCTAATCGTGAAAAAAATATTTATGCATGTTTGTTGTATTAAATGTTGTATGGATAAATACAGGTTTTTGATTTATTTATATAATCCTCAATTACAATATCACCACTATTTGAGTGATGTTCACAGCTGGACATATTTCTCAATCGATTTCCAATAATTGGTTGGAAGCTGCGTCAAGCGTACAAGGTGGGTTGCGCCTTGTAGGCTATGTTTGCTTTGCGTAAGTTACGAAGGAGAATTTAGTCCATAGACACATGTTTATAGAAGTAATTAGTGTATATTAAAAGAACAAAGTCAGTTCACTCGATACACTAGTATTGCACGGCATAGACCTGTTCCAAAGATCGCCACGAAGACTGGTCTCGCGCTGAAGGCTATGATATCTCCTCTGTCCATTAGTATGTTCGCGGTCGGCGCTCTGGAACCTTCCGGCTCAAATCTACAATGCCACTTTATACGAGCTATTATTAAGACTGTGTTTGGCACTAATCGGTGTAACATAACTCCTGAAGATGCCCCGTGGAGGGGTGAAACACGTGTTGAGTGATTTGACGATGGCAGTTGTGTAATTAGCATTGTTTGCCGCATACGCATTTATCAGCGGGCTGGCGGGCGGTACACTTTGTTGCACGACTACCACTGCATGTGCGGAAGGGGCTAAATATTGGTCCTTTTCTTACTGTTATAAAAGCGACGTCGACTAAATTGGTTCGTCTTTAGGTCTCGTTTTTTATTCTTTCTCGCAGCGAAGTTCCTTATATAGCCTTCTCTATTCTCCATGTGACCTTGAGCTAGAAAACATGACAAAACTCCTCTTCTCTATTGTGGTGCTTAAGAATCTCCTACAAAACAATTTTAGTACCAAATAGAGGTTCTATGTTATAAAAGAAATAACACACTGCCGTTTGAATTAGACCGCTGTTTCATACGCAATGATCGTATTACATGGCTATTGAATGTGAAATTTGAATGGAAATTATCCACAGTCGCGGGGCGTACACGTTATATAAATATATATATATATATATATATATATATATATATATATATATATATATATATATTTAAATACTCGTTCTCCCTGCTTTGCCTGGGGCAGGGTTACAATGCGGGTGTAAATAATTTTATTAACTTTTTTTATTTATTGCTCTTTTTCCTTTTTTTCCCCACAAATTATTTTTCTCGCATCATTTACAAAATCTTTCATTCTTCACGTTTTGAACTTCTTTCATAAGTCGCGTTTTAGTGTCTATACGTTCAGGATCGCAATAGGCACATAAAATATTATTACTGATGGTGCAGGTGCTTTCAGAGCATGGATACTTTAGCAAGTACCTGTGTCGCATAGGCAGGGAACCGTTAACGATATGCCAACATTGTGGGATATATTTGTTGATGAGGATACAGCTTAGCACACGCTTGAGAAAGAGCTGCGCCGTGAACACACTGACACTGTGGAGAATGATCTCCCGTTACCAGGCTACGTTAAGGCGATGGTACAGAACGGGCAGTCATGGAACGCTGGTATAATCTGTGAAAAGGTGACGTTGCACAAGGAGGCTGTGGAGAGAGAGAGAGAGAAAGAACATCTGAGCTCCCCATCCGTATTCGGCGACCTGGACGTCGGAGGGTGTATACCGCGCCTTTCTCCAACTCCTTTAACATGGCTTTGGCGACGGATTCGGGATGATCCGCCGCAAGTATGGAGTCGAGGAACTAGACCACCGCCGTTGAAACTAGGGTAGTATGCGAAAGCTTTCCCGTAGTTTCAACAAAAGGCGTTCAAGAAGACCGTGAGGTTTTATTTTGATGTCCAGTATAACCCGTTAGTTGCCCTCGCAGCGGAGGGGTATCCAATACAAGACTTCTCCACTATTAAAAAAATGGTCGGATAAATTTGAAGGTTCAAGTGGCAGTTATAATGTAATTGCCAAACAGGAGAATTGTAAATAGCAAGTCAACGGCTAAACATAATGAATAGCTGAGCTGGGTCGAGTCATTATCAATGATAATATTTGTAACTCATTTCTTTTGTAATAACATATACGATATCAAATTTGGTTTTGGCACATCAAAGATAACATTGATAATGCGATTGACATACATTAGTCATAAACATGAATCACGGTGGGAGTTCTCTCCCAATTAAAGTTGAGATTATTTTATGACACTTTTTATCTGTTACAAATGATGTGTAACATAGATTAAATAAAATGAACGCTGCCATTAATTATCTGTATTTATAATTTGACATTTAAACTTTAGACAACTAACTAAAAATATCTGACACAATCTGTCATATTGCCCGCAAGAAACGTCAATACATCTGGTCACATACGAAATGTTTAGAAAAGGTTCAAAAAGTTTGTATGACTAAAATAAATTAGAACGAGAATTAATATTATAGTTTTGTAACTACTGTGGAGGTTTTATACTGCAGCGGACTTGCAAGAAAATTGACAATGTCATGAATTTCAAACTTACAAATATCAAAATTGCTACATACTAGAATATTGTTGACTACTATAAAAGCCGATGCTGGGCGGCATTCTACTCTACATCCTGAAGAGAAGTGAAGAACAAGAAGATACATAATATGGAGAACCATGGAAGTGCTGCTGTAGGCAGAATCGCTGCCAGTTTTGTTGCCCGAACTCTAGAACAGGGCTTCTTAAACTTTTGTCATTCACGACCCCATTTATGATTGCGAGTTTCTTGACGACCCATACAAATATAAAAGAAAAATAAATTAATATTTTTTGATGATTTACTTATAAGGTGGCAATGTACTACATACACATGAAAATATATAGTTTTAGAATTCGTTTTGTAACATACAAAAATCTCAAATTAAAAATTGCACAATATATAATAAAATTGAATTTATTATAGTTTTAAAAATAAAAGTGTATTCTGACCGTCTTAATTCGCTCGAATGTTTTTAAATAGTAGTAAAATGGTATTTATAAATAATTGACATTAAAATCTCCCGACCCCAGAATTTTGCTTCGCGCGCGACCCACAGTTTAAAAGATCATGCTCTAGAACATTGAAAAGGCCTATTTTTATCGAGTCTGCGTTTCCCTATCCCCAATCCACGGTTGTAGCAATATAATTAGACTGAATACACTTATAAAGCGATAAAATTGTTGCAAATAGCCACATACTAAAGTACAGTACCCGGCCATAAATATTGCACATCGATCTTTGGAAAACGACAATCGGCTAATTTCTGCTTCGTAGAGCACTATCTCCTTTCCACACTACCTATGTGACGTTTAGACAGTCGTATTTAGTCCTGCGGTATAGGCCTTGCCTTATGTGAGGAGGAACACTACCCACGTTAGCACACATACATTATAATTATTATAACTTTTATAATGTAATGTGGTTTTTTATATCTACATGCTATATGTACTTACCATTGTAATAAGATTCATCTATTATAAATAAAGATTCAAAGCTATCTAATGCTTTTTTTTAAATACATATCAAATTGGTTTAGTTAAGCCAATATATCGCCCTGACCTCGCTGTGCAATCACTAGATATTTAAAAAATAATTACAGTAGGGTATACACATTGTTGTTATCTCGTCGCGTGATAACAAGTTTGTTAAAATAATAATTGTACAGGTTTACGATTCACCTTAAGAAATGTTCCATACGGAACGCAATAACGGAATGCTTGTATTAGTTATATAAAAAAGTTCATTGCTGCTCTACGCATGACCCATAGTACTGTTGCAATTCAACCATTGTTGACGGTATACTTCGGTCTGTTAAAAAGTCAACTATTTCGCGATTCGCTGGTTAGCAAGCAGCTGATAGAATATGAACGTAGACAAAGAAATACACAAGTATATAAAAATAACTGTGATATAGAAATAAGAATATTTAATGTAAATAAGTAAGAAAAGGACCAATATTTAGCCCTTTCCGCACATGCAGAGGTAGTCGTGCAACAAAGTGCACCGCCCGCCAGCCCGTTGATAAATGCGCGTGCGGCAAACAATGCGAATTACACAACTACCACCGTTACATCACTCAACACGTGTTTCACCCCTCCACGGGGCATCGTCAAGAGATGTTACACCGACCAGTGCCAAACACTGAGTGAGCTCATTATTTGTGTTTCGCATTGTTTGCCGCACGCGCATTTATCAGCGGGCTGGCGAGCGGTGCACTTCATTGCACGACTACTGCTGCATAGCGGAAGTAACTATATGTTAGTCCCTTTCTTAGTAATGCTTGTATTTGTTATATGAGTATTTATACACCTACAGGTATATCATGTAAAGTTTCCACAGTTACGCGGTGAAAGAGATATTTGCACTTTTGTCTTGTAAAATATTAAGGATCAGGCGGCAAATCAAATATAATCTTCAATATTTATTTTTGTTTATACTACTATCACTAAAGATGAATTAAAAATAGTAAAAAAAATGAAATAATTATAAACTACTTGTCCTTACGGGCAGTCTCTCATTCCCAACGTCAATCTGATCAAGTTTAACACCAGAAAGATACAGACACGCATATTCATCGCAAAATGGAGATCCTTTCAACTGTCTCCCACTTCCCAAGGTGCATTAATACCGGAGAGAGATCACCTCGATTTATTGGACATTACACTAATATCAACTTTAGGTGTTTATTGAGTCTAAGGGGTTGTCGTCAGTACGGGCCCCTCGTCCTGTAATAGATAATTCGATGTAAAGATAAACACTTGCCGGATGGTTAAACTTATATAATATTACAGAACGATAAATCTCAATCTGAGTTACAAATATTTCGTATATTGTACAGCGGTTGAAGCGACACGTCTGCTCGGTAGCGCGGCGCGTCAGAGAGAGAGCGAAATGTACCGAGTGTAAGAAGGGGCATGCAAAAACAGATGCGTTCATAGATAATAAATTTGGGTGCGTTCTAAGGAACGCCACAAGTCCATAGCTGGATATTCTTGAGAAGATTCGGCTTTTGTGTAAAATACTAAAGCCGTCTGTGGGATAGATCGGCGAAGTACCTGTTCGAGGCTTTGACCTTCATACAGAGATGCGCCAAGAGGCTGATTAGTAACAATAATGGACAGCTTAACCTATAGTGCAGGATGTGCAATGCTCACGAGCGCCACGGCGCTCCCTGAGACGGCGGTAGAATTTCGCCTTGTGTTGTAAGTTCTATGGGCAGCGAAAAATAAATTCAATGCATTTCGTTTCTATTTCGCTGTCCCTACAACTTAAAACACAAGATGTAACATAAACTATCGCAGTCGGACGCTTAGTTTCGCAACATAGATGTGCTACAGTCATAAAAACAATGAGTGTTATTCTGCTGTCATAAGAAGAAAGGCCGTAACTAATATCATACTGTAAGCTGTACCTACTTATATAGCTTGTTGGAATATGAAAAACCTTTCTTTTTACGACGGAAAAGTTAATAGTTATAGCCGCTTGGTCAGGGATAGAGGGCGCTAGGGTGTCATTGCACACGGGCGCTACATGAGCTAGAGCGCCCTCTGGTAACGATCTTTGGTGAAAACAAGCTTCAATGCTTGTAGTATCGGTGAAAAATTGCCAGCTTATCAGCAATCCATTCCTCTATCTCTTTCTTCTATCAGACAACAAGACGCACAGGTTGAAATTCCTTCTACCCACACTAAATGTTTTGCTAAAACTTTTATATTAACAGTCAAGTAGCGAAACCTGCCGTCATTGTTTCCAAGTATGATTTAGGAGTTTTCAAACATAAGAGTGGATATGTTGTTGTCTTCTGAGCAAGGATATAGGATTGTAGATTGTTATCGCTTAATATCAGAAGAGTCAGAGGTCAAATGATTTGCCAATAAAGGATAAAAATAAAAAAAATATATAGTTCAACTCGAGTTTAGTTTCTTTTTACGTTCAATGTTTGTATCACAATGTAACACTGCGTTTCGTTGTATGATTCACATAAGAAAACTTTATCTACGCATACAAAATGAAGTAAACATGCGATTACAATCATTCGAAATGTTTATTATGATGTAATCATTTTCTTTGTACAGATAAGACACCGCGGCCACATTGTATGCAATAAGGTAAGGTTTTGCTCTACAAAAACTTTAATACTTATACAGGATGATTGCAAATAGCAATAGCTATGAAAAGAATGTATAACTGGTTTATTAGCAAAAATGTTTAAAGATCTTACATCTATTTACAATTAACTTGAACAAAGTGATCACTTTAAAATAACTTCGCCACGCTTTTCAGGCTGGTTGGGAATAGCAGTATGGTATTATGGTACGCAACCCCTGCTGCTCATCCTCTGGAAACTTTTCTGTAAGCTGTGGCAGACAAATACAATCAATACAAAAGGTTTGAATTATATAAAATTGAATTAAAATCAAACCCGCAACCTACCATCACAAGTATTAGTTCTCCACCACTTGGCTACCACTGCTCGAAATAATATTTTTTTTTATAAAAATGACACAGACAAATAACTTCTGTCAGAAAAAAGTTTACAAGGACAGATAGTAATATTTAATTCAAGAAAAGGACCAATATTTAGCCACTTCCGCACCGTGGTAGTCGTGCAACAAAGTGCACCGCCCGCCGGCCCGCTGATAAATGCGCTGACATAATGATGATAACTGCATTTTTTCGCTGATTTGTGATAAATTCTTTCTCCTGCAGTTCTACTGGTGATTGGTAAGTTTCAAACACTGCAGATATGTGCAATCAATACCCATTTTCCTGTCAAAAGAAAATTCACGTTCAGATTTGTAAACACGGAGTTATATGATGCATGGCATATCAATAATAATATTCTATCTTAAGCGACACCGGCGATATGATTATTCAGCTGTGAAACTATTTCAAAAACTTTATGAGTCAAGGGCAAAACACTGATATCAATTGTAATTTACATTATCTGTTATAATTTCTGTTTAGACACCTGTGCATTTATTTTTGTCTTACTAACAATTAAACACACTTGTCTATTAATAAATATAATTACTGTTTAAATATTGTAAATACAATACCCGGCTATAAATATTGCACACCAACCTTTGGAAAGAGACAATCGGCTAATTTCGGTTTCGTAGAGCGCTATTTCTGTTCAACACTACCTATGTGACATTTTGTCAGAGCGACAGAGATAAAGCAGAATGGGAGGCTATGCGTGAATGATAGAAAGAGATAAAATGCGAACAATTAGAGAGAGAGGGTGGGTAAAAAATAGGTTTATGTCCCTGTCCTAATAATAAGATGAGAAAGATGGGGGCCATAAGAAGCACATTGGTTCAAGTGTGCTAGCTGTAAGACAGCCGCTTACTCTGTATCAAGCAGTTCTGGATATGTGTGGAATATAGCTGCCACTCTTAGGACGATTCAGCTAAACACCAGATCAAAGCTCTTTGGTTAAACATGCTGTTCGATTTATACGTGATAATGAATTGGTTTTATAATTTTAAAATAACACAGACTAATAACTTTTGTCAGAACAAAGTTTGCAAGGACAGATAGTAATATTTAATTCAAGAAAAGGACCAATATTTAGCCACTTCCGCACATGCAGTGGTAGTCGTGCAACAAAGTGCACCGCCCGCCAGCCCGCTGATAAATGCGTATGCGGCAACCAATGCGAATTACACAACTGCCACCGTTAAATCACTGAACACGTGTTTCACCCCTCCACGGGGCATCTTCAGGAGTTATGTTACACCGATTAGTGCCAAACACAGAGTCTCTGACTGATATTGGTCCTTTTCTTACTTAGGATGGAACCAGTTGTCGGCTTCCTTATTTCATGAGAAATATAACGCGGATCTCTTCAGGGTCAGATTGAATAGATACGATCACAACTACGACTAATAGTAAAATTCATTCGCTTCATTTTGAATTTTAAATACATTACAATGATAATTTGTATATCAAAAGAAGAATGTAAGAATAATTTAATTTGACATAAACTGGTATATAATTGAATTTCTTTAATAACATCCTTAAGGTATATGAGGCCTATATCTAGCAGAGGAATTCCTGTGGTTGAATTGAATGAACGAATAAAAATATTATATCATTTCTCATTCGTCTGCCTAGAATACAGATATGAGAGTTCCTAGTGCGTTTCAATTGCGCCCACATGCAAAAGAACACCGGACTATCAGGAATGCCCCATCTCATTCGTCAAGCGATAGCTCAGGCTGGAAACGCTTGACGAATGGAGTAGGAGGTATGTAGAAGGTACGACGGCATCGACAACGCGGAAATTCTTCCCGGACGCCGTCTCAGCCTATAAAGTGCTCCACGAGGTAGACGGTGTTTTGGTCCAGCTCTTCACGGGGTCCGGGGGGTTCTTCGAGTACTTTCACCGGTTTAAACTCAAGAAAAACCCCTCGTGCTTATGTGAACCTGGCGTGGACCAGACCATGGTTCACTTGGTAGCCCACTGTCCCGCATTCGAAGGTCTCCGGGTCGACTCTGAATGCCGGTTATGCAGTAAGGTTAGCCAAGACTCTAGGGCCTTGCTAATAAAAGACAAGGAAGCAAGACCAACGCTCCTAAAAATGTGCAGAAGGATTGCAGAAAACGAGATAAAAAGAAGCAAGAGTTGAGCTAAAATTAAAAAATTGTAAATAAAAGTGTAAAAAATAGGCAATTTAATAAATAACTAAAATAATACTTATAAAAATGTATACCTAGAAATTGTAATAGTTAAGATATGAGGAGAGGAAAGAATGGTATCGAATAAAAGGAAAAATATAAAGATATGAAAGGGAAAGAAAGAAAATAAAGGAATTAAAGATCATAGGAGGAACGATAGAAGAGCACGAAAATAAAAATATCACATGAAAAAAATTAAATAAAAACAATGTCCCTGTCCCACAATAGAGGTACGAGGGATCCCCATAGAAAGGCCCATTTAAAAAAATTGCGCCCACAACAAACACATCCCAGCATTTTTGTGATCACTTTCTCAAAAGTCTTCAATATAGTATTTAGAGCAATGTTTTAAAACTAAATTATCAGTTAAAAATCACGTTATAGTATTTATTGAAGATATCGAATGTGTATTGTAAAAATAGCTTTATCAAAAAACTTAATACGTTGTATTTAATATATTTATCATATACTATTAAATAGATTGTGAAACATTTTACGGTTTGTTTTTATCACGAAATGATAATAAGATAATTCATCCTTTTTTTCTAAGCGATTAAAACTATCGAAGTGATATCATTAATAATAATGTAGTATAAAAAGCGTAAATGTTTAAAAATGGCCTCCATATTGTTCACAATTGTGGCGCGAGAATGTCATTTTAAGTTTTCTTATAACCTCATTAGGTTTCATAAACGGAAACTGGTGTGAGTGTTTCGCGTGTTTATATTTAATATCTGTAATATTAATATAAATATAAATTCAATTATTTAAAAAATAATAAATATTTTATATTATTAACTCGTGTTTATATGGTCGAGTGGCAGTGATTATTAAATATTTGTGTACATTTGAAAAAAAAATAATTAAATTTTCTAATTTAAAAAGAAGGTACGTGTTTTTTTAATAAATCATAATATATATATAGATATTAATTTTTACAATAATTAATATGGTCAAGATGAAGCAGCGATCCATGTATAAAAATATAATTTAAATTGTTTTTGAAATTTTTAGGTACGTATTTAATTTCTTTCATAGTAAAATTATTTAAAATTTATTAAAAGTGAACAGAGTCAATATTTAATTTTGAAATAATATAACGCGTATGATAAATTTAGCAATGATTAATATTAATAATAATATTAGTATCACTTTTCAATTATAACCTAAATATAAATGATTTTATTACATTTTCGGATTTTGATAAAGTAAAATGTCATTTAATTTCTAAGTATTTAATATATATAGATTTGCATTTATTTCACACCAAATCTATAACAAAAATTTAAAAATTTCGTTATGATACAATAAATTAATTATTTTTTTTATTTATTATTATCTATGAATTTATATGGTAAATATTAGGTAGTGATTATTTTGTATAACTGTTATGTATATAATTACGTTTTGCAAAAAAAAAATTAAGTTTTTAATTAACAAATAAAAAATAAGGGTTGATTTTATTACTCATATTAAGGAATGAACAGCATGTAGGACTTAAAAGAAGAAAAACTGCAATTAAACGTTGTCGATTCTCAGGTAGCTAATTATCGCGCACTCTTTATGAAACTATATTTGTAAAGAGCAACTGTTGAGTTTCTCGCCGGCTCAACAGAACTGCCTTCCCAGCCGGCGGTAGCTTCCTGAAGGGATAATAATGATGACATTGATATGTTGATTGATGATTCGAAAGTGCCTGTAACAGCATATTCAAATAAAGAATGTTTTTGATTTTATTTTACTGCCTTGTATTCTCCAAAAAGGTTTTATTACTTTTATAAGATTCTGCTCTACCACGGCACATACGTGTGACGTCGCAGAGACGTCATTGTATGAAAAAAGGTTTAATGATAAATCATATCCAAAAATCAATGGTTTCTGAAATAATAAACAGCGTTTTAAACAATAATATTATTACATTTTGAAATTATTTATTGTTTATTATTTATCCCTTTAGGCTTTTTACTACTAAAGAAAATGTTTTAAAGTGATCCCTTTAAGTTTTTATACCTATAATCACCTTATGTCTATCACACTAGAGCTGTATTTCTAAACGTTGGACCGCGTCCCATAGGTGGGCAATTAGTTCCAAAAAGGGGGAAATTCGAAAGCGGACTCGATATGCGTTTAACCCTTTCGATTTAATATAAAAATTATTGGTCAATAACATAATAGGCAATACAAAATTGTGTAACATGAAGTGTGGCGAAGGATTGGGAGGAATGCGTGCATGTTATGTAGGTGAATGCTATATGTTGAATGGATGGTGAATGTTAGAAATTCTGAAAATCAATGGCAGCGATCACTGATCGCGTTCCAATTAACCCTTAAATGCATAATGATCAAAAACTGCAACCATTTAAACGTAAAATTAATATTACACATAAATGTAAATGCATATTTTTGTATACCTGCAACATATGCATAAAAAAGGTACATATTTTTCTATTTTTCCCTGCTTTGTAGTGTACTTATATGCAAGATATATATTTTTGAAAAGTATAAATAAAGGTCATGCATTTAAGGGTTAAAAACGTATTTCCTAATTTGAATTCAAATGCATGAGAATGATTGTACATAATTTTGGCCCCAGCGGCCAGTACGGAGCGTGAACGTATAAATAATAATATATATAAATAAATATTTAATGGAATCAGGCGTTACCTTGCGGAAGTCCATCTTAAGTAAGAAAAGGACCAATATTTAGCCACTTCCGCACAGTTGTTGTGTAACATAACTGAAGATGCCCCGTGGAGGGGTGAAACACGTATTGAATAATTTGGCGGTGGCGGTTGTGTGATTCACATTGTTTGCCACATACGCATTTATCAGCGGGCTGGGGGGCGGTACACTTTGTTGCACGACTGCATGTGCGGGAGTGGCTAAATATTGGTCCTTTTCTTACTTAATATAAATAGATATTTATAATAATTATTGAAGCGACAGTCGAAAGTTACAACATCTCAAGGAGATCGTGATAGTACCGGTATGATAATAGAAGAAACGTGTTCCTTCATTATGGTCTACCAATAATCAAATATTATACCCGTGATTTTTAATCAAATAATTCTACGGTCATACTTTTACTTGCTTGTTTTATGGCAGCCATCATTAACAGATCTTCTCAAGAAAAAATCTACAGCAGAATCTTTTGATGAGTTGGCCCGGCCACATTGTCCTAAATCTCAAGGCATTTAACGGTCTGTAGCGATTGGGCAGCGACTTGAAATAAAATAATGTACCAAATAATATGTAATTGAGTATTCAAATTGTATTGTTAATATATATAAATTTTAGCTGTATTTACCCATAACAGAAAATTGTGAAAGAAAAATTGTAAAAAATTATAAAACGCTGTCGTGCCTCGCAGCTGGGAGAAGAAAGATCTGTATCAAATAGCGGCAACCCTCTCCCAACTGTCTGCGTTTAGTTTAAGCGAAAAATAAATATTGTAAAAAAAACACTAGCGATACAAATTAGAATTAATAAAAAAAATCATTAACAGATATTGGTTAAAACGAACCATGTTTCAATATATTTTTAATTTCCTTAAATTCTTAATATTTAGTAAATTTCGAGTAGTGGTGACCCAGAGATGTGATCATGGGACGCGGGTTCAATCCCGGTCCAATACATTCTTCTGTAATTCACATTGTTTGTTAATTATATAAGAGTTGCTACTGTTTACAAATAAGTTTATAGAGGATGTATTAGCAGTACCAGGGAATGCTCTAGCTCGTGTAGCGCCCGTGTGCAATGACACCCTGGCGCCCCCTAGGCCTGACACGCCCCCCCCCCCCCCTCGCGGCTAAAACTATTAACTTTACCGTCGTAACAAGAAAGTTTTTTCATATTCCAACAAGCTATTTTATAAGTAGGTATAGCTTACAGTATGGTATTTTTTTTAATGACCCCCGTTATTGGGGGCCTCTCGTACTCCTATTTGTCGTGGGATAGGGACTTTTTTAGCATTTATTTATTTACATTGTCTTTTATTTTCTCTCTCTTCTTTCGTTCTTCACATTCTCATTCAGTCTATTATATCTCTTTCATGCTACAGTTCTTCAATCTTTCTACAGTATGGTATTAGTTACGGCCTTTCTACTTATGACGGTAGAATAATATTCATTGTTTTTATGTCTGTAGCACATCTCTTGTGAAACTAAGCGGCGAAACGCGATAGATTCCAAGACGATGCTCTTAGCTGTCTCAGGCGGCGGCGCCCGTGTGCATTGCATACTCTGCACTATAGGTTAACCCTTTCTACTCCAATGTCGAGTGTCACTCGACACTGATTTCGTTCCCCAAGCTCCACTGTCGAGTGATACTCGACATGGTGTAATACTTCTTTTTGCGGAAAATTTTAAAACAGGAAAGATTTTTGTTACTAAAATGTTTGAATCACGAATGAATGAAACATATTCTAGAATCGCAAGATACTATAATTCAATTAAATTTTATCGATGCTACATAACAGCCTTTGAGTGGAATGGGTTAAGCCACCCCTGCCGCGTACCATGATACTATATTACGATCATGGTAGATCCCCCCAGAGATAAAAAATAAAGCTTGTGCCTTCGGTGGGCATCTTTAGACCACGATGGAAAATTTTATAGTTAATATGTTTAATTTGCTATAAAATTTATTAATAATTAATGGTATACAATTATTTTTATTTTATTAGCTGTAATAAACGCTGTTTACCGATCGTCGCTTATTTATAAGTGTATTATAATATTTATTATAAATCACATGAATGATATTCGTAAATGTTAAATCCTGGGTATAATGCCTGAAAAATAAATCAAATTTTATAGTTAAATGTACAAAACGATGTGCCAGTTGTAAAACAATGAATGGATTTTTTTTACTAACATTATTAACATTTTTTTCGCTTTTACTAAACGCAGACAGTTTGGAGAGGGTTGCCGCTATTTGATACGGATCTTTCTTCTCCCAGCTGCGAGGCACGACAGTGTTTTATAATTTCTTACAATTTTTCGTACACAATTTTCTCTTATGTGTAAATATAGCTTAAATTTATACATATTAACAATACAATTTGTAAGTTTTATTTGGTACATTATTTTATTTCAAGTCGCTGCCCAAGCGCTACAGACCGTTAAATGCCTTGAGGTTTCTTACAAGGTGCCGGGCGAACTCATCAAAAGATTCTGCTGTAGATTTTTTCTTGCGAAGGTCCAGTAAGTTGAACGGAGGTATATTAGGTTTTCACATAAGGTCATGTGGTTACATCTTTTGGATTGCGTCAATGAATGAATTAAATTAAAAATCATTCCTTTGAACATTATTAAACGGTTTTATTTAGTTCGGCCCGTACGGAATTTGTTTATTTGGGTCAAAATTAGAAATTGAAATTTAAGCACCTTCCCGTTGTCAGATTGATCTGAAATTTGGTACACACATTTAATTTAAATGACAATACAATATAATAAAATCAATAACATTATAAATCTAAGATGGCCGCCGATACAAAATGGCGGATTACATATTTTTCCTTAACCCCCTCAATATAGGTATTAAATGAAAGGGCTACATTAGTAAAACACGAAAATTATGTCAAAATTTAAAATTCAAGATGGACGCCGTTCCAATATGGCGGACTAGGTACATATTTTTCCGCAATCACTACAATATGGGTATCAAAAAACCGATTAACTTAAAAGTTTTTTAAATGTATTTATATCCTCTCCTTACCGCATTACTTTCCAAGTGACACTACGTTACATGTATATTTCTTTATCTATACGTTCGTAAATCAACAATATACGTCATTCGTATAATAGTTTATGTAAATATTAATTAAGAATAGGACCAATATTTAGCTACTTCCGAACATGCAGTGGTACTCGTGCAACAAAGTGCACCGCCCGCCAGCCCGCTGATTGTCGATTCATTCTGTGTTTGGCACTAATCGGTGTAACTCCTGAAGATGCCCCGTGGAGGGGTGAAACACGTGTTGAGTGATTTGACGGTGGCAGTTGTGTAACAAACTTCTCAAGCAAAGCGTGAGGGCAGGGAATTTCTCACCTTATGTCATCGGTAAGAATTAAGCGAAATCATTATTTATTATCATTTCAGTAAGAAAAGAAGTAATATATTGCTACTTCCTCTATATAGCAGTAGTCGTGCATAAAGTAAAGTAAATGCCAAACACCGAGTGGCACTAACCCTTGTAACATGATTCCTGAGGATGCCCCGTGGAGGGGTGAAATACGTGTTGAGTGATTTGACGGTGGTAGTTGTGTAATTCGCATTGTTTGCCGGTGCACTTTGTTGTACGACTACCACTGCATGTGCGAAAGTGGCTAAATATTGGTCCTTTTTTTACTTAGGATGGACTTCCGCAAGGTAACGCCTGATTCCATTAAAGTTAATATTAATTTGTATTTATTGATAAATATGATTTGGTAATGTTTCAAAGTCACCCAGAAAGTAATGGACAAGGCTATGTCAGGAGTTTCACTGCGAAATCGAATTAGAAATGAGATCCGCTGAAGATCAAATATCACCGACTTAGTTCGAAGAATTGCTCGTCTGTAGTGGCAGTAGGCCGCAAGATTTCACAAACCGGTAGACACAGCGTGGGTAGTCAGCCCACTAGGTGGACTGGCTACATATTTAAAGTCGCGGGAATTCTCTGGATGTGGGCAACGCAATTGGCGACTATCAGCTCAAAAATAATGTCAAGAAGGATGTTTTAATAATACTTGGGATATTTTGCTATTAGTATTTGGAAAGACGATAACTTCTTTTGTATTTGGTTCTTTGAGGATAGAAACGTTGTTCTGGTGCGGCATCTCCGGGATTCTAAGCATACATCTAGGACATCAAATTTTTCTAGAATCTTCAGCGCTCAAATCTCGGTTGCTTTTAAACAGAATTTTATTATATATATTCTTTAAATTTTGTGTCGTTTAAAAGGTTCTATCCGCTGCTAAAACTGGTTTGAATGAATAATAATGTACGCCGTCGCGAGCGATTGCTTGTCGCATGTATAAGGCAAGTCATATACGAAATAGATCTAGTAGGCATTTTGTTGCACGACTACCACTGCATGTGCGGAAGTGGCTAAATATTGGTCCTTTTCTTACTTATATGTATATATTTTCACGGCCCCTGTTATTAGGGACCTCTAGTACAACCTATATCTAGGGTTCACTGGTACAGTTTTATTACTGAATAATTTATTGATTTTCTTCTCCTGTTATTTTCTGATGATCTTTTCTTTTGTCCGTGTCAATATCTCTGACGCGTTTCGCTTTCTCAATCTTTTATTCCTTTCCACACCTTTACCTTTCGCCTTCTCTCCTTCACCATTTCCTGCTGGACTCATATTTTAAAATCTTTTAATTATTATCTTTCTATATCAACATTTTTAATATATGTTTATAATATATAAGGTATTATACCATATTTATTATAGGTATGTATATTATATAAATATATATGTATATTTATGTATGATTTGCAAATATTAACTACCCATTATTTATACCTCTACCCTTTGCATGTTATGGTTGTCTGTAAGAGATTGCTTTGTCTGATAAAACCGGCCATTTATTTTGTTTAATATTATGAAGCTATTTAAACGTGTCCTAAAGAATATTAAATAAAATAAAATAAATTTTTGTTCATACATTTTTTGTTTTTAACAACTTAATTGTCGTTCTTTAAATGTAGATGTTATTTAGATAAACTTTCAGCTTCAACGGCAATTAGATGTATAAGCGATGTGTACCTCCCACTGCCACTTTAAACGGGCAATTATTTATATTACATCCCTAATAGTTACAAATCCTAGAGATAACCTATCGTAGTTCTTAGAAATTATCGTATAGGATAAGAATTATAAATATCATATTCGTTCTTGAAACTAAGACATTACTGTCGTCACAGCTACAGTTCCACTGGACATAGCCCTTCGCTATAAATTCGCGGCCTGCATTCAATTATTGCAAAAAGTTTAAATTATATAAAAAATATCCCGAGAATGGAACCTGGATTCGAAGTCTCATTCCTTACTTCTGAACACCACTGTAAAGTCTATAAAGTATAGAACAATTGTAGTGGCATTGGGCAATGATCCAGGAGGTTCAGAAGTTGAGATCTTGTATCTTCCACCAAAAAAGATGATAGAAGGCTTTGTTAAGAACGTCAGGAAACGCTGAATGATAGGTGCTTCCAGTCGGTTCTATTGAAATTCTTTGGTGTGGGAGAGGGAGGGCTATATCCATCTATGGATGTCCAGTAGTAAGAGTATAATAATTTACTAAAAATCCTTATTTTAGTAAATATATCAAAGAGTTCTTATCTCTTGATCACACCCTTACACTTATCCTCCTTATGGTTCACGTGTTAGAATAAAAATATCAAAGCGCAGTGACGTTTGGCGCCATTTGTAAAAATTAAGTCGCGTTCACGTTATGACATTATTCTTGCACCATAAAAATCAACCTGACTGTACTCGGCAGATTTAAAAACAAATATTTTTTTTTCTCGTTTGCGTATTGTCAACCGTACCCTGTCCCTACTCACCGCTCACATCAGGCAGTAACTAGATCTGATCATTAAACTTAAAAATGAAGGATTCGCTTGTTATGGAAACTACTTTTGTGTCTAAAAAATTCCGGGTTTTTTTTTTAAACTAATTAAAGTCATGTACAACTGTACATGATAGTATTCCATAAAAATGTTAATCAATGTATATTTATAAAAAAAAAACTAAAAATAATAAGTTTCATAACAAGAGGATGAATTTCGAAAGAATTTAAATATAAAATCTTTCTATTACAGATACCATCGACTGCGATTGCCACGTGTTGATTTAGAAAATTCTGGAACAAGTTTCTCTAATAATTGAGTTTAAAGTTGAAAGTTTTAAATTCATGTTACACTGAAGAGAAACATAAAATGCATCGTTTAGGGAAAACGAATTGTCTAACAGGTATTTATGACGTAATCTCATAATAGCGTTTTCTGCCGTATTTCACAGAGGCGCGTTCAATTTCATATTTAGTGGACTGCAGCATGACACGTGGAGTTATTTATTAAAAGAAACATGCAGAACCATACAGTAAATAAACACGTTTATTGAGACAGGTAATAAAAAAAACTGAATAATGCAAAAACTAAAAATTAACACTAATTTAAAATTCATTAAAACTAATTAATACAAACTAACTACGCTATGTTTTATGGGGTACTGCACCTGATAAGTAGTGCGCCGATACTGTACATAGGTACACCTACTATACTCGAGTCTGCGTGCTGGTGAGAGATATGAGACACGATATGTTATGCCAAATATACCACCGTGCATAATTAACGCCACGGGCATTTCCAGCGGCTCGTCCGTGTTCTTAACACACACACGCAAAAACACACACATACCTAACCTAACCTACACACATACCATTCCGTTCGGAATAGTTGAGAATTATTTATATGTATATATCTATATAAACACACACACGCGCACGCAAGCTTACGCACACACACACTTATATGAGTCCCACAATAATTATGGTACACCAATACCTCACTTTGCGTCGTGGTTACGTTCAAAAAAAACACGACGCAAATTGAAACGCCGCAAAGTGAATTAAGCTTTTCTATAGCAAGCCATGTAAAGATCGAAGACAGGTTCCAGGGTCATGAAAAGCATGACGCAAATTGAAACGCCGCAAAGTGAATTAAGATTTTCTATAGCAAACCATGTAATTATCGAACATAGGTTCCAGGGTCACGAAAAACACGACGCAAATTGAAACGCCGCAAAGTGAATTAAGATTTTCTTTAGCAAACCATGTATAAATCGAAGATAAGTTCCGGGGTCACGAAAATACTACTTTTTGAAAAGAAAATTGAACAAAGTAAACATTTAAAAACAAAAATAATATAACTCTACCAATAAATAAATTGGAATAATATTTACCATTTTGTAACCAGAAACAAGACGTAAAAATTTATATAAATTTATTATTCTCTTTAAAAAAAAAGCACAACGCACTACCAAATTGAAACTGAACTCTAAAATTAGCAAAACGAAATGAAAATAAAACTGTATTCAAATTGCGTTGATTTTTAGTTAGAAAGGGAATCCCCGAGTTTTGATGACATGGCGCAATTAGAAACAAGTGTTGCCATCTTTTAGAAAAAAAAGAAAATTTCAAAAAAAAAATTAAAGACTCGAACCCAAAATAACGCAACCTCGAAAATCTAACAACGCACAGTGAAAATTAGTGCTAATTTAGCAGCGACGCAACTTGGAAAAAACGCAAAACGAAACGACGCAAAGCGGGGTATTGGTGTACTATAAACGTAATTATTTTTATTAAAATAAACTTTGTTTTCAACTCTACGATTTACTGTATTTTATCAATTTAACAACATATCTCTAAGATATTCAACTCTAAGTTTTATATGTTAAAAGAAAGAGGAAAAGACATACTACTTTTTCGAATAATTTAAATCTTTTTCATACCACGTTTTATGTAAAAACACACTGAAGTTTTTTGAACTTTTTAAACACTTTTTTTGCATTATTTCAGTTATTAGAAAAGTAAATCACTTTAATTGTATAGTAGGTTATGCACACATTTCAAAGATTATAAAAAATTATATATTGTATCTTTAATTATTTATTCTTTAACATAAAAATGAGCAATTTTATAGGAAAAAAGTTTTCTCACTATAATTAAAAAAAAACTAAAATATATCAGAACATGGTGCCCATATTAAAAATATTTGTATAAACTAACTATATTCACACTCTTATACATAAAACCCTGTATATATATTCATGAGAATGAATAAGATATAACATATAGGTTATCATTGCAATGTTTTTCCATTTTATAGTTTTTTTTGTTTAATGGTCTAATATCGGAAAGGAACTGGAAACCCTTCAACTTGATGCAGAGACAACCCAGGATAGAGTGGCCTGGCGCAAATTGATAAGGAGACCCGACCCCAAATAAAGGGAAAAGGGAAGGAAGAAGAAGAGTTTTTTTTGTATAATATAGCAGAAAAATAAATTGACTTTAGTTTTTATTTTGTAGTTATAATATTATATTCATTGTACAATTTTAGTAAGGGCGAAAATAAAGAAATGGTTCTCGAGCGAAATATTCGTGGCGGAGAAACTTCGAGACGCCCTGGTTGGAGCTGTTCTGACTATAGCAGTGGCTGAAGTGTGTGCTTACAAACTCCTCAAGCAAAGCGTGAGGGCAGGGAATTTCTCACCTTATGTCATCGGTAAGAATTAAGCGAAATCATTATTTATTATCACTTCAGTAAGAAAAGGACTAATACATAGCTACTTCCGCTATGTAGCAGTAGTCGTGCAATAAAGTAAAGTAAATGCCAAACACGATTGTTATGTTACACCGATTAGTGCCACTAGGCACTAATCGGTGTAACATAACTCCTGAGGATGCCCCGTGGAGGGGTGAAACACATGTTGAGTGAATTAACGGTGGTAGTTGTGTAATTCGCATTGTTTGCCGCATACGCATTTATCAGCGGGCTGGCGGGCGTTGCGCTTTATTGCACGACTACTGCTACATAGCGGAAGTAGCTACATATTAGTCATTTTCTTACTTAGGATGGACTTCCGCAAAGTAACACCTGAATTCATTGTATCTCCCTCATTGATAAAGATAGCTTCTACAACGTCTATCGTCTTTGCACACTGCGACTGGATTTTCTTTTTTTTCTGGTATCAGAGTGAAAACCAGAATGGACTCAAGATATTCTCCCCTCTGGAGGAAGGACAGGGTTATGTGGGATTTCTACCTACTAAAACACACGTTGGTAGTCTTTTGTACGCAAACAATGGACACTGCAAACTATAAAGAGATATATAAATATATAAATCACAATAAATGGCTGCCCATCCGACAGCGTTGTTCTTTCTTTCTCTAACTACACTTTTCTCTTTACTTTTTTTCTCCTACTTTAACTGCCTACTTTGCATTTCAATTGCAGTTGGTAACCAGTACACACCAAAAACCACTTCGCTTTTCCATAGCACAGTCTTTACTCACTCCTTCGTAATACAATCTATTCTTTACATCAAAGCGAAGGTTCGAAACCTGATGCTTGACGAGCTGATGGGATGATTAAATAAATTCAAACGATGGTGGTGATTCAATTATAACTTTACAAAACTAATTAACAGTTAAATAATACGTAAAAATAGACTGGCAACACAAACTGTCAATTTAAAAAGTATAAATAAGTATATAAAAAGGTTTTAATAACCCACTCTGTCGACAACATACGATCCTTTTGTAGCAGTCGATGTTGAAGGATCACTCCTCCATTTTGTTAAGTTCTCTAAGATATTACCATTGAATATTCTCATATAATTCTTTGTGTCATCCCTCACAACTGAGAATATGGAACCTCTTTACAAAGTTTGTATTGTAATATGTTACAGATATGTTTATAATGATTCTGGCGATTTTGGAGACGGTAATGTCACCGCTCTTGGGCTGGTGGGGCAGCACCCGGCGGCGGGAGATGCTCCTGGTGTCGTGTGCGTTGACCAGCGCCAGTGCTTTCACTTGGTTCGCCTTACCTAACGTGAATGTGCCGGAAACTATTGGTGAGCACATGAACATTAAATATTGTTTCTTATAAGTAAATTTATATTCGTTTTATGCTATTTTACAATGTGTTCTTTCTCTATTAAATTAAACTCTTCTCTATTGAAATATACTAAAGAGTTAGTATCTTATTAAAAGACGTTTGTAACACTTTATCAATTTATTTAACACACGAACGAATTTTAATTAGCGCTTGAGTGCGAGCAAAAAGGACGTGCATTCGTCGTAGGACTCTGGGGCGCAATGTGGTCTGCGACCGAGTGAAAGCGGGCAATAGAAATAAAAGAAACAAAAGAAACAAAAGTAACAAAAGGTCTGCAACCGCGTCACCGGTGCGTGCATGTGCTCGCTGCACTAATTCGGCACACTAAGTTCACCCGTCGGCTACGCTCGTCCACAAAATCTTACACCTATTATTCATTCAGACATCACATCAGTGTATATACGACTCCCACAATACCATCATCACCGTTTTAGCCTAACAATCACTGCAAGGGATAGGCTTCACCCAAAGATATCTATGTGGGATAAACCATAATCGCCACCCTTGGCAGATGGATGCAGATCGCAGTGTGATATTTTGGTATGCACAGGATACTGCTGTCAACCATCTGGAATCTTATTTGTGAGCAGTGGCAATCAAAGCGTGAATTATACAAGATTACTAGCTGATCCCGCAAACGTTGTTTTGCAAAAAAATAATGTTTTTAATTTACTGATTAAAAATAAGGGTTGATCGTAGAGGGGTGAAAATTTAGAGTTGTATGTATTTTTGTATGCTGTATCATAAAAAAATAAAAAAATATATTTAAGGGTGAACAACCCTTATCACTTAGGGGTATGGAAAATAGATAGAAGCCGATTCTCACACCTACTGAATATGCATATAAAATTTGGTAAAAATCGGTCAAGCCGTTTCAGAGGAGTATGGTAACTAGCATTGTGTATCCAATCCATCATTGTTTTGATGTACATATAATCATTGTAAATTATCCTAACTGTATAAATAAATAAAAAAACACATAAGTTTGATTTATACATTTTAAATGTAATTTAATTTCCTTTGCAGTATATTGCGCAGGTAAAAACACGGTTGTAGCTTCAGACAATACTCGTGGAGTTTCTGTTCAGATGTTCATCAGCCTGTTTACGTTTATTTCCTTTGGAGTTTCGAGGATTGTGATCTGGTGCCATGGAATCGCTTATATAGATGAGCATTCACCTTCTAGAATGAGCATGCATTACGGTGAGTACGCAGAGCGAAAGTGAATTTGCAATCGGTTGTAAGTAAAGCGCTGTCTCTATTTAGTCACCTACATCTGTTCCAAAGAGAATTTTATATTTTTCAGGCATCCTTTCCACAATTAGGCTGTTAGGTCTCGCTCTGGGGTACAACATACTGACAGAGTTCCTGGAGACCAACACCACGCTTCAGATTTTAATGATCGCTCTCGGCATCTGGGGGAACGCTCTACAGATATACATAACCATTCCGAAGATCATCAAGGCTCCAGAGGAACCTGTTGCAGAAGGTCTAAGTGAGGCTTCACCTTTCGTTCCTAAGGTCTTCAATACGATAGTAAACGGTAGGCAGAGACTAAATAATCTGAGCTTTTGGAGGCTTGGGTTTTGCTGTGAAAATGGTTGAGTATAATCTTTGACAAGTCTAGGAAAAGACATGGTTTAATTTAAATGTAATATCTCGGTAAACGAAAAATACCAATTGTTTATTATACCTGATTCTATCTGTAAATGTATAAATGAAGGTAGATTTCTGATACGGTTGGAAGCTATCTAGAATAAAGGTTTAAGCTAACCGCAATCTGCCACTTGAACCCGTGGAAACTAAACGAAGTATTGATTTATATATTTGTAAATGTTGTTTTTGCTTTCTCTTCTTGCATGCAATCTTTGTGTTTGTCGTTTTTAGTGTCGTCTTGTGTTTTTCTTTTTAAATTTCTTTCATCTTTAATTCAAGTTATTTATATATGTAATTTTTTAGTTAATTCAATGCGATGAAATTTAAAAAAAATTGTCCAAAGTGTAATTTAAAATATCAGTTAAAATCCAAAGTAAAAATTTTGAATTTTTAATCAAATACAATCAACGAAGTAATTAGAATCAAAAGATTAAATATATAATATGAAAGAGGCCAATACAGAGGAATTAAATCTGATTATTTTTTCTATCAAATAAGGCTCATCTGGTATTTCTTTCGTAACGTCGCTCTGAATGATCTTATATGGATGATATATAAATATATAAATATCTAATGGAATCAGGCGTTACCTTGCGAAAGTCCATCATATTATTTAGCTAATATTTAGCCACTTGCAGCGGTAGTCGTGCAACAAAGTGCACCGCCTGCCAGCCCGCTGATAAATGCGTATGCGGCAAACAATGAGAATTACACAACCGCCACCATTAATTCACTCAACAAGTGTTTCACCCCTCCACGGGGCATCTTCAAGAGTTATGTTACACCGATTAGTGCCTCTGTGTTTGGTACTAATCATCAATAATAAAATATTGGTCCTTTTCTTACTTAACCATTAGACGCTCTCTACCAGGCACAAGCCTTTTCAAAAGATATCTCCTATAACTGATCTTGCGTCGTACATCTAGTTAAGTCTACGCTGACCCGCTGACCAGATACGCCGGGAGAACCTTCCGATACCATTGGCACTTCAGATGAGTAAATAAATAAATTAATATACTTTGACTTTGATCCATGTACAAAGTTCAACTTGATTGCAACTTGAAAATATATTTCTGTAGAATTCCCCTTTTTTATGCGCCGTTGACAATGACGTAAGGTTGCTCCCATATTACCAATGTAAATAAAGAAATATATTACTGTGGAATTTCCCTTTTTTATGCTCCGTTGACGATGGACTAATGTTGCTCCCGGAATACCGATGTAAATAAAGAAATATATTTCTGTGGAATTCCCTTTTTTGATGTACCGGTGAATATGACCTAATGTTGCTCACTGAATACCAATGTAAACAAAGAAATATATTTCTATAGAATTCCCCTTTTCGAGGCGCCACTGACGATGACCTAATGTTGCTCCCATAGTTCCAATGTGAAAAAAGAAATATATTTATGTGGAATTCCCTTTTTCGATGCGACACTGATAATGACGTAATGTTGCTGTTTTTTCCATTTCTATTCTAAATTTAAAACTATCTTACCATATAAAACTTATTATAGCATTCAAGAGTTTAGTTTATTAACTCATGTCATTGGTTGATATTATAATGTATATCAAACTTAGTTAAGTTTCATTTACAATAGTAACCTCTGGCACTAATTTCTCAGCAGATCAGCATTCATAGCCGATGGTAGCTTACTACTTATAGTCCTAAAATAATTAACGAAACAAAATTGCGTGTAAATACAAACTTGAATTAAAATCTTTTCAATTTGAATTTCGAACGATTTAATTTTCGTTCAGGTTTCTTTTCGAGCGTCTACCGCGTGTTCTTCAATACGCTCGCAACATCGCACATGGTGGCGATGGGATTGATAGCAGCTGCATTGTGGGGATTTTCATACCATCAGACTGATTTCCTCAAAGTAAGTCACTTATTTAAAGTCGAATTTTTTGACAGATTCTTGACATATCTCTCCTTCGTTACACACTTCGTACATACAAAGTGTTGCAGTCGTGAAAACAAAAGATGAAATTGTCATTTAAAACCTAGGTTTCTACTTCTTCTCCTGTTCAAAGCTTCTTTCTTTATTTCCCCTCGTAATTAGAGTCAGCAAACCTGTATATGCTTGCAAAGAAGGTTCTAGAACTATTGGCGGAAGAATCTTCGTAAGTTTTCTCTTATTAAAAATTATGAAGTTGTTATATATATACCACTGTCATCAAAAAGTCAGGTCAAATTGTCATTTAAAAATCCGTAATTTTTTTTCCTAGGTTGGTAGAACTGTCTATAACATTTGCTAAGCGTCTGTATATTAAAAGTTGGAATATCATTTACCTCATCCTAAACCATTTATAAGGATATTTTGTATTTCAAAGTATCAAGTCTCGATTGGTCGATGTCATACTGCATTGGTTCTTTGCGACTTTTTGTAAAAAAAACTCTACTCCTATCGTTCCGCGATCACCGTATTTGCCTGATTTGACTCCATACGACTTCTGGTTATTCATACTCAGATAGTCAACATGGGGACGCTGTTTTGATATGATTAAAAACATGAAAATAGAATAAAAAAGTCTTGAAGTAAGTTATACCGGAAAAAGACTACTCCGAATGTTTAAAGAACTGGAAAAAGCGTTGGCAAAAATGAATTTTATCAGATGGTGATTATGTTAAAGATGATGAAATTGATTGGGAAGAATAAATAAAGAATTCACATTTTATATACAAATTCAGTTTACTTTTCGATCACAATATTATATACTAGGGGTGATTACATGAGGGCAGTTAGGCAGTGTCTAGATCTAGAGTCATTCATTCTATCTTGGGTGACAAAACATCTGGATTATTCAAATGTACATATACATATACTTTTAATCAAAAAGAGTATAAAACTACATATTACTATTTACCCAAAATGTATTATCTCTTTTATAGAGTTATTGACGGTGTAGTAACTTCCTCCTACCTTGGACAAAGTATTTAAATATAGCAATATATGCTGCAAGAGAATAGTAGAGAAGTCAATAAAAATGAACAAAACAGATACAGGTCGTTAAAAAGGAAATAGAAAAACACAGATACATAGCAATAATTATCAAATTATAAATGTAAAAGGTAAATGAATACATACTAAGTAAATAAATGACAAACTAGATCTGTGAATTTTCAGGAACGAGGCGAATGGAGTGAGGCGATGAATGAACGGTAGTTAGGGAAAAGAAAGATAGAATTTGTAGAATGTAAGGAGAAGAAAGATTGATCATGTGAAGAATGACAGAAGAGTACGGAAATAAATAAAAAAAGAAAGTGTCCCATGAATAAGATAGGGGAACGAGAGTCAACCAAAAGCGCGGGCCAGATAAAATATAGCTATCTATTACTCCTAGAAAGAACAAGTTTAACTTGATGGAATTGAATCTTAGGTACACAAAATTTGTTGATGGTTTTGGTATATACGTATAAATGACACAACTCTCTTTCCAGGCTAAGTATTACGTAGAAGAGAAGAGAAACTCGTTCATGAACAACGCAGAGGTACTCCGAAATCATGCGGTTATTTTGGCTGTCGCAGTAAGTACTATATATATAAGTACTAGCTGATCCCGCAAACGTTGTTTTGCAAAAAAAAATATTTTTAATTTTCAATTTAAAAATAAGGGTTGATCGTAGAGGGGTGAAAATTTAGGGTTGTATGTATTTTTGTATGTTGTATCATAAAAAAATAAAAACAAAAAATTTCGTCAAAAAAATAAAAAAAAATGTTTAAGGGTGAACAACCCTTATCACTTAGGGGTATGAAAAATAGATAGTAGCCGATTCTCAGACCTACTAAATACGCATATATAATTTGGTAAAAATCGGTCAAGCCGTTTCAGAGGAGTTCAAGTTCGAACACCGTGACACGAGAATTTTATATATTAGATATATATACACAGTAGTACCATTCATTTACTACACAATTAGTCACTCACTTACAAAAGGCGTCATAAGAAATCTCAAGGTCACCCAGATAGCAATTGAGAGGGCTATGGAGGTCGGAGTTTCACTGCGAGATCGATTCAGAAATGAGGAAATCTGCAGAAAAATAAAGATCACTGATATAGCTCGAAGAATTGCTCATTTGTGAGTGCAGTGGGCGGGGCATATCGTGCAACTGATGGCTGTTGGGGCTTACAACGGGCGTCATAAGAAATCTCAAGGTCACCCAAATAGCAATTGAGAGGGCTGTTCTCGGAGTTTCACTGCGTGATCGATTCAGAAATGAGGAAATCTGCAGAAAAATAAAGATCACTGATATTGCTCGCAGAATTGCTCATCTAAGGGTGCAGTGGACTGGGCATATCGTGCAATTGATGGCTGAAAAGGCAGACACGGCGTGCTCCCCACTAAGTGGACCGTTGACATTGTTAAAGTCACGGAAAGTTGCTGAATACAGACAGCGTTGGACTAATCACCGTGAAAATCTTTGGGAAGACCTGTGCCCTACAGTGGGCGTTCAGGTTGAAAAGAAGAAGTCAGTACACATCTCTTTATAGAAGAAATAACAAACGCACAAAGTGTAGTTGAAAGTACTTTATTAGTGAACACGTTGAGCGCCACGCAGTTTTAAAACGACTCCGCTTGTGCTTTCATACGAGTATCTAGACTTCCCGTGACTTTAAACAAGTCTACTTAGTTTAGGGTCTACCCACATCGCGTCCTTCTAAAAGAACCTTACAGCTAAAATTCGTACATATAAACAATAAAGTTAAACTACGTTACTATAAACATATGTAAATAGTAAAAAATACCTGCAATAAATTTAATTTTTAATAATAAATCTCGAGACATAGAAATGGTTATGTCCGGAATTTCTTTTTTAAAGTTGAATTGAATATGAAGTGTTCCAAAACAAATAACTGACATAGCCTAGTAAGCTGTGTCTGTTTTTTTATTAATTCTAATTGGTATCGCTAGTGTTTTTTTGCAATAAGTTTTTTTTTCGCTTTTACTAAAAGCAGACAGTTGGGAGAGGGTTGCCGCTATTTGTTACGGATCTTTCTTCTCCCAGCTGCGAGACACGACAGCGTTTTATAAATTTTACAATTTTTCTTACACAAATTTCTCTTATGGTTAAATACAGCTAAAATATATACATATTAACAATACAAGTTGTAAGTTTTACTCAATTATATATTAGTTGGTGCGTTATTTTATTTTAAATCGCTGTCCAAGCGCTACAGACCGTTAAATGCCTTGAGATTTAGGACAATATGCCGGGTCATCAAAAGATTCTACCGTAGATTTTTTTCCTGAGAAGGTACGGTTACCTTAGTTCTTCTACAAATTTATTTATTAACTTAATTATTTCCAGTACATGGGGTTAAAGTTCACGTCTCCAATCATGTCGAGCCTGGTGAAGACAACAGTGCTGCTGCATGCTGTCAAGATGTGCGTGTTCTCTATCATTCTATATGTGGTTATGGCGGTGATAAGTTGCGATACTGGTGAAGTTGTGGATCTTCAGGGGAGGAAGTACGTGCAGCCGGAATGCAGTCAACACTGCGGGTAAGGCTATCACCATTTTCATCAATACCATATTTAGAAATTTAAGGTGCATATGTACTTTTGCAATTTTCCAAATGTTAAAGATATTTCATCTTAATAAGTAATACACTCCTGTGTTTACTCGGAGGTGTACCAAGCGTTCTGACTGAACGTTTCTGAACCTCACAACCAGAGTATGGAATATTTAATGGAATCAGGCGTTACCTTGCGGAAGACCATCCTAAGTAAGAAAAGGATCAATATTAAGCCACTTCCGCACATGTAGTGGTAGTCGTGCAACAAAGTGCCGCCCGCCAGCACGCTGATAAATGCGCATGCGGCGACAGTGACTCTTTGGCACTAATCGGTGTAACGTAACTCCTGAAGATGCCCCGTGGAGGGGTGAAACACGTGTTGAGTGATTTAACGGTGACAGTTGTGTAATTCGCATTGTTTGCCGCAGTACCACAGATAAAGGTAAAGAAATGACTCTGAGAGGTGGTTGTTAGTACAGGCCCTTCGTCTTGTAATAGGTAATCCGATGTAAGGAAAACACTCGCCGGATAATTAAAACGTTTAATATAATATCACAGAACAAGAAATCTCAATCCGAGTTACAATTATTTCCTTTATTGTACAGCGGTTGAAGCGACACGTCTGCTCGGTAGCGCGGCACGTCAAAGAGAGCAAGACATACAGAGCGTAAAAGGGGCATAGAAAAACGGATGCGTTCATAGATAATAAATTTGGGTGCGTTCCAATGAACTTCACAACTTCATATCTTTTGAAGTTTAAATACTCGTATCCCGTCTGTTCTAGATGTACATCACTGTGGCAAGAGTTTACACCGGTTTGCATTGTCGATCAAATGACAACGTATTTATCACCGTGTCACGCTGGATGCACAGGGGTGGAGGAAGTGGGAGGTGTACAGTAAGTAATATATTTATTACTCGCATAACATACAATTTATTGTTTTGAAATTTGATATATACAGTAATACCCCGCTTTACGCGACCCCGTTATACGCGGTTTTACTATAACGCGAATTGCAAATTTCGCGCTCAAATGCCTCGAATTACGCGAAAGAGTGCATATAAATATAATGTAGTCATCAACTTCTCTATGGTGTTTTGACCATCTATCAAACAATTAAAAACAGTGTTGGGTGTTATGAACGTATTTTACAAGAACGTAAACAAAACGTTACCCAAAAGACAATAGATGTATTTTTCCGTAAAAAATAAGAGTATGTGTTGCATAAAGTGTTCCTAGAATTAAAGTGATTGATTAAAATGATTTGTATTTTTATGTAATAATTTTTGACTATGTTTAAATCATAAACCTCGTTATACGCGAATTTCAGTTAACGCGATTTTTTTTGGAACGTATCCCTCGCGTAAAGCGGGGTATTACTGTATATATATACATTGCAGAGTGTTTGCAAATTGCTCGTGTGGGGCGCTAGTGAGCCACGCCACCCGAGGCTCTTGCAGCATCAACTCCTGCAGCGGAGCACTGCAGTTTCACCAGATACTATATACTCTACTGCTTTCTGTTTCTGGTGAGTTACGATGCTCATTGGCTATCATAAAAGCATCATCTACAATCTTTACAACATACCGAACTCCTCATTGATTATCATTTGCGCTAGTAAGGCCCTCTAACGATGTATTATTAAAATAGATGCTACTTCCGATTTATTCATTCAAGCTACTCTCACACTCTCTCATACTCTCAAACCGTGTAGCTATATGGATGCGAGACGTGGAAGGTTACCAAAGATATCACGCGTCGGCTCCAAGTCTTCGTTAACAACTGTCTTCGACGTATTCTCGGTATATACTGGCCTGAAAAAGTCTCCAACGTAGACCTCTGGAAACGCTGCGGTGAGATGCCGATCGGCCAGCAGACTAATAGGCCACACGCTCCGAAGGGCCTCTGATCATATACCGAGGCAAGCCTTAAAATAGAATCTTCAAGGAAAGCGAAGACGTGGGTGCCCAAAGCAAACCTGGCGGACGATCACTGCAGAAGTGAAGGCAGTTGGAATGACGTGGAGCTAAGTAAAGCGCGAGGCTCAAGATCGCTCGGGATGGCGACGTACTGTGGACGCCCTCTGCCCCATCTTGGGGGCATAGGAATAAATGATGACTCTCACACTTTCGCTGTTATACTAAAGACTTTCAGACGCTTCCGACATATTACTCATATTCTATATAATCAAATTTAAACAAAAAATATAATATAAACAGCTGTAGCGTTATTATGAGAACGCCCCACATTACTCGCCACAACGGACACAATACATTATAGATTTAACCCTTAATAGCCTAGAGTTTCAATTTTGATACCAATCTTTTGAACCGAATGTTCACATTACTATTAGTTTTTTTTCTAGGTTGGCTGTACGAATGTTACTGTTGTATAATATTCTTTCCAACGAAATTAAAACAATATATTTTTTCCCTTCATCTAGACCCTCAAGCAAACACAGTAATGTTAAAAAAAATCACTTTCGTAAATCAGGCTATTAAGGGTTATATTTTTGCGCGTTCGAATTCGAATTTCGATTTAAATTTTGACACCACCACTAAAACAGTCGCTGGTCATTGGATAATTACATGTGTGTAAAGCACTTGTAGCATTTTATTTCATATGTGTTATTGGCTAATCTATCTTGTTTGCTTCTCCGTAGCGCTAGCTGTTCAAGCTCACGGCTCGATGCTCATGAGGAGTGTGGAAACGCAAGACCAGTCCGTGATGCTAGCCATGACAGGAGCCGTGGTAGCAATCTTCACCTTCGTATTCGGACATATGATCTTCGTTGCTATCGATGGTGAGGCGATAATTATTTATTTATTTTAATTAAACACACAATAAACCTTAGAAAAGTTTCATATTATATAGAAAAAATTACACCGAGACCATATTTTGTCAATATTTTGACTAAACGTTAATAAATTATATAAAAAAACTGTTTAAATAATAAAAAACGAGACGCAAATATTCGATATTAAGTCTATATACAGGTGCTATGCTATAGGCGTAAAAAAGGAATGAATACATAGCCTATTCGCCGGCGAAACGCTTTACAATTATTTTCAAACACCCTGTATAGTGTGATCATTCTGAAATATGTTACATTACTTAATCCTATCTATTAGAATGGAATAGGCCAATCGCTTCCAGCAATACAAAGTCTGTAAATTGTTTTTTTTTTTATTGAAGCTTTTTAACCTATAATCAATCATCCTATGTAATAACTAAATAAATACATTTTTAGTGTTTATATTCTCTCTATGAATGTATTCAACTTTTGAAAAACAGTACAAAATTACCATACAATGAACAGTGGTAGCTCAGTGGTAGAGAACTTGCGATTGTACGCCGCAGGTTTGATTCCCGGGTTACAGTCTTATGTAATTCAAACTTTGTGCATTAATTATATAGTATTGTCACTGCTCACGAACATTTGCTATTCTATGTAAGAAACTAATATATAGCTAATTCCTCTATGCAGCAGTAGTCGTGCAATAAAGTGCATCGCCCGCCAGACAGCTGATAAGTGCGCGTGCGGCAAACAATGCGAAACACAACTACCAACGTTAATTCAATCAACACGTGTTTCACCCCTCTATGGGGTATCCTCAGGAGTAATGTTACTCCGACCAGTGCCAAACACCGAGCTAGTTCATTGAACGACTACTGCTGCATAGCGGAAGTAGCTGTATATTAGTCCCTTTCTTTCTTAGAATGGACTTCCGCAAAGTAACGCCTGAATCTATTTATTATTATTATTTGGGATTCTTCTTAGGACAGGTAGGTCATGCAGGTAGTAACAACACGAAGTCCGAAGTAGAAGTGTGTATATTCATTCGTATATTCGTATTTATACCGACATAAGCGTACAATTTTATTTCTGTGGAATTCCCCTTTTTAATTTTCCGGTGACTATGATGCAATGTTGCCGGCATAATACAGATGTAAATAATGAATAATATTTCTGTAGAATTCCCCTTTTCGATGCGCCGCTGATTATGACGTATTGTTGCTGCCATAATACCAATGTAAATAATGAAATATATTTCTGAGGAATTCCCCATTTTAATGCGCCGCTGATTATGACGTAATGTTGCTACCATAATACCTATGTAAATAATGAATTATATTTCTGCGGAATTCCCCTTTTCGATGCGTCGCTGTCGACGACGTAATGTTGCCCCTATAAAGATGTTCCCATAAGATTGGCAGTAGCGTCCTCTGCGTACCATAATACGACACTGCGATCGCCAATCCGCCTTCCAAGCGTGGCGATTATGGTACATCTCCCCATTGATATCAGTAGAGGAGGCCTATGCCTTTCAGTGGGCGTCTATGGGCTGAAACGACGACAATATTATAATGAAGTTTCTTTTTCATAGGTATGAACTGTGTTTGGGTGGAAAGTGGGAAGTGTTTACTCCACAGCCCCAGACACTTTTATCTGGTTAGCGGAGTGAGTGGTGGAATGGTGATGATTGCTTGCATCATCACAATTACCATGCTCGTCAGCCTCAAACTCTCAAAGCGGAGAAAGAAGAAGGCGCAAGAATCTCTCGATGAGTCATATATTTAATATGATTATCACTTAAATAAAAGACTGTTGTATAGCTGTTCCAAACAGAATATTATATTTATATATGGAACAATATAGTGAGAAGAACAAGACGATTTAAAATATGAAGGTTCAAGTGGCAGCTACGTAATGTTACCATTTTGCCAAAAAGGTCAGACACCGAACTTCTATAACGCGGTGACAGATGATTTTACATTTACATGCTTACAGCGCCATCTTCCAGACAAAATAATTATACGTATATTGTAAATAATTATTATAGATAAATTATGTTTAAAGATAATTGTTATTTTAAGTGGAAATAAAAATATAATAATATTTCACAAGATTTTATTTCTTTTTCCTTATATTTTTACAAACGAAACCGTTATGTCCTATAGCAGGAGTGAGCAACTTTTTAAACAAGGGTACCAATTTAAATTTAATTTTTTTTTTATAATACACATACGTGTTTCACTTATTAATAATTTACAAAACAATATTATAAATAAAAATTAGAATAAAAAATATATAGATTTTAAACGCAAAATATAAATAAACAAGATAAGAACGAAAAAACTGATGTTCTAGAAAATTTAAATGAGAAATTTGGCAAGATTTTTTCAATACAAGTGTATATAATACATGTGTAGCTTTCTAATCGTGCATCACACAGTTTTGATTGAATGTTATTATTAATTGTTTCGATTTATCATGTACCGCTATTTTATTATAATTAATTTTATTACAATATAGTAATGAGAGAAAGTCGATAAAATAAACTGAATTTCAGGAATACGTGGCGGGCCGTAGAAACATATTCAACGGGCCGTAGCTTTCTCGTCCTTGGCTTAGAGAATTGGCAGGATCAGCCAGTGTGGTCATATACCTGGATCTTTAAGGTTTTGGAATGGAAACTGGCAAGTACAGCGTAGGCCTTCCAACAACAAAGTTGGGAAAGAAAGTAGAATTGTACAAAGAGAATAAAGGATGAGGAATGAGAGAAGAGCGTGAAAGTAAAATTATTAAACAAAAACAAAGTTCCTGTCCCACAATAGATAGGGGTACATGGCGGAGGCCTTAAAAAAAACAACAAAGTTGACAGATGACCTTCTTGAAGTCTTAAGAATACACTGGATGCTTCGTTTCCAAACGGTCCTATGAAGAAGACCTATGCCCAGCTGTAGACATCTTACAGTTGAAATGTTGATAATGATATTTTTAAGCCATTTTAAATTAAGTCAATGTATAAAAATGTCGTTACGGTAGTTCACAGGTTGATCGATAGATGGCGCTGATATCAAATAAGCACATGTTTTTAAAAACAATAGCGGTTTGTTTTTTAACCCTTTCAGGACCATAAGGTTACGGTACCTTATTTAATCAATTTAGCTAGATGTAATGAATTAATAGGCATCCTAAAAACATAATTTATACTAAAAATTCAAAAAAGTTTTACATTTTTTTTGGAAATTTATGGGACAAATATGTCCCTATGGTCGCTAAGGGTTACTTTCTACTTAAGCTCTAAATTTTGGTTTACTTGTTGGTAAGTCTGTTTTGTTGTAAATAATGTACATTTGTTACTTAGTGTACTTTTTTTTACTTGTTTATGAATAATATAAATATAATAGGGCAAGTTATTTGTGGTAGTCGGCGAAACAATTCCTGTTGTTAGATGATTGGTTAATGATTAGATGGATTGTTTTTTGAGACGTTGAAGGTTCAGGTGATTCTTGCCGTTGAAGAGTCGTCGTTTCTTCAACCTCGACATCAAATACCCCTTGGTCATCATCCTGTACTAGAAGTCTTTGGTCTTCGTCATCAAGCACTAAGTCATCTTCCTCATCGCTATTGTCACCCACCAAAATATGAAGAATTTTATTCTTTCGAAGTTCAAAAACTCCACATCCCTTACGAAACATATTCTGAGAAAAATGTGAACAAGAAAATGATAGCATTTTGGTATATCACCAGGCCAAAAGTTAAGAAATTCCGTAAAAAAAGTATCCCTTTACGCCGACAGGGACATCTGTGTCCCATAATCTTTATAACGATTTATCACAGAATACAACATAAATACATTACTACTGAATATTTAGAATAACAATTTACTTCCCAGGTAATGATAATTTGACACTGTAAAAACTTGAAAAGCACTTTTACAGTATCAATTATTTATTCCAAACAGCAGATCATTCGCGCCAAAAGAACTCTAACGTTCCGATGACGATAAACAATAAACGGTGTTAGTTATCCTATATTGCCAGTAAAAAATAAAAAAAGGCACTTTCCGAAATATTAAAACAAAAAAATAATTTACAATGGTTACGTAAATATTTAATTAATCCATGATTTTTGCTTGGGACACCGGCGTCCCCGTGGTCGTGAAAGGGTTAACCTACGTAATAAATAATTATCTGCGATAATATTTTATCAATCGAGCAAAGGTACGAACATAGAGACAAATCGCTGCTGATATTGAATATAATTAAATTATTTCGAAAAAAAAGCGATCACCATTATATAAAACAGTGTTTTGCCTTATATAAAGTTAATACATTTTATTGACATAAGATTTGATATTAATTTACGAAGAAAGTAAAGCTTATGTTAAAGATAGATTGATAAATAGAGTATATTATTGTAATAAATGTTATGTAGGGAGTGATTTTCACGCGAGAAATAAATTTTTAACCTTAAAACGATTGTAAAATTCGCATTTGACAGAGTAATTATTAAAATTCTTGATGATAGAATTATACATATTTATTCAAAAATATTTATTATTATTTTGTTTTGCTTATAAAAGTTTTTATTGAGTATTTTCGGTGTATTCGGAGAAGGGTTTTTATTTAAAAAAGGAAAGGAAAAAAAATGACATTATCACAAATTATTTATTTACATTTCCCTTGTTATTTTACGATTTGGAATTACATTACTAATTTTTTGTAAAGCCTTGCACTTAACACTTGTTTCCTGTGGCTAAAATAAAGTACATTATTATAATTTATTTTCTTGAATTTTGGAAGTCTTACACTTTTTTCTATATTTGAATCTGGTTTCCTTTTATTGCAGTCTGAACAATTTTTCTGTCGAATTTTAGGAATAATTGGCACAGGTTGTCATCACGCATGAAGGAAGCGATACTTCCTTCAACTGAAACCGTTTTTTATAAAGAACTGAAATAGTAGTGATAAATTTTTCGATCATATTAGACAGAAGCTTTGCTGGAGTTTCTTCCACTTCACCCAGCGCTAACGATTTCCAAAGTGGTATTAGTGATGTTACCCAGGCAATAGTACCAGACCAAGTCGGGATTCGGCCCTCCCTGGCGTCATTTTATGGAAATGCTAAGCGGGTATGGACGAGTATCAATTACAGCCGAGGTCTTCATAGGGAGTCTTGAGCTTTGTCACTCTATGTTGCGTCAGCCGAAGTGACCCAAAACCTCGGCTGCCTCTAAATCAGAGTTTCCCAAATTTTTTTGTATCGTAGACCCCTTGCCATGTTTTTCCGTGTTGGGTAGACCCCCTACTTACCTGATATTGATTTCCTGTAAATTTCTAACTGTAGTGAAGTTTAGTGTTAAAAACTTAAAGTAAAAGATATTAATTGAATTTAAATTAAAACTACTCAAAGTAAAATTTTGTATCTGTTTTGTAAAATAAACGTAACATTAAATAAACATGTATTGCGACCACAAAGCGAATACCAACATCCTACAACTTACACAATTTTAAACATATATCATATCATTCATAGGTACTTTTATAAATAATGTAAATGTTTTGATATTATAAAATAGTATGATGTAAGTAAATAGGTACTATCAGTGTGTGTGTTGAGATCTACTATCGAGGTCCTATTTTCATTTCATGGACCCCTTTTTTTTTCGCTGACGTAGATCTCTTGCAGGTTGTCATAGACCCCTAGGGGTCGATATAGACCACTTTGGGAATCACTGCTCTGAATCCTGTGAAACTACCCCCTATAGCAGCCAAAGCCGTGATTCTTCCGGAAGCGCATGAGATTCGTTATCCTAAAAAAGGTCCTAGCATAGGCACCTTCTGCGCTTTGATACCTCTAACCTGGGAATATGCAAATATCTTTTGGAAAGCAGTGAAATTCCAGTCTTATTTATTAGTCAATCAAAAATTATAAATAATACTGTGTGTTCTAATTTTAAATAAATATGTTCTTTTTAAAATGTCGTCTGAGCCATTTACCGTGTAACAGCCGCCAGTCTCGACTCCGAATGCCGGTTAGACATGAAGATCTGCGAGGAGTTAATAACCTCGCCGATAAAGGAGGACGAGAAGAGACCGATATTCCTCGAACTTTACAGGAAAATTGCAGAAAAAGCAATCAGTATAAATAAAACTTAAAAATAAGAATAAGCGTGAACAATAAAATAGCAAATAAAGCAAATTAAAAGTATATAGAACAAAATGTTTAAAATAAAATAGAGAAATGTGAAACAGAAGAATGAGTTGAGGAACGAATAATATCGAATGAAAGAGAAAGGCGGAAGAAATGTGGAAAGAAAGATGTTGTACGAAAGATTATGAAAAATGCAAGAGCTAAAAAAAGTATTTAAAAAAATAGTTATTAAATGAAATAAAACTTCCTCTCTCTCTTCTTCCTTCTCTCTCCCTCTTTCCAAACATAGGTACGAGAGGTCCCAAATAGCAAGGTCTATTAAAAATAAAACAGCCGTCTGTCTGGACCCGTGATTTTTTTTTATCATTAGAATCCATGATCCACAGATATTGGCGTGTGCTTTAGTTTTACATTTACGTTTACTATTTCTGAACAAATTCCTAACCACGTCAGGTGTTTAAGATTACGTTTCGTGGGACCATTTCATCATCCTTCCTCCATATTGGCATCCTCAGGTTGGGCGCCAGTAGTACCTTGCGATCGCATCTTGAGTCTTGTCAGTGCAATACACGCACGTGTGTGACGTGATATTGCTACCTCCGCGTGATGGACACTGATATAAAGCATGAGGGTGTCTGTTCTTGGACAGACAATGATGATATACAGCTCGAGGGTGTCTGTTGGTCTACGAACGATGACCGCCTCGCTCTTTAGTCCCTGAACCTCGTGGATGATGAGCGTCCTTCAACCTATCTCAGTACCATAGCCTTAGCTAATGAGAACTTTCTGAGTCATATAAGAGTTTCGAGATATTCTCTCCAAAGAAAAGACGCCTACTCAGTAGGTGCAACACCAATTTGGAATGGTTTAACAATTGTGCGGTTGTATGTATGTCGCATATGGTTTGACAGCTACAGATAATTATATAATTCTTTTTTTCAATGCCAGAATGATAACACGCTCAAGATAATTATGAAAAAAAATAATTAATGAAGAAAAAACAAAACACATCGACGAATATTTTCACCCACGATTTTTTCCAGATAATCATTATCGACGTCGCTTCGTTGGTGTGCATAGGACAATGTGTATTCAAGCGCGAACCGAATTTTACACCAAGGGTTCTGTACAATATAAGTTTAATTGACATAGGTATCGGAGATGCAGTAGTATTAATATCGTGACGACAGCAACTGTGTCTGAATGTCTGTGAAAAGCAGAATACCAGTCTCAATTAGCAGGCAGAATAGAGAGGAAAAACATCTCACTGTTGAGCAAAGAGAAATGTCGCCAGACTTTGACGAGTTCTGCAAAAAGGTAAATAAGAAAACAGAAAAAGAATAATGAAAATAATAAGGTAATGATAAAATAGCTGATGTATTAGAAATGTAAATTAAATACGACATAGGTATGAAGAAAATAAATAAGAATAAATAAATTATTAAATAAATGATGAAAATAAATGTAAAAGTTGTAGAAATATGGACGGGAGATTAAGAAGTAAGGTGATGTATGTAAAGGAATGAAAGATATTGTGGAAGAAATTAGAGGAAATAATGAAATACATCAAGAAGGACGAAGGATGAGTAAATGACTAAAAATTGTTTGAAAAATTATAGTGTAAATAAAGATCCTGTCCACCCATGATAAGGATTAAACGAGAGGTCCCAAAATCGAGACGTTTTTCAAAAAAATTCTGTAATATAACATGCTTTCTGAACTACTACTACTTTCTGAGCTACTCGCATCCTGCCACATCCTGGGATCTCAAATGTCATTGATCCACCTAGCGGAGGACTTGCCCACTTCGTATTTACCTAAGATCTTTTGCGGATCTTATCATTTTAGATCTCGCAGCAAAATTCCAAGTATAGCCCTCTTCATTGTTCTCTGGTGATCGTCTCGTCGTAAGTGACCACGTCTCGGATTCGTATGTCATCACCAGTAACACACATTGATCAAAGACTTTTTTCTTCAAACATGAGCCTTCCTTTAAGGGCCCTGGTAAGTGATCACGTCTCAGATTCATACGTCATCACCGGCAACACACATTGGTCAAAGACCTTTTTCTTCAAACATGAGCCTTCTCATGAGGCCCGTCGTAAGCGACCACGTCTTGGATTCGTATATCATCACCGGCAACACACATTGGTCAAAGACCTTTTTCTTCAAACATGAGCCTTCTTTTGCGGCCCGTCGTAAATGACCACATCTTGGATTCGTATGTCATCAATGTTACTTTTTATTATAATCTCTTTATTATTTAATGGTAATAAAGAAAATCATAATCGAATAAATAATTTTCTATACAAATTATCGATTATCTTTTTCAAATGCGGAACCCTAAATCTTATCGTAATAAGAGCTGATAAGCAACACTTAATATCCTTCGATTTAGTTATGCTGTTGATTCGGAAGTGCGTTGTTTTCGTGAAACCAAAAAAAAAGATGTATTATTTGATATAATAATGTGATTGTTGTATTTATCTGTGAAAATCTTTTTTTTTGTGAAAATCGATATTGTTTGAATATAAAAAAAATCTATAAAAAGAAAATGTCTTCTTTTAATATAGTATCAGGTAATATTGATTGTTTTTTATTTTGATTGAGAAATGTTATTATACATATCCCAGCGGAGGGGAAAAGATAGGTAGCAGTGGGCAGTCCACATGGCGTGGGATAGATGTCTGCTAGCCTTAAAGTTCTGAAGCGGTGAACACGAGGTTTAAGTCATCCGCCCACAAGGTGAAAAGCTGACCTTGGATAAGGATCTTCAACCAGTTCTTTTAGAGATTTATGGCCCAAATTCAGTTGTGAGCGTTTAATGGTTAACATAATGATGATCACAACTGTGATTCACTTATGATAATCATAGTTCTTAGTTTAAAATCATATTTAACCCTTAATAACCTAGAGTTTCAATTTTCATACCAATCTTTTGAACCGAATGTTCACATTACTATTAGTTTTTTTATAGGTTGGCTGTACGTATTTTACTGTTGTATAATATTCTTTCTAACAAAATTAAAAAAAAAAACTATTTTTCCCTCAAGCAAACACAGTAATATTAAAAAATTACTTTCGTTAGTCAGGCTACTAAGGGTTAAGGCTTTTTTTATATTCCAAAGAGATTAGCGTCCGCGCCTTTGTTTTAACAATTACATTTAATATATGCGACATTATTTTTTGTTCACGTTTTTGCATGTCAGTGTTTACTAAGTATCTTGATCTATTTTAACGATGCCCTAACAATATTCAGTTTTAAAAAATTACTCTTTGTTTGGCACTAATCGGTGTAACATAACTCCTGAAGATGCCCCGTGGAGGGGTGAAACACGTGTTGAGTAATTTAGCGGTGGCGGTTGTGTGATTCGCATTGTTTGCCGCATACGCATTTATCAGCGGGCTGGCGGGCGGTGCACTTTATTGCAAGACTACCACTGTATGTGCGGAAGTGGCTAAATATTGGTCTTTTTCTTACTTGAAAAATTACGTTTCGTGCGACCACTTCTTCATCCCGACTCCATATTGGTATTCTCAGGTTGTGCACCAGTGTCTGTGTGGTTGCCGTATTCACCACATTGAACCTTGCGATCGCATCTTGAGTCTCGTCCGTGCAATACACACACGAGTTCGTTTGACCATATTTTATGTTTAATAAAAACATTTTTGTGAAATGTAGATAATTTATATGAATTCATATAGCATATATATTCCTAATATTTTTAATTTTTATGATCATGTATTTTTTTAAAGAACGTTACACTATTTTTATAATTGATTACATTTGTTAAACTTTTTAAATTTATTTCATGATAATTTAGACTACGAAAGTTTGTAATAAAAGTGTTGTCTACAAATTTAAAGAATTTTAAATAAATACAATATGAAATGTTCTTTTCATGTTCTTTCATGTTTAATCTGGTTTGCATTAAAAACTTTTTGGTAAATTTAATTTAAAAAGAATATAAGAGAACATGTTCAAAATCGAAGTAAAATACGAAGAAATAAAATGCTATCGACACACGACGACTCGAGCGATATATATATATATATATATATATATATATATATATATATATATATATATATATATATATATATATGTGTGTGTGTGTGTGTGTGTGTGTGTGTGTGTGTGTGTGTGTGTGTGTATACACATATATATATATTAAATTAAATGTCATAATTACACGTATGATTTTAAATATTTACAATGACTCTTTGATTTACTTTATGAGAAACATTTCTTTTAGAATAAATTTAAAAACAAAAACATTTTTTGTGTTCCAATTTGACGTATTAATTAAAAAAAAAACAAATGAAGAAACGCGTTCGTATTTTGAATCTTAAAGTTTTACTTCATGCTGACATAGTTTTCTAATTTACATTTAATTAATCGGACAAAGGTCGTGGCTCAGTCGATTGAATGTTAACGATGTCACTATTTCTTTTTCATCTGATAAACGTTCACTGGAAGGGATACGCCTTTACCAAAGATCGTCAGGCTGACTGGCCTTTTCCCAGTTCTAGAAACTTCCTGCGAATTTAAATATCTCAATGATCCACGTTAGGAGGTCTACCCACGCTGCATTTACTAGCTCATGGTCAACGCTCAAACCTTTCAGCCCCAAAGATCATCGATTGCACTAGCGGTATCACTCACTGCCACTGCATCGGTTACTTTGGTTTTTCTGCGTATCTCCCAGCATAGCCCTCTCCATTTCTCTCTAGGTTACTTTGACCCTAATGAGGTCAGTCGTAAGTAACCACATCTCAGATCCGCGTCATCACCGGCAACACTCATTGGTCAATGACCTTCATCATCAAACACTGCGGTATACGATGTAATTAATAATAATACACATTAAGAAAATATGTTACATAGATAGCCGCCAATAAAATCTTGTATACAATAATTATTTTATGAGACGATAAATAAATAAAAACACCCGTATTTCTCCATCACAATTTACGCCGTAATCTCAAGAAATACATTAATCCTTGAACCAAAATTAAAAAAATACAGAAAATAAAAATCGACTCAACAATAAAAAATATATATTATTTCGGACTTAATGAATCGGCGGTAATGAACTGAGTGTTGCGATCGTTGGTCGCATTTTCGATTTCCGGGATACAATCTTTTATAAGTAAGAAAAGGACCAATATTTAGCCACTTCCGCACATGCAGTAGTAGTCGTGAAACAAAGTGCACCGTCGAACTTACAAATAGAAGAACAGATGCCCCAAGCTATCGGTTCTTCGACACTTTCGAATTGCCCACCTGGACCCTGGTCTAGTGTTAATATACGACTTCCTTTGACTAAACATCATAAAAGACTATTAAAAAAAACATTGAATTTTTTTGGGAACGACGGAAGCGGACATAAACACAGCTACAAAAACACCTTTACGGATCTAATGTTTATCAATAGTTATATAACCTGATAAACCAACAAACCCGATGAAATAGTTCTTATTATAATCTGTATTATCTAATCTTATAAATAATTAGCGTGTTTAAATCGTATTATCTATTTTAAACCGTTGCACTTGTAGGTGATTAAACAAGAACTGACGACCTTTGAGAACGTATAGTGCTGGAGTGATGATCACCATCCAACTGCAGCATTGGATGCCTACTAGGTGGATATATGACTATGCAGAGATCGTGATCGAGCTTTATAATTTGTCATATAGAAAAACAAATGGAGAGACCTGTGTTCAGCATTGGAAGTTCTATAGCTGAAATTATTTTGATGAAAAACACGATAAGATATAATAGATGTCTTTGAGATCATCATAGAATCTGAAATTAAAAATGCCGGCGCAGTCTTCGTTTATGGCCAAATCTTTTACCACACAGGCCGTTTGTGGAATGATTTACCGCCGAATATAAAACATGCGAAGTGACAATCTATTTTTAAGAAAATAAGTTAAGAAATATTTACTAGACTAATGATCATCTTGTGGAGTTTAACAGGTTAGCTAGGCAATGTTAGAGACATCACCTAACGAGCTGGAGCACAAAAATTAAAATGCTCGGATGAAAGATAGAAACAGTTTATTTTAAAGGTCATCCGCCTACAACTTCAGATACACCAACGTCGTAATAAATTATTTGTCATGCGAATGAAATAATTTTTAAAATGTATTATTAGTAATTGTTATTATGGCATGCAGAGCACGCTGCTGCCAATTATTTGTAAACTTATTTGTGAGAAATAGCAATTCTCTATAAATAATGCACAAACTGTGATAATATAACATTGTATCGCTGGAATCGAACCCGAGATCGATCACAAATCTCAGTCCGCTATCTTTGGGATACCATAAAAATATTAATTTGAAATCTTTCAATATTTTTTTTTTCTAACTGTACTTATATGAAATTGAAATTTGACGCCAACTATACTATTCGAAATGTTGCAGGTTACAAGAAAATATGGTACCTTCTCCGCACGTACATCTTAACCGTCGCCCGCTTCGATCTGTTCCTACAAGGTGCATTGCTGATCGTCATCTTGCTGGAGACCAACGTCTACTTGCTTCTAAGAAGGAACGCTGGCACCGGTTTCCTTCACTCCATTAATGAAGGTAAGGAAGGTGCCATAAAAAATCTCACACCCTTCTTGAAGACCTCATTGTAATGTAACAGGTAGCGCAAAAGTAATCATAATGTGAACGCGCCTTAAATTTTGCAAATGGCGCCAAATGTCACTGCGCCTTGACATTTATGATGACAAATGACATTTGAAATGACATTATTTTTATAGTTCATCTTCATCATAAAAGACGTAGAACGCCCACTATTGGACATAACGGCTTACCTTTAAGGCGGACTTACTGCCCCGTGCTTTCCGTACCGTGGTTTCCACTACAATAGATACATAGTAGTTAACTAAATATAATAAATACAAATATATAAAATTGGATTGTCTATTTGTAATATTAAAATAACCGATTTATACTATAATTATGCATATAAATGCGCATACTGTACATATGCCAATTTTTTTTAAACGTTTTGCCTGTTTGTTTGTACTGGCTAACGTATGAAATCGCTGGATAGATTTTGACGAGACATACTGGCAGGTAAATGATGTAATAAGAAGTAACTAAGGACACTTTTATTCTAGAAAATTGCTTAAAAAGAAAAAAAACGTTTTTAAATTCTACGCAGATGCAGTTGCACAAGCAAGGGAGGTGATAAAGTAAATTTATCAATTTATTTAATAAATATTCAGTACCCGGCGATGAATATTGCACATCGGCCTTTTGAAGGAGACAATCAGCTAATTTCGGCTTCGTAGAGCATTATCTCTCTCCCACACTACCTATATGACGTTATGTAAGTCGTTATATTTCGTGCGACAGAGATAATGCTCTACGAAGCCGAAATTAGCCGATCGTCTCTTTCTAAAGTTCGATGTGGAATATTTATTGCCGAGTACTGTACTTTATCTGTTACTACACCGTATATACTAATAATTACCTGTAGTCAGTACTTGAAGAGTGCAGTATGCAGTAGTAGGAACTAGATACAAATTCAGTTAAACCTAACCTTTTTTCTACCATGCTTCATTCAAGTCTTTCTAAAATTCTGATTCCCCGTTTCGACTCCATTTTCAAATTTCCCCCCTGTGGGGTGTGGACTCCACTTTAGAAATTACAGCTCTGTAGCGATATATCTTAAATTTAAAATTTCTAAAAGCACTCTGAACTTAGAAGAACCAAATAGAGGAACAGGTGCCTCAAGTTTTAAGGTAGTGGAGTAGAAACCACAGACCTCTAAAATCCTCTATCATACCCAAGCAAGAAGGTGACCATATGAACCTATGGTGTTGGTCACCAGCCGCTTCCAACCGGTGTTATTGAAAAGAGAAGACAATGTCCAGTAGAGAACATTCTATCTCAGACATGACGATGATATATTTGGACAACTGTATTCTTTCATCAGATTGGGTGAAGGTAGGAGCTGCAGGAGCTGAGTTTCTCCTGGGCGCCGCGTTGGGATGGTGGGGCAGGTCTTGGAGACACCTGGCGCTGTCTGGCTGTCTAGGAGTAACTGCGGCTTCTGGTTTGATAGTTCTTGCTTTCCCTTACGAGGAATCACAACCTTTGGCCGTAGGTATGTATATCATAGTTCATGTTGACTCATTAATTTCTCACACTCTGTGTTTGGCACTAATCGGTGTAACATAACTCCTGAAGATGCCCCGTGGAGGGGTGAAACACGTGTTGAGTGGTTTAACGGTGGCAGTTGTGTGATTCGCATTGTTTGCCGCATACGCATTTATCAGCGGGCTGGCGGTCGGTGCACTTTGTTGCACGACTACCACTGCATGTGCGGAAGTGGCTAAATATGGGTCCTTTTCTTACTTATTAATTTATCTAACAATATTGTATATATTTGTTACATATATGTGTATATATATATAATGATGATTAGGAATCCTTGCGCATTTAACGCGAGAAGGTTTGAAATTTCGCTTGAGTAAGCTGACTGATTCATCACAATAATTTTATTATATACTATAATTATATAAATAGTATATGTATATACATAGTACTAGCCTTTGGTATATTTATATAAGATGTTTTTTTTTATCTTAGTGGTTATTTTCTTTCTCGATTCGATATATCGATTTTTATTTTCATTAATTTATCTGTGCGCCGAAAAACGGTAAACTGGTAGAGAATGACTTCGGCATTATGTTCGTCGTTGTACATGGTATAAGAATTGTTAAATAAAAAGTCACAATCATTATGTTTCCAGAGATATATCGTCCACTGCTGGGACATGAGCTTACTCTTTTCTTCTTTTCTACTTTCGTTTTCCGACGTCTTAATATGAGTAATTATTTAAATTCGGTTTAGCCAGTCTTGTTTGTATTGGACATGACGTCAACTTAGATCAGCTTGGCCAGACTGGATTTACCACGAGAACTAGGACCCCGAGTATTAATAACCTAGAATGGAGTTGTTGAGGATAGATGTATGGCTAATGGAATGAAAGAGAAAGACTGGGAAAATTGTAGAACGAAAGAAACAGTACGACAGATAATACGAAACATGAAAGAGAAGAATGATAATAATAAAAAATATGAATAAATTATTAGAAGTAAAAAGGGGAACGAGAGGTCCCCAATAGCGGGGACCATGTATAAATAAAAAAAAAATGAGTAATTAAATTAAAAACTTTCAGAGCTCTGCGGCGGTGGGGCGATATCGGCATACAACTCCCCCATTTCAGATGTGACCAGTGACTTAGACCCATACATGGTACCAAGGACAGTGTTCCTCTGCATCACGGCTGTTCTCTGCGCTCTCACGAAGATCAGCATTTGGTCACACGGACTGAGTTACTTGGACGACCACGAACCTCACAACGGACCGTATTTCTATGGTATATTTTATTTACATATTCATTCTTTACATATCTTATGTAATAACTAATTTTATAGTTTACTAGCTGTTCCCGCAAACGTTGTTTTGCAAAAAAAAAATAAGGGTTGATCGTAGAGGGGTGAAAATTTAAGGTTGTATGTATTTTTGTATGCTGTATCATAATAAAATAAAAACCAAAAAAAAATTGTCTAAAAAACTAAAAAAATTTATTTAGGGGTGGACCACCCTTGTCACTTAAGGGTATGAAAAATAGATAGTAGCCGATTATCAGATCTACTGAATACGCATATAAAATTTGGTAAAAGTCGGTCGAGCCGTTTCAGAGGAGTTCAAGTTCGAACACCGTGACACGAGAATTTTATATATTAGATTTACAACAAGACCAGGTAGACGAGAGGCTTGGATCGAAAGGTTCTTGATTTTCGACCACGAGACGGTAGACGTGTCGTAGATAGGACCTGCAATAGGTCGACCGATGACATAGTTAAGAAATCCCGGGATGCGAGCAGCGCAGAACAAAAATAAAGAAAAAGAAAGAAGGACCATTAGGTGACCCGACGACACAGTGAAGGTTACAGAATGTCCCTAGATGCTGGCTATGTATCAAATGTATATTACAGGAATCCTTATCTCAATTCGGCTGTCGCTTGGTCTGAACGGGCAGAGCTGGTTGCGGCCAGGTGCCGTGGAAGAAGACTGGTGGCACGCCCACATCTCCCTCTGCATGCTCACACTCATGTTCTCCATACTCTTCACTCTCTTCCCAAAGAGAATGCCGCAGTTTAAAGAGATCATTTATGAAGCAGATTCAGGTGAGAGGCTGATACTCCTAGGTTTTTATATTACTATAACTAAACAGTCTATATACAGTATACAGGATGATTGTGTATCCAAAAATCAATGAACTCAAGTAAGAAAAGGACCAATATTTAGCCACTTCCGCACACGCAGTGGTAGTCGTGCAATAAAGTGTCAATCAAAGTCCAGAGAAAGTTGACTCTGTGTTTGGCACTAATCGGTGTAACATAACTCCTGAAGATGCCCCGTGGAGGGGTGAAACACATGTTGAGTGATTTAACGGTGGCGGTTCTGTAATTCGCATTGTTTGCCGCATACGCATTTATCAGCGGGCTGGCGGGCGGTGCGTTTTGTTGCACGACTACCACTGCATGTGCGAAAGTGGCTAAATATTAGTCCTTTTCTTGACGAAATGATGGACTTCCGTAAGGTAATGATTCCATTAAATATCAATGAATTCAGGAATAAGAATTGATGTAATGATAGATAATATATGTAGATATTTAAATATATACATATACATAAAATTTTTCGCGTTCCATGATATTAACTTGTTTCATCTACCTTTATTAATTTATCTGTGCACCTGTGCAATCTGTACATATGTGCACCGCCTTACGCTTATCTGTTACAAAATTACTTCGACATTAACCTGTCAACTGCCTATGGACATACCTGTCTGAACTCCTCGCGTGCGTACGGGTCAGATCTACCCCAAAAAGGAGGCTACTTTATACCGAATCACCTTAAAAATACAGTTTAAAATCGCTTGCTCTGTATGTACAGACCGCAGGATTATAAACAATAATATTTAATTTATCATTTTTAAATATTCGTTCTTGACGCCTTCTTGCGGCAAACGAATATAAAAAGTTGCTTCCACCAGGAGCTTCAAGTAAAAAAAAAAAAATTAAAATTACCAGGTCTGTGGTCATCGTTCACCCGTGTATTCCACAACCGAGCCGTGATGCTCCAGACCCTCGCGCTGTCTCTCCTCTACGCAGGACTTTTCGGCTTCATCAGCAACGACACCAAGTTCATCCAGGCACGTTTCCATATAGAGAGCCTCCGTCAGGATCCACGCACCAGCCGCGCCATAAACGATATCTTTCGTTCCCTCGTCATCATTTTCTTCGTCACGGTAAGTAGTCTTGGATGATATAAGGCAATAGAAACAACAAAATTCAGAAATTAATTATATTGAATGATAATAAAATAAGACATAAAACCCAAAAAAACTGTGATAAATAAGAAAAAAATATACTTTAATAATGTTAATAATATGTAAAAGTAAAAACGAATGTATTTTTTTGGACAAAATTAAAAAAATGAGGGAAAAGGACGAGGCGATGAACGAATGGCAATCAGAATGAAAGAGAAAGACAGATCGAATTGTGGTATGAAAGAATAGAACGATAGACTATGTGAAGGTTGACAGCTGAAAGTGCAGATAAAAAAAGACTGAAATATTAGTAAAGATAAAAAACAACCCTGTCCTAACCAGATAGGGGTGGAAACAGATGTCCTCAATAATGGGCGCCATTTAAAAGTGGTCTTAGATACTGTCAAAAATATTACAGTCTTTGTCAGAGATTTCACAGTCAACAAATAGATATAGATAGTTTTTTTTTGTGAAGATAGCAGGAGGGAGTTATGTTACAACCATGAATGAGTAACTAATTTTAAGAAGCCTAGAGAAAGGTATAACAAATCTTTATTTATAATATTAACCTCATGTACACATCTACTTTTATATTTTTGAAACTATTAATAATCTTATCGTATCGTATATAAACGCAGTTGTCATAAATACACACAATATATAATATTAATATCATTATACATACAGACCCAATTATCACACATACATACAAATATGTATTTATGTGTGTGCGTGCGTGCACATTTACGTGTGTGTGAATTCACATGCGCATGTGTTTGTATGTGCGTGCGCGCGCGCATTCAGTGTGTTTTTGCGTGTGCACATTTATTACGTCTTAGCGTTTTCTTCACTAAATCTATCTCTTAGAGTCTCTTAAAGATTATTCGTTATTTAGTTAACTATTAGACAGTTAGTTTCATTTAGATGTTAATCGACAATTGTTTCATTATCAGATATTCAGAATGCGTTTCTCGGTCCGTCGGAGCGACGGTGTGAAAGCCACCACCGCTTCCAAGGTCGGTGGAGTTGTGGCAGTTTTTGTTTCCGTGTTCTTCGTGGTGCTGGCTGTCCTGGGCTGCAGTGCCGGTGACATCGTGGGCGTGGGCGATGATTACAGCCCCCCTGCTTGCAGTTCACAGTGCGGGTGAGTTAAGATACAAACTCTCCCAGAAATAAAGATGTAACGTTCACGCTCTGTATTACTGGCCACTACAGTCAGAATACTTTTATGTAAAATCATTCTTGGGTGTTTTGAAATTGGAACGTCGATTTGAATTCGGACGCCATCAGTGACGCGGTCACTGCCGTTGTATTAGGTCGTGTAAATTGTAAATACTCTTTGTATATATGTGAATACAGTATTGCGGGCGTGCTTGCATATAAAGTGTACAGTTTAATTAGCGTTTATGTCATCCTTTAGACACATCATGCAAGAAATAGACAATAAGGACGCTTCCCTCAAAGCATGCCCTTGTTAGGGGCCTGCGTGATTTCCTTTACAATTCTTAATTTTTTACGTGGGATTCTTCCTATGCCTGATATGTCTTGGATATAGTGACAACACGATACCCAAAGTAGAAGTGCGTATATTGATTAAACTTAATCTTTACAGAATTCCTTAAAGCTATGTGAACAATAGCTATCCAATAGAATAACAGAAAAATAAAATTTTCAAATAAATTGAATTTTATATTCTTTGCTTTGTTTATTTTTATTTTGCATTAAAGTTCGTGTATCAATCAACAAATTTTTGTAAATTATTATTAAGTTTTACTATATTTGCAGCTTGTCTAAATATTTTAAAATTTAAATTGGTCCGTTCAATAAAAAGGTTGTACACCCCTGCCGTGCACAGTTGCTCACAAGAGTAACTAATTTTATGAAGCCTTGTGAAGGATATAACATTTTCAGATGTGACACGGCCCGCTACGGCTTCAGCCCCGTGTGCGCGGTGGACGAGGGTCTAACCTACTTCTCACCATGCGATGCGGGCTGCAGACAGTACCAGGACTTGAAAGGATTCGTGTAAGAATCTCATTATCTATTTTCCACTCTTTATCTTAACAAGTTCCTTTGGACGTTGATAACTTTATTTTAATTTAATTTTAAAATAACAACAAATACTGTATAAGATTGGGATTGACTTTAGTGGACTATATTTAATTAAAAGGTCTTGGTCCAGAGAATGAGTTAATTTATTAAGAATTAATTTTACAAGGAAGCGAAAGCACAGATAAAAACATATTTTACAAATTCGCCAAACCATAGACAAGATCTTACCTAAAACATTTTTGGTTAGTACTATTGCCAACAAATACATCATCACCAATCGTCATCACCAATCGTCATCACCTTGTCTGTCGATATACGCCCACTAGGCACAAGCCTCTCCCAAAGATCGCCACAGATCTAAAGTGGCAGTGGGTGGAGGATATCACTCGTGCAACCATCACCTGTTGGAACCGAAAGGTTGTCGAGTGGCGCGCTACGAGTTGGTAGACGTGGGTAGATTTCCCATTAGTTGGGATGAAGACATCGATCGCGAAAAATTATTGAATGCGGACAGCGCAGGACCGGCTATCATGCCTATGTCTTGCATTTACAAACCCCATATGATATTTTAAATTTAAAAATACAACTAAAATACAAACCGTTGCGTAAACTATATTTCTTTATTATGAATAATAACATACACAACATATTAAAATATATAGTCAAATATGATAACATCTCTTTTATAATACGAGTATAGTAAACTAGCTGATCCCGCAAACGTTGTTTTGCAAAAAAAATTAAAGTTTTTAATTAACAAATGTAAGATAAGGGTTGATCGTAGAGAGGTAAAAATTTAGGTTTGTATGTATTTTTGTATGCTGTATCATAATAAAATAAAAACCAAAAAAATTGTCTTAAAAATTAAAAATAAAATTTAGGGGTGGACCACCCTTATCACTTAGGGGTATGGAAAATAGATAGTAGCCGATTCTCAGACATACTGAATACGCATGTAAAATTTGGTAAAAATCGGTCAAGCCGTTTCGGAGGAGTTCAAGTTCGAACACCGTGACACGAGAATTTTATTTATTAGATAAAATAGGATATAAATAATAAGAGTTACACGTACTAGACCACTGTAAGATTCTTTCTACAGACGCTAGATCTTTGAAGTAATAACAACACGAAGTTCGAAGTAGAAGTGTGTACATTTATCAAGCTTAGTCCATATTTACACAGATTTAAAACTATAAAAACAATGTTCAACGAATAAAAATCATCAGTCAATCAAATATTGAGAATTATAGTAGCGCGATCTCTTTCACACGATATATACAAAGAATTATATTTCTGTGCGATTCCCCAAAACGGCTAACAGCGCGCATCAACATTCGAATATGGCCATAGCCAATTCCCTTTTCGATGCGCCGCTTATGATGACGTAATGTAGCACCTGCACCATCAACTAATAATATTTTCAAAATTAGAAGGTTCCGATGCTCCACAGAGTAACAAGCCTCAAGGGATGTAACGTGCTAAGGATTTTTATAATAACTTTTATTCATACATCGGCCAGTATTTTTTATTTTTATAGGTTATGATAAAGTTGAAATGTCAACAGGCAAATTTAGTGGGTAATTGACAAAACAAAACAAAACTTAAATTGTAGGTAGGTAAAGCTAGCGTCAACTATATTTTTTTTTAATGGCCCCCGCTATTGGGAGCCTCTCGTACCCCATATCTGATATGGGACAGGGACTTTTGTTTTCATTTATTTAATTTTTCACAATCTTTTTTTTATTTTCGCTCTTTTCATTTATGCATCCTATGTTCTTTCATTCGGTGTTCATTCCACATTTCTTCTTTCATTCTCTTTCGCTCTGTGACCTTCCATTCCTCTTTCATTATACAATAGTATTTTATTTATTTTATTTCTGTCATTTACATACTTTTGTTTTACATTTATTTCACTTAAGCTGTATAATTCTATTTATTTACAGTTTACTAAAAGTTGTTACCATTATTACTTATTTTCTATTTACATTTTTATTAATATAATTTAGCTTTGGTTTATTTTAATTTGCTTTTTTAATTATTTCTCTACAGTAAGAGAGAAAGTCATATTTTGTCAATTTTTCTTTTATCAGGGAGGCTATGGTTTCCTCCGTGATTTTTACGCCAGACCGGCGCTCGAAATCGAGCCGGATTGTCAACTTAATATTTCAAACAGGAATAACAATTCAGTCATGTGTTTTCAGTTTATTCGAGAACTGCACGTGCGGCATGCAGCGTGCCATCCGCGGCAGCTGCAGCGTGCCCAACTGTCAGACTGTCTACTCCGTCTACCTTTTAATCTTTGCACTCGTATTGGCTGCAGCTGGTAAGGCATCTTTCACGACAATTCCGCAGGAAATAGCCAAACAAAGTTATTATTATTATCAAAACGGTCTTAGTAAAGTTTACATTTGTTTTTTTAAATAACTTCTTGCAACTGAAACCGCCACTAGGTGGATCGAAAATATAGTCTAAGTCCCAGGAAGTTACTAGAAGCGGGCAGCGGTAGATATGTCATCGTAAATTGGGAGGTGATTACTGTCTTGCAGCGGGCGACTATAGATTGACATAATTATGATGAACCAGAACTTCAAGAACTTAATCTTCGTCAAGATCTTTTACCGAAACTCCTCAATAAAAAAATCTACTGTAGCATCTTTTGATGAGTTGGCCCGGTACATTGTTTTAAACCTCAAGGCATTTAACGGTCTTTAAGCACTTGGACAACGACTTAAAATAAGACAATGTTGAAATGAATGTATAATTGAATAAAATTCAAAATTATATTTTTTCTCTATATATAAATTTACCTATAACTACTAACCTATAACTAACAATAATTGTATTTAATAAAATGTTGTCGTGACTCTCAACCGGGAGAATAATAATCCGTAAGGAATTGTGGCAACCCCTTTTTCAATTTGCGCTCAGTAAACGCGGTAAAAACATATTGTAAGCAAATCCTTTAGCAAACGCTGTGGCAATAAAAATGCACAAAAAAAATCTGACTTGATTCATGTGGGACGTGATCACTCGTCACGTATTTAATGTCATAACTTTGCCTATAAGTTTAAGGTATTGGAAAGGCCACCATTATTTCTCGAATGCTTTTTCGTTTTGTTTAATTTCAGCATGTTCGATTGAAAATGAGTCTTGGAGATGTACTCATTAAACTGTTAAAGCTTTAGTCGTAAGAGGTTATTTAAAAAAAACAGTAAACCTTATTATGCCCTGATGCATTAACAGATTTTTCTAGTCTTTTTATATAATTTTACAGGCTTTTACAAGCGTATACTTAATTCATTTTTTAGGTTATGTTTTTCTTACATTTTTTTAGATATTGAAAGATAACTTTTTGGTACATTATCTGTTTGCAGGTGCTTCCATCATGATGCAAGGAATGGTGGTTTTACGGTCAGTTGAGCGCCAAGATAAACCATTCGCTCTGGGATTCTCTTACTCTATTATTGGTCTACTGGCACATCTTCTAGGACATCTCTTCTATATGTTAATCAGCAGTACGTATATTAAAAATCACTTTGACAACTTCACAGATCATATATAATTAGAATGTTTTTATGTTAATTTATTATGATAACATAAATTACAAAGAGTAACTTCAGTTATTGCTTCTTATAAATTAAAAATTCTATAACAGAGCTAAAAATAGCATTACAGAAAAAGAGTTTTGTTCTATATATTCTTCTCAATAGCAACTTACGTATAGTTTATAACTAACATAGATAAATCATGTTTTTTTTTATTTTATTTTACCCCAACCTAAAGCGTGGTGGCTTTTATAAAATAATGGTGAATTTTATACAAAGAAAAAAATTAATTATCAAAAGATGCAAATGATACTTGTTTAAACAGCTCCTAATAGATACTGCACTGTTTATATTTCGTGTGACAGAGATAACGCTCTATAAAAGCCGAAATTAGCAGATTGTCTCCTTCTTAAGGTCGATGTTTATATAATTATATATTATTAATTAAAAAAATTCGGATTTCTTGTGACATTTTCCTGTTTTTATTTATTTATTGTTGTGTTTTTATTTTTTATATATTATTTATTGTGATATTTGAATAATTTTCTTGAAGTTAATCTTCCGGGGATCGGCATAATAATTTTAAAATTGCTTTTTCAGATTTAACATGTGCATACAAAGAAAATGGCGTATGCATATTCCACCATCCAACAGTTTGGTGGATGGCTGTAACAAGCGCCATCTTGTCTCTTCTTTCAGCAGCTGTCAGTGTCATCGCGAGTAGGGTTACACCGTTAACAGACTATAACGGAAGATGACAATAAAATTTCAAATTATTCTTGTATTTTATTCATTGCTTAATGCACATTAAAATAATATTTTTTTATAATATCGACATTGTCGAAACATCTATTATTTACAAGATTTTTTGATCATAGACATTATATATAGACAATTGCTTTATCAAACAGACTTAAAGACATGGTTCTTATACCTCTATATAAATGAAGCTCAAGGGGTATCTCAGAAACTATGGCTCTGGTCGTCACATTATCAATTTGTAATACATAATTTGAAACTTATATGATCAGTTATTTGCTAACCATAGTTAATTAAATATTTCAAATCATATTTTTTTTAATGAAAATGTCTAGTAAATATCTAAATCACCCAACATAACTGGAATTATATTTACAAATATGATATAAAAACTTATTATTTGGTATATATTTATAAAACTTTTATTATTATGTTTTTTTTATGTTTACTTTTATGTTATGTTGTTATTTTTAGACAAAACATATCTTGCATTACATGATTGATAGTTGTATCAATTTTTTTTAAGAGATAAAATTAATATGAGAAGATAGACACATGTTGTAACATATGTTCTCCTACTGAAAATCTACCTCAGAGTGTAACCATAAATAGTAAATCTTGATAGTAGGACATGAGCATGTTCTTTTTCTTTTCAGTAGATGGAGGCCCACTGAAAGGTATAACTCTCCTCCACAGATCACCACCATGACCTTAGCTATGTTGTAGATCCAATTAGTGGGGGCTCATTCACGCCACGTCTACCAGTTCTTGATTACCACTAAAAACCTTTCAGTCCCAACGACCATCAGTTGCATGAACAATGTACCCCACCCATGGCCACTCCAGACAAGCAATTCTTCAATCTATGTTAGTGATCTTGCTTCTTTTGCATATCTCCCAGTAAAACAAGAGCAAGTTGGTTTCTTTACTTTTTCCTTAACTTTTATGAACATTTATCTATTAAGTATCAGGGCAGTCTAATTTACACACATGGTACAATTTCTTGTATCTGGTTTCATAAATAATAATTAGACAGTTACATTCATTGATGGTGAACAGTAATTGAAATACAAATAAATCGACACAAAATTAAATATATCATTTAATCAAAATCTTATCATAATCACATTACAATTATATATTTAATTTTCTAAGACGCTGAAGGCGACAGAACCTGTGTCACTCCACTTGTGTCCAAAGACATTCTACTGGGTCCAGTGTGGGGAATATCATCTTCGTCCAATGCTTCCCTCATGCGTCTCTTATAAATCTCACTGTCTGGATTATTTTCTTGATTCCGACATCTATCTAACTTCTTCTCGATTAATCTCACACGTTCTCTTGCTGGTGTCTCCACCATTTTCACCATGGAACGAATTTTCCTTACAGCTTCAATTAAAATTGCTAACTTATCTGGTCCGGCATCACGAAATAACATATCTGTAACATAACTATCTAGATTCTCTTGTTCTTTACTTGCCGCGTGTAAGACTGCTGCTAATGCTATCTGAGAAGGTGCATATAGAAGGCATGCATCAGTTAGAAACACCTTTTCTAGGAACTCATCTATACCACCTCGAAGTCTTTCAGGGTTAGCGAGACTACATCTAGTTTTAATGTCAATAAGAAATCCTTCAACAGGTCTAAAAGGATTGTGTATTGTTAAATGATAATTCAATTGTTGCATAAGTAATAATTCATTGTTTAAAATGATGTCAGAAGCCTTGTCTCTATCTCCTTTTATATTTGCGACAAATTGACCGATAGAGACATTGAACTCTTCTACTTTACAAGCCAAGTAAACGCAGGTCGCAAGAATTTCTTTCGGATGATAATCCATTGAGGAGTTGTAAAGATAGAAACGCTTAAAATAATGGAATGCGGTACCAACAACACCTTTCGGCATGGGCGGCGAAAATCTTTTACAAAAGTCCTTTAAATGCAGCTCATACTGTCGCAGTAACAGTCTCTCCTCCTCTGGTGATAAAAAGAAGTTGTATCTTTGATATTCGTCAATATGATGACCGTGTTTTGATATAAAGTCCAAATTGTGTTTCTCCCGGTGACGAGCCAGTTCATTTTCGTCGCTAAATGTCCAAAATTTTCTCTGAGAGCTCGTTGAAAACATTTTTATTGTCAAATAACGTGAAATTAAATAGCAATATATGCCAGCAGTCAGTTTGAATACGACTTATAGGACAGTTAAATATTGGCAGACATCTAATGTTGTCATTTTATGTATGAATTTTTTTTAACTACTGCAAATACAAAATAAACTGCAATAACTAAGGTATTAAAATAACTTTTAATACCTACGTTATTACAGTTTGGTCGATTATTTGGATTTGAAAATGATATCCGAACTAAATTTACGCTTTTTCATATTAAATTTATTTTATAATGATGATGAAATGTACTGTATGTAATGTTTATTTATAAATTTCAATTAAGTGTAATTAGAACATTTATTTAATAGCAAATTTATTTGCTTTTATTCGTTTAACTCTTTGATTTAATGTGCTTTATCCATTTCATTTATTATTTTATAATTTACAGTTGCACCAATTTTTATTCATATTGAATCAATTTAATTGTGTATCTATATGTTTATTTCTTGTTATATAATCACACAATTGTATAAACACTTTATAAGGTTAATATTATGTATTTAAAAATAGTATTTATTTAGAAACTTAGATACCTGGCAACATTACAATCAGCTGAGTTTTTAAATCCATTACACGCATATAAACAAAACATTAAAAGTTTTTATTTATTACATTTGCTACAAATTATCACTGATAATAATAGGTTATGAACTAAATTTAATGAATGAATCGAAAGAATTACTGAATAGTATTAACATTTTTTAATTTATTTTATTTTATTTGATTTCCCTCATTTTAAACAAAATTGACTTTGATTAGAAACATTCGCGTATTAGGCACGTTGAATCTGTCAACGCTACGAGTGAAACGGGACGTATCAATTGAATCATCGCAGGTCGTCATCAAGCTGTGCGATAGATAAATTAGATTTATTTTTGTTAGTTTATCCTTGTGCTGTGGTCGATAATGTCGCGGGCGGAGCGGCCACAAGCGCAGAGCTATAAGCTCGTGGTGGTCGGCGGAGGCGGCGTCGGCAAGAGCGCCATCACAATACAATTTATTCAGGTGAATATTTCCCTATTAGGCACCAAACGCCTACGTCTATCTGACCTGATATTTTTAATTTATTCCAATTTTTATCTATATCTATATCATGATTGCGGTAAATTTTATCAGTGTTTGTATTAAAAATGATTCGTATACGATCATACTTATTAATAGTGTAAGAATTGTTTCAAGCCAAGGTCTAAATTCTGACGCCGCCCACTGGCGTCATCGTTGGTGTTAGAATTCTACATTGCTACTCTCTTAATTAATTACTGAAAATTTATGAACAGTGTTAGAATCATAGAAATATTTAGTTCAATAAGTAAATCTTTGACATTCTTTATATAGGATGAATATAATTTTGATTACTTGTATACATAGTTATTGTTGATAGTAAAAGCTTTAAAGGGGTCAATATATAGCCGCATGGCTGTCAATGAATGTATAGTATCTTATTTAATAATCAACATTTTCAGAAAATATAAATAACAATGATAATACAGTACCATATTGACTGCAGCATTGTCAAATTTAAATGTCTGTACAATTTTGATAGCAATACTGTAGCTTAGGAAAGAGAAGAATTACTATAACAAGTGTATTAAATATTACTAAAGAAATTTGAGTATAACATCATACATAATAATTTATATTTTAAAATTAAAATACTCATATGAAAAATAGTAATAGATGCACAATATATAAGAAATAAACTCATAACGCCCAAATTTCATAATTAAAAGTGTAAACAAATACTTCATGGGTCCGAGTGTATGCATATAAATCTGTGATCAAAAAGAAAGTTCAATTTGTTCATAAAATGTGACTTCTTTATTTATTCTTCGAAATGAATTTCATCCCCTGAAACAGTCAGAATAGTCTTTTAATGGCCTTCAAGACCTTTCTAGTTTTGGGTACCATCTCAATATTGTCAAAACAGTGTTCCCGCTTTGGCCTTTTGAGTATGCTGAATAGCTAGAAGTTACATTGAGTTTGCTGAATAGGCACACAGGGCAAAAACAGGCAGATGAAGAGGTTGTCGAACAATATCATCCAGCCCTCTACCTAAAATTGATTGACAGTCTGACCTGAGCTCAGTGTGTCACAAGCATTGCCTTTAGTTTATCATTATAAAAAAAACACTAGTTTTTTGTATAGTGTTAAAGATAAAATTATTTTTTTCAATATTGGAACCTACAAGAGAACTTTTATTTAAGAAAAGGACCAATATTTAGCTACTTCCGCACATGCAGTGGTAATCATGCAACAAAATGCACCGCCTGACAGCCCGCTGATAAATGCATATGCGGCAAACAATGCAAATTACACAACTGCCACCATTTAACCACTCAACACGTGTTTCACCTCTCCATGGGGTATCTTCAGGAGTTATGTTACACCAATTAGTGCTAAACACAGGGTGCAAGAACTCTTATTTATTGTTAACTTTTTCTTAATATTTTTAATTTTTGACTCTGTGAGATGAGTCAGAACAAACTCCACAACAACACATCTTTTACACAAAAGTTTAACTATTTTGTTTGACACATATTGTCAGATATAGCCTTAATTAAAACAAAATAATCGAGCAACATTATTGCCAAGGATTTTTGGCATTTGAATATTTGTTTATTGTGTATGCCGTTTTAGTTAATTTATTTTTAATATTAATAAAAAAATCTGTTATGAGTTCAGAATAAAATTTAGGGCAATGTGATTCATAGGCTGAATATTTTTTGTTAGTTTTTTAAATCCATAACAGAGTCGATATATTTGGAGGGGTATAAGGGCAAAATAATTTTTGCAATGCTTGAAAGTGCATTGTTGATAAATCAGAAAGGTAGTCGTTAAATGTTTCTGTCTGCAGAAAAATCCATGTGTTTTACATGGGGAATTGTATGTTGCATGTATCCCTGTAGAGAAAACGAAAACATTATATATTTTCATACTAATTATAATATCTGCAGATGTCTCACACTACAGAATAATGTGCTAACTAGGCAAGAAGTTATATTTATTTCCAAGAATATACTCTACCAAATAAGCTGTCTGCAAAACAACATAAACATCCGACATCCCTTCTTAGAAATTCAACTTAAGAATGTTAGGGACATCAGATGGTCACAGCGTCAGTTCTGGGTTAGGTTTCCGGGGAATCTCTGCTCACCAGAGTACCAGCTCAGACTCACAGTCTCCAAATCGACCCTTACATTAGTTAAACAATAGAATAAGACATATATTATTGTAAGAAGTCTCAGATTTATGTATCTTGACTCACTATAAAGAGAAATAAAGTTGTGAATTTACATTGAATACTTTATTTTCTGAGGTTATTTAATAAGTTTCATTTACCTTCTAACTGCCAAGCTGTTTTGGCCATAACTTCCCCAGGTGCCAAATGGAAATATCAAGTGTAGGCTTTTCTTATGTGAAAATTTGGGATCTTTACATTCTATGAATGAATATAACACATGTATATCATTATGTACTGAGACCGCCGGCGACCTTTATGGCACTTAAAGGCAGCAGAGTACTCGGTGTGCCATGAGGTCGCCGGCGGGTCACGTTTTTGTAACACAGAAAACACGATAGGTTTTCAAAGCCAGCTTTGAAATATGAATAAATTGTGAATTCAATACAAAGAAAGGTTTCTATATACATTTTGTAATGTAAATTTTATATAAAAAGTGAGGCAGCTCGCAGTCTTATTGGCACCCATGGTAACCGCTTCTAAAACATGCTGCAAATCGTATATCATCCCATGATCCAGTTGCTAGGTGCCTAATGAAGCTTATAATTACCAGAGGGTCGGAAAAAAAATATTCCTTATATGTACAGATGAAAAATTGTGAGGTAGCCGGCGGCCCTCACGGCACCTATTGTTGGGTATCGTGAGGTAGCCGGCGGCCCTCACGGCACCTATTGTTGGGTATCGTGAGGTATCCGACGGTCCTCATGGCACTTAAAAGGTTAACAGGGAAATTTTGAGATATTTTTGCATGGATACTCTTAATTCAAGGTTATGTTGTTACATTGAACTCAGGTTTGTGAAGTTTAGGAAGTTTATTTTGCAAGTATAGATTCGGATTTATGACTCCCACAGTTGAAATTGCACGAACCCACACTAAGTATTTACTATTTTTATAGAGCAAACAGCCAAGGTAGAGAACAACCTACAAGCATTGTTTCAGCTAGTTATAACTTGAGATTCTTTAAGTTAAGAGTAAATAGGCAAGCATGTAGCTTTGTAGACCTTGTCATCACTTAACATCAAGTGAGATAGATGTTGCTCTACCTAGATAAAAAAATTGACAGGAACATGTATTTATGTTGCCATACCAAAAATTTTTATACATAAAAATATAAGATAGGTCTGTACAAAAAATATATATATATATTCTCAGAAATTCTGAGTTGTTTTATGTTTTTCTTAACTTGTGACTAACAAGGTCCCTTACTCATCTTCTCACATTAATAACTGTTTGTAATATTTTAAACCTTGTAGGTTTATAATTTTTCATACATCTACTATCTACATAATACTGTGGTGTGTAGTACTGTGGAAATGTATACTCTCATTGTTGCGTCTGTAAGGTTATTTATGATGTTTATTTTACTATACAATAGTTTGGTTTAAAGATTCTCGGAGAGTGAAGTGTTGATAGAAGACTAACATCCTGGCTAAAAAAATTCCACCAGTGGTTTGGAAAAAGCGCCTATTAACTCTTAGAGCCTCGATTCCAAAGATTAAGATTAATCCAATGGAACCTTTGTGAGATGGCACTTTAGGAAGAATCGGAACATATCTTGGCATAATTTGGCTTTTCATGATTATCATTCCAGCCGATAGACACAAACTGTAATGCATAGGCATAACTGCTCTTGAACTGTCAGCCTCCAGAGACTTATAGTGACCTTGATTATGTCATCGGTCCATCTAGTGGGAAATTTTTTTTTTAGGTTTCGGGGGAAAATTTGAATTTTCAAGATACCCCGCCTCTGGGAGTAGGACAGGGCTATGTTCGATTCCTATCCAATAAAACCTCCCCAATGATCGTTCGCGATGTGAGAGACCACGAAATCAGTGTGTGTCAGAGTTAACCACGCGATCTTTTCTCCTGCTTTGATATTTTAGATAGCCAGTCCTGGGGTATGCGTAGTCCACGCGACCGCTTTATACTGAAGCTAGTGGGAGTTTAAGGCCCCCACTCTAAACACCCGCGTCTTCGAAGTCCTCGTTTCTGGTAGAAGAATACCATTCTCCGGAGAACGGTTACGCGGCGTCGTCTCCGAACGCGATCTGTCCTTTACCGATCCCGTTTGGCGGCCTTCTGGATGATGTCGGTCTTGCAGAAAGAGCCACGGCCGTCCATACAAGTAGTGGAAGGCTTTTTTTTTGGTTTCGGGGGGGAAATCTTCGGGACGTTTAAGATGCCTCGCCTCTGGGTGTAGGGCAGGGGTATGTGGGATTCCTACTCACTAAAACCTCTCCTCCGGTGGTCGCCTTCTGCGCTATATGGGAGATCGCGGTATCTCCCGATCAGTGATCGCCACACGGTCTTGCCTCGCGCTGTGTCATTTTAGATAGCCCGTCCTGGGTATGGGTGTATGGTTCACGCTACCCCCGAAACCCTCGTGGTGCTATCACGATTGTTCGAGATCACATCGAACCATCGTCTGCCTCAGAATCGCCGATGCTAGTGGGACTTTAGGGCCCTCATCTTAAACTCTTGCGACTCCGAAGGCTCGTTTATGGTAGGGGAACACCATTCTCCGGAGGGCCGTAGCGAGACGCGTCCCTGCTCTGACGGCGTCGTTTCAAGTAGTGGAAGGCTAATCTATCTTACCCATGCTGAGTCAAACCTAAAGTCTACACAAGCTATGTGCTCCGCCTACTGTCAGTTCAGACAAGCTATTTTTCGAGTTACATCAGTTATTTTGTTTCTCCCGCAGACCTCGTTTCTGATTCGTTTTCTTATAGCCTTCTCCATTGCTTTCTGGGCGACCTTGAGTTGTAAGGTCCATACTGAACGACCAAGTCTCACATCCCTATGTCATCATTAGGAAGAAGCTGGTGAAAGAACTATGTCTTCATACATTGCGGTATTTTGGACAAGTATATGTTTCTGAGCTTCCCGAACGCTGTCTAGATTGGATTCAGTGAATGATTTTCTTATTGAAGTTGGACCTAACCAATCTTCTAGAATTTCTAGCATGGCACCTCCGAATACTTGAGTTAGTTTGACATGGACATTTGACATGAATATTTGACATGAATTTCTTGTCATTGTAATTAAAGCCTACTTTCTTGAGATTCTATTGAGATCTTTAGCAATGTACCCAGGTCTTACACGGTCTCAGTCATTATGACTATGTCATCTGTTAAACCAAAAGTGAGTGAAGTACTCATTGTTTATGCTGATGCTAAGCAAATGACAGAAGAAATAAATCAGAGCAAGTGATTTCCTTCTAGAAGTTGGAACAACTTAGATGGAGATGTATGCTGGAGTGTAAGCTTACTTAGGTATCTCTAAATCATAGGTTTGTGTTGAGTTCTTCAGGCAGTCAGCTGTTTTAATGAATGCAGATAAAAATTTTAATGAAAATAAGTTTTATCCTGCCTGTTTCCCAATAAAATGTGTGCCTTTAATTTTGTTTTTAATTTATTTCAGAGTTACTTTGTGACGGACTATGACCCTACCATTGAAGACAGTTATACGAAGCAATGTGTGATAGATGATATACCAGCCAAGTTGGACAGTGAGTATATATTTTTATTTATAATCTTATATCATGATAAGAACATATCTTTTCAAGTGAAATTCAAGACAAGTTATAATGTATATGTTTATGTACATTTTAGGGTTAAAATTATTTGGAATTGGTCGTAAAAATAGTTTTTTTTTTAATTAATACAGCACAAAGGCATGCAAGGGTTGGCAACCTTTTTAATATAAGGTTTTAGGAGTAGAATTGGTTCTCTGTCATAATTGAAAATTGAGAAATGAAACACTAATATTATTATTCCATAAAAACTGTGCCTGCTAATTGGTCTGCGAGGATTTTAGCAAAAAGAATAGTTTTTTTTTGGTAAAGAATTTTCCAAAACAAAAGTAGCCTAAGTTGCTCCTTATATCAGCTATATGCCAGTATAAGTCACGTCAAAATAGGTCTAGCCATTTAAGAGATTAGCCGCATCCAGCAAACATATAATAAAAATATAAAAATGTGTAATTTTGGTATATGTACTACTTAGTCTGGCCATAAATACTGTTACTATTCAAAAAAAGAAAATATTACGTTTGAATTTGGAATCTGTCATTTTTATATGATTGCTTGATGTGTTTTCTTATTTTCGCGCCATTATATTGTTAAATATTTTGTTATATTAAAATGGAGTGGGGTGATAAAGAGAACCGAATCGCTGTGATTGCCTTACATAAAGTAGGTATGGAGAAAAGTGCAATTTTTAAAACCCTCCACCCGCTTGGTATTAGTCAAATGTTTGTTTACCGGGCTATTGATAGGTACAATGATACCTCCTCTGTTTGTGACAGAAAAAGATCTGGCCGTCCACGTACCGTTCGTGTGAAAAAGGTGATTAAAGCAGTTAGGGAAAGAATTCGAAGAAATCCTGTCCGTAAGCAAAAGATTTTATCTCGGGAGATGAAGATAGCTCCTAGAACCATGTCGCGTATATTAAAAGATGACTTAGGACTTGCAGCCTATAAGAGACGTACTGGTCACTTCTTAACTGATAATTTAAAGAAGAATAGGGTGGTAAAATCCAAACAACTACTTAAGCGGTACGCAAAGGGAGGTCACAAAAAAATTTTGTTTACGGATGAGAAAATTTTTACAATTGAGCAGTATTTTAATAAACAAAATGACCGTATTTATGCTGGAAGCTCTAAAGAAGCTTCGCAATTAGTAAACAGAGTACAACGTGGGCATTATCCCACTTCAGTGATGGTTTGGTGGGGTGTTAGCTATGAAGGGGTGACTGAGCCATATTTTTGTGAAAAAGGTATTAAAACGTCGGCACAAGTTTATCAAAATACCATTCTTGAGACGGTAGTTAAGCCTTTAACTAACACCATGTTCAATAACAAAGAATGGTGCTTTCAACAAGACTCGGCACCGGGTCATAGAGCTCGATCCACCCAATCTTGGTTGAAAACTAACGTTCCGGACTTTATCAGCACTGAAAACTGGCCGTCGTCAAGTCCTGACCTAAATCCATTGGATTATGATTTATGGTCAGTTTTAGAGAGTAAGGCTTGCTCTAAACGCCATGATAATTTGGAGTCCCTAAAACGATCCATTCGGTTGGCAGTGAAGAATTTTCCTCTAGAAAGAGTTCGTGCTGCTATTGATAACTGGCCTCAACGTTTAAAAGACTGTATTGCAGCCAATGGAGACCACTTCGAATAAACATTGTATATTTTTAATAGTTATATATTGATGTATTAAACTAACTCACTATGAAAGGAATAAATGTTACGTATAAAAAAAAAATCGTGCTTTTCTTTATAACAATATTTATGGCAAGACTAAGTATATATATTCATGTGCATGTAGTAAATAAAAATTTTAATATTACAAAAAGACACTCCAATTTTATTTATTTGTACAGATATAGTATTTGTTCCCAATTTTATCCATATAGCGGCAGATTCTGAATATTGATTCTGTCTAGATTCAAGTCTAGACTCTAGAAGAACCTGCCAAGAAACTTAATAGTTACTTTTTAAGGACAATTATACAATATGTTCCATTTATAAATTGTCTCGTGAAAATCGTGATTTTCTTATGTAAATTCAAAGCATAATTTAATTTACTTCAGGAATTATATCTAATATATTAAAATCTCGTGTCACGGTGTGCATGATTGAACTCCTTCGAAACGGCTCGACCGATTTTGATGAATCTCAGCGTGCATAGCGACCAGGGTGGAGAACCAGACAACATCTTTTCTTCCCCCTAATTTTTCAGGGTGGTCCACTCCTAATTTTTTTTTATTTTTTGGACAACATTTTTTGTTTTTATTTTTATATGATATAGCATACAAAAATACGTACGACCCTAAACTTTTATTCCTCTACGATAAACCATTATTTTTCATTTGTTTTTTAATGTTTCCTAGAAATGACATACATGGCAAAACAATGAATGAATGTAAAAAAACTATTGTTATCTTAGTTCTAGACACAGCTGGTCAGGAGGAGTTCAGCGCGATGCGCGAGCAGTACATGCGATCTGGTGAGGGTTTCCTCCTTGTCTTCTCCGTGGCCGACCACGCGAGCTTCGACGAGCTGTATAAGTTCCACAAGCAGATTTTGCGCGTCAAGGACCGCTATGAGTATCCTATGCTGATGGTGGGGAACAAGGCAGATCTGGAGCATCAGAGAGTGGTATGTTGATATTTCCTAGTTCCAAGACTTGTTAGGAGTTCCTCGTCTATCACTGAAAAGCGTCTAAAGGTATGACATAGGCAGAATGGCCTCCATCTCCGCTCACAAATTTGATTGAAAAAAAAATACAATCAAATTGATATATCTTATAATGATATTCTTTAACTTTAAATAAGGAAGGTTACAAATGCACTTTGATATATGACGAACCAATAAAGAATTCAGACAGGGTGTTTTGGTAGTCATTTCTATAAACATTCCTAATACATTAGTTTGAGTAATTTTTTTATGCTTTATTATCACTTAATTACAATTATTTCACATGTTTTTCTATGTATAAACTAAATAGATATTACATAGGTTCATAATGTATTGTAAGCCATGTTGCTTGTAGAACTGGCCATTGCGACTAAGGTTCTGTAGCGTAGAGTATGGGGTAAGTGTAGTATAGGGTGGACAGATGACTTTAATGTCTGCGCAACACTCTCATCCAGCCTGGAAATCTACAGAGGAAGCTTAAATAATGATCATAATATTGAAATACCGCACACAGATGTCCACATAGACTTAATAATTTTTATTCCTAGTGTTAAATAAATATGCAATGTTATGTTTAAAAAGAAGTTCAAAAGAGTTTATTCTTACCAGCCAACAGTCATTTTTAGAATTTGGTTAGGACTCAATAAATGTGGAGCACCAAACATTTTGGGCATAGGTATGATCCCCACTAGGAGGTATGTACCATGACAGTGCAAGATCTACCTGGGTGAGACCTGTAACTAGCAATGATATTGTTAAAACATTTTCACATTGGGGCTGGCTTTAACTCTAGCCAATCCAATTCCTTGAGAAAAACTAGTTGACACTTGACACTGCCAGTGATCTGGAAATCAGGAGGAGAAGGCACCTTGATGAATTTAGGCTTTGTACAATATTGACCCTGTACACTGGAGTAGTACATGAGCAGGAGTCTCATCGTCCAGGCATGTACAGAGGACTGTCCATATTGGCTGAAGTAAACAGTTGTTTGTCAAGAAGAGCGTAACCAGTTAAGTTTCCTCCCACCAGATGTGATTGCCCGAGGACTTACAGGATACTATTTTTGTCTCGTCTAGGTATCTTTAGAGGAAGCTCATGCACTCTCTCGGGAGCTGAAGGTGCCGTACATAGAGTGCAGCGCCAAAGCCAGGATGAACGTGGACCAGGCTTTCCATGAACTAGTCCGACTAGTCCGTCGTTTCCAGGAGGCTGAGAGAATCGACATGAAACCGAATCCAAAAGGGAAAAAGAAGAAATGTGTGTTCTTGTAACATGATCATATTCCAGATGCAGTTCAAATGTTAGATACACATTTCTTTATTTATTTTTACACCCTATATCTTACATTTGAACTTGTTGAAATCGGTTGATATCTCTCTAATTTATATACTTTATGTATTAACTGTTCAGGGAGATTTTATTTCGACTTTTTTTACCGGATATTTGTTTTGGATAATGTTTTTTTTTTATTTATTAACAATGTGTATATATATATTTGATATTTATTCGGATGACTGTTGTAGTTGTTTTGATGGATTTTATTGTGAAATTCTCATTATTGGTTACATAGTAGGTGTAATAACAATATTAATGTGACAATCAGGGTACAGAATGTTCTCATTACAGGAGGGTTTATGGACTTTTTGTCTATCACACCCTTAACGCTGTCATAAATGCTTCGAACTGCTCCGATTTTAAAAATCTTTATAATACAATGTATTTTACTTCATGTATTATTAAATTGCCAGTTTTATATTACACTATAAATAAATACGAAAATTAACAGATAAATGTCTAACATGCATGATTTAACCCATTTGCATTAATACACGCACGCGCACACAAATAAATATATATTTAAATGTTTTTCAATGCACCCAAGTCGGTTAGTCAACAATTGAAACTAAAAATTGTTGTTCTAAATATAAAAATATCAAATTATTTATCAATTAGATAAATTAAAATAGGTCATATACTTACAATATGATAAACAAATTAATTAACAAAAAACCTGTATACATAGTTTATACGACAATATTTACGATTCACGATAGTTTAAAATATGAACATTTTTAATTCACATGAATATTTTAATATATGGGTTTATTTTAAATATTTACAATGCAAATGGGTTAAATCAATAACAGTACCTCTTATAATTGTCATTCTGACGCAACCACAACTGCCATTTTGTTTTTTTTTAAATGAGCGCGAAACGGGCAGCTCGCGTCACAGATTATATAACATCGTTTTAGTTTGTGACGTAATGCATGTACCAAATACTAATTCGTAAAAATGACCTTGTTTGTATAATTTTAGTTATACATTAGTGCTTAGATGTATTATTTTATCGATTAAATAATATTGGCTTAATTAAAGGAACAGCTTTTATATAGTTTTAAGTCCGAACAATTTTAAATTTGATATTTAATTCTGATATAGTCAAAAGTAAATTAACATAGATAATACCAAATATTTTTTTTTAAATATTGACATTGATATAGCTTACAGTATCCGGCAAATTTTGCACGACCGTTAGAAAGAGACATTCGACTTATTTCGACTTCGTAGAGCATTATCTCTGTCCCACACTACCTGTGTGACGTTTTCTCAGTCGTATTTCGTGCGACAGAGATAGTGCTCTACGAAGACGAAATTAGCCAATTGTCTCTTTCAAAAGGTCGATGTGTAATATTTATTGCCGGGTACTGTTACCAGAATTTAAGAACGTGAAACAGTAAGAAAATATGTTAAGTTTCTTAAAAAGGTGAATTAATTATCGATTTTTTCGAACATCACTAGTTTAGGGATGTGTAAGCAATATGAATATCATAATTTTTTTTTCGAAACGCCTTGAAATTTTAACGTGCCAGTGCAAAAAGATATATATTATATATTTTTATATTGTGCTATTGGTTTTTAGAAATTTTTTTGCTACCGCAATATTGTTTTTTATGTATACCCGCATTTTGATATGGAATTTACAATGTTTTTTTAATGAATATATCTTAGCTTTTGCTGTAAGCGATTGTTATAACTAGAGATTGAATGTTAGGATGCATTTTTACCTAGTGTTTCATGTGCTAAGAAATTATGGAGGAGACTTCTACTTACTAATATATGAATTAAGGGCTGTTGTCCAAGGCACATTCTCTTATCTTTACTTTAATCATCATTGTCCCCGTTTTTGGGCAACCTTTCGTGCTCCTCTTACCTTGGAGGGACAGAGAAAATATTTTTTTATATTTATTTTTTCACTTAATTATTTTATTTTCTTTGTTCATTTTCTATTCTTCTTATTGTCTTCTGTTCATCTTTCTGGTATTAGTCACATTTATTTACCATTCCTCCTTCTACGAGATCTTACCCGTAAAGCTTGTACATTGACCAAAAAAACTATTTTTCAACATAATAGCCAATGTGGTACGTTTCATTTCTTACAAGAACATGATTATCCTTGAATAGTATATTTATACAGAGAAAACATAAAAAAAGCGCAGGGAAAAATGATCCATTTATTGATGACTTTGCTTATACGGCAAATCAGCTGTCGATTGTCACCGAAAAAAAACTTGTGTGGAATCTGCTTGTACTTTTAAAAGTCTCTTCCATAATAAGCTAACCCTTTAATAATATATATATATGCTTCCGAATAATGTATCTCTGATTATAACATAAATCGTATTTAAGACGTGTTTAGTGTTGAAGTATTATTAATTAAATGTAAAACTGAAATATTGTTGTGGTGACCAATATAACAATTGGAAAAAATATGGTGACACTAGGCATCATTGGCATGTTCAACGAGTTGTTCTCGGGATTCTTCTATGAGTAATAAGTAACACTGTGATCAAAAAGTAAGAAAAATTTTGTTTATCAAATGTAAATTCTTTATTTATTCTTCCAAATCAATTTCGTTCACTTCAAAGTAAAACGCAATTATGCCTACAAATCATTCCGCTTTCAAGGCCTTCCACTTTGTTTTTATTTCCTCAGTCGTGTTAAAATGGCGTCACCGCATTTGCCTTTTGAGTTTGAGTGGGCAAATATAGTGGTTGTGGATTGATATGAGTCGAGTTTTTGGTTAAAAATAAGTAGCAAAGAACTAATGCAGTGTCACATCGAACAATCATAATTTGAGACATAAAACATCCTTCAAAATGGTATTGGCCGAGTCAAATGATATTACAATTTGTGACATACGCTTGGCATATGTTATAGACAGTGTTGCCAACTTGGGAAAAAAATTACCTGCCTTCCCGAGAGTTTTAAATGACAATTTCACTTTACTTTTTGATCACAATACTACGTAATTTAAATAACCGATATAGGCTATATAAAGCGAAGAACAGATGCCTGATGGAGTCTGGAGGTTCGCCCACATGGTGGTCAGATGTCACTCGGTTGACATACTTAAATTGTTCTACAACTCGTTTTCAATAGTCCCAAGGCCACTGTTGGGATCATGCAAGCTTCAATCCCACTCGATACGTTTTAGATAAGCATTTTATAATAAACAGGATGTCTCAAAACTGTCATATCAAAAGCGCACAATACGACGTGTAGAACCTTTACAATTTGTATTACCATTTTGGTATTAAAACTGATTTATATAATCCAAATGTAAAACAATAAATGTGTACCAAATGAAGATATTATTTAATTATGATAGTGTAAATAAATGTCAAAAAAAGCACACAAAATGCACTTGTTATTAATACTAGCCCATAGACAATTTCCATAGATAATTATACATCTATGAATTAAAAAAAAAATTAGAAAAAAACATGTTTCTGCAAAGGCATTAAACAATTTCATAGAAAATATCACTTTTGTAATGATGTCTGCCTCCGGGCTATTTTTTATTTTAATAAACACGTAATATTATACAATTAAAAAAAATACATGTCATGTTGACGCACATTTAGAAATAAGAAGTATTTCATACAAACAGGCGGTATACTCAATATGTCAAAAATAGATTTAACTCATCAAATGTTAATAAATAATCGAAATAGCTAATTAGTAATTAACAGTGTTATTTAAAATATATTTTATTTCACATTATTTTTTATTTTCCCCGAAATTTTTTGAACACGCCATTTTTTTGGTTTTTTATTTTTAGGTACTAAATATAAAAAAAGCTATTAAAACGTAAAACTTGGTGTATTATACCATAATAACCTAAATTGATATACACCACAAAGCATTAATAAAATCAATAAATAATGTTACTTGACTAAATTAAATAGTGAGACAGTGCTATGAGAAAAGGCGTCGGTTTTTATATTTTTGCTAATGCGACGCCATGTTGGATTACGAATGTATTGCGCGTCATTTTTATTTTGATTAATTTTGTTCAGTTTTATTGTTTAGAAAAGCATACAGTAATGGTTCAATTAAGCCTTATAATAATTATAATTTCGATGTGTTGTTTGATTTTTAACATTGTTTTAATAATGATTAAAGATGTTCGAAATAAAAATAATTAAAACTAAAATTATAAAGGCAACATTTTGATAGTAGTGAAGTGTATATTATAGTCTGTGGGTAGTCAAAGAATTGTAATTTTGTGCTACCCACAGTTATACAACATTTGTAAAACTATATCTTTTATAAAATGCAACGTGTTCATATCTTGCCCAGTTAGATGTTTAGTAAACTATATTCACATGAGATTATACCAGAGAAGTAATGTACCAGCGAATGATATTCTTTAATTATATGTCTACATTTACAATGCCTTGATTTCATCAAACTGTATCAAATTGAATTTGTATGACATGATAGACAAGGTTCTAAAACTTGGACTACCCTACATAAAAAAATTGTTTACAAATTGGTTTGAATGTTTAAGTCATAATTTTAATACAACCCACAATATCTACAACGTTATTGGGATTGTACATTAAAGCAATGTATATTGTTTGAAACTTTCGTTCAAATTAGTTTATACAGCTCTATGTTACAAACACTTGAACTAATCAAGTGAGTAAGCTATTGAATTGGTAATATATATCGTAATGCAATGTGTATTAAGTTTCGAATTGTGCTTAAACGTCATTTTGTATTGCGGGTAGAAATAAATTTTATAATTTTCAGAAACATTGCTAATGAGGTCGCTAGTGTAGCTTTGTTTATTGCTATTATTTGATTATTATCAGTACATCTATAGAATAAGAACGGATCGAGGGTGCAATGCGTTTAGGAAAGCTTTAATCGGCTAAATCAGGTTGTTGTATGGGTAATATTAATTGTACTATATAATAAAGTAACCAAGCGAAATTGTTTATATTTCTTTTCCGTATCCTTATTAGTAATTACCAACATATATACATCGGATTTGTAATTCCTTCTATCATTTGAGCAAGGCTATCTTATGACCTACTAAGAATATAGCCTAAAGCGCAACAGGACAAGTGTTAAAACAGGAAATGAAAATAAGTATATAAAACATGAAGAATTGAAAATAAAAGTAAAACAAAAATTGTAAACAAAATTTGAAGATAATAATAGTATGTTTATGAAAAACTATAAATAATGTAATAAATTCAAAATCTTGTGAAGCCCTGTCCAAATCCAGATACGTCTTTGCGATTAAAAAAAAAACTTAACTGTCATAATTCTGTCAATACAAGCATTCTATATATATAAAACAGTCATAGTTTCAGGATATAAAACCTCTTTTTCCTCAAGCGATATATGCTCCTAACACCTGCTCGAGTTAAATGAAGGTTCTTAATACACCAGGCGTTTGGAACTCTTGTTTATTTTCAAAAATAATTGTACATCTATGGGATTTTTTCAAGTGCCGGTCGGTTTTGGAAGTAATAACAACACAAAGTCCGAAGTAGAAGTGTGTATATTCATTGTCTATTGTCTTATGTGAAGTTTTTGCTGTTAGCCTTGCGGCTTTTACAGCTTCATCGGAAACGAGTTCACGGAACGGAGGGGTCCGGGAACCATATAAAATTACAGGATTCGAGTTGCCGAATCCATATCAGTACTCGGCGGGAGTCGAGGAAGTCACAAAGTTAGTGGCTGCAAGAAAGTAGCAGCGGGGCTTACCCAGCCAGCCCTCGAGGACACAAACCCAGAGTGACCCAGTCGGCCGGCAGAACTCGCGGCTAGCGCGCCTGTCTGTTCAGTATTACTGAAGTGTGCTGAATGAAGAGTTAAGTGTGGTCGGCAACGTGGACCACTCGGCAATCTAAGGAAGGATACTGATCCTACCTCGGATCGCCCACGCTGTTTGCGACGGCGGCGTCGGGAGGCCGATGCCGTTTACGTAACAGACGGTAGGAAGTGTGGTGAATGATCTTTGTGCAACACACGCGATTATTCGTGCGGTGAGCGGTCGCCAGTGTTTGCTGTAGATGGTGAGTTATCGCTTGCAGTGTAGTAAGTGTCTGAAGCATGCGGTGTGTGGTATATTCATCAAGCTTAGTCCATATTTATACAGATTTAAAACTATGTAAACATTGTTCAACCAATAAAAATCATCAGCCAATCACAAGCCGAGGAGTATTGTAGAGCGCCATCTATCGCCTGATCTATATAAACTATTATATTTCTGTGGAATTCCCCTTTTGAAAGCGTCGCCGATGATGAAGTAATGTATCTTCTATACTGTCAATACAAGCATTCCGTAATGGCGTTCCCTATGGAATAGTTATGTAGTTTCAGGATAGAAAACCTCTTTTCTCCTCAAGAGATATGAACTTTTACTTGCATGACTTAATTGTAGATTCTTTGCAGACCGGAACGCGTTTGAAACCCTTGTTGCTTATTTAAAACTTCTATGTCGTCATAGAAATGCTAAAAATCGCTTATTTCACTTGTGTGAAATTAAGCGCTGCTATTCTTTACTTACAAATGATCACTATAGATAATAAAAGTTATATATCTGATTATTATCCATTTATTATCTATGGTGAATAAATAAATATGTTCTGATGGTGATTGGGCTAATCAAATACAAAAATTAAATGGTATAGAAATAAAAGAAATAGATAATTAATACGCAGTTTAATGTCACAAGTGCCGAAAATAAATACGTTCAATAAAAATAGAAGCTATTCAGGTGCGGTTTAACCTATAATGCAGGGTGTGCAATGCACACGGGCGCCGCCGTCTCAGGGAGCTCCACGGCGCTACCTGAGACAGCTAAGAGCATCGTTTTGGACCATCATGGTACAACAATGATATGACAGAAGCGCCCAGCTAGCGTGATGGCGGCAGATATAAAAACTATGAGTATTATTCTGCCGTCATAAAAAGAAAGGCCGTAACTAATACCATACTGTAAGCTGTACCTTCTTATAAAATATCTTGTTGGAATATGAAAAAACTTTCTTGTTACGACGGCAAAGTTAATAGTTATAGCCGCGAAGAAGGGGTCAGGCCTAGGGGGCGCCAGGGTTTCATTGCACACGGGCGCTTTACGATCTAGAACCGCCCCTGGAGCGAGCTATCATTACTGTTTAGTTATAATAAAAACTTATTACAATAATTATACAACACTTAATATAAAATACAATTTAATTAACTAGTAAATTATGAGAGCATATTCAAATTATCTAAATTACGTACTTGTTTTAAAGACTGGTTCTTTTGCTATAAGAAACATTTTTCACTGGTTAATGATATTTATAAATAAAAATAAATTTTATATCAACATCTCTTTAAAATAACTTTAGTGTATTTAAATATAATTATTTCTATAATAATAATAATTGTAAATATTGGTAACTTTAATAATAATATTCCTTCATATTGCAACACTAAGATATCGGTTTACAGACATTAATAATGGCGGCAAATTTGACGTATGCAATAAAATAGTTTTTTTAAAAGGTTTGATTAGTGTTGTTATATTTTCTTAATACAAGCTTTGTAGAAATCTAAATCGAATAATTAATTGGAATATACATAATTAAAATCGATTACATGTGCGTTTTTATTTATAATGGAATAGTAATATAAGTTGAAATACTTTGAAACGACACAGTGACACATTCGTTAAATAATATTTACAAAAAATAATTATTTCGGTAATTAAATCATATTAAAATCGATAAAAAATCGATATAGTAAATTTCAATGAAGCATACAGATAAATATTAACAATGATTATATAACAGGCGTGTTATATTTATTCTATTTGAAATAACGTGACTCGATTTTTAATACTTTGAATGTAATATTTAACCCGCTTTATAATTTTAACAGAGGTAAAGATGATGATCCTTATTCACTATAGATACATTTAATTGTACATTTATTACGTTTATCATAATCAAAATATCAGTGATGGAAATATAATATCAGTGTCGTCATTTTTGTATTTAATCTTTAGGTCTAATATTATTATTAATTTTATTGAGAACAACAAGCGGAGGTTCTAATAAAGCTCAATCATAGAATCTAAAAAGCTGAAGAGAATCATATTAGTAGAGAATCATACAAGTTTATTTTAAACTTTTACAATTGTCGAAAAAAAAAAGCCGACGTAACAGATTCTTAAGTCAACTGGTACAAAAACGAAAGAGATTTGTATAGGTTAATATATGTTTAATATGATTTTCTTCTTTGAATTTTTTCCATCACTGTTTATCATCGTTAAATTATATTAGTTTATTTGACATGTAATAAATAGCACAGATAATATTTTATATCAAATTTAAATTTATACATATGTCAAATATGACAGATGTCATAGCGCAATAAATCGAGAAATAAAAACGAAAGATTATAAATGATTTAAAAAAAATTGTAATATTTTTAATATCTAGATAGTTAGACGTATTAAATTAATGAGTTATAATTTATCACAACCTGAGAGTGTAGAGAATTATGTTCATCAGCGTTTACCAAGCAGGGTCTTCTCCAGCCAGGGCACGAAGACGGTGACGCGGGTGTACACACCCGGGAAGCCGGCTTCAGCGCATTTCTTGCCGTACGATACCACGCCGATTTGGTAGAAGTGCGTTACGAACTTCTTCGAATCCCACTGAAATTTGAAATAACCTGTTAAAATTCCTCAATTTTGATTAACATCTACCATAAAAATATGCATGTCGTGTCGTGGTCGAGTCTACTTTATTAATGACGATTCTACCGCGCGGTGCCCATTTTATACGTCTACTAACACCTAGCGCCATCTGTCGACGTTGACTTTAACTTTGTTATTCAAATAGTGTTCTAGAATGGAAATCATGGATTGGCAAGCACGTACAAGGTCCATCCACAAGGTGGAATGACTATCTTGTTACTCGCTGGATACAGGCCGCTTCTAACTAATCCTTCTAGAAAACTTTGAAGACCAATGTACAGCAATGGACGTCTTCGATGACAAAACATATAATTGAAAATCCTAGAAGAAACTCATGGCTGGATTGTTTTTACCTAGAACCCCGCACTAGTTTCCACTAGTCCCGTGGGCTCAGGTGAGAGGCAATGGTACCACTTTCCATCCCTTTCCTCCTGTTACACTTCACATTCCCATCTCTCTTTTGCGAATACGGAACAACTCGCTATTGCGTGTATCTTGGTCTGGTCGACTGGTAAGTCACAGATGCACTTAGCGAATCCCCTGGGCCTCTTGAACATTTGGACCAGAACTGTGTCCTGCTCCACTGTACGCAAATCCAATCACATATTAGTTTGATGTGGAACCCATTAGGTTACAATATCAAAGTCCTCTCCAGTGGTAATGGTTTTAAAACTTCTTTCCTCTAGTAATGCTTTTGAAATATCACCCAGTTTGAGGGCCATTAAAAATTGGTTTCAGGAAGAATCATTTATTGTTAGCTCTCTGATTATAACTCCCGTAATGAATGATTTTAAGGTCTAGTCCTTTGAGGTAAGTTGATGATACTCACAATTGGCTGCATGAGGGGGCCGCCGCTGTCTCCCTGGCATGCATCCTTGCCACCGTCTTTATATCCGGCACAGAGGACACGCCCGTCAATCACCTGCACCGTGTACTTGACGTACGCTTGCGCGCATTGTTCGTTGCTCACCACGGGCAGTTGCAAAGCCTGCAGATGTGTGGCTGGCCTTCCACCTATGAAAATAGGACTTTATTTTTATTGGTATTAGGTTAAATATTGATATGAGACGTCGTCGTTTATTGGCCTTATAAGAAATCAAGGTCACCCAGAGACCAATGGACGGGGTTACGCTTAAAGCTTCTTTGGTGATCTAGTAGAGAATCCTAACTAAGAAAGGAAATAATATATAGCTACTTACGCTATGCAGCAGTAGTCATGCAATGAAATGCAACGCCCGCCAAACCGCTGATAAATGCACGTGCGGTAAACAATGCGAAACACAACTACCACCGTTAATCTACTCTACACGTGCTTTACCCTTCCACGGGGCATCCTCAGGGGATGTCAGAACTAACATCTCTTGCATGACTACTGCTGCATAGCGGAAGTAGCTTGATATTAGTTCCTTTCTTAGTTAGGGTGGACTTCCTCGAGGAAACGCCTGATTCTATTAGACAGTAGAGAATCCTTGAAAACATCGATTCTGCTTTTTGAAATTTTAGGAAAATAATTAATAAAATAAATATCTACGATGATTCCTGAAAATTGAAAATCGTGTATAAAGATGTGTTCAAACACAATTCATTTATTTATTATTTTTGTATAACACTTGGTAGTGATAAAAGTATTATATCAAAGGCAAGCTTATTTCTTACGAAATGTTCATAAAAATTCCATAAGCCGCTTAGAGTAGTATTGATTTAATGAAATCAGACGTTATTTTCTGGAAGTCCATCCTAAGTAAGAAAAGAACCAATATTTAGCTACTTCCGCACATGCAGTCGTAGTCGTGCAATAAAGTGCACCGCCCGCCAGCCCGCTGATAAATACGCATGCGGTAAACAATGCGAATTATACAACTACCACCGCCAAATCACTCAACACGTGTTTCACTCCTCCACGGAGCATCTTTAGGAGTTCCAGAAGGTCCAGAGGGTCTAGAGGGGCACTCTGTGTTTGGCACTAATCGGTGTAACTTAACTTCTTACTTAGAGGTATCGATTTTGAAAATTTGTACATCATAGAAAATAAAGGCACTTTAGAAGCATTAGCAAATATAGGTTGATCTGTAGATGAACAAAGGTATCTGAGGTTCAACAAAATAGAAAGTTGAAGTGGAAAAGGCTCTAGGGACCTCAGGTTTTAGAGCAAAGATCTCCAGTCTTAAATTGGATACATGTACTTGACAAAGCCATCGGAAGACATTGGATGCAGCTTCCAATCTGTGCCATTAAAAATCTTTAAGGGGACCAATGTCACAGAGTCTTGTCAAGAGTCTTACAGCTGAAATGATGATAATATGTGTGTATATATCGATTTTAAGAGTGTTATACATACACTAAGAAGGCAAATTACAAGATACTTACGGTAGGTAGTGTCTCCCCATCCGGCGATGATGGGGTTATAATTAACAAAGCTCCTGGCTCTCAGCTCCGAGTCCAGTGGTATGCAGATGGGTCTGATGAGGTCTGTGAAATCAATCATATACTTTTGTAGGAAGTACACATGGCCGTCAACGGCGCATCAAAATCCAACGCCAGACCTCTCGTTCTATATTTACGGCGTGTAAAAGAGACAGCGCTCTACAATATTTCTCGCCTTGTGATTGGCTGATAGTTATCTGTTATTTCATTGGTCAAATATTGTTTTTGCGATTTTAAAGATTTATACAAATATAGTCTAAGTTTAATCAATATACACACTAATATTTTGGTTTAATCTTCAATTCGTAACATCTATACAAGAATACCACATTTCTATATATTTAGCTGGTATTATAATATACCAGCTGTCCTTCGTCTGTTTCTTGTGGCCCATATTGTCTTTTACTTCGCATCAAAAAATATTCTGTACAAGTTTTATACTAATCAGAGCAATACTGGTTTGAAAACACGAATTTATTTAATAAACTATCCACCTTAGGGGTCTAATTTCATAAAACATTCTTTGTGGACCTCTATTTGGATAAAGGAATGTTTCGAAATTTAAAACTTCCAAGACTTACGGCTCTAGATATGTCGTAATAAGTCAGTAAGTAGGTAGAAATCTCTTATAATTATTCTGGCCATAAATACAGTTATAATTTAAAAATAAACCAAGTATTAACTTTAAATTTGGAATCTGTCATTTTTTTAGTTAACTGTGTTTTCTTATTTTCGCGCTAATAAGTTGTAAAATTTGCGTTTTTAAATTTTTTATCACTGTTTATTATAATTAATAGTTGTTTACTATCTTTACAGACTTTATACTGTAACAAGTTGTTGACATGTATTCCAATAGATGAAAAATATATTTCAGAATGATCATTATACAGGTTGATTGAAAATAGGTTGCTGCTTGCTGCTAAATCAGCCATATATTAACCTTTTTAAAGGTTTGATACTTATTACCATTTACATTGTTTGTTTAGACAGATTAATAAGAGGTTTATAAATAAATAAATGTAAACATAAAGCTTACTCGTGAATTGGACATCACGTTCCAGAACTAGTACTCCAATGTCATTGGTGAAGGATTTTGGGTTGTATTCCTCGTGTTTGATCTTGGTTTTGATGATGACGTCGACAGGCGTTGCACCTTCATCTTCTCTAGCAAGATCCAGCTCACCCAGACGTACTAAATATCTAGAATATAAAATAATATATAATTAATAAATATCATCATTGAACACGTTTCTAGAATGAAATAATTGAGATATTTCAGGAATGAATTAAAGGCGATATAGAGCGAAAGAGAAAGATAGTGAAACTTGTGGAAAGAAAGAAATGAACGACAGATAATATGAGGTATGAAAGAAGAGAAAGGAAATAAAAATAAATGTATGTGAAAAAACAAAATAAATGTAAACAAAAAGTCCCTGTCCCACACCAGATAGGGGGTACGAGAGGCTCCCAATAACGGGAGCCATAAAAAAGTTGAGATATTTCAACACCGTTGTTAATAATGTTATTGCTGTAAAACTGGATGTAGATCTATCATCGAATAGATTTACAAAACGATTTCTTTCGAAACGGTCTGAATCCAGTTTTGACGACCAGGTCCCTTGTATACTTTGTGGGTGGACGCCGTACTTGGACTCTGTACCAGAATATTAAGAACCCTAGTGATCATCTGTTTTGTGTAGTATATTGTATGTCTACTGCCACTCAAATTCACCAGTTCAGGAAATATTACTGTGTTGTCACCATCTGATTTTCCTCTCTAAGAGCGACGACTCTCTAAGACGACCCCCAGAATTGAGAAGAATTATGCAAGGAATATTAATACGTTCTTCATATTTTTACGTTTCTATTATTGAACCCTAGTTGAAAGAAAGCGGTATACCGTGTTCAGATACCCGCTGGAGCGTGAAGAGTTTGAAGTAGACACCACAGCAAGTGACTTCCACGAATAACTTCCTTAAGGTCATCGAAAAATGTTTGATGAAGACCGCTTCCAACTGGTCTTATTGGAAATCTTCAAAGATGCACATATTCAACAGTAAACTAAACGAATGTTCTCTTTGTGAATGAATGTTCTCTTCGTGAATGAATGTTCGCTTCGTGAATGAATGTTCTCTTCGTCAATGAATGTTCTCTTCGTGAATGAATGTCCGCTTCGTGAATGAATGTTCGCATCGTTAATGAATGTTGGAATGTTACTGTGGTGTTAATAATGTGTTACAGCTGTAATATCGGCGATAGTGGTGGAATATCTGTATGATTTAATTCTAGAAACGCGTATATATGCCATGTTTTTAAATAAGTTATTGTTTGTTATTAGCTGGATTAAAGACGGTTCCAACCAACCTTATTCAAAATGGCGGTTGTTTATTCTAGACATTTTACGAAAAATGATATTGACTAAGTCCTGATGATATTCCATATATATATAATTGTAGGCCTACTGGAAGAAATTTCTGGTTAGAAATAAGTAGTGCCTGTTGTGTCAGTTATATTTGTATTGTTACTTTAGTGTTTTTATTGTGTACAATAAACTGTTAAATAAATAAATAAAATATAATAGTTTTTTTTTATATAAAAATTTGGAAGTTTACAACAGGAAATGAATTATTTATCAAATGTTAGGTAATTCACCGCGTACAAAGTAATTAGGCTAGTGACACAATGGTCGCATCATTTCCGTATCATCGTCGCGTTGTGAATTGAGCTCATTGTAATGCATACTTTACTTCGTCGGCCTTTGAATAAATCCGACGGAAAACACATTTCGATTGTGCTTTTAAAATAACTATAAATCGGTGTTTAGTGACCGGAAAGGGAAAAACCTGAAAATTATTATTATTTTCTCTTTTCATTTTTTTAAGTGATTATAAACCATAGGAATAAATCGCTTGAACTTCTTCTTTTTAGTAAGAAAGGGACTAATATATAGCTACTTCCGATATGCAGCAGTAGCCAAACACCGAGTCACTTTGACACTGGTCGGTGTAACATCATTACTCCTGAGGATGCCACGTGGAGGGGTGAAACACGTGTAGAGTAGATTAACGGCGGTAGTTGTGTTTCGCATTGTTTACCGCATGCGCATTTATCAGCATGCTGGTGGTGCACTTCATTGCACGACTACTGCTGCATAGCTGAAGTAGCTATATAATAGCCCCTTTCTTACTTAGGATGGATGCTGCAAAGTAACGTCTGAATCTATTCTTATTTTTAATCAATGGACGTCTACTGCAAGGCATAGGCCTTTCCCGAAGATTTCCACGGTGATTTGGCCTGCGCTGGCGCAACCAGCGACTTCCTGCTACCTCAACTAAGTCGTCGGTCTACCTAGTGTGAGGTGCGTCTACCAGCTTGTGGTTAGCATTCGAGAACCTTTCGGCTTCAACGGCCATCGGTTCCACGAGCGACGTGCTCCGCACACTACCAATTCAAACGAGCAATTCTTTAAGTAACGTCAGTAATCGCTTTAACTATTGTATTAAAATATTTAATGGAATCAGGCGTTACCTTGCGGAAGTCCATCCTAAGTAAGAAAAGGACCAATATTTAGCCACTTCCGCACATGCACAGAGTGGACTCTGTGTTTGGCACTAATCGGTGTACCATAACTCCTAAAGATGCCCCGTGGAGGGGTGAAACACGTGTTGAGTAATTTGGTGGTGGCGGTTATGTGATTCGCATTGTTTGCCGCATACGCATTTATTAGCGGGCTGACAGGCGGTGCATTTCATTGCACGACTACCACTGCATGTGCGGAGGTGGCTAAATATAGGTCATTTTCTTACTATTGTATTAAAAGAATTTATAACAACAAATAAAAACAATTCCGTCCGAGTTTGGTATACCTTCTAATCGAGATCAACAAAGCTTTATTTAAGATCATAATCATTTATTCCTATGTCCCCAAGATGAGGCAGAGGGCGTCCACAGTACGTCGCCATCCCGAGCAGTCTTGAGCCTCGCGCTTCGCTCCACGTCATTCCAACTGCCTTCACTTCTGCAGTGATCACCCGCCTAGTTTGCTTTGGGCGGCTACGTCTTCGCTTTCCTTGAAGATTCCATTCTAGCGCTTGCCTCGGTATGTGATCATCGCTCCTTTCGGAGCGTGTGGCTTATCCAGTTACACTTGCGTCGTTTGATCTGCTGGTCGATCGGCATCTCACCGCAGCGTTTCCAGATATCTACGTTTCTTTCTTATTACAAAGGATAAAGCTCCCTATGATCTTAATTGTGAACATACGAAATATTTAAGATCAGAGCGGAGCTTTATCCTTTGTAATTACGAAACCACAAGTGTTTACGTTCGTTAATTTATATAATTATTTTAAAATAATAGATGATTTGTTATAGATGTAAAAACTTGAAATGGGTGAATGTATAGTTTATTTACTGTCAATTAATGTATAGTACACTATATACAAAAATCAATGGTTTCAGAAATAATAAGGTAATTATAATATAGTAAGAAAAATTCGGATTGCCATATATACATATATATTGATTACTATCTGTCGCTGTAGATTTTGTATTGTCAAACGTCATTGGCGTGTTGCATTCCGAAAGAAAAAAAAAGATGTAACATATTTCAAATCGATCACGTTATACATGGTAATTGTAAATAGATATAAAATCTCCTTAAAATCCTTTTAGATTTGGGAAATAAAAATAATCATGACCAATACCGCCACTTTTCTTTCTTTACTTTTACAAGTCGACATCAACTAAGTTAGCGTTATGTAAGCACAGATTATTAAGTAGATTGGCTTTGGATAAATCATTTTGGCTGATATTTACCCATTGACCCCGCTCGCTTTCATAAGCCTTACTCATTTATCCGGTTTTTTGTACGAATGTAAGCCAAGGGCTTTGCAACATGACGTCATATTTTATACGAAATTTAACATGCATGTATGTATACCTAATACATATAATTATCGTGTCATGGTGTGCGTGATTGAACTCCTCCGAAACGGCTTGACCGATTTTCGTGAATCTTAGCGTGCATATAGGCCAGGGCGGAGGATCGGACAACGTGTATTTTTCATTTCCCTAAATGTTCAGGGTAGTCCACCCCTAATTTTTTATTTTCAGACAATTTTTTTTAATGAAATATGCTGCATCATAAAAAAATAAAAACAACAATAAAAATACGTACAACCCTAAATTTTCATCCCTTTACTATCAAACCTTAATTTTTATTTGTTTTTTAATTTTTCCTAGAAATAACATACGTAGCAAAACAACGTTGGTCGGGATCAGTTAGTATATATAAACATATATACTACTTATATACGTCATAAGAAGAATATGTATACATATCCCTTAACCACGTCATAACTTAATAATGACTTCAATTACCTTTAACGAATTTGTTAATCTTTTAATTAAGAAGCTAATTTCTTACTTGAAAGTAACTGATAAATTATTATTCTTCTTGTTGAAAGTTAGTGAACTATGCAGAAGTTTGTTGAATATAAGAAAATATGAAAACCATTAAATCATTTCACATTCCGCTGTGAACTTCGCGCGTTTGACAGTTTGCTATGAACTTCGCGCGTTTTACAGTTCACGTGCAGCCATTTATATTGTCTATCAACAGCTGCATCGATCTAAATTTATAGATGACAAATAAATTTACTTATTTCATGTTTAATCAATATATCATACCGCCAGGTCACTTCAAGAACTCGGCGGCCTTCCAAACCAGTGACAATATATCGGCCCGAGCCGAGGTTTATAAGAGAGAGAGTTTTTACCAAACAAAACTATGCTACCAAACCAGCGAAATCTGTTAATTCCAATATGGCAATAGATATAAAACTAATGAAACAAGTTAAACCAGTCAATCAAGTCAAAAAGATTGACATAAGCGTGTGAATAGATTACATAAAATATAATTGTGTTATTTTTATTGCAAAATAGTTAAATATATAAGCTCACAAATACACTAAACATACTAAATATACTAAAATTACACAAATATACTAAAATTAAGGTTTTATGATGCAGATGAAGCGTTGGCTTCTATCAAAAATGCTGTAGAAAAGACTTTCAAAGAATAGTGGACTCTTTGCTTCTCGCAATGGTTTTACAGGATGCAATTCTGAACACAATGACTCTATTTTGAAAATAACAATCTACCATCTATAAGTTAATACTTGATTTGATTTTTGGTATTAAACCTTAAGTAGTGTCACGTACTGTATGACCACCGAGTTGGCACATTAAATACGCAGTTAATCTATATTTTGTTTATTCAAAAAAGTTTCTAATGAATATTTACATTTAAATTTGCATCCGTATAATATATTAGTTTAATTATGCTAATTAGTTACATAAAATAAGGTAACTGGCTGTGAATTTTTTTTATTTGGCTACCTACACAACAGAGCTGTCAAATACTTTGACAGCTGTCAATGTCATTAGTATTTCGCGGAAATGTTTCACGCTGTTACTGACCAATACAACCGGTATTAATTACGATTATTAAATACCGTTACGAATTATTTAATATTTTTTAAATATAATCCATAAACAGGATGTTTGGAAATACCTCGGTGTGCCATGCATTATATTTATATTTATTTACTACTGTGATCAAAAAGTATGGTGAAATTGTCGCTTTAAACTTCCGGGCATTAGGTAGGCAGGTAATTTTTTTTTCCAAGTTGAACTGTCCATAACATTTGCCAAGCGTCTGTTTGTCAAAAGTCAGAATGTCATTTGGAACAGCTAAACCATTTTGAAGGATGTTTTGTATCTCAAAGTGTCAAAATCGTTTAGCTTTTTCAATAAAAAGCGTCAAAAACACGACTGATATTGTTCCGCAACCACCGCATTCACCTAAATTGCCTCTTCAGGCTTCTGACTATTCAGCAAACTCAAAATTCCAAACCGAATCGAAGGTTTGGAAGGTTATACCAGAAAAAGACTATTTCGTCTTTTTAAAGAATGAAAAAATGCGTTGGCAAAAGTGCGTTTTATCAGACTGGTATTACTTTAAAGAGGATATAATTGATTTGGAAGATTTATTAAAAAAAATTATTTCATAAACAAATTCATCTTACTTTTTGATCACAGTATTATATGTAAGTAATAAACCTGTATTTAAATTAGCAATTAAGTCGCTCTGGTTTTCATAAATAGATGACATTATAAAAAACATACCAAAAGACTCGAAATTTTTTTACAATTTTATTTACTAAAAAATTGTATATTTTTTATTACTATAACCTCAATCTTATTTAGTTCTTCTATCAATCCGTCAACTAGAGAATGCCTCATTATATATAAGCAATAACACAGGTGATTAATCAAAAGTAGCCCAGGCATGGGCGACGTGAAAACCTACCTATTTCATCTCCACGTATGTTCCGTTATTTTCAATGGTGCGGGTGATATTTAAGAATTTGTGATGTTTAAAAAAAATATCATCGTTACACTCTATATAAAGTATTTAAGCTTATCTATTACATTTTCGTGTAGACAAAGATTTTAATAATTTATTTAGTCTGGCCATTAATACCGTTATAATTAAAAACAAAACATTACTTTTAAATATGGAATCTGTCATTTTTATATAAACGTTCATTGTGTTTTATCATATTCACGTAAATATATTGTAAAATATTTTGCGATATTAAAATGGAATGGGGTGATAAGAGAACCGAATCGCTTTGATTTTATTACGTAAGTTTGGGTGCCAAGTACAATTTTTAAAATCATTCATATGCTTGGTGTTTTGATGGTTTCAATTTATTTTACAGTTTTAATTACAGTTTAGATGGTTTCAACAATTTAATCATTGAAATGGTTGTGTATATGTGTGATAAGTGCAATGAAATTTCCTCTGTTTGTATCAGAAAGAGAGATGCACTGGTCTTTTCTTAATTATTTAAAAAAAAAGAACAGGTTGCTTAAATCAAAACCACTAAAGCAGTACGCAAAGGATGGTAAAAAAAAGGTGTTTACACAATTTTTTTACAATTGTGCAATAATTTAACAAACTATATTTGACGATAAACATAAGTAAACGATGTTATTTGGTTACAATAAAATGTAATTTAAATGTTAAATATAATTTAATTTAATTTTAAATATTTAATTAATGTATATTTAGAACCCGTTTTCGTAAAAGCCTCCCTAAAATGCATGCCACTTATTCATAATAGTCATAGAATAAACTGACATTTGCTATTTGAAATCTATATTTATATTTCATATGTACAAACTTGCGTAAAACATGTGAGCGAGTATATTTCCAGGAGTTGTTAGTACGAGACATATTAGCATTACAGAGTATAGCAAACATTGTTGGTCAATTTGACCTCTCCTTAAATGGCTACCACAGATAACTCACAGTTCTGTATGCAACATGGTCAATGATTGTAATATTATTTTACATGTAATGTAAGCATTTACATATGTATATTATTATTAAATATAAAATCTTTTAAACTAACCTCTTGTGCGTGTTAAAACATTCTTGGTACTAGAATTTGTAAATAAATATAGATGCATAACAAAAATCGAAATAGACTTTGCAAGAATGTTATCACCATTTAATTTTAAGAGCAAATGTAAATATTAAAAAGTGAATGTTTTAAATAAAAATAAAAAAAAAAAACAAAAATTGAAATATCATCTTAAAATGTTTAAAAAAAAATTCTAATTTGTGAAACAATTTAAATAAAGAATCATAATAAATTACAATCTAATAACTTTTCAAAAATAGAACGCTGATAGAAAAGTTGTAATAATATAATATATAAACTCTTTAAATACATTCTAGAAATATTTTCAGTTTGTGATTTTTTTACATTTTTATAGACAAAAAAATCG